>NC_134601.1:106109895-107309895 GCF_037038515.1 Microtus pennsylvanicus
TTGGAGCCTGTCCTGGAACTAGCTCTGTAGACCAGGCTGGTCTCGAACTCACAGAGATCCGCCTGCCTCTGCCTCCCAAGTGCTGGGATTAAAGGCGTGCGCCACCACCGCCCGGCTCCAATACAAAATCTTAAGCTCTCCAGCTTCCCCTCCTCCTCCTTCTTCTTTTTTTGACTATACTAGATTCCTTTCTTTGTTTTAACTAATAGCTGTCACTATTAATTCAGTTTTATGGTTTCCCAAGTTGTCTGGGGTGGGGATAGAAGGGGTTTTTATTTTTCAACTTCCATTTTATTTATTCTTTGTGTCTTTTACATCATACACTTGATTCCATTCATTTTCCTCTCCCTTCATATCTGCCCTCTGCCCTTTCAATCCCATGCAAAATGAAACTTAAGAGAAATAGAGGAATAAAGGTGAGGGATAGCTCTCCCACTTTTACGACCTCAGGATGAGCTCTTCTACTTGCCAAAGGTGGGATGGGATGAGGGAGGAGGGCAAATCTCTCCTGCCACATCATTACATGGCAGATGAGGGGCAAGGTCAGATTTCTCCCACAACCCTGTCAGTAGAGTCAGCTCTACTGTGCGGCCCAGGCAAGAAGCAGGGACCATTTCCTGAATCTTGCAGCTGGTAATCGGGAGGAACAGATCCCTAGTCCACCACAGGTGGTAGAGGCAAGGGAGAGGCAGTTTTTCAGTAGAACTTTTAGAATATTTTTAGTTTTATGAGAAGAAAAAAAAGAGAAGTAGGTACAGGATTTCTATGGTTTTGTTGGGCTCACAAAAGCACAGTCTGTCTGTACTAGTACATCCTGTACCAGAGCAATACATTTATCACTACTGGTGAAACTACAGGGACACATCTTTATCATTTGAAGGCAATAGTTTACTTCAAGAATTGCTCTTGTTATTGTAAAGTCATTCCACTTGGGTTTGATAAATGTAATGATATGTCTCAACTGTTAACATGACTCTGTTCTTTTCGCTCTCTCTGTAATTTTGCATTTCCAAAGTGTCACAGAATTGAACTCAGGCACCGGGTAGTGTTTTCAGTTTGATTTCTTTCAATTAGTTCTGTGCATTTAAGATTCTTGTATGTTTGTGTTTCTTTGATTTTATAGCCTTTGGTTAGCAACCAGAACTCCAGAACTATAGGGTAGGAACCTATTGCTGAAGACACTACAAATTTTAGCCACATGAATATGAAATTGACATTCTCCTATTGCTGGCTACCTTTCATAGTACAAGCTACTGGGAAAGAAAAGGCATCATTGATCTGACCCAGAATTGGACCTTGGATGTTGTAATACTGACCTGCCAAACAAGATGTTTCGACTGGTGTGATAGTAGTATAGGCTAACCCACAACTTCCTGGTTGGATTCAAGACCTGCTTCACCAGAGGGAATTTTATGTCAGGTAAGGTAACCCTGATCAAAAATCCATGGCTGGGGATATTATAGTCCCTATGATATAACTTTTGTTTTTTGGTAAAGGATTATGCTGTCAAATGACTTTCTAAATACTTATGTCCTTATGTTTGTATTCATATACCTGTTCTTCTCTCAATCATGGACAGAGAAGCTTCTTTTTACAGGGGACAGTAGTCATTGGTGTTATAACTAGTGATCAAAGTCATCAAAATAAGAGACTGGGTTCCCAGAACTAAACAGATACCTAGATTAATCCCTCCTTCGTCAAAGCTTAGGGACTATCAGGAAGAGTATGTGGAAAGAATAAGGGAGGCAAAGAATGATGATAAGTGCTATGGAATGTTATCTCCTGTGTATCACCATCATGGTCTCACAGCAAGTATGGTTACCTGCGCAAGACCCTATACAAGATCAAGTCAGCCCAAACCACACCATAGGTGGGGTAGATTATATCCAGGCCCTGGCACTTATTGGTGAGCATTTGGAAGTATATAGTTTCTAGAGGAGACAAAAAATCTATTGAGGATGTGCCAACTACAGGGTACAGTGGATGATCTCCTGTCCATATACCTATGGGAAGTAGTAACTAGACTTACTGAGTAATTTAATAAAAGAAAATTAAGTTGAGAAAGGCATGATAGGCACACAAGGGAGGGATTAGAGGGAGAAGTTGTGGGCAGATATTACTGTATTTCATTGTATAGATGAATGAAACCCTCAAAAATAAGAGTTCTTAAAGACTACATAGACTTTGTTTTTATTAGATAGAAAAGCTTTCCTAGGCATCAAGAAAAAATGAAGTATTAATTTGTTGAGTAAGTATGCAAACATGTGTGTGTGTGGAAGTCGGAAGAAAATTTTCAGGAGTCAGTTCTCACCACCATGTGGGTCTCATCTATCTAACTCAATCTATCAGGCTTAAGAAGAAGTAACCTTATCTAGTAAACCATTTTGACAATCTTAATTGATGGTTTTAATTATGCATGCATGCCAGTCCAGAGTGTCATTATCAAAAGATGGCAAAGGAGAGATTTATAAATAAATCTTATACACTTTTATCATTGTTATGACAAAATACCCAACAGAGATTGTTTATAAAAGAAACGTTTATTGATTTATAATCATTATTGGAAAGTAAAAGTTCATGACGTTCTTAAAACTAAAAGTAGAATAACGTGGAATCTGGTATAATGATACTGCTAGCAATTTTCTTCATATTTTTGTTTGTTGTTGTTTAGGATTGTTTTTGCCACTATTTTTATTTTGTATTTCAATATAAAATTTAATATTTTTTTCAGTTTCTATGAAAAATTTTATTACAGTTTTGATGTGGATTGCTCTGAGTATGTAAATTGAATTTGGTTGATGAATGTTTTCAAAGTATTTACCAATCTATGATGATGGTAGATATTTATGTCTTCTAGTTTCACCTTAATTTCTTTTTTCAGTCGTTAAGTATTTGATGTACAAGACTTTTACTTGTTTAGATTCATTCAAAAACATTTTAATTTTTAGAGGGTGTTTTAAATGGGACTGTGGTGTTGGATGTCCTTCAATATATGTGTTGCATTTATTGGCTAATGAAGAAAACTGTTTTAGCCAATGACTTAGAAGAGTAAAGTCAGGTGGGAAGTCTAAGCAGAGATACAGAGAAAAAGAAGGCAGAGTCAGTTCCAGACACCAGTCAGCCACCTAGGAAACAAGATATGTAGAAAATGAGGTAATGCCATGACCACATGGCAATACATAGACTAATAGAAATGGGTTAATTTAAGATGTAAGAGCTAGCTAGAAATATGCCTGAGCATTGGCTAAATAGCGTTGTAATTAATATAGTTTCTGTGTGATTATTTGGATCTGGAAAGCTGGGAAAGGAAAACACAATCAATGGTTACAGGACAGTCTCCTGGTTTCTTTCTCAGTATGTTAATCATTTGTCAATAAGAAAGCAACTGACTTGTACATGGTAATTTTGTGCCTGCCTACTTTTTTGAACATATATATATATATATATATATATATATATATATATATATATATATATATATATCAGATATATAAACCTTTTAGTGGAATCTAGAATATGATATAATTAAAATTTTTATTTCTTCTCATACTGCTTCACATGAAATTTGTTATTGTTGCATATAAATAAAACATCTGGGACAGTGCTTTTTATAAACAAGGTGAGTTCATTTCTTATTTTGTAGTTGTAAGGATACCAATCAGGAAAAGTAGCATTTTTTGAAGACAAATTATTTCCAAATATTTTTGTGACTTTAAGATAATCCTTATAGTAATGATAGGTTTATAAACACATCAATACAAATCCTAAGTTCTCAAGCTTTTCCTTTCTTTGTTTGTAACTAATAACTGTCACTATTAATTCAGTTCTGTGGTTTCCAGGATCATTTGGGGTAGGGATAGCAGGGTTTTTTTTCTTTTTTTACTTTCTTTTTATTTATTTTTTGTGTCTTTTACATCATGTATCTTGATTCCATTCATTTCCCTGTCCCTTCATATCTGCTCTCTGCCTTTGCAACTCCCCACAAAATAAAATTTGAGAAAAAAAGAAAAATCCATTTCATCATAAAAGCTGTAGTACTCATGCTCAAGAGAGAGCCCATGCTTGACAAATCCCTAGACCCCCCCCCCCGCCTCAGCTTGTCTAGCCAGCCAGCAGGCAAACTTCCTGTAGAGAGTACCAAGAAAGGAATCCTGAAGATATAGGCTGAAACTACACAGAGAGGACCACAAGAGGAACTCTGGAGCACAGGCTGTGACTGCACAAAATGGACCAAGACTGTGAACCAAGAGTTCAGGCCAGAAGAGTAGGTCAAGAGAGACCCCAGTGGCTTCCCGAGACACAGACAGCAACAGTACAGAGCAGACCAAGAACAGTTCCCAAAGGGACAGACAGCCACTGTAAGGATTGGACCAAGTGGAGTAGACACTGCTTGCACCAATTGGAGGAAGAGATGGGTAGATGCCAATGCCAGAATTCATTCAACAACCTAAAAAGCAACATGGTAATACCAGGATCCATTGGTCATACAACAGGAAAACTTGATCATCCTAAACCCGAAGAAGCAGAAGAAAATGATTTTAAATGTAACTTTATGATGATAATGGAGACCTTTAAAGAGAAAATGAAAAATTCCTTTAAAGAAATGGAGGAAAAGACAAACAAAAAATTGGAAAAAATCAATAAATCTCTCAAACAAACCCAAGAAAACAAAGAAAAAACAATCAAACAGGTGAAACAAATGGTTCAAACAGTTCAAGACTTGAAGGCTAAAATAGAGGTAATAAAGAAAACACAAACCAAAGGAATTCTGGATATGGAAAATTTGGGTAAAAGATTGGGAACTACAGATGCAAACATATCCACCAAAATACAAGAGATGAAAGAGAGAATCTAGGGTGTTGAAGATATTATAGAGGAAATAGATTCATCAGTCAAAAAAAACATTAAATTCAACAAATTCTTAACACAAAGCATCCAGAAAATCTGGGACACTATAAAAAGACCAAATCTTAGAAGATAAGAAGAATAGAAGAAGAACTCCAGATCAAAGGCCCAGAAAATATATTTAACAAAATCAAAGAAGAAAACTTTCCCAACCTAAGAAAGGATATCCCTATGAAGGCACAAGAAGCTTACAGAACACCAAAAAGACTACACACACACACAAAAAAAAATCCCCTTGTCATATAATAATCAAAGCACAAAACATACAAAATAAACATATAATATTAAGAGTTGCAAAGAAAACAGGTCAAGTAACATATAAAGGCAGACCTATCATAATTACACCTGACTTTTCATTGGAAACACCAAAAGCTAGAAGGTACTGGGCAGGTGTGCTGCAGACACTAAGAGACCACAGATGCAAGGCCAGACTACTATACCCAGAAAAACCTTCAATCACCATCAATGGAGAAAACAAGATATTCCATGAAAAAAAAAAACAGATTTAAACAATACCTATCCACAAATCCAGCCCTACAGAAAGTGCTAGAAGGAAAACTCCAACCCAAGGAAGTTAACTGCACCCAGAAAAACAAAGGCAAAATATAACCTCATGCCAGCAAACCTTAAAGAAGATGAATACACAAACACTACCACCGAAAAACAACAGGAGTTAATAATTACTGGTCATTAATATCTCTTAATATTAATGGACTCAATCCACCTATAAAAAGACGCACAATAAAAGAATGAATACAAAAGCAGGATCCAATATTCTGCTGTGTAAAAGAAACACACCTCAACCTCAAAGACAGATATTGCCTCAGAATGAAAATTGGGAAAAGATTTGCCAATCAAATGGACCTAATTAAACAAGCAGGTATAGCTATTCCAGTATCTAACAAAATAGACTTTAAACTAAAATTAATCAGAAGAGATGGAGAAAAACATTTCATACTCATTACAGGAACATTCCATCAAGATGAAGTCTCAATCCTGAACATCTATGCCCCAAATACAAGAGCACCCCATATGTAAAAGACAGAGCTATCAGACAGAAACTTAAAAATAAGAGAACTAAACAGATTTCACGACTCAAATGAACTTAGTAGATGTCTACAAAACATTCTACTAAACCACAAAACAATATACCTTCTTCTTAACACCTCATGGAACCTTCTCTAAAACTGACCCCATACTCAGTAACAAAGCAAATCTCAACAGATACAAAAAATATGAAATAGCCCCCTATATCAGATTAGATAGTCATGGTTTAAAGTTAAAATTTCACAACAACACCAAGTAAAAAAACTCTACAACTCATTGAAATTGAACAGTGCCAAAATGAACCACCTTTGGGTTAAGGAAGATATAAAGAAAGAAATTGAAGACTTCCTAGGATTTAACAAAAATAAAGGCACAACATACCCAAACCTATGGGACATTATAAAAGCAGTGTTAACAGGAAAGTTCATAGCACTGAGTGCCAAATAAAGAAAGTAAAGCAAGTTCACAGTAGAGAATTAACAGCATACTTGAAAGCTCTAGAACAAAAAGAAGCAGCTTCACCGAGGAGGAGTGGAAGATAGGAAATAATCAAATTGAGGGCTAAAATCAATAAAATAGAAACAAAGAAATTAATACAAAGAATCATTGAAACAAAGAGCTGGTTCTTTGAGACAATTAACAAAGAGAGAAAAATCTTTATCTAAGTGAAGGAAAAGGCAGAGAGAAAATCCAAATTAACAAAATCAGAAATAAAAAAGAGGACATACCAAGAGACACTGAGGAAATCCAAAAAATTCATTACATCATACTATAAAAACCTGTACTCCACAAAATTGGAAAACATAGAAGCAATGGACAATTTCTGGATGGGTACCATATATCAAAATTAAATAAAGACCAGAAAACAATTTAAGTAGATCCATAACCTGCAAGGAAATGGAAGCTCTCATTAAAACAAGCTTCTCAACCAAAAAAGCCCAGGGCTGGATGGTTTCATTGCAGAATTCTATCAAAACTTCAAAAAAGAGCTAATACCTATACTCATCAAAGTTTTCCACATAATAGAAACAGAAGAAACATTGCCAAACTCTTTTAAAAAGGCTACAGTTATCCTGATACTGAAATGACACAAAAAGGAGGTGGTGGTGGTGAAGAGACAGAAATCTTTAATAAATAAATAAATTTTTAAAAAAGTCAGCCAAGAAGGATCATTACAAATCAATCTCACTCATGAACATAGATGCAAAAATAATAAAATACTTGCAAACCGAATCCAAGAAGACATCAAAATAATCATCCACCATGATCATGTTGGCTTCATCCCAGAGATGCATGGCTGGTTCAACATATGAAAATCTATCAATGTAATCCACCATATAAATAAACTGAAAGGAAAAAAAAACCTATATGATCATCTCATTAGATGTTGAAAAAGCATTCTATAAAATCTGACACCCCTTCATGATAAAGGTCTTGGAGAGATCAGGGATACAAGGGACATATTTAACATAATAAAAGCAATATATAGCAAGGTGACAGTCAACATCAAATTAAATGGAGAGAAACTCAAAGTGATTCCACTAAAATCAGGAACAAAAAAAATGACATCTTGAATTTTGCAGGCAAATGGATGGAATTAGAAAACACTATCCTCAGTGAGGTAACCCAAAAAGATGAAAATGATATGTACTCACTCATAAGTGGATACTAGCTATAAACAAAGGATATAGAGCCTATAGTCCATGATTCTAGAGAAGCTAAGTATTAAGGTGAACCCCAAGAAAAACATATATGGAACCACCTGGAAAGTCTAAATAGACTAGATTGCCTGATAAAATTGGGAACACTGGGTTGGGGGAAGAAGGGAGGGTGGAAGGGTAAGAGGAGGGGAGAAGGGGAGGGGCACGGAGAACTTGAGGGAACAGGATAGTTGAGATGGAAGAAGGACAGAGATGAGAGCAAGGAAAGAGATATTTTGATTGAGGGAGCCATTATGGGGTTAGTAATAAATCTGTCTCTAGAGACATCCCCAGGAATCCACAAAGATGACCCCAGCTAAAACCCTAAGCAATATAGGAGAGGGTGCGTGAACTATCCTTGCCCTGTAGACAGACTGATGAATATGTTAAATATCACTATATAACCTTCATTCAGCAACTGATGGAATCAAAGGCAGAGACCAGCATCGGAGCACTGGACTGAGTTACCAAAGTCCAGTTAAAGAGTGGAAGGAATGACAATATGAGCAAAGAGGTCAAGACCATGAAGGGTTCATCGACTGAAACAGTTTTCCTGAGCTAATGGGAGCTCACCAACACCAGCCTGATTGAGAAGGAAAAAGCATAGGACCAAACTAGTTCCTATGAATGTGGTTGACAGTTGCATGGTTGGGGCAGACTGCAGTGCCACTGGCATCAGGATTTATCCCTACTGTATGTACTGGCATTTTGGGAACCTATTCTCTTTAGATGGATACCTTGCTCAGCCTAGATATAGTAGGGAGGGCCTTGGACCTTCCCCAAACAATGTGCCTTACCCTCTCTGAGGAGTGAATGGGGGGTGTAGGGGAGGGTGTTAGTGGAGGGATTGGGAGGAAGAGAGGAAATGAGAACTTGGATTCTATGTATAATGAAAAAGGACAGTTTGTTTTCTCTTTAAAAAAAAGAACAAAGGGGAAAAAAGAATTCTAAAGAAAAAATTAACCTGCGCCTATACCTAGAGGTGGAGTCACCCCAGAATCACCATATCTAATCTTAAATATCCTGGCCAAGCTAGTGAAACTTGTTGACAAATAATATTGCTATGTGCCTGGCAGTGGTGATGCTTTCCTTTAGTCCCAGAATTTTGGAGATAGACCAGTGAATCTCTGTGAGTTTGTGGCCCAGCCTGGAGTACAGAGTGAGTTCTGGGACAGCCAGGGCTTCACAGAGGAATCCTTTCTTGATAAACAAACAACAAACAGTGGATTTATCATAAATGATGACATACTAATCCACAAGTATATGTGGATACAAATAATTCTCCAAATAAACCATAAAGGAAGAAGGAAGAGCTCTTTCTCTTAGTAGAATTTCAAATAATACATGTTCAAAACTGAAATAGAAAAATTGCTTATTAAACACACATCACTATGATTGTCACAGATAACCTTCAGTGATGGATGCTAACACTGGTGAACATTTGATGAAAATAAGAATTCAGTGACTCCTCAAAAATGTCACTGAGTTAAAAACCAAAAATTGTATCTTTGTAGTTCAGAACCTTAAAAAAAAAACTGTATCAACCAAATGATCAAGCTCACATGTGAGGTCCTGAATTCTTTGCCTAGCAGCTCACACATGCACACACACACACTCACACACAGAGTGAGCATGAGAGAGAGAGAGAGAGAGAGAGAGAGAGAGAGAGAGAGAGAGAGAGAGAGAAGGAAAGGCAGAAGGAACCAATGAAGACTGATGGTGCAGCACTGATAAAAAAAATTCTGTCATTTGTTGTATTACGAGCAGCGGGGCTGCGTCCCCAGCACCCCAGCCGCCTGCTAGCTTTTGCCCGAAATAACAACACACAAACTGTATTTATTTAAACACTGCTTGGCCCATTTCTATCTAGCCTCTTCTAGGCTAATTCTCGCTTAGCCCATTTCTATCTAGCCTCTTCTAGGCTAATTCTCACACCTGGACTAGCCCATTTTTTATAATCTGTGTAGCCCACAAGGTGGCTTATCAGGGAGATTCTAGCCTACGTCCATCCTCGGTTGGAGCTTCATCGTGTGTGTCTGCCCTGGAGAGAGGAGTTTGGCGTCTCTGCTCCAGAGAGCAGAGCTGTCGAGTCTGAGCTCACTTCCTCTTCCTCCCAGCCTTCTGTTCTGTTTACTCCTTCCACCTATGTTTTAACCTATGAGGGCCAAGCAGTTTCTTTATTGCTTAACCAATGAAATCAACAGATTGACAGACACTCCCACATCAGTCATTTTTTTTCTAGATTGACATAATTTCTGAGGAATAAGGAGACAAAATACAGAAAGTACAATGTAACTTTACCCCCTTTGAGATAATGATGTTTTAAACATTTATTTCAAATATTCTTCTTATTGGCATATGCAATTAATGATAGTAGTATATATGGTTATAGTGAGGGTTAGCAGAGAGATAAGACTAATGACATATCGATGGGTAGTGCTATAATATGTAATTGGTTTGTCCTACACAGTATTTTAGTCTGGAAACTTCTATATCAGCACTGCAATGCTGGTATTATAGTACCGTTTAAGAAATAGACCCAGTTTGAAGATGGAAAACTTCCTGTAACTCCAGCTTCAGAAGATTCAATGCTCTTTTAGTGTCCATAGACATTACACTCATGTATGCATACCCCCCAGATACACATATAATTAAACATAATATTAGATCTTAAGAAAATAAATGGACCTAATAAACAATTCTTAGAGAATTATGGGTACTACTCCCATTAGAGTACACTGATCTCCTAGTACGTTCTGAAGAGAGTGAACTGTTCAGAAAGTCTGAATCTGACTCTTGTCTGTTACTGTTTTTTTTTTTTCTGTAATGTTCTCTTGCTTTCACTCCCTCATTCTTCAGTTAAGTATTTGAAATTATATCCTTTGGTTCCAAGAATGTTACCAACATAACAGCAGGAAATGATGCAACAATGTTTGAGGGTTCTTACCAAGACCAAGCTTATGTTGGTAACATGTACTTGAACCTCCAGTGCTGTGAGTAAAATAAACTTTCTTATAAGATTACTGCTTGAGGTATAACAACAACTATAGATGATAGATAGATAGAAGACAGACAGACAGACAGATAGATAGATAGATAGATAGATAGATACATAGATACATAGATAGATACATACATACATATATAGATACATAGATACATAGATACATAGAGATAGATACACAGATACATAGAGATCGGTACATAGATAGATAGATAGATAGATAGATAGATAGATAGATAGATAGATAGATAGATGATAGACAGACATATATATATATAAATAGATAGATACATACATACATAGATACATAGAGATAGATACACAGATACATAGAGATAGGTACATAGATAAATAGACAGATAGATGATAGACAAACATATATATATATATATATATATATATAAATAGATAGGTACATACATACATACATAGATCCATAGATCCATAGAGATAGATACACAGATACATAGAGATAGGTAGATAGATAGATAGATAGATAGATAGATGATAGACAGATATATATATATATAAATAGATAGATACATAGGGATAGATACACAGATACATAGAGATAGGTACATAGATACATAGATAGATGATATACAAACAGATATATAGAGATAGATAGATACATAGATATATAAATACATAGATACATAGAGATAGATACACAGATACATAGAGATAGGTAGATAGATAGATAGATGATAGACAGACAGATATGTATAAATATATATATACATACATACATAGATACATAGAGATAGATACACAGAGATAGGTACATAGATAGATAGATGATAGATAGATAGATAGATAGATAGATAGATACATACATACATACATACATACATACATACATACATACATAGTTCCATAGAGATAGATACACAGATCCATAAAGATAGATAAATAGATAGATAGATAGATAGATAGATAGATAGATAGATAGATAGATAGATAGATAATAGATAGATGATAGACAGAGAGATATCAGATATAGATAGATAGATAGATAGATACATACATACATACATACATACATACATACATACATACATAAAACATAGATACACAGATACATAGAGATAGGTATATAGATAAATAGATAGATAGATAGATGATAGTCATATATATATATTGATAGATAGATAGATACATACATACATAGATCCATAGAGATAGATACACAGATACATAGAGATAGGTACATAGATAGATAGATAGATAGATAGATAGATAGATAGATAGATAGATAGATAGATAGACAGATAGATAGACAGAAAGACGGATAGATAGATAGGCCTTTGTATTCAAATACCTCCCTACTAGATTTTCAGATTTAAAGCTTGAGATTGAGATTTTCATTATTGATTTTACTGGTTCTAAGCCTCAGATTTCAACAGGCATGTTATCAGTATTCAAACATCTCCAGCTTTCATATAGCCAACTGTGAAATTTATTACATTTCTTAGTTATATGACAATTTCCTCTGAAATCTATTATCTATCTATCTATCTATCTATCTATCTATCTATCTATCTATCTATTTATCTAAGTTTCTTCAAACATAGAATTTGATTTATATATAATGCTCTTTCATACAAACTATTTGAATCAAATCATGTACTATTCATTTATGATGCTAATTAGCCTTCCTCGTATTCCAAGGTTTATCTTTAGTATTGATATATGAATCTTTTAAATTTTTTGCTACATTTTTCTAATTATGCAGTAGTTCTAACCATTTGTTACTCAGAATTCTTTCTCCATGTTTCTAGCTTAATAAAGGGTGCAAGCCCAACAGCCTTTTAACATCTAGTCTATCTGCTAGTAACAACTCTTAGTGATTTTTTTCCTTATTTAACAATGATTTAAGAAAGGTTCACAGATCCTGATAGGAGTTGCCATAGCAGGAGACATATATGCTTGAGACTATTACCTTTGAGCCATTCAGGTGACTTGCTCACTAGACTTTTCTAATTATAGTTGACTGCCTGTCGATATTTTCCACAGGGAAAGAATTTGCTGGTCTGGTGAACTCACTCTCTAATCAAGTGGACAGTTGTTTTCTCACGGTGAATTAAGAGGTCAGTGTTCATGTTTACTCTGAAACAACCTGGGGATTTCATTACATGGACAAACATCTCTAAATGTGATGGAACAGAAATAGGGAAAACATTGAGTTCAAGACCTGGATTATGATAAATACTTGAACACAATTCCACTGAATGAAACCCGTTTGTAGGCCATTACTTCTATATCAGAATGTCATTTATCATTTTTACAGCTTTCCATATACTATCCATAGTTAAGAAATAACAAATGTATGTGTTAATCAAGACACTTCTATTATACTTAAAGTATCCCTGGGTAGTCAGAGACCACCATAATAAAGTTGACTGAAACACTAAAAAAACTCACAAAAAAATAATCCTTGTCCTTTGTATGTGTGTAGGAGTATTATAAATCTGTTCTCTTATTTTCATATATTTTAAAAGAAGGGAAATTGGTGTAAATATCAGTATAAGATTTAGAGCATAAGTTAAAATAGTCTTATATTCGTATTGCATGATGATGAATATGTGTTTGTGGTTATACTGATGTAACTTAGGATATTTTTTCCAAGCAGTTTAATCCATAGGCACCAAGCTTTTGATTTCTTGACTGCAGATAAGTGGAACTCAGGAAATAGTCCCTAATTCTAATATATTAACAATGGGGGAGATTAATTTCAATGGAAGGTCATTCTAGAACTGACCCTTATTCATTGAATAGAGAGATAACTGCAGTGACTAAGCTTTCCTTATACATTTTATGTTTTAGGATTTTCAAATATTTTAATAATATATAGTCAAATAAGAACTCTATATAAGCAGGCAAGCATCAAATGAGTTTCAATACATAAAGGCCCATGTAGATGGACTAAACATCCTGGTATTTTATATAATTACATAAAGAATATAATATATTGACTTTTTTCATATATATATATATATATATATATATATATATATATATATATATATAAAATGAACTCTATCATACTGTTACAGCTTTCTTTTTAAATAACTAGTTTTTAAAAAAATTATGACTATATGTGTGTGCACTTCTGTGCAGGTGCTTACAGATTACAGAAGTTGTTGGGTTCCCTGCATTTAAACAGCCTGAGGTGAGTCCTGGTAATTGAACTAGGGAAGTAGCAGAGACTTGGTGGGTGGACTGGGAGGTGGGGATAGGAGTGGGAAGGATCAAGTGGAGTAGAAAGGGATGGAGAAGGAGAGTTCAAGGTGAGACAGCTGGAATTGAGGAGGATGCTTGGGGATGTATAGAAACATACTACAATGAAAAGTTCCTGCAACCTATGAGGGTGATCCTAGTGAGGACTCTTAATAATGGAGGATATGGAGTATCAGCTGGCCATCCATAGGAAGCCAAGCAAGACTTCCAGTGGTCGGAGAGTGTTGCATTCAGTTGAGTTGTTGACTGATGCTGTGGAGATCCATAAACAACTCAGGCTGATGCTAGGACAGAGGGTCACTCTCTGAAAACTGAGAGCGCGGGCCCACACAACTAATTGAACTTAGGTGGAGCTGATGCTTGCATGGAGCCTTCATCCCTATGTTCCAGTCTCTTTGGCATGGGAAGGTACTTTGTAGGCTACAGAAAGGAAAATCCAGATACCAACCCAGCCAGAAATCCTTGAACTTCAATCTGTCTGGCCTGCAGGATGTGCTGCTGCAATGGTGGCCCAGAATGGGAGTGGCTAGTCAGTGGTTGGTTTAAATTGAGGACCAAACTACAAGAGGGAGCCCATGCCCTACACTGTCTGTATGGCCAGAAAGTGGAGACTCTGTAAGCCTAGAGACTTAGGATAGGACCATACATGGCAGGCTAAATTAAAAGAAAATCAGTGAAATGATTCCTAATGATATTGTGCTAAACTATACTTGTAGACTGCTGCCTTGTCCAGTCATCATCAGAGACACATCCTCTGGCAGCTAATGGGAGCAGATGAAGAGACTCCAGCCAAAAATTAGCCAGAAAGATAGAGACAGTCGAAATTAGAGATGTCCATTTAGTCCTTCCCCTTGGAGCTCAGGGAACCCAGCAGAAGAGGGAAAAGAAAGACTGTAGGCATCAGAGGGAATGAAGAACATGGCCCACAGAATCAACTAAGTAAGGCTCACATGGGCTCACAGAGACTGATGTTGCAAGCATGAGGCCTGCGTGGGTCTGCAAAGGTCCTCCATGTATATGTTATGGCTGTTAGCTTGTGTATAGCTTATGACTGCTAAGAGTCGGAGCTGATGTATCTCTGAACATTCTGCAAGCTCTTGGGACATTTTTCCTCCTGTTGGATTTCCTCATCCAGCCTTGATATGAATACTTTGCCTTGTCCTATTGTATCTTGTTTTGCTTCGTTTGGTTGTTTTCTGTTGGAGGCCTGTAGTAATATGAGAGGCGGGGCTGTGTCCCCAGCACCCCGGCAGCCTGGCTAGCTTATGCCCCAAAATAACAACACACAAATTGTATTCATTTAAACACTGCTTGGCCCATTATATCTATCCTCTTCTCGGATAACTCTTGCACCTGGGCTAGCCCATTGCTAATAATCTGTGTAACATCAGTCTTACCAGGAGAGATTCTAGCCTATGTCCATCCTGGGTCGGAGCTTCATCGCGTGTGCCTCAGAGAGCAGAGCTCTCTGTCTGCCCGGGAGAGGGGAGTATGGCGTCTCTGAGCTCACTTCCTCTTCCTCCCAGCATTCTATTCTTTTTACTCCTCCCACCTATATTTTAACCTAGCAGGGCCAAGCAGTTTCTTTATTGCTTAACCAATGAAATCAACAGATTGTTATATGACACTCCCACATCAGAGGCCTGCTTTTTTTTTTCTGAATGGAAACAGAGAAAGAGTGGATCTGGGAGAGAAGGGTAGGGGTAAGAAACTTAAAGGAGTGGAGTGAGGGGAAACTGTGGTCTTTATATATTGTATGAGAGAAGAATATATTTTTTAGCAAAAAATAGATAAAATAAAAAATAAGAGAAAGAAAAATAAAATAATGGAAAAAAGAAAATACAAACAAGCAGACTATACATCTTAAAAAACTATTAAAATCATACTAAGTGCAGTATTTGGAGAATGAATAAAATAATTAAAGGACACAAAGATAATTAGAAAAAGGTCAATAAAACTAAATGTTTGTTTCTTAAACTCTAAAGAAAAATAGCAACACCAAACTGATGATGGCTCTTGAAACTACTTAATGACAAAACAGAGAAAAATAAAATAAAATGAGAAATAAAAGAGGAGAAATTTTAATGTGTTTTTAATGTGTGCTTCAAAAGTGAGAAGAATAGGATGGGGTCTAGGCATGTGGTTCACTAGGTGAAGACACTTGAGTGTCATGTATCATATCTGAATTAAATCCTGGAGTCCAAATGGTAGAAGGAGAGAATCGACTCAACCAGATGCCTTCTGAAATACACATCATGGAACATGCTCTACCATACACATGTAAAATACAAATATGCATATAAAGCCACATATATATAAAGAAGAATAGATTAGTGAAATAGAAATATATATACATGTCAATAATGTGATAACTTGTAGTTTTATTTTAATTTTTGAAAACATTCAACCTACCAAGCTTGAATCAAAAAGTAATAAAAAACCAATAAATTAGGAGATTTGATAACTAATAAAATATCACAAAATAGAAAATACAAAGTAAGACGGTTTTATAAAAAACTTTCAAAACCAATTTATTTTAAATGATTGAACTCCTAATAGAATAGAATATAAGGTCTTATATAAAACACTATCCTGAGTGAGGTAATCCAGACCCAAAAAGATGAATATGACCCTTCATCTGGCGATGGATGAAGCTAGAGACAGAGACCCACATTGGAGCACCGGACTGAGCTCCCAAGGTCCAAATGAGGAGCAGAAGGAGGGAAAACATGAGCAAAGAAGTCAGGACCTTGAGGCGTGTGCCCACCCACTGAAACGATGGGGCTGATCTAATGGGAGCTCACCAAGGCCAGCTGGAGTGGGACTGATGGAGCATGTGATCAAACCGGACTCTCTGAACATGGTGGACAAGGAGCGCTGACTGAGAAGCCAAGGAAAATTGCACTGGGTTTTGATCCTACTGCATGTTCTGGCTTTGTGGGAGCCTAGTCTGTTTGGATGTTCACCTTCCTAGACCTGGATGGAGGGAGGAGGACCTTGGACTTCCTGCAGGGCAGGGACCCCTGACTGCTCTTTGGACTGGAGAGGGAGGGGCAGGGGAGGGGGGAGGGGGAGGGAAATGGGAGGAGGGGAGGAGGTGGAAATTTTTAATTAAAAATAAATAAAATTAAAAAAGAAGAGCACAAAAATACAAATAAAGATCTGGTCATAAAACAAACAAACAAACAAACAAAAAACCCAAAAAATAAGGTCTCATTTCAAAACCCATCCTATCAGGTTTGTATTACTTAGTACCAAGACAGGGAAATACTGAAAAAGAAAATAAAACTGCAGATTCATATCCATGATAATCACAAATGTAAAAATCCAGCAAATTGATTTCAACAGCACGTTTAAAAATTCATACATCACAACCAAATAGAGTTCCTTCCTGGATATAAGACTATTTTAACCGACACAAATCAACAAACGTGATAGAGTATACTAACAAAACTATAATAACACCCCAGATATGGTCATCAAAATAAATGCAGAACAAACATTTGGCACATTTCGCAAACGTTAACACCCATTTCTGATTAAAATTCCCAAGAGTACAAGTCCTGCACATGTGGCTCAAGTACCATCACTGAAGAAGGGACAGAAGGATGATTAGAGCTAGGGGGTCTAGAATGTCTCCAATGAGATAGCATCTCTCAGAAAAGGCAGACATATACACCAAGGAAATAACATCAATGTTTTTGTTCCTAAATAAGATTTGAAAAGATAGTCCAATTGATGTCAATGTGGTTGAAGGAAACATCACAAGGCTTCCCACCAAGAGGAACTATAGGCAATTAAAAGCTGCTCAGAGAGGAAGAATCAGTCTTATTCAGAAATGAGAACCTTAATTGGTTATCCAATCTCAAGTTGTTGGCCTTAAAAACACATACATATGGCATAAACAATGTTAAAGTGATTTCAGTAGGTTGTATTTATATGTTTGTGTCCTTATATGTGTAGCAATATTTATTAAATAGTAAGGCGCTATTAATTTGAGAGGGAGTGAAGTTGCACACACACATACACCACATGACAGGAACTATCTGACACTTTTTTTTTCTTAGTTTATCTTATTTTTGCTTGGCATACTCATCTTCAGTTTTATCTACTTCTCTGAATGTGATTAAGTTCCCTGTTTCTTTTTAGGCTTATAAATCTATGATGTTTCCATAACACAAATTCTTTATCTATTCATGTATTTGTATACATATCAGTTGATACCATAATTTGCTACTGTGAAGAGGATTACAATAAACATGGATGTGCCCTTATTTGTGTGATATGCTGACTTCTATTCTGTTGAGTAGGTAGACACCCAATAGTGGTATATTTAGATAATATTGTGGTTCCTTTTTATGCTTTAATTTTTAATAATTAATTTTACTTTTTGAGATTATAATATAATTACACCATTTCATCCTTCTCTTGTCTCTCTCCAAATCTTTCTATTTACCTCTCCTTGATTTCTTTCAAATTCATAGCTTCTTATTTTTATTAAATATTGCTAGATGTTTACATGTGTGTGTATAGATAGATGATAGATAGATAGATAGATAGATAGATAGATAGATAGATAGATGAACACATATCGTAAAAATTCTCAATCTTTATGTTACTTGTATCTATATTTTCATGTCTGATCATTTGGTATTGGATACCTAATTGTGCCATGACCATTTTATCAGAAACTGCTATCATATTTAGTTGAATTTCACTCAAAATCTCCTTCTAATCCCTCACATAAATGAGAAACCTGTCCTAAGGATTTACTTTTAATATTTAATTATTAATATTTTAATTATGTGAATGTATGTGTGTGTGCATGCAGTGCTGGCAGAGGTCAGAAAACCAGGTCCACTGGAATTAGTATTACTAATTGTTGTGAGCCACCATGTGAGTGATGGCATCAAATCTGTATCCTTTGTAAAAGCATCAAGTGCTCTTAACTTCTGAGTCATCACTGCAGCCCCTAGATTCTTGATTTCAAAACCATATTACAAAACTAAAATAAGCAATTGAAATAGTACTATACAAGTATAAAATTAGCTAGATTTGTTGATTCACAACTTAAATCTTAGCATTCTAGAGCTTTGGCAGGACTTTCAAGGACAGCCTTGGTTATATACTGAGTTCTATGCCAGACTCAGATATATACTGAGATTCCGCATTCAAAAGTGTTGATAGTATGGCACTGGCTTAAGAGGAACTTGCTTAATCATAGACAAATGGAACACAATATAGAATCTGAAAACAAATGCACTCCACTGTGCCCAAGTGGTCTTCACAAGAGTGTCACACATGCACAAAGGGAAAAAGATAGTGTCTGCAACACATCATGTTGAAACTCATCATCATGCAAACAATGAAATTGAATCCTTCTCTTACACTGTGAAAAATAACTCAACACAAAATAGAATTGAGAACATGGCCCCTAAAACAGTGAACAAAAGCAATAGTGGCAAATACAATAGTATTTCTTCTGTTGAAAATTCTCTGTTTAGATCTGTGCTCCACTTTTAGATTTATTTTTTTGGTATTTTCATGTCTAGTTTCTTGATTTTTAAATATATTTTAGAGATCAATCCTCTGTCTGTTGTGGGGTTGGTAAAGATCTTTTCCGATTCTGTGGAGTGCTTTTTTTGTCTTATTGACTGTGTCCTTTGCCTTACAGAAGCTTGTCAGTTTCGGTAGGTCCCAATTATTAATTGTTGCTCTCAGATTCTGTGCTACCGGTATTTTATTTAGGAAGTGATCTCCTATGACCATGCCTTTAAGGCTACGTCCCACTTTCTCTTCCATCAAGTTCAGTGTATCTGAATTTATGTTGAGGTCTTTGATCCATTTGGGCTAGAGAGAGTTCTGTGCATGGGGGTACATGTGTATTTCTTTGCATTCTTCTGCATGTTGACATCCAGTTTGTCAGCACCATTTGTTGTAGATGCTTTTTCCCCATTGTACAATTTGGCTTCTTTACCCAAAATCAGGTGTTTATAGATGTGTGGATTAATATCAGGGTTTTCTTTAAATAGTACCCAGACATAGAAGAGTCTGTGCTATGATTTCCCTACCAAAGTGGCTATAGTCTTCCTAGTCAGGCTATGATATTTACCAGGTATTAATTATCACAACAGAAGCACTGAGAATGGAACAGTAAACTAGTAAGAGGATTACCATATGATGTCTCTGGGTTTGGAAACAAGGGTATGCCATCCGTAAGGACAGTCTTCTGGAAAATAGTTTTTACTTTTCTACTGGCTTCTTATTCAAATACAGCGACTGTTTATAGGATGCTAATTGGCCATGTAATCAGACCAATTCATCATAAGTTAGGATTTGTGAAAATCACTAAATATTAAGACTTTGTCTATCCAATAATATTTCAATGTAAGGTGGTACTGATGCGTTATATTGAGATAAGTAGTAGTGGATGCAAGCAAGATCCTTGGCAGGTTTTTCACACTGCCATGCAAACTGTCACTGCTCTTCTGTGAATACATAGGAGAATTCTATATTAATAGCTTAAGGAACGTAGCAAGCTTCATTTACACATAGATTAATTTAGTATGTAAACACAAGTTAAGAGTGAGTGGTTGATGAATTACAGTCTCCTACATTTGATGGATAGTTGTAAAGTTAATAGTTAGGGCTTAAGGAGATCCACCTGCAATCTTTCATAGGGAACATAAAAGCACTTCCGTAGACAGTAGATAGTGGCAATCTTCTTCTACTTGATCAGAATTCATTTCCTCTATCAATAAAGTGGTATTTTCTTGTATAACACTATAATCTAAAGAAAGTTTTGCTGTGGCGGTGGTGAAACTATGTTTTTTTTTTTCTGAGACAGATATTATAGAAAGTTGATGTCTAGTGAATTGTCAGTTGGCTAGGTGGAGAAAGATAAAGAGGTTAAGAAAAAGTGAATTTTGACATATATACAAGTAAATGGACACAAACTGGGTATTATAAAGTGTGTATTATTGAATCTTGTGCTAACACGTAATAGATATCACCCTTCATGGACATAAAACTAAGCAGAAAAGCATTTGGCCACTTTAGGTTAATAAGTACCTGTTATTAATGGCCTAGTACTCGAAGTAAAGCTACTTCAACAATATAGCCACAGTATCGGAAGAGACTATTCTGCTTTTAGTTAAAAATATGAACTCCCATTGATCAAGATTGCCCTTGTTACTGGAGCCAATGATGGCCAAACCTGTTATTAGCCTTAGTATGTTCTTGTCCTTTAAGAACTATAATTTGCTACTTGGTGGCTACACTAGGCTCCTTCTATTATGGCAGTACTTAATTTTCATAACAGATACTTAGTTAGGGTGCTGCTTTGTATTTCCTTTTTGCAAGGCTTCATCCAGCACCACTGTCCAAGGGTTTATATAGTACTGAAAATGGTGATTACACATAATGTAGTTGTAGACAAGAGATACATATTCATAGTAAAAGTGGCATGCGATTGGACTAATAGATTGTAGTCATCATATCACAGATCATATCATAGTACATCAGTCATATTTTACATTTTATAATCAGGAAACATTTATTCCCATGTAGAATTGGAACAGCTTGCTGAAGACAGTTGAGGCTTAAGCCCACAATCTTCAGGATATTGTATATGTTCCAAATTAACAATTTTTATGTAGTTTTCTTGCTGGTATATGCAGACAACTTGGAAACCAAAAAATGAAATCAGCAGTTTCCATCCACTTGTCATTTTCCTTACTGACCCACTATAAGCTTGTGTTTTCTCTAATTATACAACTCTGAACTCTGCAAGGTTAGGCAGTTTTCTTAGAAAAGGACACAACTTTTTCACTAACACAGTAGGATTCCTATTGAACTATAAACTACAATGTGACATAAGCAAAAATAGTCACTTTTTACAAGAGAAGAAATACCTGATATCATAAGAAACAATGCTGCTTAAACAACAGGCACATACAGGAATGTGTAATGTGGGGTGTTCTTCTCTATATGTGTTGTTTTTATTGGTTAGTTCAGATTAAAAGGCTATGATGTTTGATGAACTATCATCTTTCTAATGAAGAGGAGTCATCTTTTGATCAGATCAAATCTTTATCAATTTTTTGTGTCCATAGCTTTCTTCTGTGGAAACAAACAGTAGACCCTTTCCCCAACATAACACATGTCCTGGTTTCCATTCTGAGCTCAGCACATCTTTAAAGTACATAAAAGCCATTATAGTTTTTCATGAGACACTAGGAAAGCCATCACCCTATAGCTCCCTAAATCACAGTTCAAGTTATCTCTCGCTTCAATAAACACCTGCTTCCTAAACTCTAACAGAAACTGCTTTCAGAAAATCCAACTCAGAACAATAAATGTAATAGTATTTTTCTCAAATTCAAACATACAATAACAATGCTTTTTTTATTTAGTTTGATATTATTCTAGACTGTTGAAATGGTATAGTTAGTATAAATCAACCTTTGAATTAATTTTAATAACTAAAATATTAGAGAACTAAACATTTCAGTTTTCACATTTTATTTTCTTTGATGCTGGGAAGTGCTATATTGAAGGTTACTTGATCATCTCTTGAAAATATTGACAATATTAAATGTTAATATTTTGATCATCCAAGTTGGTAGATGATTTGGACTAGAAAGATTAACATTTGAGTTTTGAATGTCTTTTTGTTATTTTCAACAACTTTCATTTATCTCACCAAGGCCAGCTGGCCTAGGTCTGAAAAAGCATGGGATAAACCAGGACTAGCTGAACATAGCGGACAATGAGGAATACTGAGATCTCAAGAACAATCGCAGTGGGTTTTTTGATCCTACTGCACGTACTGGCTTTGTGGGAGCCTAGGCAGTTTGGATGCTTACCTTACTAGAACTGGATGGAGGTGGGGGTTCCTTGGACTTCCCACAGGGAAGGGAACCCTGATTGCTCTTTGGGCTGACGAGGGAAGGGGACTAGATTGGGGGAGGGGGAGGGAAATGGGAGGTGGTGGCGGGGAAGAGACAGAAATCGTTAATAAATAAATAAATAAAATAATTAAGAATATTTTCAAATCATTTGAATAACTCAGGAACACTTGAATATTGTTGAACCTAATTTTGTATTTTTCCGTACTGTTGATTTGGATACTTGAAAATATTTTAAAGCTATTAATTAAGGAAAAAATAACAGCGTTTGTATATTCATGTATAATTGAAGTGTAAGTATTTTCAGAGGTAAGATGAAGTTAATATGAATTTTTAGGTTTTCCCTAATCATATCTTGCCTCACACTTTCTTTAAAGGATGCATTTGCTTGATGAAAAGCATAGGTGACCTATCCCACAGAAGTCTCCTAACATCTGCTTCTGGAGCTGATGTGATCTTGCTGGTTACATTAGCGTCTAAGTGTATGATAAATATCAGCTATCTTGTATGTTAATGCTTTATAAATTTACTTGGGTGCACTTATAGTCTTATGTTCTTTATCATGATCCTATGGCACTTCAGTCAGAATTCCTCTTGTAAGTAAAATTTTATGAGAAGGAAGGGGGTTTTATCATATCAAACAGCCTGGCATTCTCAGCTTTTCATTGTGAATGACAATGATAATGTGGAACTAATTCATAAGCACTTCATCATATTTTAAAGCCTGGCCCCCATATCTTTATTATAGACGTTTTTATCAATAATGAAATATTAGCTTTCCCATTTGATGTTACTAGTATAACTTAAAGAGCTTATATTCATAGTGAATGTTGCACCTTACAAAGTATTTATACATATATAGTGTCAGCTGATCCACAGAAGCAACATGTGAGCATGACAGGGTAGGCTTTAAATATTTCAGTATTGTAGGAAACATTGAGACCAAGAGAAAAAATAAAATTGAAAATGAGTAACAGTCATAAATAAATCCTGGATTGACAAGTTTAATTTCTGATGCCATGATAAAACATTCTGACTAAAAATCACCTTAGGGGAGGAAAGTGTTTATTTTAGCTTCATATTACAGTCCATCATTCATAGAAGTCATGAGTTCAACCATGATCTTGAAGCAGCAGCCATAAAAGAATGCTACTTTCTGGCTTGCTTGTGGGCTCATGCTTAACTAGCACACAAAACAAACTGTCCAGGGAATGGTGTCATCCATAGTGGGCCGGGTCACAGGCCAGTCTTATCTGATATTCTTTTCTTACTTCTTTAGACAACCACATGCAAATGCTATAGGTACATATACTTAAGAACATAAAGTGCACATAAAATTAAAGTAATAACTCTTTAAAACCGAGTTTATCACCAGAAATGGTGGCATATACCTTTAATTCCAGCATCTAGAAGGCAGAAACAGGGGGTTCTCTGAGTTCAAGGTCAGCCTGGTCCACAAAGAGAGTTCCAGGAAAGCCAGCACTACACAAAGTAACCCTGTCTTGAAAACCCAAAATAAATAAATAAAAAAATCAAGCTTATGTATATACTGAGTTAAAGTTAGTCATCTAATGTCTATGCACTCAGCTTGAGATACTCTTCTATTGCACATACTTCACAGCACTTAACACTTTATAATGCAGTATTTCAACTTGTGCACACACTGGAAGATTCCTTTTTATTTGTTGTCATGAAAAAATGAATAGGCTTGCTTCGTTCCTCATAGTACCAAATATTGTCTAGTATCTTATATTGTCATCATCTCTTAGTCACTCTTCTCTTCCTCTTCACCTCAATGTTTTATTGAAGTTTTTAAACTTTTGCTTAAAAAACAAGCATTTTTAACTCAGTATAATTAGTGTTGTTGACACAGTGTGATGATTATAGCTGCCTTCCTATTTAATATAATTAAGTACTTAAGTAATTTACACATAAATATTTTAAATATTTGGCACAATGAAAAATGTATAATAGTTTTGTGTTACAGTTATTCATAGCATTGAACAGCTCAGAGAACAGAAGCTCTGGTTTTAGTAAATTTTAGTTACTAACTAAAGTTAGTTATGAGTTAAGAGACTCACATAGCTAATACTGGACTTAATAAGGCAAAAACCTTGTGCCTGATGGGCTAGTAAGCCATGTTTGTCCACCCAGCCCTAATAAATCAAGTAAAGAAATAAGTAATGCTATAAAACAGAAAACAGATTTATTCATTTTGTCTACATTGGGAAGAAAGACAGCTAAGTACAGTGGCCAACATTCAATCCTCTGATTCATCTTTCAAGATCCTGATAGGAGGCTTACGTTTAAATAGAGAGCCATAGATATTCACAACTTAACAATACCAGACAAGAAGGAGTCCAGTCAACCAATGCTTAGGCTCTCTTCTCCAGCAAAGTGGTTTGAAAAGTTGTGAGAATTGTGTGAAATCTCTTTCCAGGTGACAAACAATCCTCTGACTAACAACATGCTTGCTTGAGTCTGTTCCTGTTGCCTTCATGTGTTTCCTGGAAGAAATTCCAGTTCAATGGGATGTCTTGTTTCAGTTGTCTGGTAATCAAAAGAAGAGACATGAATATCCTTACAGGATATTTTCATGCCTGTCAGTAGAGTTACATGGCTGCTTTAGGTTCTTTGAATTAGAACTCCAAAGATATAATGGAAGCATTATACAGGACCACATATAATCCATTTTAAATGCCCCAAAATTGCATTGTAAGTGATAAAATTGGTATTCATCAAATGGTTGTTAAAAATAGTTTAAAGATAATAGAAAATGTATTTTTGAAAATATTATGCTTCTTAACACAGAACAAATGAGGCATGAAGTAGAAAAGAAGCCATCAGGAAAAAGTCAGGAACAACTGGGAATTAGCATAGAGGTGGGTGTATAGTTAGTGTCACTGACAGTTCCAGTATCTCACAGATGTGTGCAATAGTAATTAGGAAAAGAAGTGGTAACACCGATTGACCTAAGTACTACACTTGATTAATCCTGTATCCAGGAAGAGAGATGTTAAGGAGTAAAATGAAATCAACTACAAGCAAAGTGATGCTGAGAAGTTACCACAATTAAAATTTCTGATAGCCTAAAGTAACTAGCACAGTACGTTTAAGTATAGAATACAGAAGTCACAACAGGTAACTTCAAGATAAAGACTTCAAGGAAAGATTGGGACCAGTCTAGCTAAAGTCTTTTGTGTCTCGTGGCAAAGCAACATCCACTTGTGTTAAGAAGGGAAAAAAGTCTGTTGAAACTTTATACTAGCTATGTATTATATAATTCTCTGCACTTTCCTAGGACTAACTTCACTAGCTGTAGTTATTCAAAGACACTACACAGAGAGCTACATGGACTCAATATGTATACTCTATAGAAAACATTTAATAATTTAATTGAGCCAGGATAGAAAGACATGGAAATTATAGGGGCAGGAGATAGGAGAGGAACCATCACCCAGATATCTGGCTGAAGCCTCTCTCCAATAGCTAAGCAAGAATTATAACATAATTAACAATGGCATAAGACCTTTCTCCCTTCCTAGGAATAAATTTGAAATGGTCTAATAATATCACCAGAAACGTCATTCACAGGGAAGAAACATGCACTAAACACTTTGCACAATACAAATAGCTTATGATGACATAATATATATTTCTCTCCATGGCATCCCTGAATCCACCTTATCTAATTTACCAAAAGATATAGAAAGGAAAAAATAAAATGTCTAGAACATTTTTTGTTCATATCTAGGATTTAGTTTTTTTCATGCATATGTGTTTTGCCTACATGCATGTATGTGTACCACATGCATTCAGTGTCCATGGAAATTAGAAGGAGTCAGAAACTTTATAACTGGGGTCACAGATGGTTGTGAGCTACTGTACAGGTACTGAGAATGAACCCAAATCTTTTTGTAAAAGCAGCAAGTGATCTTAACCTCTGAGCCGATGGCCAGACCAAAAGATTTATTTATTTGTATCGTAGGCATTTTGTGTATACCTGCTTGACCGTATATGCACCATGTGGGTGCAGATGCTCATGATGGCTAGAAGGGAACGTAAGATTCTCCTGGAACTAAAGTTACAGACAATTGTGAGCTGCCTGACGTGGGTACTGGGAACTAAATCCAGGTTCTCTGCTAGGGCAGCAGCTGCTCATAACTATTCAGGAAGTTCACCCACCCCTCCCTTATATTTTGAAATGTAACTTGAAAACTGTCAAAATTGTATATACAGCTAATGCTAAGGCAATCAGATCTGACTGTGACTTGAGGGGCATATATACACACTTGGATATTTCTTAAATTCTGCAGCTCTTCCCCAAATCTCAGTATGCCTTATCTTGTTCTTTATTTCCTTCTTTCCCTCAGTCTCAGTGCTCCAAGACTAAACTATTTTAAATGAAATCTCCACCTCTGCATCAAACTCAAAAGGTTTAAAGTTCTTTGCCAGCGTTCCGACTCCTTGTTTTCCTTCTTTCCAGTGCCCCACAGACTAAGAGAACTTCTCAGGCTGCTAGGTTGAAAGTGTGGAGCTGTGTTCACTGCTGACAGGAGATATAATGAAAACATATGAGCCCAATAGCATTCAATATTCAAGGGTTAAATGGTATATTCTAGGAATTTCATGCCAGATGGATAGAAAGAAGATGCTAGAAAAGACAGTTTCTTGATAAATTTAGCTTCAGCTTGATTTCTCCATTAACTCCAGTTTATAAGGGGTAGCACAAAGATATTCCAGTCTAGAAGCCAAGGCAAAAGCACCCTTCTCTTGCAATGACTATCTCTGAATCTAGACTTCTACTGGAACTGGCCAGCCATGTTCTGACATATCCCCATCTAAACGGTTTAAAGTCATAGCCAAGGCCAAGTTTCTTGCCCAGGTAATTGTCAAATTCTTAAGCTATTCTTTCTAAAAAAAGAGAAAGGCCACTTTATTTAATATCCACATGAAAAATACATTTTATATAAATCAGATATCATTATAATCAAAGAAAAATTTAACTATTGAGAAGTGTTACAGGCAGTGCATATGTCATTAATGTAATGTATGAAGAGAGAGAGACAGAGACAGAGACAGAGAGACAGAGACAGAGACACACAGAGAGAGATACATAGATATTAATACTTGGAATTACCTGTTAGGATTATGTTTCCCTGACATTCACTATGTTTGGTAAAACTATGCATATTTATTTGGACAACAAGCCTTGAAATATGAATGAAACATGCCTTTTCTGTTCTAGAGTTTAGTGGTAATAAATAATTTTATTAACCCTTCCTTGCAGTCTGGCATAATTACAGAAGTTAATTTCATAACTCTTGGTGCCTGAGTGTTCAGAAGGAGATCTTTTAGTTCACCACGTCATACATCATGAGATAAACCTTACTATAGTCTACAGGTGATTAAAATCATTTTACATAAAAGGAAGACAGCTAGATACATATCTATCTCAATATATAGATATCTAGATAATTAGATAAATAGACAAATAGATCTGTAGATAGATAGATTCATAGATAGATAAAAATAGAGAGATAGATAGGTAGGTAGGTAGATATAGATGGATAAAATGAAGTATGGATGGATGGATGGTTGGAAGGATGGAGAATAGACAGATAGAATTGAAATTACAATTATCTCTAATCTTTGCTACCTGTTTTTTGGTTACTATTATTGACAGGAATTTAACTTTTAAATGACAAAGAAAGAACACAAATGTCATATATCTCCAACTTGTCATCAGCAATAACTCTGTGAGTAATAGAAAAATGGCAGGGCAATTTGTCAATCAGTTTATAAAACAATTTTATTAGCTGATATGCTCGTGGCTTGTCATTAATTACATAAAGACAAACATGAACAAAATGGAAAACAATACTGCAATAAGACTAGATTGTTACAAATGGTAGAATTAGCCTCAGCATTTTAGTTGGGCTTCTTTACTACTATGCACTGAGATTTCTCTTCAGCATTGAGAGTCACCTTGAACTTTTCTGCAGGAACAGCACTATGACATGGAAACATTCAGTTTCATCATTGCTAAAGCTCATTCCTGCTTTCTGAAGAGCATCGTGTTACACCCACATAAAGAGACTTCAAAGATTAAATAGTCATTGTATTATGCCATAGCCATGTTGTTATGACTTTATAACTGCCTTATATCTGCCACAACCTCAATTTGTCTAAACTAAATCTTTTCCCCCATCAGCATCTTCCAAGTTGGTAATTATTTTTATTGTCTCTCTACTTGTTCAGTTCACCATTATTCCAATCAATCAGGAAGTTTTGTTAATTAAAATCTTTAGATATCTCTTGAATTTATCTTTTTATCCTCACTGTTGACCTTGCAGTTCAGATCACAGCCAGGCCTTACTAAGTTATTTGCAGAATCCTTTATTAAAAGCCCAGGGTGTTTCCATTCTCCATACAATTCTGAAACAAGAAGGAAGCTGAAACACTCATTCTTTGAAGTTTACTTAGTTAAATAAATTTCATAATCTAGTACTTTCCTCACTTTTTTGTCTAACTATATTTTTTCTCCTCTTGTCCCCTGCAACCCTCTCTTCCATACATATCTGTAATTCTAACTATATTTCAGTATACTGCATAAGCATATTATCACTGAGAAAAATTCTTTAATATACTTAGGTTGCCTTATGAGGTGCTTACATTATAGGTCTTCAATTCTTTCTATTTCAAAACTGAATTTTCAAGAGGGACTAAAGGGAACATTTATTTTAGTATTCGCCTCTGTGTCACCAACAAATTCACAGTAGGCCCTTTGAAAAGGATCCCCTGATACTTGAAATAATCTTAACTTTCATAAATATCAATTCCAGCATTAAATATTAAATTTTTAGCAATATAGTGATATTTATTTGGATTTTAAGAATGATTTATGTTGTTAGATTGGTACAGAATCCATTTTTTAGTATTTTCAGAATTTAAATGGTAAATTTTAGGTGCAGAATATTTTTAGCTTATTTTTTGTTTTTGTTTAAATAGCAAAAGAAGAACAGAGCATCAACTAATATTTGCTTAATTGCTAGCTAAAATAATAGGTATTATTTCATCACATCACAATTAGAACTGAAGCATAAGTTGACTAAAGTTTAGGCCATTCAGGTGGTCTTCCAAAAGATACACTGAAAATAGAAAACCCAAGATAAAAGCTTGTTGAAGGAGCGGCAGGGCTGCGTTCTGGCCCCCCTGGCTCCTGCATGGCTAGCTTTATCTGAAATAATTACACAGAAACTGTATTCTTTTACACACTGCTTGGCCCATTATATCTAGCCTCTTCTCGGCTAACTCTTGCACCTTGACTAGCCCATTTCTAATAATGTGTGTAGCACCCCAAGGTTTCACTTACCAAGAAGATTATAGCCTATGTCCATCCTGGGTCGGAGCTTCATCGCATCTGCCCGGGAGAGGGGAGCATGGTGTCTAAGATCACTTCCTCTTCCTCCCAGCATTCTGTTCTGTTTACTCCACCCACCTATGTTTTAACCTGTGAGGCCAAGCAGTTTCTTTATTAATTAACCAATGACCTTCCTCCATCAAAAGCTCACATTGCTCTGAGTTTAAGATGAATGCTCAGCTTCCAAATCTAGTAGCCTCCAATAGAGAAGTTTATATTCTGCTAGATCCAGATATTTATAAATAAACATTAATTTTATACAAAACGTATACATCTTAAATAATAAATTTCTATAGGCTGAAATTGTACCACTTTTGCCTTTTGTTATTTGATTTTTAATATAGTATTTTTAATTCTTTGAGATTTTCATACATTCATACAATACTTTTTCATTATATCTGAATCCTAGTCCATTCGTAAGTCCTCCCGGAACTATCATTCTACCTCCAAACTTATAGTCCACATTTTTCATAACTCCACTCCAGATCAGAATTATGCAAATCCTGACTGGAGCATTCTGTGAGGCTGGATCATCTCAGCAGGCAGTCTTGAGCCTGTTCTAGATGTAGAACTCAAAGGAAACTGCAACAGAGGTGCTCTAAAATCTTGGATCATCTGGACCATCCATTGCTATCACAGACTTTTCAGGGGGTCTTCCTTGATCAATGGAAAAAAGAAAGCATTTTCAACAAATGGTGCCACTAATCATCAGTTACAGGAGAAATAATAACTGAAACAGTTAGGTCAGAGGTGTTTGGCATGAGAAAATTAACTCTTACCATTGTTTGTAAGAAGCAACTCAGTCTATGTGAGATCTCATTCTGTCTTGGTCATTGGAAAGAAAATAGAAAAAAGATTAAACAGGGAGCTTTATTCAAAAGAAAAGACACTAGAAGGTCCCATTGGTTAAATGATATTAGAAAATATTCTCCATGGACAGTGCTATATTTCCCTACCTGGTAGTCTTTAAAATTAAATCAAAATAATACCTGAAAAAAAATACCCGATGAGAGTAGTAATACTCATAAAATTCAGTTCTAGCTACAGATAAATAGTTTTGTTGAACTCATGTGAATAAACATTTAAAGGGGTTTTTCTTTAAATTAGCTTAGGAGATAAGAATGAATGTCAAGTTCATATATGGTATTTCAGAGAATGACCTTACTTGACAAATAAGTGAAATAGATACATTACCCTTGTCTACAAAAGCAATTTCTGACTCAAAGTGGAGAATTGAAAAAGAAAAAAAAACACATGTAGAAAGAAAATACCATAACATTAAAAGGAGCAAGATATTGCTGATTATAAGTTAATTGATTGTATACATGTAAAACAAGTGTTTCTACTGAACTTTAGTATCATGAACAAAAAAGAAGTAAGTTCCAAATTAGTTTCCTTGTATTTGGAGAAAAATAATAACATTTCTAGTTCTGTTTATATTTGGAGGATAAATTTTTTACCACAGAGATGAAAAAACTAGATTCACGTAATATCTACTTGTCCTCTATATTTCATTAGGAAGAAAGAGATAGGGTGAGAAATACAAAAAGATATATGGAGACATATAATAAACTTATCTAAGCTGGCTTTAGGACCTATGTAAAGTGAAAATAAAGAAAACAGTTCCATGTTAAAAAAATCATTGAACTAACAAGTTTGAAATCTAGCGTCAGAATATTTACTTACAATATAAATTAGCACAGGTTTTTCTAACCTCATTATCCTTATATAATAAACCTGAATAAGTTTTGGGAAGAACTTGGGAAAACAGGACAGGTTAGTAAAACAAGATACTAAAAAAGTATTTTAATAAAATAAAGGAAATTTTAATTCTTTTTATAATGTAACAATTCCAAAATAATAGTGACTTTGCAGAATAATTCATGTATATCTATACCATATTCTAAATGTCTGTTGTCTTTGAGTAAATCCATATAGAGGAGGATGATGCTAGGCAAGATCCATCTTTACCTTTAATGCAGTTGAGGGGCCAGCAGTAGAAGATTTGCAGAACAAAAGGACACAAGCAATCCATAGTCCTACTTCACTTTAAATCCTATGAATAATAACAGAGACTATCATGCTAGCTATATTCAACTGTGCAATAGTAGCGCTTATAGATTTGGGATAAACTTCAGCAGTCCAAATGAATTTAAAGTCCACTTAATAGGAGAGAATTCATGCCTAGTGATGCACCCATAGCTGGTGAGGCCATGGGACCATACAGAGAACTGGTCAAAATATAGAGAACAATTGACTATGGAATGCCCAGCCCCAACTGATACATTTGCAACACAACCCCTATACCTAAAGTCCAGAGAATATTTCAGAAAAGCAGGCAGAACTGTAAAATCCATAGGACGAGGATATATGCTTTGAGATAGTATTTTCTGTTTATAAAAATTATATCCGTGAAATATAAAATATGTTTCCCTAAACAAGACCTAAACAATGAGATCATCAACTGACATGTCAATGTAGACAGGGGAAATCCCATAAAGCTCTACTCCTAGATGAAGAGCTATGGTAATGATTGCTGAAAGAGGAAAGTCCCTTTTCCATTTCCCTAAACCTATATATGTAGTAGGAGCTGCAGGCCTCTTCCCACAGCCCGGCTCCTGGCTAGCTTATGCCCCAAAATAACAACACGCAAATTGTATTCTTTTTTCTTTGTCTTTTTCATTTATTTATTTATTTATTTATTTATTTATTTATTTATTTATTTATCTATCTATCTATCTATTTATTTATTTATTTATCTATCCATCTATCTATCTATTTATTTATTTAAGATTTCTGTCTCCTCCCCGCCACCACCTCGCATTTCCCTCCCCATCCAAACCCAAATTGTATTCTTTTAAACACTGCTTGGCCCATTAGTTCTAGCCTCTTAATGGCTAATTCTCACAATCTTGCCTAACCTATATTTAGCAATCTGTGTAGCACTGGTCTTATCGGGAAAGATTCAGCATGTCTGACCTTGTGGCTGGCTGCATCGTGTCTGCCCTGGAGAGGAGTGTGCGTTTGCCTCACTTCCTCTTCCTCCCAGATTTCTATTCTGTTTACTCCACCCACCTATGTTCTAACTTATCAGGGCCAAGCAGTTTCTTTATTAATTAAGCAATGACCTTCCTCCATCATATATACATGCAAGAAACACTATATGGACTCAAAAGGCTATATTTGTATATACACAAATAATATATATATATATATATATATAGTATATGTGTATACATTATTTATAGTTATATATATATATTTCAATGTGTTCTATAAATATATAATATAACTATATAAACAATTGTATATGTGTGTTTGTGTGTGTGTGTGAAGTACTATATTATTTGAAATATAAAGTGCCAGGAGGAGTTCTGGTGAAGGTGAGCAGCAGAACAGAAGGTTGGATGGACCAGTGTTTTGCGACAGGTCAGTAATCCGATGCAACATGAACAGAGGATAGTTGAAGATGCACATAAAGAGGTGAAACCTGGAAAGATAGAAATGAGTAAGGTATTATAGACCATTCTGGGTGCTTCAATTAATGCACTGTAGGAGAACAAAACTGGGGTAGCTAAAGTATCAAACTTTCTTAACTATTTTCCAGGAAAAAGGCCTAATAATGAATGCCACTTGCTGTTTTACAATGAATTGTAGTAATTCTTGATAAATGAAATTTGGGGTGACAGAATTTCAAATATTTTCATTTATAGTATTAGGTATGAAAAGAGAAACATAGAATTTGACTTGATTTTTAATTCTTATGGATTGCCATTAGTATTTCTCAACCCAAGGCAGCTTTGCCAACCATACTTGGGGATATTTGACAGCATTGGTTTTTACAACAAGGGAATGTGGCCTTAGTAGTTATTTAGAAAGTATTATATATCTACTGCATTTCAGTGTGCTTGGTAATAATCCAACCAACTGATCCATCAAGCAAAGCTTGTGCTTACATGTGTTTTACAAGAATGATATTTATTCCAGCCACACCTCTTACTCCTACTCTCTTTCCTCCACCTGTCCCCCTCATCCACTCCTCCCAAAGGGTAAGGTCTCCCGTGGAGAGTCAACAAAGACTAGCACATTAATTTGAAGCAGGACCAAGCCCTTCCCCGCTGCCTCAAGGCTGAGCATGGCATCCCACCATAGGGAATGTGCTCCAAAAAGCTAGCTCATGCACCAGAGGTAGATCCTGGTCCCACTGCCATGGGCTCCTCAGATAGACCAAGCTAGAATGATGGTTGGAATGTAAAATAAAATTTAAAAGAAAAAATTTGATAATTACAAGTAAAGTTATTTTTTAAAAAAATAATTATATTTGTTAAAATTTACTTTATAGGATCTCTCAATATAACGTCTATGAGGTGTCTAAAGTATATATAAACTAAACAGACATTACAATTAAGAAGTGATAAGGTATTTTATCTTTCTTTAACACAATAGTCTAATTGGCATTTGGTAAATGTCTTAATTGGATTTTAGATATTTGGAGGTAATGGTGTAAAGAAAGGTGGGATATTTTTCTGAATTATTTTTGTTGTAGAAATAAAAATTAAATTTCTGGACTGGTGCCATGACTGAGCTGGTTGAAGCACTTGCTGCCAAACTAGATGACTTGAGTTCCATTCCTGGAATCCACATGGTAGAAGAAAATGACCAACCCCAACAAATTTTCTTCTGACCTCCATATATACACAGTGGCACATGTACTTTTTCCACTTACCACACAAAGAGAAAAATATAAAAATGTACTAAAACTTTTAAATGCATTCTTTACTGTCATATCATATCCAGCTTTAGAAATATGATACAGTAGCATTGTTAAACACACACACACACACACACACATGCAAACGCACATATACATAGTTAGTAATGAGCCAGATTTTCAAATGAAGTAATGCATTTAGATTGGCATGAATTAACTGATAGTCTGTTTTCCAAAAACAGAATTAGTGAAATGTGAATGGTCACAATCATGAGTGCTATGAAGAAAAGACACATTGAAGGAAAAGATGGGTAGTCCTTATATTTTCAAAGAAATGGATAGAGTAAGCCTCTGAAAACAAAAGGCGAAACTGAAGAAATTTGTGAAGAAAATGAGTGTTTGAGATAAGTCCTTATTTAGAAACAGTAAATTACTGTTTAAAATGGGTACAAAGGAACAACAGGTGTACAAAGAGGTACAAAGGTCCTGAGATGCAAGTATATCTGATGTATTTTAGGCACAGCTAGAAGCTCCTTTGACTGCAACAGGATAAATGAGAGAGACACTATTAGTTAAAGAATTCAAGTCCATTAAGGGGAAAAAGAAATGACTGGGCTGTAAAGACGCTAATTAGAGCTATGGTTTTTACTATTAGTAATCTCTAAAAACATTAATTTTGTCTACATAGTAGCATTTCATATTGGGAAGACAAAAGAGAAAAATTGAAAGTATAAAAGGCTTGATATCTACAAATCTTGATACCATTATTTTTTTTTGTAAGAATTTGCACCGAATGCTTGATGAGCTTTTGAATTTAGAAGATTTCCCCCCTCTACTTTAGCAGTAGTATCCTCTTTAGGCCATGACTGTATGATGATTATTTTTTTAAAAAAATAAGAAGAATTATAAATCTACTAGATTGCCTAGAGCATGGTGGTTGCTGACATATTCTTTATTCTCTGAAAAAAACACATGGACCAAAACAGCAAAATAATAGTCTTGGGCAGGTATAATTAATAAAGCAGAGAGAAATATTATTTCCTTAAAAAAGAAGGAAACTAAAGGAAAGTGTTGCAGCAATAGCAATAACAACTGAGTTTTAGAGGCTCTTGTAATTGTAAAGCAACTCTTGTTAACCAATCAAAAATTAAGGGACCTCTATTGGCCTAAAAGAAATTCCATAAGATAAAACTGTGAGAATACATGAGTTTATACTGGATACTTTACATAGCATGGTGCCTAAAGACATATTCAGAGAATTCATGGTATTATAATTATCATGAAGACTTAATAAATACAGCAGAAACAAAAATTTAATGAATAACATAAGTGTTATTTTCATATTCCGAATTATTTCTATTAAAATGAAGTATTTTAACTATACATGTAGCATTTCTTATAATAGTCATTTCTTGTTACATTTCCAAAATTCGTAATTTTTGTTCTAAATATTTATTTTTCTACAACCATTTGAATTTTTGTCATAAATGATTATCACTTACACTCAACATCTTTTGTACTGAAGCTGTACTTTCCTGATGAGTATTCTAGAGCATAGTCTGTTGAATGTTGTGTTTCAAGAGAAGCATATGGAAATGTATCAGTGCCCTACTTAATTGTCGCCAGTGCCATGGAAAAGGAAGTGATTACTACAAATAAGACCTTTCAAGTTCAAATAGGCTTAATGTAGTCTTTTGGCAGTTCTTCTTTTGAAATAAGAGGGTTAATATTTGGGAGAAATATTTCTTGAAAAAGAAAATTACAGAAGTTGCTGTCACATCAAAATTCAACTTAAACACTATTAAAATTATATTTAACAGAGTTGCTATATCCAAGCTTCTGTTTTTTTTTTGTTGTTGTCTATACACAGATGTGGATCTAAAGGAGGAAATGTGTGACTTTCATCTTGTCTTGATTATTTTATGTTGATTACAAATTATATAGATGGGAAGAATGTGAAGTAGAGTGTAATGAAAGCCAAGAGAAGAAGGCAATAGCAGTTCTATTCCACAGTTAACCAATTGTGGAGTTAGAAAGGCATGTACAAATTAGAACTCTTCTATTTATTAAATATGTGAACTCTGACAATTCATTTGAATTTTTGTCTGTTTCCTGACCCTAAAGGGATTCTTATATCAATATATTTATATCACTAGATTATTATGAAAATTAGGCAAAAACGTAGTCTTTGTCATGTTGTTTTAAATGTACACATTCTACCATAATACTCTATCTATTTTGTTAATACTTTTTTCATAACAAATACTCACTGAAATGCTAACAGCTGTGAGATTATTCTTGTCTTCATCATCATGACTGTATATGGGCTAGATAAATAGTTTAGTTTTATAGTCAATCCCTAGTATGCCCACATTCAGAAATCATCATAGCATGTTTAATGCCCAATAGATATACAAAATTTAAAAAAGAAAAGAAAATGAAATAATTTATAAGCGTCAATTTTCAATTTTGGCAAATTTTTAGTCACTTCACCTTTGACCCAATTTTTCTCGATAACAATATGCATCATGACAAAGGAAAGCATTTGAGCACATCTTTCTTCCACTGTACTGAAAGGTAAAACTTTAGAGTGAACATGATTCAGCTATAGGGCTGATATATTCCTTTTCAGAATAAGATCGTTTCTTAATATGTAGCAATGTGGTAGACTCAGAGCATAACTCGTGGAGAAACTCAATCATATATTTATGATTCTGGGGAAGATATTTTGTCTGTAGATAATGTATTCTTGGTTCTTATTAGCTCCAGCCTTGCATTTATATGTAGTATGAAGTGTAGACTTGGTCAAAACATTGCTAATTTAATTCTCTTTTGCTTCAGTGCCTGAGCCCCAAATTTCTGATGAGTGAAAATACTTCTGAGAAACAAAATTTGAAAGAGTATTTTCTAGACTTCCATTTTTAAGGTAGGTGAAGCAGGTCCCTTTAACAGTATTTGTTACATAAGCACATTCCTTTTAGGAAGAATCTTCGGTGAATCACAGGATTCTTTACAGAGCTAAGGCAGGCTCAGAGACGCAAGCACAAAGGAGGGAGGTTTGTCGGGGCTAGTTCAATAGTTGATAATTGACAAGTATCAGGGCCTTCCTCCCTGATAATTCTAATGACCATAAACCCTCTCTTAGCCCCTGTCATTCTTTTAATCCCCATTAATCTGCTCTCTTATGATTTTTCAGAATTGCGACCTCGGTGACGTTTCTGGCCAACCTTGGCGAGAGAACTCAAAACTGAAGTCTGCACAACAGCGTGGCCTAGAGAATTGTGATTCAACATGGATGGTGGATTTCATAGTGTAAAAGTCTATACCATGAAAGAAGATGAGCAATGGGAGCTTATATGCTCGGGTCAAATTTCCACCAAATACATCGGACGGCTTGAGAGTGTATGCTTACTTGTTCATTCAGAATTAGATGGCTCTCGGCTAATAGAGAGCAAAATTAATCCTGATGTGACCTATAAGAAATACCAAACGAATTTAATTATTTGGACTGACGCTAATAACAAAACTATGGCACTATGTTTCTCAGAGCCAGATGGCTGTCAAGATATCTGGAATGATATCTGCCAGGCTCTAGGTAAAGACCCAAGCGACTCGATCCCTCAAGAGCTTACAGAGGAGAATGACAATTTTCAAGAACTGTCCCAGATTGAGAATCTGTTTCAGATGCCGAATTGTGAACTAGGCAAACTTGACAACATTGCAGATTTATTTAATATTGTAGAAGAATCGCCCTGCCTCAAGGAACGGCTGGCTCTGCTCTTGGAAAGTGAAGATTACATCAAAAAGTTGCTCGAGATGTTCCACACTTGCGAGGAACAGCAGAACATGGAAAGTTTACAGGTTTTACATGTCATTATTAAAGGAATCTTATTTCTCAACAATTCACGTTTATTTAATATTATGTTTTCTGAGGAATATGTCATGGATGTAATAGGATGCCTTGAGTACGACCCTAGTTTGGATCAGCCATATCAGCACAGGAAATTCTTGACCGAAAGTGCAAAATTCAAAGAAGTTATGCCAATAACACACTCTAAACTTAAGCAAAAAATACACCAGACTTACAGAATGCAATATATTCATGACATTCTATTACCTGTATCAACCAAATTTCAAGAGGATTGGCTTTCTGATCTTACAAGTTTTATTTTTTCCAATAAAATTGAAATAATTAGCATGCTGCATGAAGATGAAATGTTTTTGTATGAAGCTTTTCGTGAGTTAAAAGATACCACTGTCAGTGATGAAAGACGGAGTGAATTGTTATTTTTCTTTAAGGAGTTCTTTGAATTTGCTAAGATATTAAGTTTTCATAAGAAGGATGTGTTACTGAAAACAGTGATAAAGCTAGGAATTATGAGTGCTCTGAAAGTTTCAGTATGTATACAAGACAACCAAATAAAAGTAGCTGCTCTAGATATATTTACTTATCTAGTAGAATTTAATCCACGAATAGTCCGAGTGTATGCAGTGGAAGAAGCTGAGGACAGTGAAAATGAGGATGACCTTCTCCTCAATATAATGATCAAACAAATCATCTGTGATCCTGATCCCGAATCTTCTCATGTTTTAAGTTTGACAGCAGTTCTCCGTGCTCTTCTTGACCCGCAAAACATGTTTGTAACAGCTAATAGATATGAAAGAAGAGAATTTCTGAATTACTTCTATGGGCATTGCATAGATAAGTTGGCAGCACCAATTTTGTCTATCACAGGACAAAATGATAGTGGTGATAACATAATCAACATCTATTCTGATAATGACCAAAATCCACAATTGCTTGGAGTAGTTTTGGAATTGCTCAGGTTTTGCTTACAAAACCACACAACCTATATCAAAAATTATATTTTGAGCAACAACTTGCTCAGCAGAATCTTGGTGCTGATGAGTTCAAAGCACACTTTTCTTGTTTTGTGTGCTCTGAGATTTATGAGACAGATGATTGGCTTTAAAGATGAAATTTATAATCTTTACATAATGAGGAAAAATCTTTTTGAACCTGTTATAAATGCTTTTCTTCGTAATGGAAAACGATACAATATGTTAAACTCAGCTATTATTGAACTATTTGAATTTATTAGAGTGGAAAACATCAAGTCTCTTATTGCATACATTGTGAAAAATTTTTTTACGGCTTTTGATTCAGTTGAGTATGTCCAGACATTTAAAGGTTTGAAAATTAAATTTGAAGAACAGAAGGAAAGAGAAAGTCATGTAAGAAGAAACTTACATGATATAATATATGAGAAATTATACTTCAGACATATGAAAGCTATGGAGGTAAAAGTCAAGGAGGAAATGTGTCCCAGAGTAAATACTGAAGCTGTTCTGCCATTGAAAGTGGACTTTCTACGTTCTTATGACACGTTTATGCAAACAAAAGAGACAAGTGAAGATGAAGTAGAACGGTCAGAAGAAAATTCATTTGAATTTGACTGTTCATCTCAGTCTGAGGCTTCTGCTAGAAGAATGAGTAGGCCACTACACTGTTGCATGAGGATTCCATTAGTGGACTACTCCGATGATGAAGATGACGATGACAGTGATGATAATCAGGATGATGAAGAGGAAGAAGAAGAACCTCCCCCCAAAAGACCTAATCTTGGTTCATAAAATAAGATGAGGCCCTCAACGTTTGATTCAAATAAAATTTGATAAATATCACAAACTGAAAATTCTAATTAAAAAAAAATCTTTCTCTTATGGACTTTTAGATATGGTATAAAGAATAGTAAATATGTTGAATAAAAGGCCTCGATTTTATATAAAGAAAATCTTCCATAATATAGATATGCATAATATAAAATAACCAACCCCTAAGTGATAACGTCTTATCAAGAACATCTTATTTTAGCAGTATGGTTTGTGAGGAGTAAACAGTTTGATGAAGTAATACAAGTTTCACTCAGGTCTTTATATTGCAAACAACTTCAAAAGTTTTATTACAAAACTTACTTTTTAAAAGGATCTAGTAATGGCGTTCTGTCTATAAATTGAAGTTTTTTGAAGAGATCTTTTTATGTATGGAAGAAAAAGTCAATATTAAAGTAAAAGTAAAGTGAGACTTCAAAATATTTCTATGAAGATTTAGCAGAACTTCATCATTATGAATACTATGAGAAACAACATTCTGCACAATTAAGTGCATATGTTTATGAATAAAATGTTAAGCTGGATCCTAAATGAGCTTTTGTGAATTAACTTCTTTTTAGATGAGCAATATCAAGTATCAGTATCAATACAATTCTGTTCCTAATGTGAATTCTCTATGTCCTCTGGGGAATAAAACAGGATGCATCAAATATCCAGATTGTTAAAGTTATTTCTTCATTCATTAATGAAATTTTGTACTTTTCCCCTGAGTAGTCTGTACCTACTAGTATATACTTATTTCTTTGTGATTGCTGAAACAAAGTAACTAACAAAAACATCAGAGGAAATTTTAATTTTGTCTTCAGTGTGAGGCAATACATTCCATCCTAATGGGAAAGGTATATGAGTAGACTATTCAATGGTGGGAGGAATTGAAAGCAGCATGCTACCTTGTACACACAATCTACAAGCAACTAGATACATCCTGATGTTTACCTCAATTTCTCTTTTCATTTAGTGTAAGACATCAGCCCATGGTACAGTGTCACACACATTCAAGTTGCCTTTCAAACTCAATTATTCCAGTCTTTAAACTGTCTCATAAATATGTCAAGAATTTTGTCTAAGTACAGATTCTGTTAAGTATTAACTATTACTAATTGATCCCTTGCCTACTTAACACCCATGCATATAACTTTTAAGTCATAATCTTCTACATTCCATCCCAAAGTCCCATGGCCACTTCATATTGCAAAATGTATGCAGTCCAACCCACATGCATGCCCTGGGCACCCTTCTCTGGGCACAGAGAATAAAAACATGACCCTGACCATCCCCATTACGACTGAGCAGAAAAAAGGAGCCTCTGGGCAGCCTGCTCTGGACACCAAGGAGAAAACACGGGCCGGGAAGTCAGGCACTATTTTTGTAGGCAAATATATGGTGTGATAATGGGGGAGAGGGAGAGGAGAGGAGGAGAAGGAGAGAGGGGAGAGGGAAATAGGAAAAGGGAGGGAGGGAGGAGAGAGAGAGAGAGAGAGAGAGAGAGAGAGAGAGAGAGAGAGAGAGAAGAGAGAGAGATTATTTCATGTCCTGTGCAAAACGGCAGATCTGAAGGGATAAAGACTGTGAGGAACTTACTGATGAGGGTGACGTGGTTGCCATCCCAAGGCCAAGAGCCAAGATGATTTCTGGGCCTACTCTGCTGCCAAGGCCCATGCCTGGGTCTATGGTCCTCCTGCAGCTATGGTCTATGTTGATGTCCATGGCTCCTGATAGCATCAAAGGCCAATAGTATAGGGCTGCATGGAGTTGGCCCTGTTCCTCACTGGCTGCAACACTAGGGAGAAGTGGCCCTGCTCTTGCTAGCTGCAGCACTCAGGAGAGCAGGCCTTGCACCTCCCCTGGGGAGCACAGTAGAGCTGACCTTGTTGGTGGGGGTGACCATAAGCTAGACTTGAGGGCATGAGCGTGGGAGAGCTGTCCCCATTACTCTTCTGTGTGTCATGCAGCAGCATGGGTAAGGGAAAGATGTCCACCTTGCCTCTTGTTCCTCATCTCCTGCTTCCAGTAAGGGAGCTGACTGGAGTATCTTTTATCAGCTGCCACACTTGGGACCGAAGGCCCTAAACCTTGCTTAGAAAGCACAGTACAGCTTACCCTGTTGATGGGGTCTCCTTCCCCCAGGAATATAAGCAAGAAAGAACTGGACCTGCCCGCCATCCATATGGTGATGTGGGTGGGGGAGACATGCCCCTCTTTCACCATCTGTGGCAGTTGGGAAAACTTAACCGGAGATCATGAGATCAGGAGAGCTGGCCTTCCCCATCTCTATCTGCAGCACTCCAGAGAGTGACCCCTGCACCTTGCCTGGGCAACACAGTAGAGCTGGCCCTGATGGTATAGGTCTGGGTAAGCTGGCCTTGAGGACCTGAGAAAACAGGTCCCATCCCTTGCTCCTTTTTGCATAGGGTGAACTAGCAGTGGCAATGCTGGCAGGCTGACCAACCCTACAAACCACCCAGGCCAAGAACCAGGGCTGTACTTTGCCCATCCCAATATCCATCCCATCCATGATCAGCTGGAGCTTATGAAAGTGCTGGTCCTGTAGATCCAAAGTTTCAGTATCCTCATGACACAGGGCAACAACAGGATATCCAAAAGAAGTCCCAATGAAGGCCTGTTTTCAAGAGTATAGCAGAAACCAGAGGCCTCAAGCATGACCAATGTCTCTTTGCAATGAACATTTGCAATAAAGATATGTGGGCTAAAGGGTATAGTGTGTGATTCACTTTGTCACACTATAGCTTCCATGATGAGATTTTTCTCTTTTGTCTCTCTGTTTTTCTTTTTTCTTAAATTTTATTTTATTTTATTGGGGGAGGGGGGCTTCAAGGGCAGAGAGTAGATACAAAAGTTTGGAGAGATGAGTGGATCAAAATTCATGATAGGAAAGCGACAAATCATAAATAAAAACTTAAAAAATATATTCAGTCTAACTGTAAAACACTTTATAGTCTTTAATGATTTTAATTTTTCTCAAAAATATAAGGAGAGAGTCTCTTCTAAGACTCAGATATTCTTGTAACTGTTAACTCACATATAAAAAAATAAAAAATGTACTGAAAACTTTTTTGTGGTGATAAAGCACATGATGAAAAATCAATTGCTTCCTGCACAGATCAAGGTTGGATAAAAAAAGCATCAATGGAAGGCATTCACTTAATTATCTCTCTATAATCCTCAGTCATTCTCTCTGAGCCATTACATTTCCATATCTTGGAGCTACTCCCTTTGGGAGCCATTTTCTTTCAAGCCACCATACCCTCCTTAAACTATGGGTATAACAACTCATCTCTGGGACTGACTTTATTATCTTCATCTGCATTTTTCTATCTTGGATGCCTTTCCCGGAACTATTCCTCAGGTTTGAAAGCCTTCTTGAATGTCCTGAGCATACAATTTGGCTATTGTTTCATTAGAAACTTCAGTTTGTCCCAAATATTGCCACATTTTAGAATAACCCAAACAGACTCTGCTGTGCCTTCTTATCTCGTCTAGATAGCTCTTTGCCTGAAGGACATCAGAGATCTTAACAAAGTTGTTAGAGCCCTAAACCAGCCTTAAGGGCCATACTGGATCAAACTATTCTTTAACTCTTTGGTGAACATAGTTTGTTCTGGCCCAGTGAACTGGAGTTCAAATATATCTTCTTTTATTCCTAATTTCCTCAGTAGCCCCTGTTCTTCCTTAATGGTCCTTCTCCTGATATTTGTGGGAATCTCAGAGATGATAGGGTAAAAGTTATGAGTCCACTTTCATGTTTAAAAATTCACAAACCCCTGAGATCAAAAATCCACAAATCTCTGATCTCTCCCAAAAAAAAACTGAGCTCAAAAATCCCACCAATCGCTGGGTTTGTGTTGAAATCCCACCAATCACCATCCTGAAAATCTACACCATGGAAAACTCCACCCACAACAAACCCTATACAAAGGCTCCCTCCTGCTTTTGTGTGAAATTTCTTGTGCAATGTGTCTTCGTGGTATTCCTGTGATTCTAACTGGCAAGAAACTTTTCCTTTCAGAGCTATTTCCTTTCACTCCTATAAAGAAATCCTCTCCCTTCAGAACATGTGCACCAGAAAAACTGTTCCCCTCAGAGCAGTAACACTTCCCATTGGGGAAACCTTAACTCTTAAATCTGTAACACATAGCCAAGTGTTCCTAATGGCTTTGATTCACCAGGCCATCAGGAACTTATTTCCCTCATAATGTCTCAGATTATGTAGCCTTTACCTTTAGGAAGAATGAGAAATCACATTACTCAGTTTTTTTTTTCTTTTTTGTTTTTATTGAGAAAAGGAAAAAAAAAAACAAGTTTCCACCTCCTCCCAGCCTCCCATTTCCCTCCCCCTCCTCCCACCCTTCTCCCTCTCCCCCCACTCCTTTCCCCCTCCCTCTCCAGTCCAAAGAGCAGTCAGGGTTTTCTGACCTGTGGTAAGTCCTAGGTCCTCCCCCCTCCGTCCATATCTAGGAAGGTGGACATCCAAACTGGCTAGGCTCCCACAAAGCCAGCACATTACGTAGGATCAAAACCCCGTGCCATTGTCCTTTGCATCTCATCAGCCCTCATTTTTCGCCATGTTCAGAGAGTCCAGTTTTATTCCATGCTTTTTCAGTCACAGTCCAGCTGGACTTGGTGAGTTCCCAATAGATCAGCTCCACTGTCTCAGTGGGTGGGTGCACCCCTCGTGGTCCCGACTTCTTTGCTCATGTCCTCCCTCCTTCTTCTCCTCATTGGGACCTAGGGAGCTCAGTCCAGTGCTCCAGTGTGGGTCTCTGTCTCTATCTCCATCCATCACCAGATGAAGGTTCTATGATGATATGCAAGATATTCGTCAGTATTGCTCTAGGCTAGGGTCATTTCAGGTTCCCTATCCTCAGCTGCCCAAGGAACTAACTGGGGACCTCGGCTTGGGCACCTGGGAGCCCCTCTAGGGTCAGGTCTCTTGCCAACCCTAAAGTAGCTCCCTTAACTAAGAATTGTGGTTCCGTGCTCCCCTGTCCAACCTTCCTTTATCCCAATCCTCCTGTTTCCCCAAGGCCCCACCTCCTTCCCTTCTAACTTTTCTCTCCTCATCTCCCCTTACCCCCATCCCACCCCACCCCCAAGATCCCAATTTTCTCCCTGGCAATTTTGTCTACTTCCCTTAGCCAAGAGGATAACTATATGCTTTTCCTTGGGTTCCCCTTCTTACTTAGCTTCTTTAGATTCACCTATTGTAGACCCTGTGACCCTTATTTATGGCTAGAAACCAATTATGAGTGAGTACATCCCATGTTCATCTTTTTGGGTCTGGGTTACGTCACTCAGGATAGTGTTTTCTATTTCCATCCATTTGCATGCAAAATTTGAGAACAATCCTATACAATAAAGGATCTTCTGGAGGCATTACCATCCCTGATTTCAAACTCTATTACAGAGCTACAGTAAGGAAAACAGTGTGGTACTGGCATAAAAGCAGAGAAGTCGACCAATGGAATCTTATAGAAGACCCGGATTTTAACCCACACACCTATGAACACCTCATTTTTGATAAAGGATCTAAAAGTATACAATGGAAGAAAGAAAGCATCTTCAACAAATGGTGCTGGCACAACTGGATGTCAACCTGTAGAAGAATGAAAATAGACCCATATCTATCACCGTGCACAAAACTCAAGTCCAAATGGATTAAAGACCTCAATATCAGCCCGAACACACTGAAAATGATAGAAGAGAAAGTGGGAAGTACCCTACAACAGATGGGCACAGGAGATTGCTTCCTATGTGTAACCCCAGAAGCACAGGCATTAAGGGCAACATTGAATAAATGGGACCTACTAAAACTGAGAAGCTTCTGTAAAGCAAAGGACACTGTCACTAAGACAGAAAGGCAACCTATTGACTGGGAGAAGATCTTCACCAACCCCGCAACAGACAAAGGTCTGATCTCCAAAATATATAGAGAACTCAAAAAACTAGACTTTAAAATGCTAATTAACCCAATTAAAAAATGGGGCACTGAACTGAACAGAGAATTCTCAACAGAAGAAGTTCAAATGGCCAAAAGACACTTAAGGTCGTGCTCAACTTCCTTAGCAATCAGGGAAATGCAAATCAAAACAACTTTGAGATATCATCTTACACCTGTCATATTGGCTAAAGTCAAAAACACCAAGGATAGCCTTTACTGGAAAGGCTGTGGAGGAAGGGGTACCCTCATCCATTGCTGGTAGGAATTCAATCTTGTGCAACCACTATGGAAGTCAGTGTTTCGGTTTCTCAGGAAATTCAGGATCAACCTACCCCTGGACCCAGCAATACCACTCTTGGGAATATACCCAAGAGATGCCCTATCATATGACAAGAGCATTTGTTCAACTATGTTCATAGCAGTATTATTTGTAATAGCCAGAACCTGGAAACAACCTAGATGCCCTTCAATGGAAGAATGGATGAAGAAAGTATGGAATATATACACATTAGAGTACTACGCTGCGGTAAAAAACAATGACTTCTCGAATTTTACACTACTCAGTTTTTCTGCCTCCACTGAAGTTAGACTAATCCTGTCAACTCCCATATCCCAGTCTCTCAAGTCTCATTGTGACTAGCTCTTTCATTGTTCCAGTTGTTCAAGAGTTGAATATGTCCTTGTTGGACTAGAAGTCCAAACGTCAGGGAAGAGTTGCTCCCGACAACATTCACATAACCACAAATTGATGCAAAAGCAAGAGGATTTTTATTCTGTCACGACAGGGTCCTTCAGGTTCGGGATATGAAGGACAATGATAGCTGTTACAGTCCATCTTTTAAAGCAAAAAGCCACAGACACAAGGGGGGACCTGTAGGTTGTTTTCCAACTTCTTGGATTGGCTTATTCAAAGGGTTATTAGCAGTGATTGGTCTATTCCAGAGCAGGAGAATAGCTGTGTGATAAGAGAAACATCTGTAGGGGTGACTGTTCCTTTTGTGAACCGATGGCATTCTAAGTTTGGCACATGTGCCGACTACAGGTATCCTATTCTCCTAAGCAAACGGGATGTTCTCATGAGAGCTGGCTAGCTGCAGGTCCTGAGGGGGTCCTGAGGGTCTCAAGCAAACAGGATGTTTTCATGGTACAGCCGACTGCAGGTCCTGAAAATCTTTCAAACAAATAGGATGTTCTCACGGGAGCAGGCTAGCTGCAGGTTCTGTGGGGGGATCCAGAGGGTCTTTCATCCTGATTAGCCTAGTTTCTTGAATTGGACTGTATTTAATGCCCCCATCTGTATGTTGAATTACAGATTTTCCCTCTTCCATTAAAGGTTAGACCTGAGGGTAGGTTCTATTGGTTTTACCACCTGTCTCTCATTCTTTTGTTTATCTAATTTACTTGCAAAGTTAGAGGCTAACATGGAAGATGATAGCTTCCTCTCTCTTTCTTGTTGCAATTGTTCCTTTATACAAAGAAGTTCCTGCTTGGCTGCTAGCCTAACCTGAAATGTATTTATAACTAATTACACGCAACAGGCCAGTAGGCAACTTACCTTGATGTGGACAGTCTTAACTTTTGTGCTCTAAAGACTGCAACATTTCCTCTAAACTTTTAACTGCTTTTGGGATATCTCCATATTCATATGGTGGACCCCACTTGCTGAGCAAGCATTTCATCTACCCCATACCACACAGATAAAGATTTCCATCCTGGGATTCATCCCACAGACACTCTTAATCCTGATGGTTCAGCATTAGTTGTATGTCTTCCTTTCCACCGCAAGAACCATATAACCACTGTCATAGCACAGAAGCACACTAACACATACTGTTATTCTTTCGGTCCCTGCCCTAGCCACGCCCACTTCTTTTTTACTTCTGACCTCTGCCCACCATCTCTCTCTTTCTTTTGCTCTCTCCTGGTGTGGGCTTTGTCTCTCCTCCTCCTCCTCCTCCTCCTCCTCCTCCTCCTCCTCCTCCTCCTCCTCCTTCTCTCTCTCTCTCTCTCTCTCTCTCTCTCTCTCTCTCTCTCTCTCTCTCTTTCTCTCCCCCCTTTTCTGTAATAAACATTTTACCTTTACGCCTATCTTTTGTGTTTATGTGTCTGTTACCTGCCACCACTCCCCAAGCAGCGGTGCCCTCCCGCTGGTGGGAAACTGTATCCGCTTGTCGCATGGCTGCCCCACTAGCCCGCCCCGGGGACTGACAACCGTCTCTTCAGTGCTAGCAGCTGCTTTTATGGCTACTTTTCTGTGTCCATGGGTCTGTTCACAACCGCCACGCATTGGGAATTCTGCCGCGTGGCTTCCTGCTGATGGGAACTTTGCCTCCGCTCTGGTGCCAGACTCTGGAGCTGGAGCCGGCGCCGGGCACCGCTGGGTACCCGCCAGAGCTTGCTGCTGCTCCGTGAGCCCTCCGGGCGGGGGGAACCCACATATTTTTAGGAATAAGATATATCATACAAGAAAGTAAACTGGTAACAGAATTTCCTCCATCTGAATTCCTGCCTCGGGCTGCTCAGGCTTAGTTTCGTGCCCTGCTTTCCATTCCTAAGATCACAAACCAATGCCTCTAACTTATTTGTGATTATTTCATGTCCCTGTTCAGCTGCCAGCTATGTTGTGTGACAAAACTTTTCCTGAGGAGATTAAATATGCATTTCTGCTCACCCCAGATATGGAACCTATGACAGACCAAAGTAAAGACACTACCTAAATCCAACTTGGTATACCAATAAGTTTTATTCGTGTTACAGGAGTGTGGGGGAGAGGTATTATTTATAGGCGCATCAATGATTTAAAGATAGCTGCATTACAGGGCCAGGCAGTAGTGGTGCACACCTTCAATCCCTGCACTTGGGAGGCAGAGGCAGGTGGATCCCTGTGAGTTTGAGGCCAGCCTGATCTACAAGAACTAGTTCCAGGTCTGCTAGGACTGTTACACAGAGAAACCCTGTCTCAAAACAAAGAAAGAAAGAAAGAAAGAAAGAAAGAAAGAAAGAAAGAAAGAAAGAAAGAAAGAAAGGAAGGAAGGAAGGAATAAGGAAGGGAGAGAGAAAGAGAGAGAAAGGAAGGAAGGAAGGAAGGAAGGAAGAAAGAAAGAAAGAAAGAAAGAAAGAAAGAAAGAAAGAAAGAAAGAAAGAAAGAAAGAAAGAAAGAAAGAAAGCTGCTTTACCAAAGCTCACTTCAGAATTGGTGACTGTAGTGGCATTTTGTTTGTGATCTAACAAATAAAGCTTGCCTGAAGATCAGAGTGCAGAGCTAGTCACTAGTTAACCATAGAGGCCAGGCAGTCGTGGCATACACCTTTAATACCAGCACTCGGGAGACAGAGGCAGAGGGACCTCTGTGAGTTCAAAGCCACCCTGGACTATAAGGAATTGCATCTGTGTAAAAGAGAAACATAGCTCACACAAAGGTGAGCCTGTTTCCCACCTTTCACATGCCTTTAATCCCAGCACTAGGGAGGTGGAAACAGGAGTGAGATGGCTGGGTCAAGAAAGGAATATAAGGGGGTGGAGACAGGAGCTCAGATACAGTCTGAGGTTTCAGTCTGAGCTCGGATTCTAAGGTTTCATAGAGACATCCTCAGACTTTGAATTTATAGAGACAGGATCTCCATTTGGTCTGAGCATTGGTAGAGGGAAGAACTCTCTAGTAGTTGGCTGTTCTGCGTCTCTGAACCTTCAACTTTCACCCGGTAGTTTACTCTGAGTTTTTATTATTAAGATCAATTAGAATTCTTGCTACAGGTGACAGCTCACAAAAGCCTAAAATCTGGAGCACACTGAACAGCCTGCCGGCAGCTCAACAGTTTAGAGAGTGTCTTATCCAAGTGACTCAGTTGATTCAAGCCTCTTCCAGGAAGTTTGGCTGGTTTGTGCTTCTTTCAAGCAACTGAACTGGTCCCAGAGTTTTCTTTGCAGCTTGACTTTTCTGAGAGGGCCTCTCAGCACTTTCTGTTTTTTACTCCTGGGGGGAGGGGCCTAGTGAATCTGATCAATTGACTTTCCAAAGCTATTTAGGACTGTTTATCTTCTGTTCTAAGGCCCTTTTTTTTCAGAATGGAATGTTTAAATAACAGGGGAAACTGCTGCACAGCAATGCAGAATGTATTTAATACTATTTCAAAAATCCCTGTAGTCTTTCACAGTCTCAACTCTATTCAAAAGTTCAAAGTCCAAAGATGTTTTTTGAGACAGTTTCTTAATTGCCACTCCTGGGGGAAAAATAAAAATAATAATAATAATAAAAGCAAGTCAGATACTTTTAACATGCAGCGATATTTTAGGATGAAAAAAAAATTATCTTATTAGATTATTATTATAATCTAAGGTTTCATAGAGATAATAAAATTATTATCATCTTAAAATGGAGAAATAAATAGGGATATAGTAGGTAAATACTGGACCAAAGCAAAACCAAAATTCTGTAGCCAGGATACCAAATCCTGTGCCCCAATGTCCTGTGTCAAAGGTTTTAGAAGTCTCTGTCCTTCTGGCTTTGCTGCCTTCAACATCTCTGGACTGGGGGAACTTTGGTAAACTACAGCTGCAGAAAGGTTGCTATACCTGGAGGCCATGGGGAAGGGGGCGTTGCTATGGTTACTACATTCCATCATTATCAGTAAAGCACATCTAGAGCCCTTCAGCTACCTTCTGATTGGTTCCTTACCATCTGGAGTCTATCTAGCAGATTCTTCCCAGTAATTAAGGCAAGTCCAGGCAAGGCTGGAGGCTCAGGATGGAGAACATCTGGCAGTTAATTCCCTATAATTAGGGCAAGGTCAGGCAAGGTTGAGGGCTCAGCACTTCCTGCTGAGTGAGGGACCTATGTCTTGCTGAGTCTTTTCTGGATCCTGTTGTGGCTGCCAAAGAGCACGGGGTGGGAGGTGTACTAGGTGAGGGCCTAGGCCTTTCAGAATGTCTCAGAGTTTTGGAATATCCAATTGAAAGATCCCCAGAGAGGACCTTTCCTCTCTGATGAAGACCCCAGAACCAGGACACTCCGAGACCAGGCCACAGGATGCAATTAACAGGAGGTTTATTGAGTAAGCACAGGTACCTGCGGGCAGCAAGTCTTTCGTAGGGCTTGCGCGCCTGCAGACTGGGGGAAGGTCTTTTTATAGGAAAGAGGGTAGCAGAAGCGGATTACAGAAGCAAATGCATGGTTATTGGTCAGCTGGAATGGGCAAGGGGCACAGGTGGTTTTTCCTTTCCCAGAATAGATGTATGGGGTCAAATATCCTGTTTTTCTCTTGGTTCTTCCTTTCCCAGCCCAGATGTATGGCAACAGGCTTCCTGTTAATTGATTCTGTATTCTGCCTTGCAGCCAGGAACCCTGACCTCACTCTGCATTTACATTGTTCGTCAAAAGCCTTGTGGAATGACGTTACAGCAGCTAAGCTGGGATCTTCCATAGGGGGAATTGTTTCTCCTGTGAATTGCTGATATATCCTAAGTTGGGCACATGTGCTGGCTATAGGCATCCTGTTTCCCCTAGGCAAACGGGATGTTCTCATGAGAGCCGGCTAGCTGCAGGTCCTGAGAGGGTCCTGAGGGTCTCAAGCGGACAGGATGTTTCTCATGAGAGCCGGCCAGCTGTGGGTTATGGGGGGGTGGGCGGCTGGGCTCGTTATTGCTGCTAACTTAATGCTACTAGGTAGGGGTCTTTTATTCTTTCACAATATCTTGGGATCTCCAGCACAATTCAGATTTCACTTTCATAGCTTCATGTTACAGTCTCTCTTCACCTCTTTGCAGTGACTCTCCTGCCACCCTTTGCCTGACCTCCATAGCTCTCTCAAGAATAACCCATGATCCCGTCTCTCTTTCATTTTTCATTCCTCCAAAGGAAGAACCAGATGGATGATACTTTCCATGCTTAAATTCCAATTTGGGATGAACATTGGCCCCATTAGCAGCATGTATATGTGGTTGTTTGTTAGGATCAGAAAACTCCTTAGGCTTTCTCTTGTTAGATGGAAGCTTTGCTGTGTCTGGTCATGCTCTGAGGGTACCCTTCCTATCCCAACACAGAGGAAAAGCCTGACTTTAAAGTAACTAATTTCTTTAACAATTACAATCTCCTTTTCCGCCCATCTGTTCACTGTGACATTTACTTCAGTGTGTTTTTTTGTCTCTCTAGTTTATATATTTTGCATTTATTTCTGCATTACTTACTCTTTTTCACTATAGACTTGCATAGAAGTAGTCAGTAATAATTATTGACAGACTCCATATTATGCTGTCTTGAAATTTCTTTCAATGAAAATCAAATCATTTTATTTTATACTCACATACCTCATTAGGAAATGGATATAAAAAATCCTGATTCTGGGACAAAATGTCACATGAGTGGCCTCTAGCTTAGTTTCTTTCTTTTTTGGGGGGGGATTTTTTTTTTCGAGACAGGGTTTCTCTGTAGTTTTTGGTGCCTGTCCTGGAACTAGCTCTTGTAGACCAGGCTGGCCTCGAACTCACAGAGATCCGCCTGCCTCTGCCTCCCGAGTGCTGAGATTAAAGGCGTGCGCCACCACTGCCCGGCACTAGCTTAGTTTCTAACAGAGACTTTTTCCCCTCTAAAACATCATGAGATAGACCCCAATAGATGAATGTTTTTTTTTTTTACTTCTGTATTGCCTTGGCAAAACACCATGACCAAGCAAATTTATAAAAGAAAGAATGTAGTTGAGGCTCAGGCTTCCAGAGTGTAGTAGAATCTATTAACAACATGGTGCAGAACATGGTAGAAGATAGCAGACATGATACTGAGCAGTAGCTGAGAAAACTAATATCAGATGCATGAGCAGAGGGCTAACTGGGAATGGCATAGGCTTTTGAAACTTTAAAGCCCACTCTGAGTAACACAGCTCATCCAGAAATGCCATACCTCCTAATCTTTCTGAGAACCTGGGAACAAAGCATTAAAATATATGAGCCTCCTGGGGTCATTCTCATTCAAACTACTAGATCCACACTATGCCTAGTACTGACATCCTTCAGATTTCTTACTAGAAAGGCCCATTAAGCTCCTTCACAGTATTCACTTGCTTTCTAGTATGATGTCTTCCCCTTTCCTCAAAGAAAACAAGGTTAAGTTCTTCACAGCAACAACCTTACACACATCTCCTAGTAACAACATCTGTATTAGTACTTTTTTGTTGCCATGACAGAATATCATAACCAAGTGTGATTTATCTAAAAAAGAGCTTCACTTTGTTGACATAAAGTTCTATAGGGAATGGAAATGTCTGTAATTGAGGGCAGGGTAATAATAGCAGATGCCTGGAGCAGAAGCTAGCTGATCATTTCTTTATCTAAGTTCAAGTAGTAGAGGAAGGCTTAAAATCTTCTCCCAGTAATGAATATGAGTGAGGTTCTAATTCTTAAAGGCATAATAAACTTGCCAAACATTGAAACTGTTAACCAAGTGTTCAAATGTATGAATTTAAAGAGTACATTTCTCATTTAATAACACCGAATCACATCCTTCCATCATACAGTGACACAGAGCATACATTTGCTTCCCAGAAGGGAGGAATTGGGGATGTGGCCAGGAAATATCACACCGAAATAAGACAACATAAACAAAACTGTAAGAGAATTACTAAATCATACAGATGCACAGCTGTCTTGTGATAGAATTATCTGTGTTCCAAAGGGGCTTGTCTAACACTGCTCTGCCCTACTGCTACCTGAAGTACAATGCGATGGCTCTTCTTGATTGTCACCTACATGTGGAATTACCTAAATTTCATAATTGGAAGGCATTCCTGTGAAGGATTTTTGCTTAATTTGAACTGGATAGACCCACACACACATGCAATTAATCCAGATTTTGATGTGGAAAGACACACCTTTAATCTAGGCCACACTTTCTCCTGAAAGCCTACTTAAGGAAATGAAAGAAAGAACATTTGCTCTTTGCCTACTTGCCCTTGCCTTGATAACAAGTCTATTCCTTGTGTATACTGAACAACCTTGGGTGATTGTCCAAGTAGCCAGCTATTTTTGTGCCAGGCCTTTTTAGCCTTATTCCCTAGGGAAAAGTGAGTGTTCTATCTACCCATTCTGCAACTCTCTGAACCAGGACAACCAGATCAGCAGCCACACAATGCAGAACAATCAGACACGATAGGGAGTCAAGTCAAAGCAGGAACTCAGTTTATTACTGTGAGCTTCAGCTTATATAGGTTAAGTAACATCATGTTACTTGGTTAAGAAACAGCCAAACCCTCCCTCTGGCTGGAGGGGCATCTACCTAGATTTTGCTGTCTCATCCTCACTTGGTAACTTTAAGACTAAAATTCGAGCGAGGTTTTTTCTCCTAGAGTCTCCTACAGGACTCTAGGTATAGGCTCTGTGATAATTTGGGTCCGACATTTCCCCTTTTTTTGTTTTATAGCCCTCCTTCTACCCTAGTAACCAAGCCAGAGAGTATGGGAGAGAGGACAGATCAGGACCACCCCTATCCAGACTTTTGACCTAGATACCTTCAAATTGAGAGTTCATCTGTGGGATGAGATGTATCAAACCTATCATAATCTACTCAAAGGGCCATGAGTTGTACCTGTTGTATCTGTTTTTAGAATGTTTGTTTTAGCCTTTTGGAGAACAACATGAGTCAAAAAGACAGATCAATAAACAAATAACCAAGACCAATTATGGGAGAGATAAGTATAGTATGCTATGGGGACCATTTAACCAGTCTCATAGGAGTGCCTTGACTTAAACGAATCAATATAATTTCTTAATTCATCAAGGGTTCTTGTAACTATCCCAGAATGGTCTGCATAGAAGCAACTTTTTCCCCAAGTGCCCTGCAAATTCCTTTCTGTTCCATAAGCAGCAAGTCCAAGCCTCTAATATTTTGTAAGGTTAGCCTTGCTAAGGAATCCAAAGACTTTTGTAAATAACATAATGCAGTCTCTGTCTTTTCGAATTATGTCCAGCCCAGTCTGGTCACATCCCCAGGAAGAAAAATAGGAATCAAGAGCCTCCCTGCATATTCTAATAGTGCAAGCAGTCTAGGTGCTTCCTGGGCATACATAAAAGGGTGTCTGCAGGAAGGCATGCCTTCTAAGGACATGAGAACACCCAGATTGATTAGGATAAGATGCCTGGTGTAGGGTGCACCCCTGAGAGCTACCATATGCATGTCTTCCTTCAATCCCCAGAATCCAATCTCCCACATCCTAGCTCTCACATGCCAAATCACAGAGGTAAAGCATCAGGTCAGACCAACATGTCCAGGGTGTCATCATCTGAGAAGTGTGGTTTAGGATCCCTCCAGTGCCAGTGCTCCACAAGATTCATGTCACCTGTGGTTGGTAGGAGCTTGCTGCCTGGACATTGATCCCTGTGAGAAGAGTTAACATGATTATTGCCGGGAGGGCCATCTGAAATATATAAAACAGGTGACACTTTCCTCAAAGTTCAGTCTTTCTTGGGCAGTGGTGATTTTTCTTTTCTTGTATTTAAATTTAAGGGTTGTCCACCATAATAATCTCTTTCTTTCATTCTTGGTCATCTTGGTCTTCCCTGTTGTCCTAATGGGAGGGGAGAAATTTTAAGTTATGAGCAGGTAGCCATATAGGCATTTTCCCTCTGTTTGGGAAGACACATCCACATCCTCAGTCCTGTGTCAACAAGGGATCTGGGCCCCTCCATTAGTTAGTGAGAGGATCCTTCCACCTAACCTTTAGGCAGGGCCTCCTCATTGGTAGGAATTCCCAATGTTTTTAGAATCTATTTTTTCATCTGATTTTTGCAAATTTAAAATATTGATGGTTAATAATACCTTTACAGTTGTAGATGAAGGGAGATGTTTCCCCCCTTTTTGTTTTATAAGGACCTCTTTAAGATATTGGTGATGTCTTTCCACAATCACTTGACCCTGAGGGTTGTATGGGATCCCGGTGGTATGTGATATATTCCATCTCTAGGAGAAATCTTTTAATATTTTCCTTATAAAACAGGGACAATTGTTGGTCTTGACCTGTTGTGGTAGTCCCAATGTAGCAAAACATTGTAAGAAGTGGCTTTTGGCATAGGTTGCCTTTTTCCCAGAGTGGGTGGTAGCCCAGCATGTCTGAGAGTACATGTCTATGGTCACAAAAATATATTTTAATTTGCAAAATGGAGGGTAATGTGTTACATCTGTTTGCCAGATGATATTGGGTCTTATCCCTCTTGGGTTTACCCCCGACCCTTGTAAAGGAGAAGTGTGGAGAAGTTGTTGGTAAGTCTTACATGTATGAACAATTCTCTTTAATTCTGTTGCAGGGATCTGGGAGTATAGGTATTTGTGTCCTCTCCAGCTGACATGAGTTAAGTCGTGCATTTGGGTAGCATTTTGTATGGGCTGAGCTGAGACCTCTATGAGATAGGCCCCTGAAGCTGCAGCAACTGCAGCAGCATTTCCTTGGGAAATGAGGCCAAGAAGGTTTTGCAGTTCTCTGAGATGTTGAATATATATGTTTTTTTCTACCTCGTAAGAGCAATCAAATATATTGAACAAAAAAGTTTTAAGTGAAAAAATATAAAAATCATAATTTTCTAGCCACATCTAAACCCAGTCAACATAAAGAGAAATTAAAAAAAAACATAAGTCAATTTAATGAAATTTATAAAAGCACAGCAACAGAACGATTTAATGAATTTAAGACCTGATTCTTTAAAAAGACAAAATGGAGAGACCCTAGATCCACTGTAGTGATGAGCCAGAATTATCTGTCGATTTCCCATTTTTTATTAAGATCCAGGCGGCAGGGTTCACAAGTTGTGCACCACAGTGAGAACAGAACTGAGAGTATCATTAGCCTTTGGCTCTATGCTCTGCAGTATTCATCGGAGAGTCTTTTAACATCTCTTTCCATAAATTTTATTTCCCTAAGAATTCAGTCATAATTAGAATCTAGGTTCATCCAGCTAGAATAGACTCAACTTGCCACCATATAAATGGCAACAGACATTTCTTCGGCTTTCTGGCATTTGGTTCTGTTTGTTTTAAGGACACTTGCAGATTCTTCCCTCACTTTAACATTTCTGTGACTACTGTTGGGAATTTCTCAGAACTGCTCTGACAAAAAGCTTTTACATAAATGACTGTCTTTTAACTTGAATGTTCAAATGGAACAGCTAAAATTAAGCAAATCATATATTTTGATAGCAGTGATAGAAATGTTTCCATTTTATATAAGAAAAGCTGTCATTTCAATGCTAAATCACAGTTTTTAGCTGGTAATCTTAACAGGAAATAGTTATACATGTTTAAGAAGGAAAGATGTCAAATAAGTGGACTTGGACACTAACTGTAATTATATAACTATTTTTCAATATAATTGAGATAATAATTTAATTATAATACTTTGCCACATAAATTTTTGTTATACATAATAATCCATTAGATTAAATAGATTATTTTTCATTTTGTCTTTGTTTTTTTTTAATATAAGGTTTCTCTGGTGTAGTTATGGCTTTCTTGAAACTCACTCTAGAGAATAAGCTGGCTTTGAAATCACCAATTCATCGATCTTTGCCTCCTGAGTGCTAAGATTAAACGGATGCACCACTATACCCAGCTATTTTTCTTTTCTCAATGTAATCATTTCAAAATTTAACTTTTGCTTGGTGTTTATCTCAGAGGTACAATATATATTTAATCAAAGTAATATTTAAACAAAATTTTATACTATGTAGAATACTTTAATTGATGCATCATCATGGTTTCTGAGTAATAATATTTTCACTGATTGTAGATTCTTTAGATTCTAAGTTCTCCGTATGTTTTCCTGTGACTTAATAAGTTTTTAGCCATTCTAACATGGTAGTACAACATACTACTTATGAATCTCTGGCAGTTCTGTAAGTAATCTTGCCACACTGTCAGTCAGAAGAAAGTATAGAACACAGAATTATGAAATATAATTAATTCTTAATGACTGATGATATTCTTGGTGTATATGTTTAGTATAACATGCTTTTATTACTGTTTTATATGATGTATTCTTAAGCTAATATAAAAATTAATTATAAGAAAACTCTTAAAGGTACTTTACAAAGCTTTCCAGAACAAGAAACACTGTTATCATACAAGATGTTACCTCTGAGTTGATGTGCCATTGAAGAACTTCCAGCAAGATATGTCAACAGCAGTAATGCTGAACCCAATCCCAATATTTAACTTGTTACTATATCATAGCCTATATTCAGTGTTTATAAACCCATTCTAAAGTTAAGTCCCAGGCCTCTACATTCACTCACCACTCACTGACTTATACAAAACAACTTTGCTTTCTACAGCATATTCATAGTGTTAGAAAGCCAGAACCTGGAAACAACCTAGATGCCCTTCAATGGAAGAATAGATGAAGAAAGTGTGGAATATATAAAAATTAGAGTACTACTCAGCGGTAAAAAAGCAATGACATCTTGAATTTTGCATGCAAATGGATGGAAATAGAAAACACTATCCTGAGTGAGGTAACCCAGACCCAAAAAGATGAACATGGGATGTACTCACTCATAATTGGTTTCTAGGCATCAATAAAGGACATTGAGCCTATAATTTGTGATCCTAGAGAAGCTAAATAAGAAGGTGAACCCAAAGAAAAACGTATTGTTATCCTCCTGCATATTGGAAGTAGACAAGATTTCTGGGCAAAAATTGGGAACTTGGGGGTGGGGTGTGATGGGGGGAAGGGGAAATGGGGAGAGAAACCTAAGAAGGGGAGGATGGGGGAAGCTTGGGAGAATGGGATGGTTGGGATGGAGGAAGGGTGGATATGAGAGCAGGGAAGTATATATCTTAATTAAGGGAGCCATTTTAGGGTTGGCAAGAGCCTTGACTCTAAAGGGGCTCCCAGGTGTCCAGGGAGATGTCCCCATTTAGTTCCTGGGGCAGCTGAGGAGAAGGAACCTGAAATGGCCCTATCCTATAGCCATACTGATGAATATCTTGCATATCACCTTAGAACCTTCATCTGGTGATGGATGGAGATAGAGACAGAGACCCACACTGGAGCACTGGACTGAGCTCCCAAGGTCCCAATGAGGAGCAGAAGGAGGGAGAACATGAGCAAGGAAGTCAGGACCACGTGGGGTGCACCCACCCACTGAGACAGTGGGGCTGATCTATTGGGAGCTCACCAAGGCCAGCTGGACTGTGACTGAAAAAGCATGGGATAAATCCGGATTCTCTGAACATGGCAGACAATAGGGCTGATGAGAAATCAAGGACAATGGCACTGAGTTTTGATCCACTGTATGTACTGGCTTTGTGGGAGCCTAGCCTCTTTGGATGCTCACCTTCCTAGACCTGGATGGAGGAGGGAGGACCTTGGACTTCCTGCAGGGCAGGAAATCCTGACTGCTTTTTGGACTGGAGAGGGAAGGGAAGGAGGATGGGGGGGGGGGAGTGGGAGGGAAATGGGAGGAGGGGAGGAGGTGGAAATTTTTAATTACATAATAAAAATAAAAATAAAAAAAACAAAAAAAGCCATAGCACTTGGAGATCCTGAGAGATTATACAATTGAGTTAATATACTTTCAGATATCTATACTTTTAGACTACAACAGAAATAATATAAAATTTCATGTTATTTACACTTTTTTTTCTTTTTTTTAATTGAGAAAAAGAGAAAAAAAAACAAGTTTCCACCTTCTTCCAGCCTCCCATTTCCCTCCCCCTCCTCCCACCCTTCTCCCCTCCCCCCACTCCTTTCCCCCTCCCTCTCCAGTCCAAAGAGCAGTCAGGGTTCCCTGCCCTGTGGTAAGTCCTAGATCCTCCCCCCTCCTTCCATATCAAGGAAGGTGAAGATCCAAACTGGCTAGGCTCCCACAAAGCCAGCACATTACATAGGATCAAGACCCCGTGCCATTGTCCTTGGCATCTCATCAGCCCTCATTGTTCGCCATGTACAGAGAGTCTGGGTTTATCCCATGCTTTTTCAGTCACAGTCCAGCTGGCCTTGGTGAGCTCCCAATAGATCAGCTCCACTGTCTCAGTGGGTGGGTGCACCCCTCGTGGTCCCGACTACTTTGTTCATGTTCTCCCTCCTTCTGCTCCTCATTGGGACCTTGGGAGCTCAGTCCAGTGCTCCAGTGTGGGTCTCTGTCTCCATCTCCATCCATCACCAGATGAAGGTTCTATGATGATATGCAAGATATTCGTCAGTATTGCTATAGGATAGGGTCATTTCAGGTTCCCTATCCTCAGCTGCCCAAGGAACTAACTGGGGACCTCATCTTGGGCACCTGGGAGCCACTCCAGGTTTAAGTCTCTTGCCAAGCCTAAGATGGCTCCCTTAACTAAGTATTGTGCTTCAGTACTCCCCTATCCAACCTTCCTTTATCCCAATCCTCCTTTTTCCCCAAGTTCCCCCCATCCTCCCCTTCTCCCTTTTCTCTCCTCATCTCCCCTTACCCCCATCCCAGCCCACCCCCAAGATCTCAATTTTCTCCCCGGCAACATTGTCTACTTTCCATAGCCAAGAGCATAACTATATGTTTTTCCTTTGGTTCACCTTCTTACTTAGCTTCTTTAGGATCACCAATTGTAGACTCCGTGTCCCTTATTTATGACTAGAAACCAATTATGAGTGAGTACATCCCATATTCATCATTTTGGGTCTGGGTTGCCTCCCTCAGGATAGTGTTTTCTATTTCCATCCATTTGCATGCAAAATTCGAGAAGTCATTGTTTTTTACCGCAGCGTAGTACTCTAATGTGTATATATTCCATACTTTCTTCATCCATTCTTCCATTGAAGGGCATCTAGGTTGTTTCCAGGTTCTGGCTATTACAAATAATACTGCTATGAACATAGTTGAACAAATGCTCTTGTCATATGATAGGGCATCTCTTGGGTATATTCCCAGGAGTGGTATTGCTGGGTCCAGGGGTAGGTTGATCCCGAATTTCCTGAGAAAACGAAACACTGATTTCCAAAGTGTTTGCACAAGATTGCATTCCCACCAGCAATGGATGAGGGTACCCCTTCCTCCACAGCCTCTCCAGCAAAGGCTATTTTTGGAGTTTTTTTATTTTAGCCATTCTGACAGGTGTAAGATAATATCTCAAAGTTGTTTTGATTTGCATTTCCCTGATGGCTAAGGAGGTTGAGCACGACCTTAAGTGTCTTTTGGCCATTTGAACTTCCTCTGCTGAGAATTCTCTGTTCAGATCAGTGCCCCATATTTTCATTGGGTTAATTACCATTTTAAAATCTAGTTTCCTGAGTTCTCTATATATTTTGGAGATCAGACCTTTGTCTGTTGCGGGGTTGGTGAAGATCTTCTCCCAGTCAGTAGGTTGCCTTTCTGTCTTGGTGACAGTGTCCTTTGCTTTACAGAAGCTTCTCAGTCTCAGGAGGTCCCATTTATTCAATGTTGCCCTTAATGTCTGTGCTGTTGGGGTTACACATAGGAAGTGATCTCCTGTGCCCGTCTGATATAGGGTACTTCCCACTTTCTCTTCTATCAGGTTCAATGTGTTCTGACTGATAGTGAGGTCTTTAATCCATTTGGACTTGAGTTTTGTGCATGGTGATAGATATGGGTCTATTTTCATTCTTCTACAGATTGACATCCAATTATGCCAGCACCATTTGTTGAAGATGCTTTCTTTCTTCCATTGTATACTTTTGGCTCCTTTATCAAAAATGAGGTGTTCATAGGTTTGTGAGTTAAAATTCGGGTCTTCTATACAATTCCATTGGTTGACTTCTCTGCTTTTATGCCAGTACCACACTGTTTTCATCACTGAAGCTCTGTAATAGACTTTGAAGTCAGGGATGGTAATGCCTCCAGACAATCCTTTATTGTATAGGATTGTTTTGGCTATCCTGGGTTTTTTTTTCCATATAAATTTGATTATTGTTCTCTCAAGATCTGTGCAGAATTTTGATGGGACCTTGATGGTGATTGCATTGAATTTATAGATTGCTTTTGTTAAATTGCCATTTTAATATTGTTGATCCTCCCAATCCAATAGCAAGGGAGGTCCTTCCATTTTTTGGTATACTCCTCAGTTTCTTTCTTCAATGCCTTAAAGTTCTTGTCAAATAGATCTTTCACTTCCTTGGTTAGAGTTACCCCAAGATATTGTATGCTGTTTGTCCCTATCGTGAATGGAGAATCTTCTCTGATTTCCCTCTCTGCTTCCATATCCTTTGTGTATAAGAGGGCGACTGGTTTTTTGGAGTTGATCTTGTATCCTGCCACATTACTAAAGGTGTTTATCAGCTGTAAAAGTTCTTTGGTGGAGTTTTGGGGGTCGCTTATTTACACTTTTTATTCATACCTTTTTCTTATATGATATATTTTGATCATGTTTCTCCCCTCCACTTCTCCCAGATCCTTCCCACCTTCCTACCCACTGAACATTACATTCTTTCTCTTTGTCTTTCAAAACAAAACAAAACACAAAACTAAATCAAATTTTCATTTTTTTTTGAGGGCTATGAGAACAGTGATTTAACAGCAGTCCTGAAACTCTGAAAAGATGAGCGAGGAGGTCTTGCTGAGAATATCTCACCCAGAGTTTTTACTTTCTTTCAGAGGTGTGTTTTAGAAAACAAATCCCTGCCATTAAGAGACCATCCAGCCTTCCAATGTTAGAGGCTTAGGGGTGGGAGGGGACACAGCTAAGCCATGGATGCTGAGGCTGTTAATGGTGTCAGGTTAAAATACCGCCATATACATGCATAGGAATACATGCATACATCCATATCTATGTATATGTATATGTGTATATATATATATATATATATATATATATATATACACACACACATACATATTTCATTGACTTTTGTTATGGTAGTTAAGATATACAGTACAAATAAATACATGCAGAAAGAAAAAAAGAGTGATGACAATATAATCTTGATACCTTAATTTTACTGTAACTTGTTGATGTTTGGATGTTTATGTACATAATAATAATATATTATACTTGCTTTTGCTATTCATTATTAAGCACAGGGTCTTATAGGTTTGCAGTCTAGGAGTAATGAGTCATACCACAATATCTAAATGTGCACCTAATATTCTGTAAGTAGATCTTATGATGTTCACACCAGACTCTAACTGCACAGTTCTCAGAATATATTACTGTTGTTAAACAACATATGATGAATTAATATCTTGAGTAATTTCATGATGCTGGTTTTCTGCCCTATCTTATAATTTAGCTGGAATGTCACTAGACCTGTGATATAAGTTATTATCATACAATTCAGCTATTCATTTATCTCTGTATTTACTAAGATTTGAGAAAGAAATGTATGAATAATTAAATTATACATATGCACCATAGCTGAATCATAGTCTATATCATAGATCTTTATCTAAATGACTAAATAAAATCACATTTGTGTTTTATCTTTTAACTATAGGACAAGTAAAATGTGTTTAACATGTTAGAGAACTTTATAAGTTTTTATTTATAAAATTTACATTTACATTCTGTCCTCATACACATACATACACACACAAACACACACACTTATGCATATAATTTCTGATTTCCCATATCATAATTTGTGTGTGTGTGTACACATATATGGGTACATGTGCACATGTATTTGGAGGCTAGAGAACACTTTAGATGCAGTCTTCAGGAAAACTCTCTACCTTCCTTGAAGCTGTCTCTCATTGTCCTGAATCTGAACATTTATCAAGTGAACTAAGCCCCACAGACCCTTCTGTCTCTGCTTTTGCAGAGGTGGTATTATAAGATAGTGACCCAACAGGTGACAATTTTACATAACTTCTGGGAATTGAATTCAAGTCCTTATGCTTGCAGGTAAACATGGTTTATTTTTTGGTTGTTCTATATCTTCAGCCCCCCCCAATCAAAATCAAAACTTATTTATTGAAAATCATTTTTATGCATGGCCTAAGTTTAGGAGAGCACAATTCCCATACTTTACTATTGTATCTCCCCAAAGATTACAATCTGCAAAAATGAATTTTACCCAGCTTTCAAAATAACGCTAATTTGACATTCTACTTGTTTCTACTGAAAAATTTCATCAAATAATTAATAAACTAATTAATTAGTGGGGTCTTTAAACTCCCCACTTTCTCTAATATATCAAGCTTGGCCAAAGGCCAGGATTATGTTAAAGGAAGCTCTGTTTCTCATGCTCATCTTTTAGAAAACATATTTACATTTAAAAGCAAGGGTTAAATTTATCACAATCCTTTTTTCTGGATATAAAAAATTTTGAATATATACTATTTATATTACCTCTAGGCACACACCACATTATTTTAATTTGTTATATTTGGAAAAAAACACTTGGACGATTTCTAATGTTTTCTCTTCCATGTAAATATGTAGAAATGAAAAGCAAACTTTTTCATATTTGTTTAATAAATGAATATTGAGAGTGCTGTTTTTGGCTGTACAACTAACTTCTAATTTAGATACTATTCAGTTGTGAGAAAAAAACATGACCAAAAGTGACATTTGAGAGAAAGATTTCATTTTGTTTTAAGTTCCAGCATCATAAGATACCATCATGGCAGAAAGGCATGGCATCAAGTATCAGACACAGTGGCAAGAACAGGAAAATAAAAGATCATATCTTTCGCCATAAACATAGAAAGAGATAAGTAGTCAGACAGAGATACAGAGAGAGACAGAGATACAAAGAGACAGAGACAGAGAGCACAAAAGAGAACTGGAAGTAGGGAAGGTCTATAAAATTTCTAACCCCACCTATAATGATATATTTCCTCTAGTAAAGATTTATCTCTCTATAAAATTCCCAAACAGCACCACCAACTGGGAAAAATGTTCAAATAAATGAACACAAATACAATTACATAATTTCAACTATTTCCTTTTCCTCATTTTGGTCTCCCATATGCTTTTTCATGCTCTTTCAAAATTAATGGACTATTTTTATTCATTATTTTAGACGCACACACACACACACACACATGACGAATCTCATAGAGACTGTACAAATCAACAGAATGCTTTTATTTATATACTTTTATTTATCTGGCTTATACTTTATTTTCTTAGACTTCCCATTATTCATATGCCTTTTCAATATTTCTCTACAAACTCACTGGGAAAAAGCACCACAAGGAATGGAAATTTTATTTTTCTTCTTATATACTATCCATTCTTATTAAAGATTAAAATTAGCTGATAAAAGAATAAACAGTAACAATATCATACAGAAACTTACTCTATAATATAATTTTAAAGAGCTGCTCCATTAAGAAATTATATCCACTTCAATCAAAATAAAAGTATAAATATATTTTTTTTTCTCAAAACAAAGTCTATGTATATATCTCAGTTAATTTTTATTGCTGTTAAGGGGCACTATGACCAAAGACATTTGTGAGGTAAAAGTTTACTTGAGACTTTCTTTTAGTTTCAGAAGGCTATTCCAGGATCATGTGTAGCACACATAAAACCCAGAGACAAATATTGGTATTCAAACTGAAGACCAGAAAAACAAAGCAGCCAAGCCACTAGAGAGCTCTTACCTCTATGAAATCTTCAGACTGAAAAAGAGAGTGAGTTTCTGTTTCATCCTGCCTTATATTCCTCTCTAGTGCTTTTATTAAAGGCATGCACAAGCACTGCCCAGCCTCTATGGCAAACTAGTGTGACTGATGGGATTATAGGCATGTGCTACCACTACCTCTCCTATATGGCTGACTAGTGTGGGTAGATTTGCACTTTGATCTTCAGGCAGGCTTTATTTGTTAAAGCACAAATAATCATTATATTTCCCCTTTTGTCTAAAATAAAAAAGAAGGCTATAAATAATATAAGAAAAGCTACAATAAGTACAATAACTCTATGTAATATGTATAAGCAATGAGTACATAAAATATCTAGTCCATTTGCATTTGACAAATTCAGAGAAAATACTCCATTATCTATCATATCTTGGTGAGACCAAAGTCTTATACTTAATTTTCTTCCCAACATAACTTTCATTACCATCCACAACTATCTTTTGGTATCTTTTAAACTTACACACTTTACAATTCTTTAGTGAATTTCTTTTCTGAGTCTAATAAACAAAGAAAACTATAACTATAGCTATCTAGTCTTCAACTCCCATGAAGACCTGAGAAGAAAATAATATTAACAGAGTAAGCAGAAGTATGAGCAAGTGACTTCCAAAAAAAGAAATTTGAGAAATCACAAAAATTTTGGGGCAGAACAACTTGGGGTTCTGTACCTGAGGCCTGTAGAACAGAGAAAAGCCTGGCTTGAGTTTGAAGGATAGTATCAAAGCTAACAAGAATGAAACAGCAAAATCTAGATAGATGCCACTCTAGCCAGAGGGCAGGATTGGCTGTCTCTCATTGGCTGGAGGTACCCGCATATCAAACGATGTCACTTAACCTATATATGCTGATGCTCAGAGTAATAAACTGAGTTCTTTCTTTGACTTAACTCTCTATTGCTTCTAATTGTCCTGTATCATAGGGCTGTGGAATGGGTAGATAGCAAACTCTCCTCTCCCTGAAGAATATAAGGATGCCAGGCAACTGGCGCTGGAATGTGGGGCAACTGATCCAAGGGTAAAGAGATTTGTCAACATGAGTGGGTAATTCAACTTCACACAAAACTGACCCAACACTTAAGAAAATAAGATATATACTACTCTCCCACGGCTTGGAATTGTCAGACCATAATGTAATCCAGGCATGGGTGGATATAATTACCCTGGCTCCTGGGTACCCGCCCAGAATCTTTTCTCATGGGACATGTGAAATTGGGTGGAGACTCTGGCCAGAGGAAAGGAAAAACACTTTGCTATACCCTCACCATTGGGACTCTATCCAACTATTACTGCCCTTAAGGCATGTTTTCACCCTACTGCTCTGTCTCTCCCAAAGGTAGGTAAGGAAAAATTCAAAGATATTGATGTCTGTTAAGTCCATGTGATTCATTACCTCCATTAATTCTCTTATTTCTCTGTTAGGTTTCTGTCTGATTGACCTGTCCATTGGTGAGAGAGGAGTGTTGAAGTCTCCTAATATTAGTGTGTGGGGTTTGATGTCTGCCTTGATTTCTAATAATGTTTCATTTATGTAAGTGGGTGCTTTTATATTAGGGGCATAGATATTCAGGACTGAGACTTCATCCTGATGGATTGTTCCTGTTATTAGTATAAAGTGTCCATCTCTGTCTCTTCTGATTGATTTTAGTTTGAAGTCAATTTTGTTAGAAATTAGTATAGCCACACCCACTTGTTTCTTAGGTCCATTTGATTAAAAACCTTTTTCCAACCCTTTACTCTGAGTAGATGTCTGTCTTTGTTCTTGAGGTGTGTTTCTTGTAAACAGCAGAATGTTGGATCCTGTTTTCATATCCAATCTTTTAGCCTGTGCATTTTTATAGGTAAATTGAATCCATTGATATTAAGTGATATTAATGACCAGTGGTTGTCATTTTTTTTCCTTTTTTGCTGGTAGAGTTTGTGTGTTTCCCTTCTTCGAGTTGTGCTGGTGAAGGGCCGCTAAATGTTTAAGTTATTGTGGGCATTGTTGGATTCCTTGGTTTGCGATTTTCCTTGTATTACTTTCTGTAAGGCTGGATTTGTGGCTAAGTATTGTTTAAATTTGTTTTTATCCTGGAATATTTTGTTTTCTCCATTCATGGTGAATGAAAGATTGGCTGGGTATAGCAGTCTGGCCTTGCATCCATGTTCTCTTAGTTTCTGCAGCACATCTATCCAAGACCTTCTGGCTTTCATGGTTTCTTTAGAGAAGTCAGGTGTAAGTTTGATCGGTTTCCCTTTGTAAGTTACTTGACCCTTTTCCTTTGCGGCTCTTAATATTCTTTCTTTATTCTGTATATTTTGTGTTTGGATTATTATATGGCGAGGGGATTTTTCTTTTGATGCAGTCTATTTGATGTTCTGTATGCTTCTGGAATCTTCATAGGAAAATCCTTCTTTAGGTTGGGAAAGTTTTCTTCTATAATTTTGTTGAATATATTTTCTGGGCCTTTGAGCTGTAATTCTTCTTCTACCCCTATTATTCTTAGGTTTGGTCTTTTTATTGTGTGCCAGATTTCCTGGATGTTTTGTGATGAGAATTTGTTGGATTTGCTGTTTTCCTAGATCAGTGTGTTTATTTTCTCTATGGTATGTGTCCTCAGCATCCGAGATTCTTTCTTCTATCTCTTGTATTCTGTTGGTTATGCTTGTTTCTGTCATCTCTGTTCATTTACCTAGATTTTCCATATCCAGCCAGCCTTCAGTTTGTGCTTTCTTCATTGTCTTTATTTCAGTTTTCAAGTCTTGAACTGTTTCCATTATCTGTTTGATTGTTTTTTTTTCTTGATTTCCTAGGGTATGTTTTACCAATTTACTCATTTCTTCATACTTTTTTTTTATTCTTCTCATCCATTTCTTTGAGAGAGTTTTCTTTACATCCTGTTTAAGGGACTCTATCGCTTTCATAATATAATTTTTTTCTACTTCTTCTGGATTAGGGTTTTCCAGTATTCCTGTTGTATGTTCACTGGGATCTGGTGTCAACATGCTGTTTTTCAGATTGTTGGAGGAATTCTTATATTGGCACCTGCCCATCTCTTCCTTCAAATGCTCTCCAATGGAACTTCTGGTGCAAGATCAGGGTCCATTGCTGGTCAGGGACCTTGCAGACAAAAGGCCTAGCTTGGTGCCTGCAAGCTTAGTGAAACAAAGGATCTTCTGCCCAGTTGCACTCACCACCACCCTGAGCTGGAGGGTCTTATGGCCCCAAAGAAGGGAAGGGGTGCCTCAATAAACTGTTTTTTTTTATAAATTATTTCTTCCTATTAAGATTTTAATTGACTTTAACCTTGAGAAGTCCTACTTAAAGAAGATACCCCTAGACTTTGCTCCCTTTTTTACTTAGTTGAGAATAATTTCAGTTTCAAATATTTCCCTGTAAAGACTATTAAGTTGCTAATATCTATACTCAGAAAGGAATAACATGATATCATAGTAGATTTGCGATTAAAAGTTATTTGTTGATAGTCCTGGGCCTCCTTTTGCTGTCTCTGAGTTCAGGCCTTTTTGACTCAGACCAAAAAAAAAAAAAAAAAGAATTAAGTATCAATGTCTTTTCATCTGAAACCAAAAACAATTAAGATTATTAGTCATCAAAGTGTTGCACAAAGCTCTAGGGTACAGTGTTGTAGTGAGCAGTGTAAACAAAGCTGTTTAATGAATATTAAAACTTTGGAGTCCATATAAAGTGTTTTTTGAAAAGGAAAATAAAAATTCTTGTTTTCTTTATCAAGTCCTCAGAAAACTACCATGTTATATTATTACTGCACAAGGTTTTTCTTATTCTATCTGTTTGTATTCCTTATTACACAGTTTAGTTAATGATATAAACCTGTGGGAAGATATTGCTCAACTGCCATAGGCATTTAATGATATTTTTTACATTTTTTTATTCAGAAGAATGATAAATTGCTGTGTAGATACTGACATTTGGTTTTATTACTTCACATATGCTAAGTAGGCCAAAAACATTCTTCAGTTATTTAAAAGCTATTGATTTTCATAAGATAAATATTAAATGATGCTTTATATTGTATTTTCTCCTATAGATTATATTACCTTTGAGTAAAAAACAGGATTCATCTGATGAGAAAACACATGAGCACAATAGAATTGATTGTTTAAGTGATTGAGATGGAAAGATAAGAGAGAAATTTGTAGGCAAATTATAGGATATTCAGATAATGAGACTGAGATAAAAGATTGTTTTTAACGTATTTTTAAAAGGAAAACCTGACATGAAGTTGCATTTGATTCAACTCAGGTAATGCTTATTTTAAAGTATATTGTACTTGGAGTAAAGAAAGACTGTACATTTCTAAAGGAAAAATCCGTAGAAGAGAAGAAGTAGAGGAGTAAGCACAGTGTTTGTCAGTAGGAACATGACGAGAGTGCCTCGTGATGTGGTTCAGAGGTTAAGGGCTCACCCAGAAGAGCCAGCTTTAATTGCTAGAATCCCCACAGCATTTCACAATTGTCTATAAATCTCTATTTCCAGGAGATACAGCACCCTCTTCTGGTCCCCAGGGGCTTTGCACACATGTGGTGCACAGATATGTATGGAAGGTAAACACCCATAGACTTAATTTTTTAATTAAAAAAAGATAGCAATGACAAGAGCAATAATTCAGGAAAGTCAAACAGGACTTTGTTTGTTTGTTTGTTTGTTTGTTTGTTTGAGATGGGGTTTCTTTGTAGCTGTGGAGCCTGTCCTGGAACTAGCTCTTGTAAACCAGGCTGGTCTCGAACTCACAGAGATATGCCTGCCTCTATCTCCTGAGTACTGGGATTAAAGGAGTGTGACACCATCACCCTGCCAGACAGGAATGTTTAAGAAAATATTTTTCCCTCAAAAAAGGTAGATTATAATAAATTTGAAAGTTGACATTCTGATAAAATCATTTCAAAATACGCATTACAACAGTTTGAAATAATTTACAGAAGTACAGAGGTTAAACAACCAAGACAACAAAAAATATTAAATTGATGGCCAGTTCTTTCATCTTTGAATATTAATGTAAAAAAAAAAACTCCCTTTAAATTGTTGTGTGTTAGTATATAGAAAACATTCATTTTTTGCATTGCTATTTTTTTCTTAATAGTTGCTGGGTTTCGTTTCAATTTTATTAGATTGTTTTTCTAAAAACTTTCTTTCCAGGCAAAATGTAGTGAAACTATAGAATAATCAAATATCACTCCCCTTTTTGACTCTTCTGCTTCCCTATCACCAATATTTACAACTGTGGAATTCATTTTGTAATCATGCAACAACATTGTCACATCAGAATCAAATATTTTAACTTAATCTAGAGTTTACTCTATTTGTTTCAATTCTGTGGGTTCTGAGGTATACATAATAATCAAGCCAGGTATGGTGGCACCTGCCATTAATTTCAGCACTTAGGAGGCAGATGCTAGTGAATCTCTGTGAGTTTAAGAGCAGCATAGTGAGACCCTGATGCCAAAAAAAAAATTAAAAAAAGATAAATAACTTTTATATCTCCCATTATCCTGCTGTGCAGAGCTGTCTTACTCTCTTACATACTCAATGAACTGCTCAGTCCCTCCCCCATACTGCTTTCTTTATCACTTAACCTGGAAAACTACTGGTCTTTTTACTGTAGTTGTAGTTTTGGCTTTTCTAGAACAACATCTAGCAGAACATACACCAACCAGTGTGTTCAGTTTCTTCTTTACTCAGTGATATACCGCTGTCACGCCCTATCATGGGTTGTGGGGACAATTTCTTCTGTTGCTGAATAATGTTCTAATACCTGAATTACCAGTTTATATATTATTAATGATTTTATTTTATTACAATATATTACATGTACAAAGATGTTTATTTCTTCAAAGTACTGTAAGTTATGAATAATCTGTCACAAACATTCATTTGAAGAGTATTTTGTAAGGATGTAAACTTTCAAATCATTTGGGTAAATTGTAGTGAGTATTAAGAAAAGTTAATTGTATAACAAACTACCAAGCTTGCTTCTATCACTGATGCACAACTTTCCACCTCTATAAGCAATGGATAAGTCTCTGTTGTTCCATAGCTTTGCTAACCTTTGAAATTGTCAATATTTGGGGATGTAAACATTCCACCAAAAGTGAGGAAGTCTAACAGTTGAATTTTTATGTATGTATTATTGTTTGTGGTTGCTTCACACTGACTCGTCACTTCCAGGTGAAGTGTAAAAAACTCTACCCTGGTGGAAGTAACATGAATCCAAGTCCAGCTGTACTCCTTCACTTGATATATATTAACCTATATATTGTATTCAGGGTAGGACAAACTCTCTTTCTTAGAACTTATTTAACTATGTCGTTTTTCCTGGAAAGTGAGATAACTCCATATGAAAATGAGTGTGGAAACTTGAAACTCTTTATAAAGTTAAAAATTAAAGTTGCTTTTTTCATGCTGGAGAAAAATTCATGACTTTTTTTATACATATTTTGTTCTGTTTGTCTCTAGCTGAGAACTAGACAGGAAAAAAAAATACCTCTAAAGAGATAAGACAATGTATATTTAGCCCAAAGTCTTTCTTTGTATTACTTCATCTGAATGGATCAGTTACCCCAAATCAATAAATCAACAAAAAAAATCTATCTGTGTGCTGTGATTTCTCATAGGATTGTAAGGAAAATCAAACACAAAATAATGGAAAAGAGATAAGGTTGTATCTAATATACACAAAGTGAACTAGGAAAACCTCAAAAAGCACAGCACACAAAAAGCTATGAATTATACCACAAAGCATATCAAAAGAAAAAAAATCATTGAAATAAAATTTGGAGGTTTAGAACAAAAATAGCATAAACAGGAAGTATGAAATCCACTTAAGAAGTTTTAACAAAGACAATGACAAAAATAGAGAATTTTAACAAAATTCCGAGAAAACAAATGGAAAATTTGAAATTGATCTTATATTGTAGCTAATATCATTTTGGAAAATGTGGCAGTCTCAACCATGTTCAAATTTGATTCACACTTTCTCCTTTTAGGCAGCCCTTATTGCACTTGTGATTATGGGACTTAATTTAACCATTAGCACTGACCAGAGGAGAGTTCAGTGCAAGTACTAGAATCAGAGGTAGAAAACTAGTTTGTAAGAATTGTATTACATGTCTTAAAAATATAATTGAGAGTAAATACATTATGTTTGATCTTCAGATTTCTGGTCCTGTGAATAGCTAGGAAATTATTATGCACTGAGCCCCAAACAAGCATGATGCTCAGAACCAGTATGCTACACAATTTGTTCTGAGTGGCATCTCAAATTTCACGGCAATGTGAGCAATTTTGAGAAAAAGATAAGTTATCTAAGATATGGAATCCAGAATAGATATGAGAGGTAAAAATAAATTTATAATGCATAGTAATTTGCAGAATGGCACTGTAAATAGCTCAGTTTCATTGGTGGCCACTGTAGTTAGCAGTTTTTTAAGAATGGGAACAGGCCAGAGCACGTATGGCAACTGCTACACTTCAGAAGCTTAAAAGACATATAGAAAATATGTTGCTAAAAGGGTATTATGGCAATGTGGCAGTGTGGCAAGTAAGACTTCCAAGCTTCTGTCTCCGATAATTCACCTCTGGGTTGATAACATTCTGGTAAATAAAAATCTTAACTGGGAAGTAACTTGTGTATAATATATGACAATAATATTTTCTTTCTAACATGAATCAGTTATTTTGGATGTTAAAACCATATATATATCTCACTATGTATATATGTACACATACATACATATTCTCAAAACTATCTGCTTTGATATATTTCTGTCTGGAATAGCAAGGGTCAAGGGCTATTACTGTGTGTTCCTTAGAATCATTGCTCATAAATAATTCATGAGTTTGAAATTTTATACTTCACCAGTGTCCTTGAAATTTACTTTCAGACTCTGTAGTCATCGGGACTTGAACGTTTTTTGGGCAAGGTTTAACAAGCCTTTTTATAGTAGCATTTCTATTGAACTCGTTCATGTACATATTTGTTTACCGTTATGTAGCTACTGACTCATTATCTTTAGTGAGACTAATAACTACGATTGGATTATTTAAATTTCTCATTCTATACATTGCATTTCACTTTTTTTCTACTCTTAAGAATAAATGTTTAATTTTAATCTGTTCTCACAGAGAAGTTCACTTTAAAAATCTATCTCTGGACTGATTTTAATAACACAGCACATATTGTTGAATCAATAATTTCTTATGGTTTTCTCTAATGAGGTTCCCACAACTAAACTATATCCCTTATAAAGATTGCTTTCTTCCAAGGTAATTAATGAAAAATGATAAAGTATGCCTGGAGTTCTTTATGAAAGGAAAAATTAAACTCTAAAATTAGTTTTTTTACTTCAATAGAATAAAGTAAAAATAGCACAATTCTGAAAGCTTTTCAGGGTAAGTATTTATTTTATGTATCAGTTAAGAATACTGAATCTTTCTGGGCTGTGGTGGAACAAGGCTTTAATCCCTGCACTCAGGAAGCAGTGGCATGGGGGATCTCTGAGTTTGAGGCCAGGCCTGGTCTACAGAGCAGGTTTCAGGACGGCCAGATCTACCACAGAGATGCCCTGTCTTGAAAAAAGTAGCAACAACTAAAACAGGCAAATAAAAAAGAATATTGAATCTTTGCTTATGCACAATATCACAGATTATATTAATTAATATGTAATATGAAGTTATAACACATTTGCACAAACTTCTAAGTTATCTTATCCTATGCACCATATGTGTTTTTCTTGTATAAGATACTTAATTTACATAATAAAATATTTTAACATATATAACAAATATATAACCTCTCAATTTGCAGTAAAACTAATTAAAACATAGACTATTGCTACAAGAATGACTTTTTTGACACAAAATATTTAATATTTTCAAATAAAGTTGTATTTCTTTAGCATTTGAATGGGTGAATATTTCTCATAGTATTCAATTAAACTCACAGTAATCATTGATATTGACATGACACTTGTCTGGTTGGTACATTTTCTTTGGTTTGAACATATTGGAGAGTTTCCCCAATAGGAATTAGATCAGAAAATACATTTATCAGTTGTTTATTGATTGATAGCATATATCAATAATACTGAAATTTTTATTATGTGTTTATATTGTATCCTATCTTAAGGTGTAGCAGATGTTTATAACATTCCTGATGTGTTGAAGCACTTTTTTTAAAAAAAGGTAATGTTCAGAGAATGTATGGCGTTTATTGAAAATAAAATATCAGAATAAATAAGAGAAGCACATGAAATATAGCCTGTCAAGCCTTGAAGAAATAGCAAAGCTTTGTGTAGCCAGTGAACAGGCTATCAAGAAAATTTTCACTTCTGCACGGCTACTTTTTAAAGTGTGTTTCAAATAGCCCTTCTTCCCATCTTTACAATATGTTCTATACAATGTGATAACTTAGAGTGTTTCACAGAGCATGTTGCAAAAATGCAAATTTTTTTCTCTGTATTCAAAGATGTAACACACGTTAGTTCTTAACTTACATAAACAGAACAAAAATGTGTGTTTTGAAATTTCTCAAAGCAGTGAACAATATTTACTTAAGTAGAGAAAGATTTTTTTGTTTCATACACTAAGATCTTTGACAGTGCCTTTATTTACTGTAAAATTAAGTAAAATAAAATATAGAGATCTGACACAGAGACCACATTAATAGTTTTCCATTCTAGACTCTTGATATCAATTATTCAGTAGGTTAGATGAGTTTACAGGAAACAGTATACATGCTTTCTTCTGCAGAGACTGAATATCCTGTTAGTGGTCTAAAGTACATCTGATGACAGTTTTTTTCTTTAAATGTTAATTATACTTTATATGTGCAAAAAGAATCACTAAATCATTCTTATTTCAAGTGAGCAATTGTATTTTTAAAATGACCTAAATTGTTTATATGCTATCATCAAAAACTGAACTTATGTAGAAATATTATTAATATTAACAATTTTGCTAGAGAAAAGTAGTACCAAGAATTACTATGGTAAAGGTAAAATAAGACAAATATACAGAGGAACTCAATACAAGAATCGTTGGAAATACTAGAAATATTTTATACTAAAAGTGACAAAATGTCCTACGGAGCTATAATTTATCATTGCAATACAGAACAAAGATCAGCCCTGAGCCAGAAAGCTCTGAATGTAATGTTAAAACACTGACATTTATCCATTTATTCATTTACATATTCAGTTTTTTAGTCATTAAACTAATATTTGTATTCATTTTTATATGCCAGAATCTATAATTGACATATGGTATAAAAAATAAACAAACATAAATGGTAGGCACTATAAAAGATGACTGAGAAAAAATACCTTCCAAAAAATCTTCATAACAGGCAATAAATATTTTTAGATATATTTTTTCTTATGATAGCTTAAGCTAAGCACAACAGTGATAATGCACATTGAAGATTAATTATATACTATGTCCAGTGTTTCTATTATTTATCTGTATAGATAAGTCTGGATGCTTGAAACTACACTGAAAACACATTAAAGAATTTTGGTTAAATGTAGATAAGATTAATGACATGTAAAAATGACACACTTAACATCTCTGGTGATTGTAACATTTTGCTTGACAAAAACAGCAAGTAGTTTGCAAAATGAGAGGTTATTAATCTTGACCTTATACGAAAACTAAATAATTGAATTCAAAAGGTAGACCTAATCTGTAAACTCTATAAAGTTGAACTATAAATAATGCAACTATTTTCATTTACATTTATTGCTTGTGTCAAGTGTGTAATATATAAAATTCCAAACAAAGAGAACATTAACTTTCTAAAAGTGACAGCAGGAAGTTACTTTTGTTTGACCTACTTTCAGACCCCATAAGTAACAAGGATGAACTGGTAATCATAAAACAATTAATTTAACTAACTACCCTAGACTTCAGTCTCTTCATTTGCTACAGAAATTTTAAAGTAAAGGCCATGTGTGTTGCTTGCTTTTCCCCTCCTCAACTTGATACAAGCTAGGATCATTCCAGAAGACGGAAGCTCAACTGAATACATGCATTATTACATTGACCTATAGAGAAGTTTGTGGGACATTTCTTTGATTACTGATGTGAACAGTGCCACCTTTGGGCAGGTGGTCATGAGTGCAATGAAAAATCAGGCTGAACAAACCAGGGAGCAAGCCAGTAAAAAGCACTCCTCTATGGCCTCTGCTTCTCTTCTTGCCCCCAAGTTCCTGCCCTCCTTGAGTTCCTACCCTGAGTATTCTCAGTGATGGAGTGTGACCTGAGAGCTATAAGCTAAAATAAATCCTTTCCTTGCCAAGTTGCTTTTAGTCATGACATTTATCTCAGCAATTGAAAATTAGTTAGGATGCCATGTGATAATATATTTAGTGACTTGAAGATATTAAACATATGGAGAAATACAAGGACCTCGAAAAAGAAAACTTTCAATATTGCATTAATGCTAACTTGTTATATTGTTGTAATTAATTTATGGTTATAAATTAATTTATGACAATAAAAGTAAACCCCAAAACATGTAAGAAATAATGTTGTGCTGTATTTGGTGTAGCACAAGAATTTGTAATACTAACTGGTGAATTGTGTTTTTCATATTAGATTTGTCCTATGTCACAAAGTCCATATTGTTATATTGTCAGTAATCAAAAGATAGAACTTCAGAAACAATAAAGGGTAAACACTGTAAACTACGATCAAATGGCAGTTTATAATTGAGAGCATACACATTTCAAAACGCCTAAGGTTTTAATACTGCAACAATCATTTGAACTTTGAAGCAAAAAAAAATGTTTAACAAGAGAAAACTTTGAAATATTTTAACTTTCTTTTGTCCATCTATCTTCTAGAGGCAGCACTATGTAGTTGGGAGGATAGCACACAATTATTAATATGATTTTGTGGGTTGAAAGAAAAGAATTCAACTTGTTTGTGACACTGTGGCTTATCTGAAGCCTGTCCAAAGGAGTGGTTTCTGTTTTATATAACTTAGGACACTCTGTTAACTAGAAAGGAAACATAAATTGGGTCTCAGATTAGAAGTAACTGATGACAGCACTGAGTTTCAAGATTATTCTTTCCTACTTCATGGGAACACAGACTTCAAGAACTAGAGGGAAAAATTATCAAGCAAAGGAATGTAATAGAGATGCACCAATATTACCAGGTAAAGCTAGTAGTGATAAAGTTGAAGTTAGAATATGGTGAATTGGGAACTTGAGTAAAGCATAAGGAATCTTGTGAAGATGCATCCCCTGAAAGTATTTGAGAATTTCTTCCATAAGGTAATGAAATAAGATTTGAAGTTCTGTCATGAAGAAAAGTTAACCAAAACAGTATCCTTAGCAAAACCATCCATCAAAAATGATTGTAGCCAACAGCAGAAGTAATACAGAAAATACACAAATATGAGAGAATCCTTTTAAGCAAACAAAACTAAATGAAGAAACCCCTGTACTGTGGTGTGCTCACCTCTGGACTCCAGATTAGTCATAGAACAAACCCAAACACTAATATTCAAATGCAAACCAAGCACAAAGAGCTTCATTAAACAAAACAAAGAGACTAGGTGGATACATCTTATTTTTGGCAGAAATAGCAGCAAATAGTTTTCCAACTGTTAATTTCAAGAGAGAAAATGGGGAGGGCTTGGTTAGAATGAGCTGGGATGTGTTGCTAAGGTCTGGTTGGGTATTTTAATTAAAGGAGCCTAGTAGGGATTTTTAATTATTGGACCTTAATTTTTTTTGATAGTTGAACCTTTGTGATCAACTGCAGGAATTAGTTAGCCATAAGAAAGTGGCCAAATAAGGGAGTAGACCTTGGTGGCTTGCTTTAGGAATGTCATCTAATGGGTTAGCAAGGGAGAGGGAAGGGGAAAGCGCAAGATCTGCTAGTGCCATGTTTGCAATGCTCTGCCCGATTCTCAGTGACACACATTCTCCTCCAACAGGCCATACCTCCTAATCCTGATAAAATAATTTCACCAACGGTTGACCAAAATTTAAATTGTAAGTATATGGGGGCAATTGTCATTCAGTCCAGCACACTTAGTCTGTACTCTTTTCAAACATACTATTTGCATTTCTTGTTCTTTTTGTTATTTATTCATATTTTCTATTTTGAAATAAATATTTTTGTGGTTTTAGTTAATTATTTTTCTGTGATTTCCTTTAGCTTATCAACATTATGTAGAGCAAGTATTTTAGTAATGACCTGATTTGTCCAGTGTTTGGTCATCTGAGGGAATATCTCCTGACAATTTTTCTCTGAGAAAGTTTGTTTTTAAAAATAATAATTTTGAATAACAACTTTTGGTAATCCTCAATTAAAACTTGATTGGAGTTGAAATTAGGTAGGCAAAATGTAAACCTCGGGGAATATCTTTGAAGGTCTTTAAATTAAAGCAAGGTTTAACTGAGGGAATATTTACCCATAATGTGGGCAGCACCCACCACAGGCTGGGTTTCAAGACTGAATAAAAAGAGGAATGTTACCAGCTGCTTCAGCTTCCCTTCACCAGAGCTGGGACCCACCCCCTTCATTTCTACAGTTTCCACATGATTCACTTCATCATGAAACCGTGAGATAAGAGAAACCCATTCTTAAGCTGTCCTGATAGTTTCTCGAATGACTTTGAGCCATGAAAATAAAATGAAAAATAATATGCTCTTAATTTTTTTGCTGGCTTGCTGTTTGTTCAATGTGCCCTTAATAGTGAGTATAGCTATCTGTATCTCTGCCTTATCATTTACTTGCATTTTAGAAGAGATTGAAGGTTAACCAGAATTAAAAAGTTTAGGGCTTTTTTTTTTCCCAGCCCTCAGTCTGTATAGTCTTGTTGATCTTTTGTTTTGGCAGAGATTTTAAATAGACTTCATTCCCCAAAATATTGTCCGTCTTCAGCTATTCTGTCCCAGAATTACCTGTGTTGACTTTTATCCCTTCCTACAGGATAGTGTAGTCATAATTTGGTCTTTAAATGGGTGTAATAAAAGTTACTCAGTTCATGAAATTGTTTATATGTGGTGAAATGAGAAGAATGCCTTGAGGAAGACACTAGCTAAGTCAGAGCATACAATCTCAATTCTTTGACAATAAAGTTCATATCCTTCTCGCAGTAACTACTTACATAAGGAATGTACACTGCCAAGTTTATACTTACTTAAGAGATAGGAGGTAAGTGATTTTTTTTAACAAATGCAGTCAGAGACATTTGACTCCCATACTTATTGCAGCATTATTCACAAAGGATAGGAAATGAGATAAGTCTAATTGTTCAAAATATGGCAATATATACATAATAGAATACTATTCACTCACAATTAAAAGCAAGATCTTGTCATTTGCAACAAATAATCTATAATTCAGAAGTCATTATATGAAGTACAAGTTAGACACAGACAAATGTTGCATAATTTTACTTGTATCTGAAAAATTGTATCTCATAGAAATTGAGAGTAGAGTTATGGTTAAGTAAAGCTAGGAAGAAAAGCAGGGCAGGACATATGAGAGTAGTTTTAGCAATGCATACAAAATTACACTCAAGGAGAAGTCAATTCTTGTTTCTGCTTTCATTGGAAAATGAATATAGCTAATAATAATGTCTTGTATATTTCATTAAAACAAGAAGACAAGATACCAAGTATTTTCCCTAAAAGAAATGATAAATATTTCAGAAGATAGGTGTGTTTACCATGTTTTGAATGCTACAACGTGTATGCATGTCTTGAAACATTACACATTATTCTACAAATACATATAATATGTGCCAATTGAAAATGGAAAGAAGACTGCCAAATTTATTTTATGACATAACAGTCACCCTTACACTCAAAACATGCAAAGATTCACAAAGACAAAGAATTATAGACCCTCATAAACATTGATGCAAAATACTCAATAATTTACTCACAAGTAGAATCCAAGAACACATCAAGATCATCCACCATGATTAAGTAGGCTTCATCCCAGAGATGCAGAGATGGTTCAACATATGAAAATCAGTCAATATAATACACCATATAAACAAACTGAAAAAATACATGGCATTTTCAATAGATGGAGAAATATCTTTTGACAAAAGTATAACACTCCTTCATGATAAAAGTTGTGGAGATAGTAGGGATACAAGAGACATATATGAACATAATAATGGCGATTTATAGCAAGACAATAGCTAACATTAAGTGGAGAGAAATTCAGAGCAACTAAATTTAAATCAGGAAAAAGACAAGGCTGTCCATTCATTTTATATCTATTCAATATAGAAATTGAAGTTATAACATGAGACCATAAGACAACTGAAAGAGATCAAAGAGATTAGACAGAAAGAAGTCAAATTATGATTATTTGCAAATTAGAAGATAGCATACATAAGTGACTCCAAAATTTTTACCAGGAAGCTCCTATAGCTGATAAACACCATTACTAGACTGACAGAATACAAGATTAACTAATGTAATTAGTAAATCTTCTCTACACAAATAACAAACAGGCCGAGAAAGCAGAGAAACAACATTTTTCACAATAGCCACAAATAATATAAAATAGCTTGGAGTAACTCTAGGTAAGCAAATGAAAGATTTGTGAAATAAAATCTTCAAGCCTTTGAAGAATAAAACTGAAGGAAAATATGAGAAGGTAGAATGAGACTAGAATCCCTTCCTGATTGCCCAGAGAGTTGTTGTCTGGGACGATGATCTGTAAGTTTTTTCCCCTTTAAATAAATAACCATTCTATTAATCATAATTCCAAACTGGTGTGGGATTGTTTGTGACTTACGCCTTCGTCTTCACCTAAGGACACCTAATTTTTGACAAAAGACAGTTATACACAGTGGAAAAAGACAGCATCTTCAACAAATGGTGCTGCTCTAACCAGATGTCAACATATTGAAGAATGCAAATTTATCTACAGCTATTACCCTCTACAAATTCAAATCCAAGTGGATCAAAGACCTCACCATAAAACCAGTTACACTAAAACTAATAGAAGAGAAAGTATCGAATAGCCTTGAACTCACTGACACAGGAGTTGACTTCCTGAAAAGAACACCAACAGCACAGGCACTAAGAACAACAATTAATAAATTGGACCTTATGAAACTGAGAAACTTCTGTAACTATCAATAGGACAAAACAGATTCCCCAAAAATGGGAAATGATTTTCACCAATCCCATATCAGAAAGAGGGCTAATCTACAAAATATATAAATAATTCATGAAAGTAGACACCAACAAGCTAAATTAATTAAAAATTGGTTACAGATCTAAACAGACTTCTCAATAGAAGAATCTCAAATTACTGAGAAACACATAAAGAAATGTTAAACATCCTTAGCCATCAATAAAATGCAAATCAAAGCAGCTCTGAGATTCTGTCCTACACCTGTCAGAATGACTAAGATTAAAAACACAAGTGACTATTCATTCTGACAAGGATGTAGAGCAAGGGGAACACTGCTCCATTGATTTTTTGAAAGCAAACTAGAAAAACCACTATGAAAATCAATGGTGATTTCTCAGAAAATTGGGGATCAATCTACCTCAAGATCCAGATATACCACTTTTGACATGTACTCAAAGGATGTTTCATCCTAGCACAAGGATCCTTGCTCAATTATGTTCATTGCAGCTTTATTCATAATATTCAGAAACTGGAAACAACCTAGCTTTCTCTCAACGGAAGAATTGATAGAAATTGTAGTATATTTACTCAATAAAGTATTACTCATCAGATTAAAAAAATGAAATTGTGAAATCTTCAGGGAATTGTATGGAACTAGAAAAAAAAAACGATCCTGAGTGAGGTAACCCAGATTTCTAAAGACAAACATGGTACGTACTCACTGGTAAGTATATATAAGCTGTTCAGTAATTGATAACTATACTATAATCCACAAACCCAGAGATGCTAAGTAACAAGAAGGGATCTCAAGGGAATGCATGGATGCCCATGCAAAGGAAATATATTATGCAGGTAGACTAGGGCCAGGTAAGGATGATAATAGGAAGAATTAGGTTGGGAGTAGGCATGGATGGAAAAGTACAGGAGAGATGACTGGAATTGGAGGACCTTTGAGGGATGATGTAGAAACCTAGTGCAGTGGATACTCTCTGGAATTTGTGAGGGTGTCTCTAGTGAGGACTCTTAGTAATGAACAATACAATAACCTGACCCATCCATCTTCTATAACACGGCAAGGCTTCCAGTGTTGGAATGGGAGACCAACCTGGGCACAAAACCTTTGACCTATGATGTGGGAGTGTCATATATCAATCTGTTGATTTCATTAGTTAAGCAATAAAAAAACTGCTTGGCCCTCATAGGTTAAAACATAGGTGGGAGGAGTAAACAGAACAGAATGCTGGGAGGAAGACGAAGTGAGCTCAGACTCGACAGCTCTGCTCTCTGGAGCAGAGATGCCATAATCCCCTGTCTCGGGTAGACGTGATAGCTCTGCTCTCTAGGGACATGCGATGAAGCTCCGACCCAGGATGGAGGTAGGCTAGAATCTCCCTGGTAAGCCACCTCGTGGGCTACACAGATTATAAGAAATGGGCTAGTCCAGGTGCGAGAGTTAGCTGAGAAGAGGTTAGATATAATGGGCAAAGCAGTGTTTAAAAGAATACAATTTGTATGTTGTTATTTCGGGCATAAGCTAGCAGGCGGCCGGGGTGCTAGGGACACAGCCCCGTTGCTCCTATTACAACAGACCTATAATCTGTCCTGCCACAAGATGTGTTGGGGCAATGGTAGCAAAGAAATTGTGAGAGTAGCTAACCAATTATTGGTCTAGTGTGAGGACCATGCCTTGAAAGCAAATCCAAGCAGAAACTGTCTGGATGATCAGGAACCAGTGTCTGGATAGCCTAGAGACCTAGGGCAGAACCAAGCACGACTGGCAAAAAAAAAAATCAATGAAATGATTGCTGTATTCTGCTGTACTTGGTAAATGAGTGCCTAGACTAGTTGTCATTAGAGAGGCATCATCTGGCAACTGATGGGAGCAGATGGAGATCAAAACTCAGGTGGAGCCAGGGAACCCTGCAGAAAAAGTGGGGGAATGATCACAGGATCCAGAGGGGTTTAAGACACCACAAGAACACGGCTCATAGAATCAACTAAGCAATATGCATAGGAGCTCACAGAGATGGAAGCAATAAACACAAACTTGTATTGGTCTGACCTGCGTCCTCTGAATACACCTTATGGTTGTTTAGCTTGGTGTTTTTGTGGGCTCCCAACAATGGGAGTGAAGGGGTACATCAGACTCTTTTGCCTGTGTTTAGGACCTTTATTCCTCCTACCGGGTTGTCTTGATATAAATGTTTGTGCCTAGTTTTACTGCCTTACTGTATCTTGTTAGGCCATGTTGCATGGATATGTGTGGGAGGCCTGTTCTTTCTGTTTTTTTTAAGGACACAGAAGAAGAGGTGATCTGGGGGAGAGTGGCACTAGGAGTGGTACTGGGAAGAGTGGAGAGAGGGGAAACTTCAATGGGGATGTAATGTATGAGAGAAGTATAAAATTTAAAAAAATAAGACTAAGCATTCAACAATCAGTTTCAGCACTTGGGCCTGCTATAAATCTCTGTATTACACCACTGCAAATAGAAGCTTTGCTGTCATGTCAACCAATAAAACAATTCTTTTCTCGATGTGGGGAATGATAACAGTTGCATGTATATCCTAATGTTAGAGATAAAATATTCCTTGTTGAATTGATATTATAATTATTTTATTATCACAGTCTTAAAATCTTAGATCATAGAAAGAAGACAAAAAGTGGGGTTGAAGCAAAAACTAAAGAATAATTAGCAGAACTTTCGTGTCAGAGCAGTGAATAAAGATTGCCCCATTTTGAAAGCTCATAAAATAATTACTCAAATCATTCTACTCTCTTTTCACTAAATTTAAGTATTTCAAATTACTTAATCTGTATTAAAGATATACATAAGGCTATAAATAGTTCCCCAACATTTTATAATTTCTCAGAAGTCAACAAGCACTGGACTCTATCAGGCCTAGCCGGAGGAAATGTTAGAGGCTATATATCTTTCTGTCTTTTCTCCCTCCCTTTTTAATTGAGCTATGCATTTTCTCCACTCTCCTCCATTCCTCCCCATTTCCTTTCTACTCTCTTCCTTGATTCCCACGCTCACAATTTACTCAGGAGATCTTGTCTTTTTCTACTTCCCATGTAGATTAGATCAAACACCTTTTCGAGTCTAACCTGTGTGAACGTGTGCATTATGGTACTATTTAGAATGGATATGACTACCATGAAACCTAGAAAATTAAATTATATACTCAACTGGATGAAAAAAGATAAATGTGAGAAATTAAAGAATTTCAGGGAAAACATAAAGAGCTCTCTTGAAACTGCCACAGGAAGGCAACAAGATATTGATTTAAAAAATATGGTTAATCAGTGGTAAAAAGAAAATTTGAATACAAAATTATATTCATTTATTCTTGGTTGTCCTAATGCTTTATAAGAAGAATGAAAAAATTAATAGGAATTGAAAAGGCTAACTAGAATTCAGAACTTCATGACACTTGTTCTGGAAATTCAATATGCAAGAGATCTGAGAGCAATTTTACAATAGCTGACCATGAGCTCCACGTGAGTAAGCAAAGTTATTGCCACACAGTCTATTATTGTCTTAATTTTCAAGAAACAGGGCAAAGAACAAGATAATTGATCCTTGTATTTTGGATCATACTTTGATTTCAAAAACATAATAGATAGAAAACTAAGTATACAGATAAATATAGAGATAATGTGTATAAATATCTGAGCCACTGATTAATGTTGGAGGAATGATGAAGTGATGTCATCAAGGAAGTTCCATCCATATCCTGCTCACATTCTTTTATGTCTAGAGGTGTAAATTTAAGATTGTTTCTTTTGAGCAGGGTGGTGGTGGTGCATACCTTTAATCCCAGCACTCAGAAGGCAGAGGCTGGCAGATTTCTGTGAGTTCAAGTCCAGCCTGGTCTACAGAGAGAGTTCTAGGACAGGCTCCAAAAGCCGCACAGAGAAACTTTGTTTCAGAGGGAGGGCAGGAGGGAAGGAGGGAGAGGGAGACAGACAGACAGAGAGAGAGAGAAAGAGAGAGAGAGAGAGAGAGAGAGAGAGAGAGAGAGAGAGAGAGAGAGAGAGAGAGAGAGAGAGAGAGATTGTTTCTTGTTTCTTTTGGAGATATCTGGGGTATATTTGACAAAAGACCAACTCAAAATAAAGTAAAACTATGAAAATGAGATTGAATAAAGATGGCATTATTCCTGAATGAATGGGAAGATGCAAGAGAATTAAACAAGTGAATTGGGAGCAAATTGGAAGGTCCATATATACTGTGGAAGATGTAGAGATCCAAAGTAAATAAGGAAGTAAATAGTAGACTGACTACAAATTCTAGAAGGCAGAAGTGATATTTTTAGAAAGTCATCATATTCACTGCCAGTGTAACAGAAAAAAAAATGTAATGGAAGAGGGTATCTGTCTTAGGGTTAATATTACTATGATTAAAACACCATAACCAAAAGCAAGTTGGGGAGGAAATGTTTATTTGGCTTATATTTGCACATCACTGTATCACGGGAAGAAGTCAAGACAAGAATTCAAACAAGGCAGGAACATAGAAGCAGGAGCCGATTCAGAAGCCATAGAGGACTCCGGCGGCGAGGAAGAGACAGAAATCTTTAATAAATAAATAAATTTAAAGAAAAAGAAGAAGCCATAGAGGAGTGTTGTTTACTGGCTTGCTTCCCCTGCCTTGTTCAACCTGCTATCTTTCTTTCTTTTTTTTTTTTTAGGATTTTTTTTTTGTTTATTTTTTTTTTGGTTGTTGAAAAAAATTTCCACCTCCTCCCTGTTTCCCATTCCCCCCACAAACACATCGCCCCCTCCCCCACCTCCTTCCCTCTCTCCCCACTCCTCTCCCCTCCCCCCCACTCCATTGCCCCTCCCTCTGGAGACTTGAAGAGCAGTCCAGATTCCCTGCCCTGCAGGAAGTCCAAGGTCCTCCCACTTCTATCCAGGTCCAAGAAGGTGAGCTTCCAAACAGGCTAGGCTCCCACAAAGCCAGTACATGCAGTAGGATTAAAACCCAGTGCCATTGTCCTTGGCTTCTCATCAGCCCTAGTTGTCTGCCATGTTCAGAGAGTCTGGTCTCATCCCATGCTTATTCAGTCCCATTCCAGCTGGCCTTGCTGAGCTCCCAATAGATCAGTTCCACTGTTACAGTGGGTGGGTGCACCCCTACGTGGTCCTGACTTCCATGCTCATCTTCTCCCTCCTTCCGCTCCTCATTTGGACCTTGGGAACTCAGTCCAGTGCTCCAATTTGGGTCTCTGTCTCTATCTCCATCCATCACCAGATGAAGGTTCTAAGGTGATATGCAAGATATTCATCAGTATGTTTATAGGATAGGGTCATTTCAGGTTACCTCTCCTCAGTTGCCCAAGGTACTATCTGGTCAGCCTGCTTTCTTATTATCGCCCAGGGATGCATCACCCACAATGGGCTAGGCCCTCCCCTATCAATCACTAATTAAGAAATGCCCTACAGGCTTACCTACAGCTTAATCTTATGGAGGCATTTTCTCAACTGCCTTTCCTCTCAAAAGATTATAGTTTGTGTCAAGTCGACATAAAAGTAGCCAGCACAATAGCTATTCACTTTTCAGTTTCTAGTGCTTGACCTTAAATGCCATGCTGAGATATGTCTAAAATCTTTCTGCTACTTTTGCAACTTTTGTTTTAAAAAGTTTCCAGAGTTTGAGCTATAGTAATTGTATTCTAAATATTCATTGAAATAACATATTATACCTCTATCATGTATAATCTAGGAGATGCAAATTGATTTAAATGAGGTTCAATTTTTAATTTTGATCATCACATATGTGCTACATATATGTTGTTTTTGTAAGGGGGAGGAGTTCCTCTGAATTTCAATGACTATTATTAGACAAAAATATGTATCTTAATGTGGTATTATATACAAGACAGAAAGATCTTTTGTAAAAGTGAACAGAAGTGCCTTAAACTCTGGAGGATTGCTGAATTAAGAAGGCTTATGACAACGAGAAAAGACTTAAAGTTATTGAAATTAATAGAAGAATTCAATTACTAGGTTGCATTCATTTTCTTTTCATAGCCACTTTATACTTATCTCAACAATTGTAATCTCATATATTTCAAGTCAAGTTTATTATAAGCAAAAATATGCCTTTGAAAATTTTGTATGATTTTTTTATTGAAAGAAAAAAAATCCTGCCTCCTCCCAGCCTCCCATTTCCCTCCCCTCCTCCCACTCTTCTCCGCCTCCCCCCACTCCTCTGGGCCTCCCTCTCCAGTCCGAAGATCACTCAGGGTTCCCTGCCCTTTGGAAAGTCCAAGGTCCTCCCCCCTCCATAGTTTTAAATGGATGAAAAAGAAGCAAATTGGGTTCATTGCAAACCGTGAATAGATTAGAACAAATGATATTAGCTATATAAGATGTTTGTCAGGTTTCATAATTTTGAAAAATATTTGTACAGCATGATTATGATAATTTGCCCAGAACTGTCTCTAGAATTGAGTTAATGTTAACATTATGTTTTTGGAAAAATTGAGCTTGTTTAGGGAACACTAATTCCACTTATACAGATGTCATTATTGAAAAGTTTAATATTTTTAAATATTGTAAGTGTAGTAGAACTTCTAACAAATAAATAAAGTTATAAAATTTTCATACTTATGCAGCATGTTTCCTATTCTTACTGGTTAAAGCTATATTATCAATATTTATGAGTATGTGTACATGTTGCATGATTTTTAAAATTTTGAATTTATATTGTGTACTTAAATATGAATCAGTCATTTATTTAAAGCCTAAAATTAGGCAAACCTTGATAAGCATAATAGTTTATGAAGAAGGCTGGCATGAAACAAATTGTTCCAGCAACTCAGTAGTATCTGATAAGTTAGCATATCCTTTATCAGGAGGTCTCAGAACCTAGGTCAGGTAACATTTTTGATTAAGAAGAGCTCAGGATTATGATCAATATGTTTAGTATTTTTACTTTATACAAAGATGAATGTGATACTGTCCATTTATCTAAGGAATTTATTTCTGTTTATGGATGTAGGTGTTCATGAATCATCTCAACACAAAACAAATACACTGATATGCAGAAAGTTTGTGGAGAGGTGTCATAAATCCCGATGGTGTTTGTCTGATAGGGCTTCCTAGAAAATATTGGGAGTTCATCAAGATTTTGAACTATGATCTGGGGTTAATCAGTCAATATGTGTAAAGGGAACATTTGTTAGATAAAATAATCTCATTGAAGATAGAAAGCCAGGCTGAAGTTTTGTAGTAGTTTAGTGTTTGACTGGTACTTGTAATCTACCACTAGACAAACTGAAGGAGGGGAGGAGGAGCACAAGTAGGAGGAGGGAGAGGGGTGGAGGAGGATAGGGAAGAGAAAAGAAGAGAAGAGAAGAGAAGAGAAGAGAAGAGAAGAGAAGAGAAGAGAAGAGAAGAGCAGAGCAGGGAAGGGAAGGGAAGGGAAGGGAAGAGAAGGGAAGATAAGATAAGAGAAGAGAAGAGAAGAGAAGAGAAGAGAAGAGAAGAGAAGAGAAGAGAAGAGAAGAGAAGAGAAGAGGGAATTAAGGAAAAGCAAAAAGGAAGGGAAGAAGTAATGGAAGAAAGGTGGAAAGTAAAATGGAAAAAAGAAGCAAGCAAGCTTTATGGGGTTGTGCATGTCTGTAATCCCAACATATGGGAGGCAGATGTAGCAAGATAACTTCTTTGGCTTTGAGGCCAACTTCAGCTACATAATGAGTACAAGATTATTCACTGCTTTCAATATACAAACTATAGCAATACTTGTAGTGGACATTGTAAAAAAGTAAATTATATGGAATAATAAGAACTAGTAAAAGTAGAATTATAAACAGATTACTGTCCAAACTTTGAGAATGTCATTGTGGATCTTCTAAGAAAGTGTAGTATATACCACATAATTACCACAATTTTATGTGAGGAGCTTAAAATATTCATCATATCTCCTATGTCTCATTCATTGGGGAAATAACTATGACATATTTTTTTTTTCTGAGTATTTCTGGTATTAACTATCTAAATACTCACCCAGAACACAGAATTCTTCTGGGAAAGTTGCAGAAAGACAATAGTTTGTGCTGGAACAAATGTTGATGATATGAAAATTAGAAAAAATACATGCTTCAGCGCTCTGTTGGAATTTGAGTGGGCGGGGATTAAGAATAAGGGTGTCACTGAAACTTCAACCTTAAGAGCACAGTAATCAAAATCCATGTTCATTGCTAATAAGAACAACCATTTTTAAAGTCTAATAATTATGTGATAAAAGTTAAGAATCACTACTCAAAATAATTAATGGCAGACTGAGCCAAGCAATTAAGGGGTTAAAAGGCAACTCCAAGAGAAATAAAAGTTTAAAATAGATAAGATTCCTGAAGGAAGCAATGTTAAAGATGGAGTTTATCTTAATGACAATATCCTTTGCTTTACAGAAGCTTCTCAGTTTCAGTAGGTCCCACTTATTCAATGTTGCGCTTAATGTCTGTGCTGCTGGGGTTATACATAAGAAGCGATCTCCTGTGCCCATATGTTGTAGAGTACTTCCAATTTCTCTTCTATCAGGTTCAGTATGTTCAGATTGATATTGAGGTCTTTGGCCCATTTGGACTTGAGTTTTGTGCATGGTGATAGATATGGATCTATTTTCATTCTTCTACAGGTTGATATCCAGTTGTGTCAGCACCATTTGTTGAAGATGCTTTCTTTCTTCCATTGTATGCTTTTAGCTCCTGGATCGAAAATCAGGTGTTTGTAGGATTGAGAGTTAAAATCCGGGTCTTCTATTCAATTCCATTGGTCGAGTTCTCTGTTTTTATGCCAATACCAAGCTGTCTTCAATACTGTAGCTCTGTAATAGAGTTTGAAGTCAGGAATGGTAATGCCTCCAGAAGTTCATTTTTTGTATAGGATTGTTTTGGTTATCCTGGGTTTTTTGTTTTTCCATATAAAGTTGATTATTGTTCTCTCAAGGTCTGTGAAGTATTTTGTTGTGATTTTGATAGGGATTGTGTTGAATTTATAGATTGCCTTTGGTAGAACTGCCATTTTTACTATGTTGATCCTACCCATCCAAGAACATGAGAGATCCTTCCACTTTCTGGTGTCCTTTTCAATTTCTTTCTTCAAAGCCTTAAAGTTCTTGTCAAAAAGATCTTTCAAGATTCTTTATGCTATGTCTGGCTATCGTGAAAGGTGCAGTTTCTCTGATTTCCCTCTCTACTTCTCTATCCTTTGTGTATAAGAGGGCTACTGATTTTTTTGAGTTGATCTTGTATCCTGCCACATTACTGTAGGTATTTATAAACTGGCCTGCCCCACTATCACAGTGATGTTTATCTCGAATATCACCATAGAATCTATGTCCGGCTACAGATAGAGATAGAGACAGAGATCCTCATCAGAGCAATGGACTGAGCTCCCAAGGTCCAGTTGAAGAGTGGAAGGAGGGAGAAGATGACCAAGGAAGTTGGACCAAGAGGGTTTAGTCCACCCACTGAGACAGTGTGCCTGTTCTAATGGGAGCTCACCAAATCCAGGTGGATTAGGACTGAATGAGCATGCAGTCAAAACGGACTCTCTGAATGTGGCTGAAAATGATGGCCAACTGAGAAGCTATTAATAAAGGCACTGGGTTGTTTCCAGGTTCTGGCTATTACAAATAATACTGCTATGAACATAGTTGAACAAATGCTTTTGACATGTGATAGAGCATCTCTTGGGTAAATTCCCAAGAGTGGTATTGCTGGGTCCAGGGGTAGGTTGATCCCGAATTTCCTGAGAAACCGAAACACTGACTTCCACAGTGGTTGCACAAGATTGCATTCCCACCAGCAATGGATGAGGGTACCCCTTCCTCCACAGCCTCTCCAGCAAAGGCTATCCTTGTTGTTTTTGACTTTAGCCATTCTGACAGGTGTAAGATGGTATCTCAAAGTTGTTTTGATTTGCATTTCCCTGATTGCTAAGGAAATTGAGCACGACCTTAAGTGTCTTTTGGCCATTTGAAGTTCTTCTGTTGAGAATTCTCTGTTCAGTTCAGTGCCCCATTTTTTAATTTGGTTAATTAGCATTTTAAAGTCTAGTTTCTTGAGTTCTCTATATATTTTGGAGATCAGAGATGCCCTTCAATGGAAGAATGGATGAAGAAAGTATGGAATATATACACACTAGAGTACTACGCTGCGGTAAAAAACAATGACTTCTCGAATTTTGCATGCAAATGGATGGAAATAGAAAACACTATCCTGAGTGAGGTATCCCAGACCCAAAAAGAAGAACATGGGATGTACTCACTCATAATTGGTTTCTAGCCATAAATAGGGGTCACAGAATCTACAATTGGCGAACCTAAAGAAGCTAAGTAAGAAGGTGAACACAAGGAAAAACATATCGTTATCTTCTTGGATAAGGGAAGTAGACAAAATTGCCGGGGAGAAAAGTGGGATCTTGGGGGTGGGGTGGGAAGGGGGTAAGGGGAGATGGGGAGAGAAAAGGTAGAAGGGAAGGAGGGGGGACTTGGGGAAATAGGAGGATCGGGATAAAGGAAGGTTGGATAGGGGAGCACGGAACCACAATCCTTAGTTAAGGGACCCACTTTAGGGTGGGCAGGAGAATTGACCCTAGAGGGGCTCCCAGGTGCCCAAGCTGAGGTCCCCAGTTAGTTCCCTGGGCAACTGAGGATAGGGAACCTGAAATGACCCCATCCTAGCGCAATACTGACGAATATCTTGCATATCATCTTAGAACTTTCATCTGGCGAGGGATGGAGATAGAGACAGAGACCCACACTGGAGCACTGGACTGAGCTCCCAAGGTCCCAATGAGGAGCAGAAGGAGGGAGAAGATGAGCAAAGAAGTCGGGACCACGAGGGGTGCACCCACCCACTGAGACAGTGGAGCTGATCTATTGGGAGCTCACGAAGGCCAGCTGGACTATTACCAAAAAAAGCATGGGATAAAACTGAACTCTCTGATCATGACGAACAACGAGGGCTGATGAGACGCCAAGGACAATGGCACGCAGTTTTGATCCTATGCAATCTGCTGGCTTGGTGGGAGCCTAGCCAGTTTGGATGTTCACCTTCCTAGATATGGACGGATGGGGGAGGACCTAGGACTTACCACAGGGCAGGGAACCCTGACTGCTCTTTGGACTGGAGAGAGAGGGGGAGAGGAGTGGGGGGAAGGGGAGAGGGGTGGGAGGAGGGGGAGAAGAGTGGGAGGAGGGGGAGGGAAAGGGGAGGCTGGGAGGAGGTAGAAATTTGTTTTTTTCTTTATTCTTCTTTTATCAATAAAAAAAAAATAAAGGCACTGGGACTTGTTTCTATAGCATATACTGGCTTTCTGGGACCCTAGTCTATTTTAATGCAAAGATTCCTAGGCCTGGGTGTAGGGGGGTGGGCCTTGGACTTCCCACAGGGCAGGGTTCCCTGTTCTCCCTTAAGGAGGGAGGGGGAGGAAAGAGGGAGGAGGGGGAATGGGGGAGCAGGAGGGGAATGGGAGGAGGGGAGGAAGTGTAATTTTTTTTTTTATTTTATTTTATTTTATTTTATTTTATTTTATTTATTTATTTTGTTCACCACCGCCCGGCTAATTTTTGGTTTTTAATTTATTTATTTATTAAAGATTTCTGTCTCTTCCCCGCCACCACCTCACATTTCCCTCCCCCTCACCCAATCAAGTCCCCCTCCCTCCTCAGCCCGAAGTGCAATCAGGGTTCCCTGCCCTGTGGAAAGTCCAAGGAACCTCCACCTCCATCCAGTTCTAGTAAGGTGAGCATCCAAAATGCCTAGGCTCCTACAAAGCCAGTGCATGCAGTAGGATCAGAAACCCATTGCCATTGTTCTTGAGTTCTCAGTAGTCCTCATTGTCCACTATGTTCACTGAGTCCGGTTTTATCCCAGGCTTTTTCAGGCCCAGGCCAGCTGGCCTTGGTGAGTTCCCAATAGAACATCCCCATTGTCTCAGTGTGTGGGTGCACCCCTCGAGGTCCTGAGTTCCTTGCTTGTGCTCTCCTTCTGCTCCTGATTTGGACCTTGAGATTTCTGTCCGGTGCTCCAATGTGGGTCTTTGTTTCTGTCTCCTTTCATCGCCTGATGAAGGTTAATATTCAGGAGGATGCCTATATGTTTTTCTTTGGCTTCTCCTTATTTAGCTTCTCTAGGATCACTAACTATAGGCTCAATGTCCTTTATTTATGGCTAGAAACCAAATATAATTGAGTACATCCCATGGTCCTCTTTTTGGGTCTGGCTTACCTCACTCAGGATAATGTTTTCTATTTCCATCCATTTGCATGCAAAATTCAAGAAGCCCTTGTTTTTTACTGCTGAGTAGTAATCTAATATGTATATATTCCATACTTTCTTCATCCATTCTTCTATTGAAGGGCATCTAGGTTGTTTCCCGGTTCTGGCTATTTACAAACAATGCTGCTATGAACATAGTAGAGCATATATTTTTGTTGTATGATAATCCCTCTCTTGGGTATATTCCCAAGAGTGGTATTGCTAGGTCCAGGGGTAAGTTGATCCCAAATTTCCTGAAAAACCGCCACACTGCTTTCCAAAGTGGTTGCATAAGATTGCATTCCCACCAGCAATGGATGAGTGTACCCCTTTCTCCACAGCCTCTCCAGCAAAGGCTATCCTTGGTGTTTTTTTATTTTAGCCATTCTGACAGGTGTAAGATGGTATCTTAAAGTTGTTTTGATTTGCATTTCCCTGATCGCTAAGGAAGTTGAGCATGACCTTAAGTGTCTTTTGGCTATTTTGACTTCCTCTGTTGAGAATTCTCTGTTCAGCTCCGTGCCCCATTTTATAATTGGGTTTATTAGCCTTTTACCTTCTAGTTTCTTGAGTTCTTTGTATATTTTGGAGATCAGACATTTGTCAGTTACGGGGTTGGTGAAGATCTTCTCCCAGTCAGTGGGTTGCCTTTGTGTCTTAGAGACAGTGTCCTTTGCTTTACAGAAGCTTCTCAGTCTCAGGAGGTCCCATTTATTCAATGAGGTCCTTAATGTCTGTGCTACTGGGGTTACACATAGGAAGTGATCTCCTGTGCCCATGTGTTGTAGAGTACTTCCCACTTTCTCTTCTATCAGGTTCAGTGTGTTCGGACTGATATTGAGGTCTTTAATCCATTTCGACTTGAGTTTTGTTCATGGTGATAGATAGGGATCTATTTTCATTCTTCTACAGATTGATATCCAGTTTACCCAGCACAATTTGTTGAAGATGCTCTCTTTTTTCCATTGTATATTTTTAGCTCCTTTATCGAAAATCGGGTGTTCATAGGTTTGTGGGTTAATGTCAGGGTCTTCTATTCGATTCCGTTGGTCAACTTCTCTGTTTTTATGCCAATACCAAGTTGTTTTCAATACTGTAGCTCTGTAGTAGACTTTGAAGTCAGGGATGGTAATGCCTCCAGACGATCCTTTGTTGTATAAGATTGTTTTGGCTATCCTAGGTTTTTTGTTTTTCCATATAAAGTTGATTATTGTCTTCTCCAGATCTGAGAAGAATTTTGATGGGATTTTGATGGGGATTGCATTGAATCTACAGATTTCTTTTGGTAAAATTGCCATTTTTACTATGTTGATCCTCCCAATCCAAGAGCAAGGGAGATCCTTCCATTTTCTGGTGTCCTTGTCAATTTCTTTCTTCAAAGACTTAAAGTTCTTGTCAAATAGATCTTTCACATCCTTGGTCAGAGTTACCCCAAGATATTTTATGCTATTTGTGGCTATCGTGAAAGGTGATGCTTCTCTAACTTTCCTCTCTGTTCCCTTATCCTTAGTGTATAGGAAGGCCACTGATTTTTTGGAGTTGATCTTGTATCCTGCCACAATACTAAAGGTGTTTATCAGCTGTAGGAGTTCTTTGGTAGAGTTTTTGGGGTCGCTTATGTATACTATCATATCATCTGCAAATAACGAGAGCTTAACTTCTTCTTTTCCGATCCGAATCCCCTTGATCCCCTTATGTTGTCTTATTGCTATTGCTAGAACTTCAAGCACTATATTGAAGAGGTATGGAGAGAGTGGACATCCTTGTCGTGTTCCTGATTTTAGTGGGATGGCTTTGAGTTTTTCTCCGTTTAATTTAATGTTAGCTGTCGGCTTGCTGTAAATAGCTTTTATTATGTTTAGATATGATCCTTGTATCCCTAATCTCTCCAAGACTTTTATCATAAAGGGGTGTTGAATTTTGTCAAATGCTTTTTCAGCATCTAATGAAATGATCATATGGTTTTTTTCTTTCAGTTTATTTATATGATGAATTACCTTAATAGATTTTCGTATGTTGAACCAGCCCTGCATCTCTGGGATGAAGCCTACTTGACCATGATGGATAATTTTTCTAATGTTTTCTTGGATTCGGTTTGCCAGTATTTTATTGAGAAGTTTTGCATCAATATTAATGAGTGAGATAGGCCTGTAATTCTTTTTCTTGTTTGGGTTTTTGTGTGGTTTTGGTATCAGGGTAACTGTAGCTTCATAAAAGGAATTAGGCAATGCCTCTTCTGTTTCTATATTGTGAATTACATTAAGGAGTATAGGTATTAGCTCATCTTGGAAGTTCTGGTATAATTCTGCATTGAAACCATCTGGTCCTGGGCTCTTTTTGGAGGGGAGATTTTTGATAACAGTTTCTAGTTCTTCGCGACTAACAGGTCTATTTAGATTGTTCACCTGGTCTTGGTTTAGCTTTGGTATATGGTACTTATATAAAAAATTGTCCATTTCTTTTGCATTTTCTAGTTTTGTGGCATATAGGCTTTTGTAGTAAGATCTAATGAGCCTCTGAATTTCCTCTGTGTCTTTGGTTATGTCCCCCTTTTCATTTCTGATCTTATTTATTTGCGTGTTCTCTCTCTGTTGTTTAATTAGTTTGGATAGGGGTTTGTCGATCTTGTTGATTTTCTCCAGGAACCAACTCTTTACTAGTGACAAGCACTTCTCATTTAAGAGGGTATTCCTGACTCAGCTTTAGCTATGAAACTTTGAAGCTCTTTTAAGAGGCCCTGCCACCAAACACTTAAATGGTGTTTATGAATTACTAACAGCATACTTCTTGGTGATGCCAGGGACCTTGAAATGCCATAGAGTTGTGGCAATAAACATGGCTTCAGCCAGTACCTCCGCCATGAGGCTAGACTCTCAGAAAGCTAAGGATTGGGGTTGATCCAGATATCAAAGCTATGACTTTAATCCTAACCATATCACTTAGCTAATTAAAGACTCATGTGGTCAGAAAAAGAGAGATATAAAGTAAAGATAGATTCAGATGAAGAAAACCACTGAATGGTTTACAGTGTGTTAAAAAATATATGTATGTTTAGGAGAGAAAAGAAAAAGGATAAAGTCCTTAAAATAAAAACAAAGAGAGTAGTTAGGTATGGGCACACACCTTTAATCCTAACACTTCGGAGGTGGAGACAGGCAGATCTCTGTGAGTTCAAGGTGTGGTGGCACATGCCTTTAATCCCAACACTTTGGAGGCAGAGGCAGGCAGATTTCTGTGAGTTCAAGGACAGCTTGGTCTACAGAGTGAGTTCCAGCCCAGCCAAAAATACACAGAGAAACTCTGTCTCAAAAAGCCAAAAATTAAAATTAAAAATAAAAGAAATAGAGTTTAAAATAAAGCCACATAAAGATGGAAAATACACAAAGAGTCTGGATGCTGTATATTATTGTGTTGTCTTTGAATTGTTTGATGACTGAGAAAGAAATAACAGCTGCTAAAAGATATTTTATTATAAATACTGCTGGATTGATCCAAGATAGGTATTTTGAAAATGACTTGACTTCAAAATTGAAGTCAAAATGTATGTTACTTTGGAGAAGAGGTTTTGTTTTTGTTTCCGCAGGAAATGAGAGACTGTGGGCTCATTCTGAGTTAAGAAAAATCAGGTTTGATCAAGGAAGACCTTCTCAGAAATCTCTGATACTATGTATGAGTTCTACATCCAGAAAAGTTTCAAGACTGCTAACTGAGATGATCAAGCCTCACAGGATGCTCCAGTCAGGACTTGATCACAATTCTAAATTTTCTTTATGTCTCCATAAGATTATCAGTACCCCCAATCAGCAGAAAGTAGCTTGGAAAACTATGCCCACATTCCCCCCCAAAAATGGATTATAGATATTTTTTTCTTTGTTTAGAGTGTTGGTTACAAGTTCTATGGATTATGGTCAGGAAGAAAGCTAAACAAGGGAGATCCAATTCAGAGTTCATGTTTTGAAAAAAAAGGGGGCGGTGCTGTAGGACAATGGTTTTACCCTGTAAAGATTAGTTTCTTGTACATGTTTAATAAAATGCTGATTGGCCAGTAGTCAGGCAGGAAGTAGGGGTGGGGCAATGAGAATAGGAGAGTTCTGGGAAGAAGAAAGATTCATCTGCAGCCATCACCCAGATGCAGAGGAAACAAGATGTGACTGCCTTGCTGAAAACGGTACCAAGCTACATGGCTAACACAGGCCAGAATTATGGACTAATAGTTATAAGAGTTAATAAGAAGCCTGAGCTAATAGGCCAATCAGTTTATAAATTAATGTAGACCACTGTGTATTTCTTTGGGACTGAATGGCTCTGGGACTGAGTAGGACAGAAACTTAGCTGAGGATTCCCAGTAAGAGGGCCTAGAGTCAAATGCTGTGTTTCAGTAACATCCTTGTAGCTAGATGACTAATTACCTAACTGGTAATTTGGTGATATTTGGTGATGAGAAAGTGGGGAAGGAGTGGTAGTAATATTGAAGAACTAGGAGGAGAGGAAGGTGAGAAACAGTGGCCAGGCTGTAAAATAAATAAACAAAAAACCAACCAACCAACCAAATAAATAAATGCATTAGTATACTTAACATGTCTTGGTAGACTAAAATTTTCTTCAAATATCATATAACCAGAATATTACAACCATTTATAATGAAGAGTCTTCATTATCTTCTAGGACACCACAAGAACACAGTTTAACATACCATATTTTACTTTAATGCTTTATGTCTTGACATTAGGAAGCATAAATTAGGGTTGTATTGACTGGCACTTGTGAATTTCGCTTTTACCTTGGACATTCCTCATACAGCAGTGAAAAATTAATTAATTCTGTTTAGGAGTAATGAATAGTCATTTAAACTGAGAGTTCCAGAAAATAAGTAAAAATGATCAGTTTTATATAGTCATCCCATACCTTTCATTTCTCATTATTAACTATAAGTACATTTATGGACTAGGAAACACCTATAATCAATTGAGTATAACTGAATTACAGCTAATATTCATTTCTAAAAGTTTTTAATTTAGAAACAAGCACTGACAATTAGATTTATTATGACACAGGCAAAAGAAAACATGATCCAAAAACACTGACAAACAAGATTTTATTCTGTTTTGATAAAGTCTTGACCTCAGAAAACTTCTGTTTAATGTCTAAATAAAATGTTTAATGTGAGCACCATAAAATTTTCCTTAGTCTGGGCTTACATTAAAGTAAGATAGAAATAGTTTTTATAACCCTCATTCTGCTAGTCTCTGAATCAATATACTTCAGAAAGATATTTATTACAGCTTGCCATCTTTAAAATGACAAATTCTGTTCAAAGTTTGATTTCTAAAATTACAATAAACACTGCTGGTTATATGCAATTTCAAAAACTAATGCCAAGCAAAAATAGCATCATTTAACTTTGCATTTCCATTTAACATTGGGCAGGAAATTTATACTATCTGTGGCATTGCAATGACAATTGCACATTTTTTACTCCTCAATTTATTTTTAACTGTTACTGTTTTGTGAAGGAACGTATTCCGAAGTCAAACAATTAGGCTTCTAATGCTTTCTTGTAGTTTCTCCTGGGAAGACACAAAGGTAAACATAAGGTTATATATTTCAAGTGATTTTAACCATTAGCTTTACCCCACCACTCAACTTGCATGGAGAATGTTTTCATAATGCATTTACAATAAACTACCTCCTATTTGTACTCATAAAATAAATGTTGAATACGATTTTCCAATATATCATATTCAGTAATACAGAGCCAGCTTTATGAAGTTATAATTGATATGTAATTGCAGTGTATAGATATAGCATGATATATATATATATATATATATATATATATATATATATATATATATATTGATAACTGTGAAATAAAAGCTAGTTTACATAACCGTTGTATCTCACAGTTAATATTTTGAGTGTTTGAAATTCTTTTTCTTGTGGCATTAATGTTTTAAGTTTTTTCTTTGCTCTTGAGTATCAACCAAGCTACTTTTATATTCTGGGTAAGCACTTGTGTGAATTTTGCCATTTAAGTGATATGCAACTATTTCAGAACATCCAAAAGAAATTGTAATAGCTGAGAATTTTTCTTACAATCTTATTTTTGTTTGATCTGTATGTTATATGAATATGTAATCTTTTAAATGCAGCTTTAAAGAACAAAGGTCATCAACATACAATTGCTTTTTAAAATCTCCATCATGGGCCAGAGAGATAACTCTACATTAAAAACGTACACTTTCTTGCAGAAGAACTAAGTTTAATTCCTAACATCTACATCAGGGCACTTGCTACTACATGGAACTATAGCTGCATGGGTTCTGATGTCCTCTTACGGGTTCTGTAGGTACCAGAATTTATGCACACACACACACACACACACACACACACACACACACACACACACAATTTTAAAATATAAAATAAATTAATAAATAAAAGCAAACAGCCTTTATCATATGCAAAAGACACCAAATACATTTACAGCAATGGGTCTTTTGACATGTCCTTCTGATTCTCAATTTCTTCATTGATGGAGTAACAGTAGGAGTGTGGAATAATCCCCACATACCATGTATTATATCATCAAGGTGTGAGGCTCTTCTGAAGGCTCTAATGCAGAATATGCCAGAGAACTCAAACACTTGCTACCACTTGTTGACTTTGAAAAATTGTTTTATGTCTTTGAAAAAGTGATTTCAATTCTCACTTATATAATTTTCTTGGGTGTGACCTTGAGTAATTTTTTTTAGCCACACTTAACACCACATTTCTTCTTTTTTATTGAAAATAGATTCTTCTCTCATATAGTACATCCTGATCACAATTTACTACCCCCCCCAACTCCTCCCAGCTCCCTTCCACCTCCCCTTTTACCAAGATCAACTCCTCCATTTCCTTTCAGGAAAAGGCAGAACACCAAGAGAAAACAACCAAATAGGACAAAACAATATAAAATAAGACAAGGCAAAGCCCTCATATCAAGGCCGATCAAGACAGGAATTGGCAAGGCATTTTAGAAGTGGTGTCAAAATCTAGCACAGTGAAAACTTCCTGAAATCTATGAGGATGACCCTAGTGAGGATTTCTGGTAATGGAGAATATAAAGTCTGAACTGGCCGTCTTTTGTAGCCAGGCAATACCATGTCTCACTCTAAACTGTGGCTAATTCTAACATGTCCAGGCTGCCTATGGGTTTTAAAGGACGCTTTATTAGATGAACTCATCTACTAGGTGGGCAATTAATGTTTCCTACACTTTTCATTTTAGTATTTACTATTTCCACTCTATTTTTCTCAAATTTGGAGAAATGAATTTTATCTAGCATTAGAAAATCCATGTTGTGGGTACTACTGAATTCAAACAGAGTGTTAATTAAATTTCACTCTAGTTGTTTTAGTAAAAGTAGGTCTTGTGGCATGATTGATCATCCTTTAGATATATACCCAAAAATGGTTTTGCTGGGTCTTGAGGAAGGTGGTTTCCTTTTTCTAATTTTCTGAGAAATTGCCATAATGACATCCAAAGAGGCTGTACCAGCTTGTATTCCCACTAGCAATGCAGGAGTGTTCCCTTTACCCCACAACCTCTCCAACATAAATTGTCATCAGTGTTTTTGATCTTGGCCATTCTTGCAGGTATAAGATGGAATCTCAGAGTTGTTTTGATTTGCATTTCTTTGATGACTTAGAATGTTGGACATTTCGTTAAGTGTCTTTTAGTCATTTTAGATTCCTCTGTTGAGAGTTCTCTGTTTAGGTCTGTACTCTATTTTTTTATTGGATTATTTGTTCTTTTGATAACCAATTTCTTGAGTTCTTTGTATATTTTGGAGATCAGAGCTGTGTCTGATGTGGTGTCAGTGAAGATCTTTTCCCATTCTGTAGGCTGTCATTTTGTCTTGTTGACTGTGTCCTTTGTTTTCCGGAAGCTTTATGTTCATAACAGCATTGTTTGTCATAACTAGAACCTGGAAACAACATAAATACCCTTCAACCAAAGAATGGATAAGGAAAAGTGGTACATTTACACAATGGAGTACTACACAGCAGAAAAAATAACAACATTTTGAATTTAGCAGGAAAATGGAGCCAGAAAACATCATTTTGAGTGAGGTAACCCAGATACAGAAAGACAATTATCACATGTACTCACTCATAAAGTGGTTTTTAAACATAAGGCAAAGAAAACCAGCCCACAAATCATAATTCCAGAGAACCTAGATAACAATGAGGACCCTAAAAGAGGCATACATAGATCTAATCAACATGGGGAGTAGAAAAAGACAAGATCTCCTGAGTAAGTTGGGAGCATGGGGACCTTGTGAGAGGGTTGAAGTGGAGGGGAGAGACAAGGAGGAGAGCAGAGCAAAATGTAGAAATCAATAAAAATCAATAATAATAATAACTATTATTGATTTGAAGGCTCATTCAGATATACATAATATAAAGGTAATCTTTTTTCCTTTTCCAATTTTATGATAGTGTGTGTGTGTGTGTGTGTGTGTGTGCTACGTGAAATACATGTGATTGTGTGTGTTTGTGTGTGGTGTACATGTGTGACAGCATCTCTGCATTCAAGCAATTATATATGTGTGTATGTGTGGGGTAATGTGCCAGCATACATATACACATACATGTGGATACCCAAGGTTAATGTTGACAATCATCCTCAATTTCTCTTCCACCTATTTTTCTTACTGTGTCAGGGTCTCCCAGTCAAATGCAGATATGGCTACTCTTGAAAGCCAGTTTTCTCTGGGATTCCCCTCTCTCTGCCTTTAGAGGTTAGATTTACAGACATGCCATTATGTCTACTCAGTATTTAGATAACATTTATGTAAGTTCTGCAGATCTTAACACAGACCCTCACATATGCATAGTATACTCCTTAGACTCTAAACTATTTCCATAGTACATATGTAATTATTTTCAATTTACCTTAAAAGATAAATAATGACTATGAGGTTTATAAATTTAGTTATGATTATAAATTTCATTTTATGCATCTTCTAATAACTGACTACATAAGTGGTATATGATTGACTCCTTATTTATAATACCTATAAACTCTAACCATGTTTATGTGTTTTCTAATCTTCAAAAACCATCTGATAGATATAGTACCATTATTTCTCTCTACTATTTCTATTTTGTTGAGTTCAGTTCTCAATTTGATTACTTCCTGCCATCTAGTTCTCTTAGGTAAGTTTCCTTCTTTTTGTTCTAAAGTTTTCAATTTTTTTTTGTTCACGAAGAAAGGGCAGTCATTTAATTCTGAGTAGTTACAAAGTTGACCCTCCATTGACGTCCACTGTAGGATTTAACAGTGTTGGTGTGACATCGACCAAAGGGCGGGCCTGTGAATGATGAACTTGAACCAGGCCTGGGTCTACTCATTTCTTCCTTGTGTGGGATACAGAGACACAGCACTGTAAACTAGGAGGCCCCCAAGCCTCCTAAAAATGTCCTTCGCTGGAACCGGAACTGAAAGATGCAGGGTAAGTAAGGACCACAGGTACTTCTGCATCCAGGCAGCTCTGCATCTTCCAGGAGCCCATGACTCCTGAGCTGCAGCTGCAGCCAGGACTTGGGCAATAAACACAGCCACATCCACCATAGGCTGCACACCTAGGCATCTGGTGCTTTCAGAGTCCTAAAAGACTCATTTAAGACAGCAAACTAGTCCCTTGCTTGCTGTGACGGGTCTCAGAGCTCTAGATCAAGAACAGTGTGAGGTCCACGGAGACCACGTTCCCTTGCATGTGTGTGGGGGCAGTATTGTATTACTCATAGACTGAGCATCCTCATTCAACAGAGGTCAAGGCAGAGGGAGTCACATTTGGAGGTACAGTCCCGCTCTGTGGGGACCTTTTCCCCAAAAATAAAAGGCACAGGCTATTAGGGGGGAGTCAGCATGGGAGCCATGGACTAAGCATGGGGTACCTTCCTGGGCAGTCACTCATCCTCACCTCTGCCTACCTTGGCACTAAGTAGTGCTGAGCTAAAGGGCTCCAGGGCACACTTGGAGAGGGCCTGGAGGAGGCTCTCTCTGGTACCCAGGGCTGTGGAGACCTCGGTTCCAGGGTCCGGTACTATGATCATCTCAGTCATTGGTGTCGGCAACTCGCAGGCCTGAAAGTGGCCCTCTGTGACCTGGGTAGCCATCAGGTCCCTCAGGTTCATGTCCTAAGGCCAAGGTCACTAGAGGCTCCTCTAGTGATGAAAGCAGAAGGGCTTGTCCAGGTGTACCAAGGACACCTTCTGCCCAAGCTGAGGTAGAAACTTAGACATCTTCCCATAAGTAATCTCCAGCCCTGAATCCCACATCCCACCAGCCTGACCAAGGAAAGGTTTGAGTCACCCTGAGAATGCAGCCATGGCTCCCACCCACTGTCTCCTAAAGGAACTCCCAGACCCCAAGCACATATGTCCAAGTAGCCCCAGCAGGTACCTCTAGAACCTAAGAGATCCAGATAATCCCACCTCAGCACCTGTCCTAGGAGCCATCCTGGGAGCTGGCATAGAAGCCGAAAGCAGACCGGGGAGATGTGGCCCGGGGTTTAACTGAGGTACATCCATAGCGCAGCGCTCTAAGCACCATTGTGGCCCACCAGCTCTTCGACTCTTAAGTGGGGTTCTCTGTGCGGAAGTGCTGGACCACGAGTAATCTTCCCCCGTTGGAATAAGTGTTGAGATTCCCATTCCCAGTGTGGATGGTCAGTGGGGAGGGAGAATGAACGATCCTGCCCTGGTAAGGGGACACAGCTCACTGAAGGTAAGGTAGACTCAGGCCAGGCACAAAGGTGCTGGGACCTGAAACCCTCAGGTCATGAGAAACAGCCTGCCCAACCTGGGCTCTGCCCCTAGCTGGCGTACTCTTCCATTCTAGAAGATGGCGGAAGGTCCAGAGTAGGGCAAGGGATAAGGTCTGTGTGGTTTGCATATGATATCCATTGTGTGATATCTGAGGGGTTACCAACATGGCCAAGAGGGTCCAGTGTCAAAACAGTGGCATTGTGCACCTGACGTTCACAGCAGGACAACAACCATCTGGAGAACCACATGGGGGCACAGACTCTATGACTTGGGGGATGTGTTAAGGCAGGAGACATGAGTCAACAGTTAGCTCCCTGTAGCTGCAGTCTCTTGGGGACCAGGAGGCTGGGAATGGGCAAGAGGGTGGGTGACCCTATGAGCACCAATCACATGCTTCAAGCCTATCCCAAGGTCCCCACTCAGTCCAAAGTTTCAGATTGCTGGCCTCTGGTCCCTCCCAGCTCCAAGGACAAAGGTGGGGAAACTGCTGGGCCCTGCTCAGCTGGATGCAGAGCAATGAGGGTGTCCGGATGAGGTGTGGTCCAAGGAAGAGGGCATCTACCATCTCGTTTTGTTTTTTGGGGACTGATCCTGAGAGATCTTGCCGTCTTTTGGTGGCGTGGCCACCTGGTGGCTCTGAACCATGTACATGTCTTCAGCTCGCAGGGTTGAGTTGGCACTGCCCATCACCTGGCTGTTGGCGGTGGCCCGTGGGAGGATGACGTCATAAGCACCTTCGGTCGGGCCTTTGTGCATTAGGGCCATCTCGGTGGGCTGGTACACACTGGTCAGCAGCTGCCCATTGTAGCCACTGTAAGGAGACACGGGTCTCTTTGCTGAGGGTGGCTCATCCATGGAAAATGCCTTGTTCTCCACAAACATGCTCTGGCCCGTCTGCTCTTTCAGGATGGTCTTGTAGCCCACGCCTCGGGTAGGGTACATGTCGCACTGGTAGCTCTGCTCAGGGCTGGGTTTGGTCACCTGGGAGACCTCAGGGATGACATAGAAGAGGAAGAAAGTCCAGGCATTGGCAGCAAGGGCGGTGGCCAGCGTGGGGTCATCCCAGGCGGGGCTGTGGTGCTGTTTATTGCTGTAGGTGTACATGACGATCCACACGACCTTGATGGCAATGGAGAGGGCTGTGGTGAGAAGCGCAAAGACTCCATGCTTCCACCAGCGCTTAAAGCGGCCGCACAAGGCCGGCCAGGCTCCTAGGAAGGCCGCCAGCAGCAGCAGCATGACGTAGATGAGCACCATGACGAAGTCCATATTGGCGATGGCACAGGGCGAGGTCACGGTCCAGTCGGCACTGCCATTGCCCAGAGGGCCAACCTGGCCACCTCCCCATACCAGTGTGATGATCAGTCACTCGGTGTTGATGATGACCTTCACGAGGGTGAGAAGCAGGGCGACAGTGAAGATCACCCAGCCCCGGGGTCCACGGTTCTTCCGGGCTAGGAAGTTAAGGGCAAAGACATGGGCGACCAGGCAGGAGAAGCAGATGGCAAACAGGACCCCAAGAGGACGCGTCAAGAGGCACAGGTGGAGAAATCAGGCTTTGCCATGCAGGCAAACACAAGGCAAAAGAGGCCCAGGGTGCCCAGCAGCAAGAACACCTGGGTCCCCAGGAGGCTCTGCTTCCTCGTGTCCTGCACAAAGGGAAGGCTGGCCACCAGGATGATCGTGAGCACAACTGTGATGACGCCAGTGCCAGCCACCACCTCCAAGACAATGCCGCAGGCCCCAGAGCGGTCAGAAAGGTTGTAGTAGAGTGGGTCCAGGTCCGGGCCGCAGCCAGGTGGGGCATGGTTCTGGGCCCAGGCCCCAGGGAAGAACACAGGCAATCCTAGGCACATCAGCAAGGCTTTGTGGGTGGCCATCCTGGCTCCCAGGCCAGGCTGATTCCATGGGACTCGCAGTCAGCCGGCTTTGGCCCGGCACAAAGAGCCAACTTCGGCCCCAGGCAGAGCTCCAGCGGGCTTAGGAGGAACTAAAAGGAGGACTCAAGGCCAGAGTCCGCTCCGGCAGGGGTGGCCATGCCTAGGCAGAGGTGCAGGGCCTTCCTCCCCGGGACCCCAGACTCTTCAAATGTTTTGTTACTTCACTAGTGTGGGATTTTCCCAGCTTCTTTATGTAGGCATTTAGTGCTATGAACTTTTATCTTAACACTGCTTTCTTTACGTCCCATAAATTTGGGTATGTTTTGTGGTCATTTTCATTGAATTTTAGAAAGTCTTTAATTTCTCTCTTTATTTCTTTCTTGACCCATTAATGATTTAGGTGAGCATTGTTTTATTTCCATGTGTTTGTGGGCTTTCTGGAATTAGTATTGCTGTTGACTTCTAGTTTTATACCATGGTGATCTGATAAGATACATTGGGTTATTCCATTTTTTTGTATTTGTTGAGGTTTGTTTTGTTACTGAGTATTTGGTTAATTTTTGAGAAGGTTCCATGAGGTTCTGAGAACAAGGTATATTCTTTTTTGTTTGGATGGAATATTCTATAGTTGTCTGCTAAGTCCATTGAATGCATAGCATCTGTTAGTTCCCTTATTACTCTGTTCAATTTTTGTTTGAATGACCTGTCCAGTTGTGGGAGTGGGGTGTTGAAATCTCCCACTATTAGGGTGTGGGGTTTAATGTATGGTTTAAGCTTTAGAACTGTTTCTTTTACATATGAGGGTGCCCTTGTATTTGGGGCATAGATGTTCAATATTGAGATTTCCTCTTGATGTATTTTTTCTGTGACTAATATGAAATGTCCTTCTTTGTCTCTTTTGATTGATATTAGTTTGAAGTCTATTTTTAAAGATATTAGGATAGCTACAGCTGCTTGTTTCTTAGGACCATTTGATTGAAATATTTTTTCTTAACCCTTTACTCTGAGATGATGTCTGTCTTGAGGTGGTGGTGTTTTTCTTGTATGCAGAAGAAGGATGGATTCTGTTTTTGTATCCAATTTGTTAGCCTGTGCCTTTTTATAGGTGAGTCCATTTATATTAAGGGATATTAATGACCAGTAATTGCTATCTCCTGTTAATTTAGTTTTCATTGTTAGTGATGTTAATTTGTGTGTTTTTCCCTTCTTTGGGATTTGGTGCTATGAGACCATGAATTGTCTATGTTTCTGTGGATGTAGCCAACTTCCTTGGGTTGGAGTTTTCCTTCTAGTATTTTGAGTAGGGCTAGGTTTGTGGCTAGGTATTGGTTAAATTTGCCTTTGTAGTGGAATATCTTGTTTTATCCTTCTATGGTTTTTGAAAGTTTTTCTGGGTATAGCAGTCTGGGCTGGCATCTGCGGTCTTTTAATGTCTGCATAACGCTTGATCATGACCTTCTGGCTTTCATTGTCTCCAATGAAAAGTAGGTGTAATCCTGATAGGTCTGCCTTTACATGTTACTTGGCCTTTTTCCTTTATAGCTCTTAATATTCTTTCTTTACTCTGTATGCTTAATGTTTGGATTATTATATAGCAAGGGGACTTTTTTAATTCAGTCTATTTGGTGTTCTGTAAGCTTCTTGTGTCTTCATTGGCATATCTTTCTTTAGGTTGGAAAGTTTTCTTCTATGATTTTGTTAAATATACTTTCTGTACACACACACACACACACACACACACACACACACACACACACATATATATATATATATATATATAATTCATCCTCCTCTCCGCCTCCCATTTCCCTTCCTCTCACCCCACTCCTCTCTTCTCTCTCCCTCCCCATTCTCTTCTCCACCTCCCTCTCCAGTTCAAAGAGCAGTCACAGTTCCCTGCCCTGTGGGAAGTCCAAGGTCCTCCACCTAGCATCCAGGTCTAGGAAAGTGAGCACCCAAACAGGCTAGGCTCCCACACAACTAGTCCATGCAGTAGGATCAAAACCCAGTGCCATTGTCCTTGGCTTCTCATCAGACCTCATTGTATGCCATGTTCAGAGAGTCGAGTTTTATCCCATGCTTTTTCATTCCAAGTCCAACTGGCCTTGATGAGCTCCCAATAGATCAGCCATCTGTCTCAGTGGGTGGGTGCATCCCTCGTGGTCCTGACTTCCTTGCTCATGTTCTCCCTCCTTCTGCTCCTCATCTGGGACTTGGGAGCTCAGTCTGGTGTTGCAAAGTGGGTCTCTGTCTCTATCTCCATCCATCGCAAGATGAAGTTTCTATGGTGATATGCAAGATATTCATCAGTATGGTTATAGGATAGGGCCATTTCAGGTTCCCTATCCTCAGCTGCCCAAGGAACTAGCTGGGGATATCTCCCTGGACAACTGGGAGTCCATCTAGAGTCAAGTCTCCTGCCAACCCTAAGATGGCTTCCTTAATTAAGATATATATTTCCCTGCTCCAATATCCACCCTTCCTTTATCCCAACCATCCCATTCCCCTATGCTCTCCCCATCCTCCCCTTCACACATTAATCTTCCCCTTTTCCCTTACTATCATCCCACCCCACCCCCAAGTTCCCAATTTTTGCCCGGCAATCATATCTTTTGTCCATTTGAACTTATTCTGCTGAGAATTCCCTGTTCACATCAGTGCTCCATTTTTAATTGGGTTAATTAGCATTTTAAAGGATAGTTTCTTGAATTCTTTATATATTTTGGAGATCAGATCTTGTCTGTTGTGGGGTTGGTGAAGATCTTCTCCCAGTCAGTAGATTGCCTTTTTGTCTTAGTGACAGTGTCCTTTGCTTTACAGAAGCTTCTCAGTTTCAGTAGGTCCCACTTATTCAATGATGCCCTTAATGTCTGTGCTGCTGGGGTTATACATAAGAAGCGATCTCCTGTGCCCATATGTTGTAGAGTACTTCCCATTTCTCTTCTATCAGGTTCAGTGTGTTCAGATTGATATTGAGGTCTTTAACCCATTTGGACTTGAGTTTTGTGCATGGTGATGGATATGGATCTATTTTCATCCTTCTACAGGTTGATATCCAGTTGTGCCAGCACCATTTGTTGAAGATGCTTTCTTTCTTCCCTTGTATGCTTTTAGCTCCTTTATCAAAAATCAGGTGTTCGTAGGATTGAGGATTAAAATCTGGGTCCTCTATAAGATTCCATTGGTCGACTTCTCTGTTTTTATGCCAATACCAAGCTGTCTTCAACACTGTAGCTCTGTAATAGAGTTTGAAGTCAGGGATGGTAATGCCTCCAGAAGTTCCTTTATTGTATAGGATTGTTTTGGCTATCCTGGGTTTTTTGTTTTTCCATATAAAGTTGATTATTGTCCTCTTAAGATCTGTGAAGAATTTTGTAGGGACATTGATGGGGATTGCACTGAATCTATAAATTGCCTTTGGTAGAATTGCCATTTTTACTATGTTGAACCTCCCAATCCAAGAGCAAGGGAGATCCTTCCATTTTCTGGTATCCTCTTCAATTTCTTTCTTCAAAGAGTTAATGTTCTTGTCAAATAGATCCTTCACTTCCTTGGTTAGGGTTACCCCAAGATATTTTATGCTTTTTGTGGCTCTTGTGAAAGGTGACGCTTCTCTGATTTCCCTCTCTGCTTCCATATCCTTTGTGTATAGGAGGGCAACTGATTTTTTGGAGTTGATCTTGTATCCTGCCACAATACTAAAGGTGTTTATCAGCTGTAGGAGTTCTTTGGTGAAGTTTTTGGGGTCGGTTATGTACACTGTCATATCATCTGCAAATATGAAAGTTTAACTTCTTCCTTTCCAATTCGAATCTCCTTGATCCCCTTATGTTGTCTTATTGCTATTGCTAGAACTTCAAGCACTATATTGAAGAGGTATGGAGAGAGTGGACATCCTTGTCGTGTTCCTGAGTTTAGTGGGATGGCTTTGAGTTTCTCTCCGTTTAGTTTGATGTTAGTTGTTGGCTTGCTGTAAATAGCTTTTATTATATTTAGGTATGATTCTTGTATCCCTAATCTCTCCAAGACCTTTATCATAAAGGGATGTTGAATTTTGTCAAATGCTTTTCAGCATCTAATGAAACGATCATATGGTTTTTTCTTTCAGTTCTGGTAGAATTCCCCATTGAAACAATCTGGTCCTGGGCTTTTATTTGGTAGGATGGTTTTTTATAACAGCTTCTAATTCTTTGCAACTAACAGGTCTATTTAGATTGTTCACCTGGTCCTGGTTTAACTTTGGTATAAGGTACAGGTGGTTACTAATATTTTTTGTAACTGTGGAAGTTTGCTTTGTTACCGAGTATGTGGTCAATTTTCAAGAAGGTTCCATGAGCTGCAGAGAAGAAGGTATATTCTTTTCTATTTGAGTGGAATGCTCTGTATATTTCTGTTAAGTCCATTTGATTCATTACCTCCATTAATCCTCTTATTTCTCTGTTAGGTTTCTGTCTCATTGACCTGTCTATTGGTGAGAAAGGAGTGTTGAAGTCTCCTACGTTTAGTGTGTGTGTGTGGTTTGATGACAGCCTTGAGTTTTAGTAATGTTTCTTTTACATAAGTGGGTTCTTTTATTTTAGGGGCATAGATATTCAGGATTGAGACTTCATCCTGATGGACTGTTCCTGTTATGAGTATAAAATCTCCCTCTCCATCTCTTCTGATTGATTTTAGTTTTAAGTCAACTTTGTTAGAAATTAGTATGGCCACACCTGCTTGTTTCTTAGGTCCTTTTGTATGATAAACTTTTTCCCAGACCTTTACTCTGAGTAGATGTCTGCCTTTGTGGTTGAGGTGTGTTTCTTATAAGCAGCAGAATGTTGGATCCTGTTTTCGTATCCAATCTCTTAGCCTGTGCCTTTATATAGGTGAGTTGAGTCCATTGACATTAAGTGATATTAATTACTAGTGGTTGTTAACTCTGGTCATTTTTTATGATAGTTGAGTTTATATGTTTCCCTTCTTTGAGTTGTGCTGGTGAAGGGTCACTAGATGTCTGATTTATTGTGGGCATTGTTGGATCCTTGTTTTTTTATTTTCCTTCTATTACTTTCTGTAAGGCTGGATTTGTGGCTACATATTGTTTAAATTTGTTTTTATCCTGGAAAATTTAGTTTTCTCCATTTATAGTGAAGGAAAGCTTGGCTGGGTATAGTAGTCTGGGCTTGCATCCATGGTCTCTTAGTTTCTGGAGTACCTCTATCCAGGACCTTCTGGCTTTCATGGTTTCCATAGAGAAGTCAGGTGTAAGTCTGATAGGTTTACCTTTATAAGTTACTTTACCTTTTTCCTTTGCAGTTCTTAATATTCTTTCTTTATACTGTATGTTTTGTGTTTTTATTATTGTATGGCGAGGGGATTTTTTTATCCAGTAGATTCGGTGTTCTGTATGTTTCTTGAACCTTCATAGGCATATCTTTCTTTAGATTGGGAAAGTTTCTTCTATAAATTTATTAAATATATTTTCTGGACCGTTGAGCTGTACTTCTTCTCCTTCTTCTACCCCTATTATTCTTAAGTTTGGTCTTTTTATTGTGTCCCATATTTCCTGAATGTTTTGTGATGAGAATTTGTTGGATTTGCTGTTTTCTTTGATCAGTGCATTTATTTTTTCTATGGTATCTTCAGCATCTGAGATTCTTTCTTCTATCTCTTGTATTCTGTTCATTATACTTGTTTCTATAGTCTCTATTCATTTACCTAGATTTTCCATATCCAGCCAGTCCTTGGTTTGTGTTTTCTTCCTTGCCTCCATTTCAGTTTTCAGGTCTTGAACTGTTTCCATTATCTGCTTGATTGTTCTTCCTTGGTTTCCTAGGATATCATTTATGTATTTACTCAATTCTTCAAACTTTTTGTTATTCTTTTCATCAATTTATTTAAGGGAGTTTTTCACCTCCTGTTTAATGGCTTCTATCATTTTCATAAAGTCAATTTTTTTCTACTTCTCCTTGATTAAGGTGTTCAAGTCCTCCTATTGTAAGCTCGCTGGGTTCTGGTGATTTTATGTTGTTTTTCAGATTGTTGGAGGAATTCTTGCATTGGTTCCTGCCCATCTCTTCCTCTGAATGCTCTCCTATGGATCTTCTTTTACAGGGTCAGCTCTTCTTGCCTACTGATGGATCTGATGATCTGATCAGATCTCCTTGCTGGCCAGGTAGCTTGCAACAATATGCCTACCTTGCTTGCTGCAGGCCAGCTATTGAAACAAAGGGACTTTCGCGTGCCCGGTTGCACTCACGACTCGGTCTCCGCGCCCAAACAGGCTGATCTGGGGGATGTTCTGGGCCCAAAGTAGAGAGGCAGAAGTGAGGGGTTTTCTGGATGCAATCTGGGTTGTGTAGGAAGAGAGAGGCAGTAGCCAGGGATAATAGCCCCTGGAGGAAGACTAGGAAGTATAGGGGGATGAGGAATGTCTGTGATCCGTCTCCCAGGCTGCTGCCATGGGTCCGGAATTCACTCACCCCATTGATGTATCTTCTGGTACCGAGTTCAGATCTCCTTGCTGGCCAGGTAGCTCACTAACAAAAAGCCTACTTTGCTTGCTGCAGGCCAGCTATTGAATCCAAGGTACTCCTGCGTGCCCAGTTGCACTTGCGACTTGGTCCCAGCGCCCAAACAGTTATTTTCTGTACTTTTGAGTTGAGCTTCTTCTTCTTCTTCTATACTTATTATTCTTAGGTTTGGCCTTGTTATGATGTCCCATATTTTTTGGATATTTTGGGTTTAGCTTTTGTTAGATTTAATGTTTTCTTTGACTATTTCCTCTATTGAATCCAGCGCTTGAGATTCTCTCTTCCATCTCTTGTATTCTGTTGTCCATGCTTGCATTTGTGGTTCCTCATTGTTTTATCAAGCTTTCTGTTTCTGTATTTCCCTCCACTTGTGTTTTCTTTATTGTCTCTAATTCAGTTTTCAAGTCTTGAATAGTTTCTTTCATATGTTTGATTGCTTTTTCTTGGTATTCTTCAATGGATTTGCTGATGTCTTCCAATTTTTAGTTTGTCTTTTCCTCCATTTCTTTGAGAGAATTTCTCATTTCTTCTTTAAGAGTTTCAAACATTCTCCTGAAGTTATTTTTTAGGTCATTTTCTTCTGCTTCATCTATATTTGGTTGTTCGTGTCTTGCCGTTGTAAGGTCTTTCGGTTTTACTGGTGTCCTGTTGCTATTTGTGGTGTTGCATGTGTTCTTAACTTTTCTACTCCTTTTTTGATAAGTGTATTGACTTAGAATTTTATTTTGCTCTATGACAATAAAAACTTTATGTAACCACTTCTACTATAGATCATGATATTTTAAACAGCTTGAATCTGAGTTCCTGAGCCATTGTCACTCTCCTGTGTCTCAGAATCAAGTATGTCTATTCAATTGGTAATGAAAGCTATGTTGTCTATCAGCATCTTCTCTGCACTCTAAGGTAAATCATGTTTTATGACAGCTTCAGTCATCCCTGTAAGACCTTATACCTCTTCAAGCTCTCTGATTGTCAAATTAAGATACATAATATTTTGAAAAATTTGAGGATTAGCTAGATAGAAATGTATTTATGTTGATAGTTCAATAAATACTGTATTTTTGACTTTTGCAAGAGATTATTTTTGCCTGACAGATCCATGTTTGCCTCCAGACAAATATCTAGCAAAAGCAGAATGTATCTTATCACCATTTAATGAAAACTTATATATTTTAGAAATAAAGTTACCTGTAAATTATTTTAGAAAATATATTTAATAGCTTAAAACCATAAGTGCACTAGCATTATAAGAATCATAAAAGACATTTTAGAAACTTAACAAAAGTATAAATTTGACAAGGGCTTATACTCTGTCGAATGAAAGAAAGATATTACTGCATACCCATGTTTGGCACAAGATCCACATTAAACTATTATAGTTCTTACTTATAATTCTCTGTAATGAAGTAGAAAAGTAGACTTCCTTAGGAATATAGGACAGATGGAAGATGCTTTAAGTAACAAATTCAAATTACTTAAAGGAATAACAATCCAGCAGCTGATAAATCCACCTATGGTATTTGTAGTAAAGACTTTGTGTTTGAATTGCCAACTATCAATATGCACATTTGCACTCATATTGAAATTAACTCTTCATATGTGTATGCATAGGTTTATATATGCATATGTCAATTAAATATAGTGCATTTTGTGAGAGACCACTTACAATTAGATAAATGTGATGTCACATGACTTGTTTCATGTGAAATATTTATATCAGAACCTTAAATATAAAGTTTTATTATAAATTACCTTATTCAGATATATATTTTTGGATTTAAAACAATCTAATAGCTTGCTTGAAAGGTTCACTTACTATGTGAGAAATAAAATACAGCCTAATAAATTTGGTTAGGTAAATAGACCCATCTTTGACTTTGAAAGTTGAAAGTTCATATGTTTACATGGAGTAATAGTAAATCCCTATCATAGTACACTGTATTCAGATGATCACAATTACATGTAATATCATTGAAATATTGTATATTGTGTGCTGTGGTTCTACGTGCCTTTAATCCCAGCACTCAGGAGATAGAGACAGGTGGATCTCTGTGAGTACAAGGACAATCTCATCTACCAAGTGAGTTCCAGAATAGCCAGAACTGGCGCACAGAGAAACCCTGTCTCAGAAAACCAAAGAAAGCAAAAGAAAAGTGCAATATAGTGAACTGAATCTTAGAAATATGAAGACAGACCCTGACTGCTCTTTGGACTGGAGAGGGAGGGGGAAAGGAGTGGGGGGAGGGGGAGAAGGGTGGGAGGAGGGGGAGAAGGGTGGGAGGAGGGGGAGAAGGGTGGGAGGAGGGGGAGAAGGGTGGGAGGAGGGGGAGAAGGGTGGGAGGAGGGGGAGAAGGGTGGGAGGAGGGGGAGAAGGGTGGGAGGAGGGGGAGGGAAATGGGAGGCTGGGAGGAGGTGGAAACTTGTTTTCTTTTTTCTCATTTTCTCAATAAAAAAGATTTAAAAAAAAAGAAATATGAAGACAGGATATCAATGAAGGGAGACCAGCAAGTAGGTAAGTATATGTACAGACAGGTAGGTATGTAGGCAGATAGATAGATAGATAGATAGATAGATAGATAGATAGATAGATAGATGTTACATAAAGTACCTCTAAGTAAACATGAATGATTCACTAATGATTCTTAATTAACTGTTTTTCACATACCCATACCAGTGCTGGGAAGAATTCATGATTGTGTATTCTACTCACACATCCTATTTGTGCAGTGCCTCCATTAGTAAATGATAGTTCTAATTACTCTCATTTTCTTGTTCAGCAATGATTTTCTAGGAATTGTGGGTATAATCTCTGAAGCATACAGTGATTTATATAATAATTTCTGAGACATGGTGTATATGTCAGGTATACAGTTGAAGCATAAAATTTCAGAATTTCTGTTATATGCCTATTGTCAAGCAGCCATAGATCAATTTAAATAAAAATAATTGCATTATATGATTTTTATATCAATTTGTAAGCCTTCCCCTCTCTTTTAAAACTAAATTTATTTTTCTATTAGAAATTAGTGGTCTGTTTTACAATTCTACAGTTAAACTTGTATTATTTTTTAGAATATTCTATAACTGAAAACACAGAGTATATAACTTTTTTCTTATTTCTTTTTTTGAGAAAATTATTATGTGGCTTATTTTGATGTGTCACATACTAACTCACAAAATACTTACTCTTTGTTGCTGAGTCTAATTCTATGATACAAAAACATGATAAAATATGTTAGGATTATTTATTGTTCATGTTGCTATGAAGACAAATTATCATACTTTTTGTACATTAAAGAAAAAGGCACTGAATCATGTGTGTTGTTATGTGACTATAACCTAATACTTAAGACTTTCAGGTAGGGAGATCAATAGTTCATGCTATTTTGGGCTATATAACATTTAAGATGAAATTGGGCCATGTGAGATTCTGCCTCAAAACAAGTAAACAAACAAGCAAAGAAAGCATCATTACTTTGATGTTTTCTTTAATAATGAAGGTCCATGCTTCCCCCAAATATAAAGCATTATCTCTATAGTATTACTATAAAACATATGGATTTTAATAATGTCGAATTCTTAGAAGTAGAATCATCTGCTATACTCATATAAGGAATGAGGGGAAAAAAAAACAAGGATAACATATTTTCAGAAAGAAGAAAAGTCTACAGAGCTGGAATTACTGATACTGAACATGGACAAAACATAGGAAAAAATCATTAAGAAATCAAATAAATGTTATATAAGTTTTGTTGGGTGGTAGTAAGAACATGCCCAACAGAGTTTTGAAACAGTATGGTTTTCAGTGAAATAAAAGATATACAGCATTATCAGACATTATGTGCTGTATAAAACAAAGTTGGTATGACCACAAGTCCTACAGCATACAAGTTATTAAGTTATTTCTCTCCCTATTACTTTGTAATTCACTAAGGCAGGGGAGGTAAAAATGACTTAAAATAAGATGAAAATGACATTAGAATGTGGAGAAAAGAAAGTGAGTAGACAGTGGTAAAAAACAATGACATCTTGAATTTTGCATGCAAATGGATGGAAATAGAAAATACTTTACTGAGTGAGAAAACCCAGACCCAAAAAGATGAATTTTGTATGTACTCACTCATAGCATATAAGTAGATTCTAGCCATAAATAAAGGACATTGAGCCTATAATTTGTGATCCTAGGGAAGCTAAAAAGAAGGTGAACCCAAAGAAAAACATATAGTTATCCTCCTGGATATTGGAAGTATACAAGATTGCCAGGCAAAAGTTGGGAGCACGGGGGTAGCGGTGGGGTAAGGGTAAGGGGAAATGGGGAGAGATAGGGGAGGATTGGGAAGAGCTTGGGGGAATGGGATGGTTGGGATGGAGGAAGTGTGGATATGGGAGCAGGGAAGTAGATATCTTAATTAAGGGAGCCATTTTATGGTTGGCAAGAGACTTGACTCTAAAGGGATTCCCAGCTGTCAAAGGAGATGTCCTCAGCTTGTTCCTTGGGCAGCAGAGGAGATTGTGTCTGAGCTGGCCTTATCCTATAGCCACACTGATGAATATCTTGCATATCACCATAGAAACTTCATCTGGCGATAGATGGAGATAGAGACAGAGACCCAAATTGGAGCACCGGACTGAGCTCTTAAGATCCAAATGAGGAGCAAAAGGAGGGAGAACATGAGCAAGGAAGTCAGGACCACGAGGGGTGCACCTACCCACTGTGACAGTGGAACTGATCTATTTGGAGCTCACCAAGGCCAGCTGGAATGGGACTGAATGAGCATGGGATGAAACCAGGCTCTCCGAACATGGCAGACAATGAGGGCTGATGAGAACCCAAGGACAATGGCACTAGGGTTTGATCCTAATACATGAACTGGCTTTGTGGGAGCCTAGCCTGTTTGAATGCTCACCTTCCTGGACCTGGATAGAAGTGGGAGGACCTTCGACTTTCTGCAGGGCAGGGAATCTGGACTGCTCTTCAGTCTGGAGAGGGAGGGGGAATGGAGTGGGGGAAAGGGGGAGGAGTAGGGAGAGGGGGAGGCCAGTGGGGGAGGGGGTGATGTGTGGGAGGAGGGGAAGGGAAATGGGAAATGGAAAGGAGGCGGAAAAATTTTTTCAACAACTAAAAAAAATAAACAAACAAAAAAATTAATCAAAACTCATTGGCTTGGAAAGAGAAAAAAAAAGAAGCTAGAGCTAATGGACCAAGCAGTGATTAAATTAATCCAGTTTCTGCGTGGTTATTTTGCAGTTGAGCAGCCGGGAACAAACAAGCAGCCTCCTACAACAGAGTGGGAAGGATATGAGGTAACCAAGTGCTTTACCAGATAATAACTTACTGGCAATTTCCTTACTAGGTTTCTTGATGCCAAGCAAACTGGATTTTTATGACTCTTGATGGGAGGACATGAGTTTGTTGAAGTCTTTTGTTCCTTGTAAGTAATTTTGCTATATATTCCCATAAAACCTTGTTTGATAAAAGATTTGGTATTGGTGAAAGTTAGTATTTGTATAGTTTCTACTAATCTCAACAGTAGTGTACCAGGACCCAGAAACACCAGCTTGGTTTCCTATTCAGATTGCAAGTCATATGGATGAAGTAGACAAAGAACTTGCCAGTTCCCCTCAGTCTCATCTTCCAAATAATTTCCACAAAATGCCCTGCAAATCCCAAGTGCATGCCTCTGCTCCCAAGGATCTTCTGCCTCAGCTCTGTTCCCTCCTTCAGAGCCAAAGAATACCAACTCTTGCCTGAAGTGCCCATGGCCTTTCCTGTCCTACTGACTGTCTACCCCTCAGCTTTCTAGTTTTCTCTGCCTTGTTTGCCCACCTGGGTGTTGTGGGCACAACCTCTGACCTGTTTCCTATAACTCAGTAGGAAGCTGGGAAGCAGACAGATACTTCACCACCTGTATGCCTTCCAAAGTCATGATTGGTCCTGGCTACTCTCCATTTGAATGTGTGGAATGTACAATGAAGCAGCAGCATAGAGGGGAATAATATTTTATAGAGTTAAAATATCTGTTTTCAAGGTCGTGACAATAGCTGTGTTCCTGCCTACAAGCCACTGTCAGCATGAGACTTCCTCTACTGTTTTCGATTTCAGGACCAGCAGTCTTGACAAAACACCAAAGTTATCTGCTAGGTCACCTCCTAGGAAGATGTCACACAGTTTTAACTGCCACTGAGTCTTTCTCTTTTTTGTGTGTGTTGCCTCCCTCCAAAGCTCAGCTGACAGGGATAACAGAGTCTCTCCACTTTTTCCAGGCCTTTCTTAGCTGCTCAGCTAGGAGCCTTAATACAATGGGTATCACGTCGTTGTTAGGAATTGAACTCAGGACCTCTGGAAGAATAGCCGCACTCTTAACCCCTGAGCCATCTTGAAATTTGCAAGCAAATGGATGGATCTAGAAAAACACATATTAGTGATGCAACCAAGACCCAGAAAGACAAATGCAATATGTACTCATTCATAAGTGGCATTTAGTCATAAAGCAACGAAAAACCAGCCTACAATCCACAACCCCAGAGAACCTAGAAAACAAAGAGAACCCTAAAAGAGACATACATGGATCTACATAGGAAGGAGAAAAATACAAAATCTCCTGAGTAAATTGGGAACATGGGTATCACAGGAGAGGGTAGAAGGGAAGAGATGAGGAAGACAGGAGAGTGAGTAAAATGTATAGCACATTAAAAAGAATTTTTAAAAAAGGAAAAAAAACGACAAACAAACAAAGAGACAAACAAAAAGACAATGAGCATCATAGAGCCAGCCTCAGGGCCAATGTGACCAGAGGCTGTTATATCACTAAAAATGCAGCATATCACGAAGAGCAATGTGGAGAGGCATGCGATGGGGCTCTCTTACAACCCCAGCACTGAAGGTAGTTCAAAGCCTGCCTGGGCTGCACAGTGAGACCCTGTCTCAGAAAATAAGTGATGGGATGTTGTTCAGTAGCAGCCTGCTTGCCTCACATGTGCAGACACTTGGGCTCAATACCTAACAATTAAAAAAAAAAGAAAGGAAATGAATAAAGGAAAAACTAAAACCAAAAAGAAACATGGAGAAACATTGGATGCCTAGAATTTTTTATTCCTTTCTTTCCTATGACACCCATTGGCTTCCTCGGGTTTCCTTGTCACACTGGCTTGCATGGGGAAAGAAGCTATCCACAAGCTTGGGATAAGTAGATACCACAGACAAGGAGGCCTATGACACAGACTCCCCCAGACACTGGCATGTATTGGTAGCAGGAGGTTCCCTGTCACCCCAGCTGAAATCTTAGCCCATTAGCAGGCCTCCCTGAGTGATGCCATTGAGGCAAGTATCTTTGTGAGCTCTGGTGTGCTGTGTGCCTCTCCTCTCCAGGTGGCCTGGAGAAGAGCTTGCATCTTTCTGTTTTCCTTGGCAGTGGACTCCAGAACTATTTCAAGCTCACCTTCCATTTCTCAGGAGGCCTCTGTAGATAAATGCTCATTGCATTTCTCAGCATGACAGTTTACCCCAGCAGTCCCTATACATGATTCCTGAAGTGGCACATCAGTCCTGGAGTTTCAGAGTGAAGGTCCAGCTTTAGAATTAGTGTGGGTGGTCCGAATCTTGTTGGGATCCCCCAGAAATTGTTATTCCCACTGGCCAAGAATAAGATGACTACCACAACTTAAAGCCAAATTTGAGGCAAGCCTAATTAAATACTGGTCAGGTAGATGAACCCTAGCCAGGTTCCCAGGACATCACCAATCCTTCTTTATAGCATTTGATATGAAGGTTCATTATAGGTAGGTGTCTGGTTTAATGTTATTCTTTGTAATAACCAGACTGCCTCATGGTTTCACAGTTCTAATACCAAAAGAAAAGTTCCCTTTAAAAGAAACAAAAATGTTAGAAATGAAATCACATTTCCAAGAAAAGATTTTTCATCACAGGAAAATTCTCATATATTAATTGCTAGTATTGTTCTACAATGCAGCTTTAAAATGTCTTTGCAATTAAAATGTAAGCACTAAATTTATCTATAAATTCATCCATCTTTTGTTTGATCTATTTTTCTTCTATAAACACAAACAATTTCTCATTTAGGTTTGCAATATATAGTTTTCTTATATTCATTCAGGGTTTTTGAATAGTTCCACAAATGGTTGACTAATTTCTATTTATTAGGGATGATTAAAATGCAATGCATATTATGGCTGAGCTGGAGAAAAGAAACAAGGACTAATTATTTGCTAAGTATATAGTAGAACAAAAGCAACAATGAACAGAATATGTATGTGACCTTAATTCTTGAGAGTATTTCATATTTGTATTACTGATCAGGCATCTTTATTTTACATTCACACATATTGTGAGACATGTGTAACTCTTTCAAATATTGATTTTATCTAATTGGTTTGCACTCATTGAGAATCATGAAAATAATTCATCATGTGCTTCAATTTAGCAATTCTTATATTTTACCAACTGAGAGAATTGGACTCTAAGTCCTAGTTTGTTTATTTTCTTTTCCGAGCTGCACAATATACAACTTACTGCATTTCTTATTTGCTGTGTTTTTAAAATTGCAATATCCTGAAGTTTTTGTTTGTGGAATTTATTTCCAATTGCTCCTTAAGAAGTCCTTCATTGCTACAGCTACATTTCTAAGTGACTGAGCTACATTATTCACTGTTATTTTCTTAGAGAATTTACCACTATTTGTAAAGCTTAAGAACAGCCCTTTAGATCCTGAATGAAAAATGAGAAGGAAGAGAGAACTTATTTCTCAGGTCTCTTTCTTTTACCAACTTATTCAGAACCAGGTCTTTGTTTCATTTTGTTATGTCCTTTGTTTTTTCCAGTTCCGGGTATCTGCCTCAGAGCATACTTAATGTTGGATAAGAACTTGATCAAATGAGCTCTACCTTCAGTCCACAGATAGATACTTTAAAAAGGAAGCTTGTAACGTTAACAGTCATTTCCCCAATTTTATTTTTAATTCACTATTTGTGAGTGGGGTATGCATGTAGGTATATGCATGATACAACATGCATATAGAGAAGTCAGAGAACAACTTTCATGACTTTGTTCTTTTCTTACATTGTGAATTCTGAGAATCAAATTTAGGTAGATAGGGTTATGAGGCAATTGCTTTTATCATCTGCCGGCCCAATTTTCTCAACATCTTGCATTAAATGTATTATCTTAAACTCGAGTTATTCAGTTTCCTATAAAATGTTTCCTTTTTACTTCAGAGATTTTGCACATAATATTGAAAAATACATGTGCATGCAAATGATATGTATTTACTATGATTAATGTGGTAATGAATGGCAGCTATTATAAATGTCAGTATGCTTGGAGGCCATTAAGGATGGACTTCTCCACTCATAATCAGATTCTGATATTACCTTCCTTTTTCCTGGTAGATACCAATTTTCAAAAGGCGAAGCAACATCATTACTTACAGATTTAAAATATCATAAAAGAGGAAGATAGATGTATCAGGGGTTTTGAGATGATGGTATAGAAAAAGATACTTCTTCCTTGACAAGAGAGCAGAATTTGTCATGTACTTCAGGCTCTGGATGTATATATAACATTTTAAAACTACCCTAAATATTACATATTTTTGTCCACTTCCTTAAAAGTGAATCCTACTGACCTTTACAATTTCCTGGCTATGGGAACCACCCTTCAAAAAATCCAATTTACCCCATGAAATGTGAAAAGACTAGTAAGAGTAATCATCCCCTTAGGGAGATAATGTGCTTCCACACTCAAAGCCCTTCCATTTATGCAGTTGTTCACAGATTCTTATTGCTTATCAGGCCCACTTTTGAATTGTAATTCAAACAGCCTAGTCCCTCCCCTTCTTTATAGTCCTCAGATGATGGCCAAAATCTATGTCTGCTTGTTTGATACTTTGAGCATTCTCATAATATCCTTGAAAACACTGGATTCCCCATCCAGCAACTTGCTTACCCTTATTTCTCTTATTTCCCATTTCCTGCATTCATGGACCCTGTTAAGACCCTTTGAAGGTTTCTGTTACAGTATTAAAATGGCTTGAGAAAAAGCATCTGGGGCGGGGGCGCTCCATAACACAGTCCTAAATTAATGGAAGTCAGAAAGACACAAACAGGGCAGGAATCTGTGATGTGGGATTCCCCCTCTGCATGCTGTGATTACCATTGATAAAAAAAATGCTTTGGGCCCTTATCAGAGCTATAGGGGAACAGAGCTAAGTGGGGAAAACTAAAGTAAATACTGGGAGAAAGAAGGGCGGTGTCAGAGAGAAGTCATGGAGCCCCACTGGAGCCAGACAGAACTTTAGCCCTTAAGCCACAGCCACGTGGGGATACACAGGTTAATCAAAATGTTTTTTGTCACTGTGGCAGCCAGGTCCTATTCACCACAAAGCTCCAGTCCATCTTTTAATTTATTTTGAAAAATTCCTGACATTACAGAACTAAACTAAAATGTATTAATATTACACTCTTACATTTCCATGACAAACAAACATTCATGAGCCAAAAAAAAAAAACCCAAAAAAAGGAAAAGGGGGGAGAAGGTTATAAAACTCAATATGGATATCTCAGCGTAACTGCTGAACAGAAAAAGGATTAAAACGCTTTTAATTAAAAAATCATGAGTGGATGATAAAGTGTGTAGAAACTGAAAATTTATAAACTATTTAAAACCTGGAATCGCTGACTGTTCAGAAACTACACAGATGGATCATGGGTGGTGGTGAACAGCAGAAAGGGATTATGGGTGAATCTGTACAGTTCTAGCTGCTCCCCATGCCACCTGTCTCCGAGGAAAGCCTGACACTGATTAGATACTGAGCCAGGCTGATGCTGGCAGCAGACCCAGTGATGGTGACCAGCCTATCAGTAGATCCTTCCACTGGGTTTGCAATTTTGATCTGCGCCCCAGACATCTGACGGATCTCATTGATTTTGGTGCCCTGACGCCCAATTATGTAGCCAATCAAATTATTTGGAATGGTGAGTTCATGAGAAGTAATTTGAGCAGATGCATCCAAACCCCAATAGCCTTTCCCCTCTGGAGAGCTGGATTCAATGCCACTGAATCCGGTATTGCCATGGGTCATGGGAAAATGAGACTGTTGCATTGCCAACTGGTGCAGCTTGGTCAAATCTGGCTGTGGAATGGCATACTGTCCTTGAATGGTATAGGCCTCTAGAGGTGCTCCCTCCAGGTCAGGGTTGAGGCACATGGACGGGGTGGTGTGGGGAAAGCTCGCACTGTCACTGCCTGTGCTGTACCTTTCCTGACCACCTGCAAAGATGACTGGAGAACTCGAGGGCTTGGGCCAGTAAGGGATGGTCACGCCCTTGGGGCGGGGGGACTCCAACATGACCACGCAGATCTGTTTGACACACTCAATGATGGATTGCGGAATGCCAACAATAGGATTGCCCGCTCAATTGAGCTGGGGAGCATATCCCCTGCCACCTGGACCTGAGCCCCTGTAATCTATTTCCTCGATCTTGCAACCGCCTTTTCCAGTGAAAGAGCCACACTGACTAGCAGGGACCATGAGCCGTAAGGTAACTGGGGGTCTGCTGGCAGCTGTGCTATTGGTCATAGAGCTGCTTATGTCCTCTTCCAGTTTATCAATGATCATAGCAAACGCTTTGAAGATGGCATTAGTGAAAATTTTCACTGCCAAAGTGAAAATTCTCTCAGGACAATTCCCTTCTGAGATGTTGATACGTGCACCACTCTCCTCATGCATCTTCTTAACAGATTCTCCTTTCTTTCCGATGATACTGCTAACTTCCTTTCCATGCATAAGTAGCCTGATAGTAAGAGTGACATTTAATCCACCTTCAATCACACCAGTGTTCATGTCTAGCAGATATAGGGAGCTCAACTTTTGAGTGGTGAAGTCTTTGGTCACGAGTGGAAGTGAATGGCAAAACTGGAGGCTCCAGTTGACTGAGGAGAAAAGGGGAGCAGGCGGGAAGGGGAAGGGCGGGAGGCAGGGGGTGGAACAATAGGGGCCAGCGGGAAGACAACCCCCCCCACCACTGCTGGCGGGCAGAGGAGGGGGTGGAAGGGGAAAGAGACCCTGGGGTGGGTGGAGGGCTGGCTGGTGGGAGGGCAGGAGAGGGTGCAGGCTGCGGCTGCTCCTGCTGCTGACTCTGCTGGTCTGGGTAATAAAAATGGGTTTAATTAATATATAAGAGTTAGCCAATAAGAAACTAGAGCTAATGGGCCTAGTTAATTTAATGGGCCAATGATTTAATTAATACAGTTTCCGTGTGGTTATTTTTGGCTAAGCGGTTGGAAACCAAGTGGCCTCCTCACAACAAATCTAGAGGCAAGAGCTGATGCAGAATCCATGGCGGAATCCTGCTAATTGGATTGCTACCCATGACTTACTCACTTTACCTTCTTATCCCAGGGCCACCAGTCCAGGGATGCCAGTACCCACACTGAGCTGGGCCCTTCCACATCAAACATCAATCAAAACTAAAAGTGCTACAGGCTTCCCATAAGTCAATCTGATGGTGACATTTCCTCACTTGAGGTTTCCTTTTCTAAAATAACCCCAGGATGCATGATGTTTACATAAAACTGCACATACTCTGTAGTGGGAGGCTGATTGTTGGTTCCCAGCTGCCCAGCCAGCTTAGACCTGAAATAATCACACAGAAACTGTATTAATTAAATTGCTGCTTGGTCCATTAGCTCTAGCGTCTTATTTGGCTAACTCTTATATAAATTTAACCCATCTCTATGAATCTGTATATGCCACATGGCTTTGGCTTTCGGGCAAAGTTTTGGCATGTCTGACTCTGGTGGCAGCTCCATTGCATCTCTCTGACTCCACCCTTCTTTCTCCCAGCATTCAGTTCTGTCTTCCCCACCTACCTAAATTCTGCCTTGCTATAGGTCCAAAGCAGTTTCTTTATTCATTAATGGTATTCAAGCATAGAGAGGGAAATCCCACATCAATACTCTAATTCAAAAGGCAGGACTTTCTTTCTATTCTCTGTTCTCTTGCCAACAACAACTGGAATTTACTACTTGTCTGTCATTTTTGTCTAAAATAGTAATAAGAATGCCTCAGAGCTTACTTCTGAGTCACTTTTTAAATTATTTTATCAAGGACACTAAGAACTTGTAAAAGAAAACTCATGTTGCCCAGCAAGAGTGGAAATATTCATATTTTAATTAGCCTATCTACTTTCTCCCATATATATCAGACAACACTGAGGAAAACTAGTGACACTGAAAAATATTAGGTCAAAAACTAGTAAATTGAATGTGAGGTTAGGTAAAAGAAAAGATGAAATTTCTAATGTGTACTATATTAATAAATTTACTTATGTTTAATACTTAATTGCAAGTTTGAATGAGATGAAAATACAATCTTATGCACATTGCTATTTGTAATTCATTGCATATTTATTTAAAAATTTTTGTTATTTGTTGGTGCTAGACAGAAGGCTCACAATTAAGAATTTTAGCTGCTTTCCACAGAGTTCCTAGGCCCATTACACCGACACCCACATGACAGTTCACAGTCATCTATAACTCTAGTCCCAGGGTGTGCCACACTCTATTATGGCCTCCATGCATATATGCAGATGGAAAATTATAGCCTATTTAGGGATAAAGATAACCAAACATAACTACAACATTCTAGTACCCACCAATCATTGAAGTTTAAATCAGTCAAGCAGCCTGATAGGTTTTTAAAATTTATTTATTTATTTTACATCTCAATTGTAGTATCCTCTCTCTCTTCTCTTCCCATTCCTTCTTTCCAACTCCCCTCTGCCCTGCTCCATGTACTCCTCCTCCATTTCTGTTCAGAACTGGGCAGGCCTCACATGGATTTCAACAAAACATGGCATATCAAGTTGAAGAAGGAATAAACACCTCCCTTGTATTATGGCTGGTCAAGAAAACCCAGTATGAAGAATAGTGTCCCAAAAGCCAGTAATAGAATCAGAGACAGTCCCTGCTGCCAATGTTAGGAGTTTCACTACAAGACCTAGCCATGCAACTGTCACATATGTGTAGAGAGCCTAGGTCATACCCATGCAAGCTCCCTGTTTTTCAGTTCGATTTCTTTGAGCCCTTATGAGCCCAGCTTAGTTGATTCTGTGGGTTTTTTTTGTGATGTCCTTAATCCCGTTGATTCATACAATCCTTCCTCCATCTCTTAAGCAGGATTCCCTGAGCTTAGCCTAATGTTTGACTGTGGGTCTCTGCATCTGTTTTCACCAGTTAGTGGGTGCAGTCTCTCTGATGACAATTGGATTAGGCACCAAATTTATGGGTATTAACAGAATATCATTAAAAATTGCTATGTTGACATTTTCCCCTCTATACATATTTGTTTTTATCCTAGGTCTCTGGATTATCTAACCTCTGTGTCTTGGAATTCCAGTGTCAGAAGTGGGCTCAATCTCATGGCATGGGTCTCAGACTGGACCAGTCATTGGTTTACCACTCCCACATTCTCTGTGTTACCTTTATCCCAACACATCCCATGGGAAGGACAGATGATAGGTCAAAAGTTATATGGTTGAGTTGGTATCCCAGTCCCTCCACTGCAGGATTTGCTTGGACACTGGAGATGGCCAGTTTAGAATATGCCTTTACTGTTGCTAGGAGTCTTACTTGTTGTTACCTTTGTAGATTACAGTGAGTTTTCCTTGCATTCACCAGGTTTCTCCCTGACCAAAAAATGCCCCCGTGCAATCATTTCTTTGAGTATGCTTGTCTTCCGTCTACATTCCAACCTGATCCCTCAGGTTATCATCACCAACCACTCCTTGTCCACCCACAGGGCTGTAGATGGAAGTTTTTTTTTCCTACCTGAACCACAGCCTTTCAGTCCCAAATAAACATACAGAGGCTTTATTAATTATAAACTCTTTGGCCTATTAGTTCAGATTTATTATTAACTAGATCTTACAAGTTAAATTAACCCATAATTCTAGGGTATGTTTAGACACGTGGCCTGGTACCTTATTCAGTGAAGCATTCTCATCTTGCATCCTCTTTATCTGGCTGGTGACTGATTCCCTGCCTTTTCATTTCCCAGAATTCTCCTAGTCTGGTCACCCACCTATATTTCATGCCAGGCTACTGGCCAATCAGTGTTTTATTAAACCAGTATGAGTGAGAAATCTTTATAGTGTATAAGAACATTATCCCACAGCATTTTACCCTTATTTTCAAAATTAGATCTTTCAATCTAATCTCCTTTGTTTAGCTATTTTCCTTACCATTATCTATAACGATTTGTAACTAACACACTAAACAAAAACAAATAACCATAATCCATTTATTGTGAATATGGGCCTTTTTTCTAGGCTACTTCCTGCTGATTGGGGATGCTGATAATTTGGGGCTCAAAAAGAAAATTTAGAATTTTGGTTAAAGTCCTGACTGCAGTATTCTATGAGGCTAGATCATCTTAGGCAGTAGTCTTGAAGCCATTCTAGATGTAGAATTCAGAGGAAACTGCAGCAGGGTACTCTAACACATTGGATCATCCGTGCCATCAAATCTTATTGGAGATTTTTAAGGGGGGGTCCATATAAATCTGACCACACTGAACCTGATAGACGAGAAAGTGGGAAGTGACCTTCAATGCATGGACACATGAGACTACTTCCTAAATATAACATCAATAGCACAGACAATAAGAACATCAACAAATAAATGGGACCTTTTGAAACTGAGAATCTTCTGTAAAGCAAAGGACACTGTCAAAAAGACAAAAAGGCAGCCTACTGAATGGGAAAAATATCTTCACCAACCCCACATCAGACAAAGGACTAATCTCTAAAATATATAAAGAACTCAAGAAATTAGACATTAAAATTCTAAATAACCCAATTAAAAAGTGGTGTACTGAACTAAACAGAGAATTCTCATCAGAAGAATTTCAAATGGCCAAAAGATAATTAAGGATATATTCTTCATTCTTAGCTATCAGGCAAATGCAAATCAAAACTACCTTGAGATACCATCTTACACCTGTCAGAATGGCTAAGATCAAAATCACTAATGATAGCTTATGCTGGAGAGGTTGTGGAGCAAGGGGAACACTCATCCATTGCTGGTGGGAATGCAAACTTGTGCATCCACTTTGGAAATTAGTGTGGCAGTTCCTAGAAAATGGAATCTACCTACCTCAGAATCCAGGAATTCCACTCTTGGGAATATATCCAAAAGATGCTTAATCATACTACAAGAGCATTCATTCAGATTTGTTCATAGCAGCATTATTATTAATAGCCAGAACCTGTAAACAACCTAGATACCCCTCAACTGAAGAATGGACAAAGAAAGTGTGGTATATTTACACATTAGAGTACTACTCATTAGTTAAAAAAAATGTCATCTTGAATTTTGCATGCAAATGGATGGAATTAAAAAACATCATCCTGAGTCAGATAACCCAGGCCCCAAAAAAAACAAATATGGTATGTACTCACTCATAATTTGATACTAGTCATAAACAAAGGGTAACCTGCATATAGCTCAGAACACTAGAGAAACTAAGTAATACTGTGAACCCAAAGAAAAACATATATAGACCCACATGGAAATCTGGAAATATGAATCTTCTTCTTCTTCTTCTTCTTCTTCTTCTTCTTCGTCGTCGTCGTCGTCGTCGTCGTCGTCGTCGTCGTCGTCTTCTTCTTCTTCTTCTTCTTCTTCTTCTTCTTCTTCTTCTTCTTCTTCTTCTTCTTCTTCTTCTTCTTCTGTCTTTTCATGATGTCCTAGATTTCCTGGAAGTATTTTTGTCAACAGTTTTTAGATCTAACGTGTTTTGTTTTTTTTTTTTGCTGATGAATCCATTTCTCCTATTGTACCTTCAATTCCAGAGATTCTCTATTCCATCTCTTGAATTCTGTTGATGATGCTTACATCTGTATTATCCAGATTTTCTATTTTCTGATTTTTCTCTGTTTGTGTTTACTTTATTGTTTCTATTTCAATTTTCATTTCTTGAAGAGTTTTTTTTGCCTGTTTTTTCTTGATTTTCATGGTATTTTTTAAGGAATTTGGTGATTTCCTCATTTTTTGGTTGTCTTTTCATCAATTTCATTAATGGAATTTTTAATCTATTCTTTAAGGACCTCTATCATCCTCATATAATTAAGTTTAAGATTGTTTGCTTGTGTTTCTTCTGTGCTCAAAAATCCAGAGCTTGTTGTGGTACAATGGTTGGGCTTTGGTGTTCACATATTGCCCAGGCTGTTGTTGTTTGTGTTCTTACACTTAAGTTTAGGTATCTGTATTTGGAATGATTATAAGTCTGGTTGCCTATATTCACCAATCATTTCTAGAATTGTCATTGTTCAGTGGGTGTTTTCTCCATTGGTTTCTGCTTTCTCTCTGGTTTTCTGAATTTCATCGCCTATGGCTAAGGAGAGGGTCTCTGCTCATGTTGGGGGCTAGAATTCTGATGTTTGGATGATATTTGTTTCAGCAAGCGATTGCACCCCAAATTTTGGACTGAAGTTCTGGCTATATACGTGCATGGCCTCTGATCTGACTTGGGGTCCTCTGGAGTTCAGAAGTTGAACTAGCTTCTGATGGGCAGGAGGCTTCTATCTCATTTACTGGGAGTTGTGCTGGTCTCTGTGGTTCAGAATTATGGTCTGGCATCTGAGAAATGGAATTCTCGGCTGGCCTCATGGAGTATAAGGCTTCTGCCAGAGGTGTTTTCTGGGGTATGATGATGAAGAGAGAGGGGCAGTTGGAGTCATGCTGAGTAAATGAAGGTAGGTTGGTATTCCTTCTTAACTTGTGTTCAGGATGCTGGTCTGGCTTCTGGTAGGTAAGAGGCTTCCTCTAGAGATCTGGGCCAGGATCAAGTTGGAAGGAGTACCTCCTTTTAGGATTGTGCTGGGCTAGGCAGATGAGGGGTTGAGTGTGGTGGTGGCTTACCTGGTTTTCAAGCCTGGTCTTTCATGCAGTGGAAAGCTTTCTCCAGAGGTGTGAGCTGGGGAATGGTGACAAGGAGAAGAGGAGCAATTGGTCCTATGCTGGGCAGGCACAGGCAGTGTGTATGTAAGGTCTTACCTGGGGTTCAAGATGCCAGACTGGCCTCTAGGAAGTGGGAGGTTTCCTCTGGAAGTGTGGGCTAATCAGATGTTCTGTGTTTCATAAAGATTATTTTTTCCTCTTTTCCTTTGGTTAGTGTGACAATTTTTCCCATATATTTACTGTGAGTATTTGGATAAGATCCTGGAGTTAAAACTCATAAATTCTATTCACTTCCAGACCATGTCTCCTTAAATTCTTTTAAGTGTCCTGTAGCATGAAAAATAAAAACCCAGCACATATATTGTGATTCAGTCTGAAGATCAGAAAAGCAACCCAGCCAACCACTAGGGAGATCTTTTACTTCTACAAAATCTTCAGACTGAAAGGGTTATCCTGCATTGCTCTCCACCTGATGGAGGAAGGTCATTGGCTAATAAAAAAACTGCCTTGGCCCATTAGATAGGCCAGCCTTTAGGTGGGTGGAGTAAACAGAACAGAATGCTGGGAAGAAGGGAAGTGAGCTTCATCATGTCTGCCGGCTGACACAGAATGGACGTAGGCTAGACTCTTCCCGATAAGAGCACCTCAGTGCTACACACATTAATAGAAATGGGCCAGGCAATGTTTAAATTAATACAGTTTGTATATTGTTATTTCAGGGCATAAGCTAGCCAGGTGGCTTGGAGCAGGGTGGCAGCAATTCTACCCGCAGCTCCTTCAGCATCCACCAACCTCAGATTCCAAACTCCACTGACGTCCTGTCTCTTCCTCTTTATAGTCTCTCTATCCAGCCATATCACTTCTGTCCACACCTTCCTACTGCTGGCATTAAAGGCATGTAATCCTAAATGTTGGAATGACCTTTTTGTGAGCTCTGTTTCTCCTTTAGAAAGATTCAATCTTGTGTAGCCCAGGGTGACCTTGAACTCACAGAGATTCTCTGACTTTGCCTCCCGAGTCCTGGGATTAAAGGTATGTGCCATCACTCCCTGACCTATATGGCTGACTAGTATATCTGCTTTGCCCTCTGGTCTTCAGACAAGTTTATTTATTAAAATACAAATAATATAATTACTATAGTGTCCAACTGGTTCATATCTGTCTCTCATAATTCACCACTTTTTGTTTCTGTTCTCATATTGTGAATTTTGATTTCACTGGAGGATTCTCTTCTTGTGTTTCTGCACCAGTAAATTGTGATTTTTCTATATTTACTTCTTTGACAGTTTTGATGTAAGTGATTTGTCCTCTAACCTCAGTTCCCTGATAGGTCCCAGAGGAGTTGCTGACTTCAACTGTTTAACTTGTTATTTGTCTTTAGCAGAGAATATTCATTTTCAAGATCCATGTGAAAACCAGAAATTACAGTTTTTACTAAATTATTCAGACTCAACTTTAGGTTAATTTATAAATATTCATTGTTAATTTAATTTAATTTGACCATTTATTTCTTTATTTCTCCCTTACACTTGCACTGGTTGTTACATTGGCAACGTTTGAAATGAATTGTAGATATGGAAATGATTAATATATCTAGACATTGCCTTTCAGAAGTACGTTGACAGTGCAGTTTTAAGAAGCCAATAGAATGTAGACATGTATTATAATATGATGTAATTATTTCATATTATTAGTATTTTTACACAGTTTTGCAAAAGGTGTTGTGGAAAATAGTAGGCAGAAGTTGATTAGGCTTTTTGGAAATTTTAATATGGATTATTTTTGAATATCATGTTTTAACTGGGTCATCTTAAAATCCTTCATTACTACTCTAGGAAAAACTTAGAAAATATGGGCCAAGTTAGTCCAGGCTAAGGATTTTTTAAGCAATGAATTTTTCCAATGCATACGTATGATAGAGACCAGCATCTGATTTCTTCAGGTTTATTATGCTGTCACATGACAAAATGAAACCCTATTTTGGTGATGGATCTATCATTGCTGATGCCTTTGTTCTAACAATAAAGGTCTTATCTGTTTTATTTTTCTGAAAAATTAATGTCACCTTTCTTGTTTTCTGATTTACTAGTAATATAATTATGCTATAAATACACTTATTTTCTTTAACATCATATATTATTTTCATCATATATTATTTTGAAGATATTTTCTTCATATATAAAATGACCAAGAAAGGGTGATAATTCAAGTTCTAACATATCAGTAATCAAAGTCAAACAATGGTATTGCATTTTCGAACAAACTTTTGAATTTTTTATTTCTAAATAGATGCAATTATTTTATATGTATGTCTTAGTTTGTGATTATAAAAGTACCATAATGTATAAGCTAAATAACTAAATTTAATTTCTCATACTTCTGGAGCCTGAGAAGTTCAAAATCAAGACCAGTTCTGTTTCTGTTGGGAGCACACTTTCTGATTTCTAGATAGTAATTCTTATTGTATCCTTTCATGGCAAAGAGAGAGGAAGAAAGAGAGATTTATTCTCTATATCCACATTTAAGGGCAGTGATCCCATTTGTTACAGTTATGGCTTCATGGCCTCATTGCCCCCTGAGGTCCCATATCCTCATACAATCTATCACCAATGTGGTTTAGACTTCAACCTATGACTTTTAATAGACACATTAAACCCTTAAAGGACGGTCACCATAGTAGGTTCTGTATTTATTCACGTTACCTAATAAGTTTTAAACAGTAGGATGATATTTATATTATAAGGGATTAATGACAAAATTTTTATATATTTAACTTTTATTTAATATTTATTAAGTAAACACTGTGTGGTATGACAGACACAGAAGTACCCTCTATATAAAAATGAAAAAATAATCAGAGGTTCTGTTCTCTAGAAAGTTACATTCATGTGGGACGTAAAATAATTCATGTACATGTTTTATTGATGTTGTTCAATAACTGAAAATTAGACATATAAACAAAATAAAAAAATAAGGAAAAGCATTGTTAGACAAACTAGTTTTAAAGCTATTAGAGTAGGCCACAGAACAAAATGCTATCAAGTTAAGATAACTTCAAAACTTGATTTCAGATATACTCTTATAGGTGAAAAATTGAGATTTTGTGCTTCTGAGCATGTATCTGTCAAGTTTGCAAACATTCCTGCAGTATTCTTCTAGCTGCCCAAACTTTCATGTTTTACAACCTTTCTCAGCCCCTGTGAATACAAAGCTTCTCTTTTTCCTCATGAACCTACTGTCAGGAAAATTTTGTTAAAATTTATTTCTTCCATTGTGTTACAAAAACAGTATGGATATTGAAGAAATATTTTGACATTGGCCACACATAAATATACATGCAGAAATGCACAATTTATGCCACACTCAAACCTGAAAGACCCTTGTCTGATAATAATCAGGTAGTAAAGTTACAAGCAGTCTGTGAGGTTCATCTCTTACAACTCAAAGGTAAATTTTAACATTTCTGTGCTGTTCTATATCATGCTATCACAGTTAAGGATTACAGCTCTATAATCAGTTTATATAAGTAGCTTGCTATTTCTAAATTTCCTCATCAATAAACCTGAAGTAGTATTAACATGCATAAAAACATTATAATCAACTTCTGTCTAATTGGGCTCAAGGTCTGATCAATAGATGGGAATTCATACCTGCTACACAAACCTTGCCTAGCTTGTAGACCCTAGAGAAGAACCTGTTACTGTCATTTTTCTAAACCAATATAATTTTAAACTGTATTATAAACATGTACCCATATAATCATGGATAAGGACAGCTCTTATCTCTCATTAAAGAACCTTCTGCTTTATAACAGATGGAAGCTATTGCAGAAACTCACAACTGGTCAAAATACAGAGAACACCTAACCGTGGGGTTCCTATTGTTAACAGTACATCTGAAATCCCTGCACCTAAGATTCGGGAAACATTGCAGAGGAGGGAATGGAAAGATAGAAAGATTAAAAGGACCAGAATGCCTGTTACTAGATAGTATATTCTAGACATGACTGGAGGGCTGCACCCATCCAATCCCAACAATATGGTTGCCTGAACAAGCCCTTCATAATGACACCAACACCAGTTGATATGCTAGTATGCATGAAAGAAGTATCTCTCTCCCTCTTTCTCTCTCCAAGGCCCCTCTCCACACACTGATGAAGAGCTACCAGGCAATCGGTGGTTGATAATAGAAGGGAAAAACAAACAAAACAAAAAACAATCTTCTCCAGTGATATGCTTGCTGATATGTTATCCAATCCCAAGTCAACAGTCCTAAGTACATGAATTTGAGGATTAGAGTAAATATGGGAAGAGATGTGGATAGAAAGAGGTATATACATTAAATATAGTACCTATGCTTGACAGCCTCAAAAAAGTAAATAAAAAAGTGAAATTATCCATTGTTTTACAGTGAGAGTTAAATATTAATAATGATAACATTAATTCATGATTATTAAGTTCTTAAAATGTGCTTATCTGTGGTCAAACATTTTACTTATATGGTCTGATTTAATTAGTGAAAGAACCTTTAGGTGAGTAATATTCATAACCAAGGTTCATTGAGATAAATCCCCAACAAGAACATCCCTGGGAAATTGCTAACATTTAAAACAAGTTTTTTTTTTATTTATAAATTTTCGAATAGTGAATTCAAGACATAATCCATGAAAGGCATTCAATATGGTATTTGGCACTTAGAGACAAACCCAATTGATTATAAAAGTCTAGAATTAAATGTATTTTTACATTAATTATGTTATTCAAAATGTAACAATTTTCTTTCCTCTCAGGTTATAAAATCAAATCAATAAATAAATTAATTGAAAAATTTTACCATTAATAAAATTACTCACTTTTAGTTATTTTTTCTCAGAATAGGAAAATTTATTACTGTGCTTCTACTGTCAAAATTTAGGATCTTGGTCTTTCCTTCTTGCCTTTGTATAGGGCCAAAAGGGACACATTGGCTACTTTAACAACTTTAAAGCGGACTCCAGGAATATAACCTACAGCATGACCCTTTCGACCACATCCAGCAACCAGAACTTCATCGTTTTCCTCAATGAAGTTGAATCAACCAGTATTGGGGACAAAAGCTGTGATATTCTTGCCGTTCTTGATGAGTTGCACCCCAACACACTTCCTGATAGCAGAATTTGGTTGCTTGGCTTCAACTCCTCCTTTTTCCAGCACGATTCCCTTGGCATGAGAGGCACCTCCAAAAGGATTGGCCTTCAGGGCTGTGCCCAAGTGGTCTTTCTTTTATTATTTATGCCACTTCTGGTCCTGTTGGTGGCTGTGGAGCTTCCTGGCAGTATGGAGACCACGACACTTGCCCATCTTGCCAACACCACGGGCATATATTGATAGAAGTGTGAGTCTAAAATCTTATTTGGTGCTCATTGTTATTAGGAATCTTAAGATCTCTTCTCTTAAAAATACATAATATGTATTTTATGATTCAAAATTTTATAATAGAAGCAATAACTTATTTTTAAATAATAATGATGTTAGATTATTGATTGTCCTATATTTAGTTGTTTAAATCTTAATTTCATAGTAAATAAATTTTAATGATTTTTTTGTTTTTTTATTTTATGTTTATACATACTTTTATTATGTGTATGTATATGTGCCATGTGTATGCCTGGGGACCATGCAGGTCCGAAGAGGGCACTAGATCCCCTGAAACTGGGTTCACAAATGTTTCTTAGCCATCATGTTAATTCTGCTAATGGAACCTGCAAGAGCAGCAAGGTGTTTTAACTGCTGAATCATCTTTCCAGGTGTAGATGACTAACTATAGTTCAATATCTATAATTTTCTTCTTATTATGGTAAAATAATGGCAGTTTGTTTAATAAGATAATGTGATTTTTTTATGTGTGATAGGAAATTTAAACTCCAGAAAAAGAATATATGTTTGAAAGTTTAATGTTTTAATAATATTTTGACAATTTTATCTTTAGTATTATTAATTTTTCTTTGTTTTTGTTATTTTCATCCATGGTATATAATAAGATATAATCTTACATATGTTTCTATTGTTTTCTCCATCAAACTCCCCTCAGACTCCCCCAACACACTCCCTTCTCAACTTTCTAACATTATTTTTGATACTGTGCTTGTGAGAGGACTCTATTTTAGCTCCCGGACCCATATAGGGTATTGTGTGATATTTTGATTGTATTCTAAAAAATAGAGCTTGCTTGGATTAAGAGGACAGAGCTAGTCACTAGACTACCAAAATTAACCATACAGATTTGTAGGAGTATAGATAAAGAGGAGACAAGAAGTAGTAAGGAGGCGATAAGAGAGGGTCTCCATCCTTTCAGATGGAAGAATGAAAGAGGTACTAGGTGACTAATTGCTGCTCCCTGCTTCTCTGACCTTTCAGATTCCTACTTCTATATTTGACTCCCGATTTTTTATTGATTAAGAATAATTAGATTTAAGCTTCAGTAGGATGACTCACCTGCACCTGCAACTCCAGCTCCAGGGGATATGATGCTATTTTTTGTTGTTTGCTGACACAAAATTTATGTGCACAAACTCACATAGAGACACAAACAAATAAAAAGTGTATCATAAATGAAGTAGATGATCTCTTGGCCTAATCTCTTACTGAGTAACTATTGACAGCCAATATTTGCTAGTTGAGGAAGAACGTTATTTTGAGAATGTGCCCACTGATATATTTTTACTGGTTCCCATCAGTGACTCCACAATCATGTACAACCAGACACTAGGTTGATTTAGTGAACTATCAAAATAAATTTTAACATGCTGAGGTTCTGAGTAATAAGAGTTTAGAGTATGAAATTGAACAAAATACTAAAATGTCTAGTTATAAACAGGTTTATAATTAAAACTAGATGCAACAGTCCTAACAGCAGGCATTAAAAGCAGACACATGTATGTATGTATGTTTATATATTTTCAAATGTCTAAAGAGTGACTGATTTTTTCCAATAAGTATTTATTGAATGAGAACAAAAAAAACAGGCACATTGAAAAATAGTTGGAAAACAGTACACAGATAAACCTAAGCATGTATATAAGCAATCTTTCAATAGATGTCAATAAATACTATTGTAAAACTGAATAACTATGTACAAAATAATGTAGCTGGGCCTTTGTCTTATACCATTCACAAAAATGTGTCCCTCAAAGGCATGAGAAATTGGTTCCAACACTCTTCGCTCAGATTTGAATCTACAGATACTCATGTTTCTTATATAAAATGTCTTACTTTGCTTAACACTTGTAAACATCTTCCTTATTGATGAAAATACCTCTGAATTAATTATAAAATTTTATGAAAACCATTCTCATATTGCACATGGAATAATGGAAAGAAAAACAGTACTGTTTTGTTCAGATATAATCTATTTCAGGATATGTCTAGCAGACAACATTCTGGAGGTAGCAAGGGGATCATGAGCCCCCAAACCTAATTGAGAAAGCATTGATAGTTGATTGCTTATAGGGGAGGGAAAATCACTATTTTTAAGGTTGTAATTTCTGGTAGTTTGTAACATGGAGGGGGCCTGGCCTGCTTGTTTGTTGGGGTTTTTGTCCTCCCACCAGGTACCCCCAGCTGTTTAGCCCCAAAGAAAATCATACATAGGTCTCCATAAATTATACACTGATTGGCCCATTAGCTCTAGCTTCTCACTGGCTAACTCCCACATCTTGATTAACCCATTTTTCTAATCTATGTTAGCCATGTGGCTCAGTACCTTTTTCAGTCAGGCAGATCACATCCTGCAGCTTTGGAGGTCTAGGCAGGAGTGGAAGGAATCAACTTTCTTCCTTCTTCCCAGAATTCTCCTGTTCTCATTACATCATTTCTACTTCTTATCTGGTTTTCCCACCTACATTTCCTGCCTGGCCAATCAGCATTTATTTTTATAACATGATTGACAGAATACAGACAATTCTCCTGCACCAGTAGTTTGGCCACACTCTAGAGGACAGTCCTATACCCTTGCTTGAATCTATGGGAAGCACAAATTGTACTGTGTATATTATCAAATGAAATTAATAGAGGACAAAATGTTAGGATGGTCTGAAGATCTGTATGAGGTTCTGGGAGGAGTTAATACAAGAAAAAAAGGTGAAATTTATTGTATGAATGGGTGAAACTCTATAGGAATTGATAGAAATATGCCATAAAAAAGAATGAGGGTAGTAAATAGCATCTATGAACACAATGATGCCTTTGCAGCATTTCATTCCTTAAATTGCTTTCACTGCAGTTGGTACAACAGAACATAAACTTGTGAATCTTATTAGGAGCATCACTTTCCAATGGAATACTTTTGTTCATTTCAACTACAAAGAACTAACAAGAATTCTGATTTCTCCGAAAATTCTGTATACAAAAGTGCAAACCTGATTTTATATATGTGTGTGTATGCTTTTCAAGGTTTAAGTTCCTTATTGTTTTTTCCATATTTTATTTCAACAAAAATATATGGAAAAAAGCCGGGTGGCGCACGCCTTTAATCACAGCACTTGGTAGGCAGAGGCAGGCGGATCTTTGTGAGTTAGAGACCAGCCTGGTCTACAAGAGCTAGTTCCAGGACAGGCTCCAAAACCACAGAGAAACCCTGTCTCGAAAAACTATATATATATGGAATTTGAAGGGTGCATGTCATATAAATATATACATACAATGTATCATATACTTATATAAGTATATGCATGTCAATAAAGTATATAAGTATATAATATACTGTATATTAATGTGCCATATCATATGCAATACCATTTTGCATAATTATATGATTGTATTAAACATAATCTATATAGATAATACTTATGATATATAATTATATATGGTAGTATGTATAAGTATTATGCATATACAATACCTATAATATATGCACACATATTTATATGTGCAGTTATATTATATTATATATAATACATTATATATATATGTATGTATATATGTATGTATGTATGAGTAATATATGCTGGATCAGAAGTAATAGGGAATTTACCAAATGAAGTGAGAAGGAATGAAGAAAACAAAATTATGCCTATACCACATTCTGACGGGTTCTTGGAAAGTTCCTTAAAATTAAGGAGACCCAAAATATCTCTGAATAAGCACATAATTTCTTGCAGTTTGTTAATTATTTTAGTAAGTTCAGCAATTTTTCTTCTTCTGATCTCTGCCTCACTAGGGTCACTCTAATAGCCACAAATAAGTTAATAAACTTGATACTTCTGTTTAGATTTGCCAAAAGTCACTTGGCATATTACTTTGCATTGGCTAGTTTGTTTTTTTTTTTTTTAATCAACTTGAACCAAGTAGTATCATTTGAGATGAGAATAATTCTCTTGAGAAAATGCTCCCATCAGTGGTCCTCTGGGCAAACCTTGGTTATTATTTTCTTGATTTATTATGGATATGAGAAGGCCCATCTCACAGTGTATGGTGCCATTCTTGAGCTTGTGATCCTGGGTGCTATTAGAAAACAAGTTGAGTGAACCAAGAGTTGAAAGTTGGTACACCGCACTTCTCTATCCCCTCTAAATAGGTTGCCACCAGATTTCTCACTTGCTTGGGTTCATGTTCTGGCTTTTTTCAGTGGTGGACTGTTACCTGGAATTGTACAATGAAACAAAACCATTTCTTTCTAACTTGCTTTTGGTCATGGCTGTTTATCAGAGTAGTAGAATTCCTAAGAAAACCTTTATCTTGTCTTAGGTTTTCTATTGCTATGAAGAGACACCATAACCATGTCAAATCTTATAAAGGAAAACATCTAATTGAGGCTGGCTTACAGTTCAGAAGTTTAGTCTATTATCATCATGGTAGGAGGCATGGCAGCATGCAGACATACATTGTGCTGAAGAAGCAGCTGCATGTTCCACGTTTTGATCCACAGGCAGAAGGAAGAGAAAATGAGACACTGGCCTGGCTTGAGCTATTTTCCACAACTGTAGTTGGAAAGTGCATTTTTGCCTTTTCTGTGATGTCATTGACAATAAGGGTTTTGGGTTTGTGCAGCCAAATATATATATATTTGAGAATCTGTTTTCACACCTGTTTTGAGTGTGAATAGAAATACTCTTAGCTTTATATTTTCTATATTTACCAAGTTCTAAAGTGTTGAAGGTCTCAGTCCTTTTACATACTTGGGAACTTCATGGAAAAAAAATTTGAATCAATAATTGTTGATGTGGGAGTGTCATATATCAATCTGTTGATTTCATTGGCTAAGCAATAAAGAAACTGCTAGGCCCATTTGTTAGGCCCACCCTTAGGTGGGTGGAGTAAACAGAACAGAACGCAGGGAGGAAGAGGAAGTGAGGTCAGACTCGACAGCTCTCCTCTTGGGAGCAGATGCCTTAGAAGAGAGGCCATGCTCCGCTCTCCCAGGCAGGCACATGCAATGAAGCAAGCTGCCAGGTCAGACATGCTGAATCTTTCCCGGTAAGACCGGTGCTCACAGATTATTAGAGATGGGTTGATTGGGATATCAGAATTAGCCAGTAAGGGCTAGAGCTAAGGGCCAAGCAGTGATTAAAAGAATACAGTGTCTGTGTAATTATTTCGGGGCATAAGCTAGCCGGGCAGGCGGCTGGGGTATTGGGGACGCAGCCCCGCCGCCCATATTACTACAAATTGTATCCCTTAAGAGTTTTTATTACAGAAAATAAATCTAATTCTTTAGACTGTAGGGGCATAAATGTTGTTAAAAATGCTTTAACTAAATTATTTCATGTCAAGACATCTTAACTTGCCAATTCCAAACTAGTACAGGCTATTAAGGCTATTTCTCCTTACTTGGTCTTTTGTTTCTCTGTACAGGCTGAAGTTTCTTATGTATTTAGGATACGTATATGCTGGTAATGTAATTATTCAGAATATTGTTTGATTTCTTTTAAATTTCCATACAAGTATACATTGTATGTTGAGAATTTATCTCCATACTCCCTATGATTCATATGCTCAATTCCATCTCAATAGTCCCCTTTGGTTTCCTGGTTATTTTTTATACTTTATCATCATATGTGTATTTATGTATATATATATATATATATATATATATATATATATATATATATATATGAAATCTAGTAACCACAGATAAGAATATATATATATATATATATATATATATATATATATATATATGTACACATAATTTGTTTTTTTAAACTGCCTTAATTTGCTTGATATGATTATCACTAGTTCTATTTTCTTGCAAATGACACTATTCTTTATTACAGTTTATAAGTTTCTATTGCATATATATATATATATATATATATTGCATCATATCTATACATTCCTTTGTTGATAGACCTTTATGCTTATTACATAAGGTAGGTAATGTTAATAGTGCCAAAATAAACAGTGATGTGAAAGTATCTATGTGATATTTTGATTTGGAATCTTGATAAATAATCATGAATTACAATAGATATAGTATTTATTGCTTTTCATAAATGTCATTTTTCATACAGAAAAAGCTGCCATATAATATCATTTTGATATAACATATATTTCAGTTCTACAATGAAAGAACTAGTTACAAAATTAAGAAAAATAATAGGCTTAATGTTTTCTCAACTTTTGGGTTGCCAATCACAACATTATGCAGTTATTAAAAATGTAAGTCTGATTAAGAGTCATGTTGATAGACTGGTAAAACTGATTGCAATGTAAGAACCCAGAAATTCTGTTTTATTAAGGTTCCAGTGGGATTTTAGAAGACAGATGACTAACAAGTTTTCAGACGTTGTTACAGTTGATTTGCAAACAAATCCTGGATGAATGAAGATATAAGCATTTCGATGCTTTGTTTCTGATGTCCTGGGATTCTTTTGTTTTGTTATAAAATGGGGTCTCACTATATATCTCTGGTAGATCAGAAACTCACAATTTAGACCAGACTTGTCTCACACTCTCTCACATATTCCTACCTACCACTGCCTCCTGCTTGCTGGGATTGGTAATAAAGATTCATGTATCCATGCCCTGCTATCCCTGGAATTTATATTGAGGCAGTTATTTTTATTTATATGATTCAAAGATTTTAGATTGTTTAATTTAGGAATATATCTTATATGCACCACAAGTATCTAATACATATAAAGCCAAATTATCTCACTGTACTACTTAGTTACATAGAATAGAATAAGTAGAATCGACGAGAATGCAGTCGATTAAAATATGATACAATAAACATAACACAACAGAAACTTGCATGAATCTGTTTACAAGATCATATTTACTTAATCTTTAAAAATAAGACTGTATTGTTGGGATAATAACGATTCACATGAGACTCTTTGGTCAACTTGAGAGTTCAAAGGTAAACATTTTTTTTTTAAACAGAGCATTCTTTTACCAATAACTTGTACTTTAATAAATTGATGATACATGGCTTTACTTAGTATAATTTGAATATAACTTAAACAACTCCATTTAGAGGTAATAACTGAGTATGAGTGTTAGAGTCAACTATGACTGCATAAAATGTAAGAGGTCAGTCTTACTGACACATGTCTGTGTGCTGTGTGTACATATGTATATGTATGTTTACTAAATTATTTTTTTCAGACACTTTTTCCTTTACATATTTTTATTGTTGAAATGTCATAATTACAGTCATCTTGAATGTATTAATTAAAACTAGTATCACCAGTAATTCATTGGTATTGTATTGAGGAAAATAAACTGACAAAATGCTTCCCAATGGTATAATTTAAACTAGAGGGTGTCTAGATATGAACTTTCTGCTTCTCTCCATGTGTCCATTATTTTTTGTCTGTCTGTTGGATGAGTATAAATCTGTGCCTACATGAATGGTGTTTTATTTGCCCCCATGTCTGATGTAGTAAGAAGGAGCTGCTTGTTTGTCCTGGCCACCCAGAACCTAAATAACCACACAGAAACCATATTAATTAAATCACTGCTTGGCCCATTAGCTCTAGATTTTTACTGGCTAACTCTGACATCTTAATTTAACACTTGTCCATTAATCTGTGCCTCACCACAAGGTCCTGGCCTATTAGCAAATTTTCTCTGGGGTTCCACTGCATCTCCCTGATTCTGCCCCTCTTCTCTCAGCATTCAGTCCAGTCTCTCTACCTACCTAAGTTCCGTTCTGCTATAGGTCCAAAGTAGTTTCTTTATTCATTAATGGGTAATCACAGCACACAAAGGGGACTCCAACATTACCTCTCCTTTTCTGCTAAAATTAAAAGTAAGGTTTTAACTTTAACATAGTAAAATTACATATAACAAAACAGGTATCAAAAGCAGTTTTCTTGTAACAAATTGATGCAAATGTGCGTGGTGGACTAAATCCATGTAAAACCTGAGAGGGCTTGAAAAGGAATCCTAGACAGAAAAAACAAAGTTTAGCTGCAATTTTTTTTTCAGCTGGTGGCTTGCAACAGCTCTGTTAAGAGAGGTTTTCCTGATTCAGCTATAGTAGAAGAAAAAGCTCTGCTGTTTTTAAATGCAGCTTCCTGGAAATCAAGCTATGGAACATTTCAATAGCATTTGTGGGCTTGGGTGTTTGTGTGCTCACTTGGGGTCAGGAGGAAAGTAGCTGAGACCATGCCCAAGGCTCAGTGCTCCCTGCATGAGCAGTCAGTGGGATCAGATCTACTAGGTGTGCACAAGCAGGAGAGCATTACAAATTCCTGCTGCCATACACAGAGAGATTTCCAGGCGGCATAGTATGGTGCTGGGAATATATAACTATTACTCAGATAAAAAGGAATCATGTGCTGCACACTCATTCTCAGAGTTAAAGTGCTGAGCATGGCTCCTACCAAACCTGGCAGTAATGGCTCCTCCACCATTTTAAAAGTGGACAGAGGTGGAGACAGCATCCAGAGCAACTGCAACAAAGATGTTTAATATTTTAAAAGCTATTCAAGACAGTAAAGAACTACAGGTATGCAATAAAGACAAATCCAGATGAATCATAGTCATGTAGTCTTTGAAGAGAGAAGAAAAAAGTATAGAAAATCATAAAATAAAGTTAATTCTTTAAAAAATAAGGTAAAGTTTTTAAAGAGAATAAAAAATAAGCCACATAAAGATGGAAAACACGCAGAGAGTCTCAATTATGTATATTATTGTATCTTCTTTGAATTTTTTTTACTGTGAAGGAGCTAAGTACAGAGAGACATTTCTTTGTATGGACTGCTAAGATAAACCAACATTAAGGTATCTTGATTCCAAAAATTGAGTCTAAGCATATGTTGCTTTCGAAAAAGGGTTCTTTTTTGTTTTCACAGAAGATGAGAACCTTTGGAATGCTTCCAGCCCAATATGGTTTGATGGACCAAGACTACCTGAAAGGTTGCTGTGAACACCCTAAAAAATTACTTAGACCAACTGCTGACTGAGATGAACCTAGCACACAGGATACACCATAAAAGACCTGATTAACAGTGCTCCCAATCAGCAGGAAACTGAATTATGCCCATATTCCCAAATATTGCTTATAATGTTTTGTTTACATTTGAAGGGGTATATGATATAGATATGAAAAATTTGCATTGGTATAGAACTTGGTTTATTGATAGAAATTTAAGATAAATTTTTATATGTATATATATTTCTGATCTTAATTAAGGTATTGTGTTTGGCAGCTCATTTAAAAAGTGTAATGTATAATTTAAAAATATACATTAATAGATAGTCATCTATAATAATCAAGATTGTAGTCACATTAATTAGGTTTTCTAGATATATAGAGGTATATTTCAGTTAGATAGGTATTCTTCAAATCTTTCAGAGACCTTCAGAATATGGCATTTAAAATATTTTAAGAAGTTAAGACTTTTCATGACAGTGATGAGCATCTGCTCCTGGCAGCACCAAGCTACTTCAAGAGGATGATGGGCATTGAAGAGGCTCCTTATGGAGTTTGCTAGCCATTAGTCTTGCCTGGACTGCTGAACTGGCCATGCAGGACCCACAGAGAAATGACTGCTGAACTTACCTGAAGGTGAGATGATACTTTGGGGTTCCTGCTACACATGAAAGAGTCTGCTAGACATTCTGCAGGACACAGAAGAAAATGACTGACAAACTGCCAATATAGGCAAAACTATCTTTGAAATTTCCTGCTTTGTGGAAAAGTCTGCTGGATACTATGGGCCTGTAGGCTGAAGATGGATGCCCCAACAGTACAGGAGAAGTTTGGGTGACTGTCCAGGCAGTGAGATATCTTTTTCATTCTAGAGTTTTGTAAGCTTCATACAATGTACTTATGATTTACCTAAGAGGTAATATCATATCCTTCTGAGTCTTTGATGGATTTGAAGAATTTATAGTTATGTTTTTCCTTATGATAAAAGATAAACTAGATATAAATATTGTAACTGTAATTCTTGCTTGACAACTGTTTTGGTATATACAATTTTACTATGTTAAAGATAAAGCCTTCCTTTTGTTTAAACAGAAAAGGGGAAATGATGTGGGAGGTCCTTCTGTCTATGTGTTGTTTTTATTGATTAATGAATAAAGAAACTCCTTTGAGCCTATAGCAGGGCAAAACTTAGGTAGGTGGGAAAGACATAACTGAATGCTTGGAAGAAGAAGGCAGATTCAAAGCGATGCCATGGAGCCATCAGAGCTAGACATGCCAAAAAATTGTCAGTAAACCACTGCCATGTGGCGATACACAGTTTACTAGAAACGGGATAAATTAAGATATAATAGTTAACCAATAAGAAGCTAGAGCTAATGGGCCAAGCAGTGCTTTAAATAATATAGGTTCTGTGTAATTATACTTGGTGTAAGCTAGCTGGGTGGCCAGGATAAGCAAGTGGCATTTTGCAACAGTCTGTAACTCTATGTTTCTAACAAAGTGCGTTACTCTCTATTTTTTGAACATCACAGAAAGGATAACATGAGAAAAGAATGAGAGGTGATTTAAAGAATTTTTAACATCATTTTTCAAGGGATAAAGTTGTCTCCAATTGATCGAGATAACAAAGAAACAAATGTTTTGAAGCAATGCCCACATGCTGTGTCCATTATATATTGTGTATATTCATTTTTATTATGCTGCTATCATCATATTTGCTGGTTTCAGCAAATGAATACATACCACATGCATTGCTTTTTGGGTCTTGGACATACACGTGTATATAATTTAAGATTATAGCTTTGCATTTAGATTTTAAAAGTTGATTACATGGGAAATCAAAGGCAAACAAGGTTGACTGTTACACTGTTCTCTTAAAAGTAGGTTTAAACAAGCAGACAGGGCATACAGAAGGGTAACAGTCTTAAACCTTAAATGACCTTGCATTATTAGACTTAGTCTAGCATTTTTTTTATCATATTACATTGCTACACATAATTGCAGAAACAAACTTTTTTCAAGTGACATATGGTTTAAATGCCATACTATTCTATTCCGTATCCTCCTTGAAGAGAAAGAATTTAAATTCAAATTCTGGAGTATAGTGACATATTTCTAATATATAGCATATAAACAAGGTGACATATTTCTTGTGAAATTAAATTTTAAAAAAAATATTTTTTTTCTCAACTGTAATTTTGTCTGAGTAAATTTTTCTCATTGAATTAAACTGCAATACCATGAAGACCACGAGAAGAGAAAAGTAAGCTGCTATATTTCAACTCTTTTTTAATTTTTTTTTTACTTATTTATTTTTATTGAGAAAAGGAAGAAAAAAAAAACAAGTTTCCACCTCCTCCCAGCCTCCCATTTCCCTCCCCCTCTTCCCACCATTCTCCCCCTCCTCCCACACCTCTCCCCCTCCCTCTCCAGTCCAAAGAGCACTCAGGGTTCCCTGCCCTGTGGTAAGTCCTAGGTCCTCCCTTCTCTGTCCATATCTAGGAAGGTGAACATCCAAACTGGCTAGGCTCCCACAAAGCCAGCACATTCCATAGGATCAAAACCCTGTGCCATTGTCCTTGGCTTCTCATCAGCTCTCATTGTTCACCATGTTCAGAGAGTCCAGTTTTAACCCATGCTTTTTCAGTCACAGTCCAGCTGGCCTTGGTGAGCTCCCAGTAGATCAGCTCCACTGTCTCACCCCTCGTGGTCCCGACTTGTTTGCTCATGTTCTCCCTCCTTCTGCTCCTCATTGGGACCTTGGGAGCTCAGTCCAGTGCTCCAGTGTGGGTCTCTGTCTCTATCTCCATCCATCACCAGATGAAGGTTCTATGATGATATGCAAGATATTCGTCAGTATTGCTATAGGCTAGGGTCATTTCAGGTTCCCTATCCTCAGCTAATTTCAACTCTTATAAATTATTATTCAGCCTTAAAAATAGAAAAACAGGCTGGAGATATGGCTCAACTGTTAATAGAGCACACTACTTTTATAAAACTCTCATAATAGGCAACCTACTTCTTGTAACAAGCTCCAGGAAATTGATACCCTTCTCTGGCCTTTCATAGTCACTTCTATTTGTACAAATGCATAAGCACACACATAAACACACATTAAAAATAAAGATTAAAATATACTTTTTTAAAAAAGGAAATTTCTGCCATTGGCAATAATACAAATGAACTTTGATGTTATTTATGTTGAATAAGCTCCAGGTACAGAAAGATAAATGATGCATGTTTGTACTTACATGTGAAATATCACAAATTTGAACACTATGATTGGAGGAAGTAGGGAGACATTATTCAGAAGAGAGAAAATTTCAAGCAGGCAGTAAAATGTGTTCAAAAAGTCTATTGTATAACACTGTGACAACAGTTAGCAATGTATTGTGTATTTGAAAGTGGCTGAGGATGGGTTTTATTTACATTCCTCACGCCAAAAAGTGGTGTGAGAAAATGGATTCACTTATTAGCTCAATTTAAGCTTTCCGCTATGCACACACATTTCAAACAAGTTGGGCACAACAAAATACTTTTATTTCTTAAGTAACAAATATTAATATTAAGATATCATGAGAGAAAGAAGGAGGGAAGGAGTTGAACTATAAAGCCTCTTGCAAAGAGCCACAGATACAAAAATGAACTTGAAAAAAAATTACACTAAGTTGACTGGCCAATGAACCACACTGATCCTTCTGCCTCTACCTCACAAATGATGGGTGTAATAATTACCTTGTTTTATTCATCCTACATTTACTAAAATTAATGACATCAGTTTGTTCTGTGTGAATCCATATAACTATCATCTGTTGATATAATTTTTATTAAAATGCATAATAACATAAATTAAAAATTAAGATTCCAGATTTTTTTTAGAAATTGAAAAAGTAAACTGAGATCTGAAAAAGGAAAAGATGTAAAAGGAATAGTACAGACAAAAGTAGTAATTTGATAATATAAGTGATACAAAACCATTTTTATTCATTTATATTATATTAAATGCATAGTATATAGATGCATTATAGTGTATTAAATCCTGTTTTAAGAGACAGAAGTCAGTCATTTTTCAATAACTTGCAACATATATTTTCTCAATTATTTATACTAATTTCCTAAAAAAAATGTAAATTTTTTAATAATCAATTTTTATTATAATATAGTTTCTCTTATTCAGTATTTTTAATCATCATTGGATAAGAATTAAATTTATTGAAATTCATGTCCATAAGATTTACAGGCTTTTATGGGGTTAAATGTATATAGTCTAAAACTAATTAGTATCACAGAATTTATTTGAAAGTATCATTTTAATTTTACCTGGTAAATTGGGAAAATAGTCATTTTAAGAAGGACCATAGTTAAGTCTTTTTGGAATAGATCTTATTTTTTTTCAAAAGTTTTAACTTAGATAAAATTTCCTCAAAATTATTTTTCTAATATCAGGATATGGGCATCCACAATATGATGTAGGGTAGAAGAGGTAACTCTTTGACCTTGCACAGCACTTTGTTAACCATTTTTTTTTCAAATGGCCATTTCTTTTGTTGCTAGATGGCAGATTTGCAGGAGAGTGGCATCCAAAAATTATTACAACTGCAGCTGTATTTCATACAATTGTTGAAGAGTTTCCTCTGTTCAAGGATTTCAAAATACTTTTCAATGGTAAATTACCTTTTTGAAAAATATAAAATCCAAAGCATGAAGAGTTGTAGTTTACCAAGGTCAGCTATTAATTTTCTTCACCAATAAATTCATTGTTCATCTACTAAATGCTGAACACTTTTTTGAGTGCAGTGAAATCTTAAGAAATAAAAAAGCAGTTTTCTTAAGTCAGACGTTTGGTTTAATGCAAAGGGGAAGAACCGAAGGAAATTAGGTACAGGTATAAAGCATTTATAAAGCAATTATAAGTCATTCCCATTAAGTGCTTTAGCTTTTAGAGAGAGAGAGAGAGAGAGAGAGAGAGAGTGTGTGTGTGTGTGTGTGTGTGTGTGTGTGTGTGTGTGTGTGTGAGTGTGTTTTAAAGGAGGTGCATAGAATGAAGTTACATTGTATAATTAGGATCAATGACCCTGGGAAAGTTTTTAATGAGTGAGGCAGATGTTTAGGACTGCAAAGTGGAGATGACATTCTGGGCAGATTAAATGGCATATTTAGTGGGACAGAGGTCAAAGAGAGCAAAATTTATGCATGGGTTGACCTTCACTTTTGTCAAATATAAGCAAAGGCTGCATAGTCAAATAAAACCAGACACCCTTCAGTAAAGAGATGAATTTCTTTCAAGAAGAACATAAGGAGCAAAGATATGGGAAAGAAATGATGACAGGGTAAATTTCTTATTATAATACAAGTGCTAAAAAATATGAGGAAGGGCTTTTAAATAATTTATACATTCCATGTTGAACATCGCCAATCAAATCTCCAGAAAGGAATCTAAGAATCCATAGAAACCTTGAACATAACACATTGTTTTGCTACCCTGCATGAAATTATGTAAGTGGATGTGACATATCAATTTATATAAGTTTTATTAATTAGTAAATATTTCTATAACACAAAGAAAGTAATAGAGTCAAGGCATTATCATATAGTGTCAATGATTATATGTTAAGAGAACTTTATAGAGAGTTCTGTAAAGTTGATGTTCTCTGGGCCTATGTACAATTTTACAAGTTTCTGTCTCTGGTCTGATCATCTGTTCTAGAGCCAACTTGATTGATAATTAGGACAACAATCTATATTAAAATTTAATAAACTTCCCCCTGAAAAACAAGTAATACTTCCTAGGATGAATATTTCAAATCTGTTTATTATTGTAATGTGGCTTTATTTGTTATCCAGCCATAATATTTTTAACAAGCAGGTCTCACAACATACCCTCTGGTATGTATGTATTATTTTATTAAATTTGCTCATTTGTTAAATTATTGTTATATATTATTTGATGACCAGGCAAAACAGCCAGGGAAAGAAAAGAAAAATATATCATTGAAAACATGTGTAAGACATTGTATAGAAGGCTTTCTTTTGAAACACCAACCAGCTCCCAAATAAAAATGTGGCGACTTATATTAGTCATTAATACTTGATTTAGCTTATGCTCACCCTACTACCTCTTATAACTTAAATTAACCTGTTTCACTTCATCTAAGTTTGGTCTCATGGATTTTTTTTACCTTTCTTTCATTCTATAAATTCTACTAAAAGTCTGACTGGCAGTTGGCTGTCTGACTGTCTGACTCCCTGATTCTCGTGTCTTTTTCCTCATTCTTTCCTTTTTCTCTTCCTACTTATTCTCTCTGCCTTCCAGCCCCATCTATCCCTTGATGTGGGATTCCACTCCATATGCTGTGATTACCATTAATGAATTAAAAAAAAAACTTCCTTGGCCTGTTGATAGGGCAGAACTTAGGTAAGTGAGGAAGACTGGACTGAATACTGAGAGGAAGAAGGCAGAGTGAGAGAGACATCATGGAGTCACAGGAGATAGACATGCTGAAACTTTGCTGGTAGGCCATGACCTTGTTGTGATACACAGATTAACAGTGATGGGTTAAGTTAATATGTAAGAGTTAACCAATAAGAAGCTAGAGCTAATGGGCCAAGCAGTGATTTAATTAATATAGCTTCTGTGTGATTATTTTGGATCTAAGCTAGCTGAGTGGCTGGGACAAACAAGCGACCCCTTCTTCAACAATCCCTCTACTGTCTAGCTATTGGCCACTCAGCTTTTTATTATTCTATTCAGGTGCCTTAGATAGGCAAGGTGAAACAGAAACACATATTTACACAGTTAAACAAATGCAATATAAGCAAAGGTGACACATCTTTCCATAGTTAAACAATTATTCTGAAACGCAAACAAATTCAACACATCTGTATATAGTTAAACTAATATTCTACAACAACATTGTCCTATTGTTCTTTAGTTATTTACTCCCAGCTGTTCTTGAAATAGCACCCCTGGCATTTGTCACTTTCTTCTGATGCAGGGGCAATCAAGGTTCCTCTTGTGGATCATAGTTTAAAAAAATTAATAACTTAACTTAAGAAGAGACTCAAATGTTCAAAAACCCTTTTATTAAAATTTAAAAGAGACTTCAGGGCAGTCAAACTGTAAATGCCCACAGGTGCCCAAAGAAGGATAATGAAGGAGATAATGAAAATGGGTATTCCATTTAAGCTGACATGGTCATCCGCACATGGACAACAGACAAATAGTGGGAAGTGATGCTATAGAAAAAGAATAATTAGGAAGCCAAATATGTTGGGGAAACACAAGTTTTAAGGAAAGCATTTTAAAAAAAGAGACAGATGGAAAAGAGAAGTTTCCCATTCTGAGTAATTTTTAAAAGTGGGCAGACTTAGAAAACTACATTGCTGTGGCCTGATGAACTAAGTTAAGTGTGGGACACTAGAAAGGAACAGCATAGTATTTTTTGTCTAGTTCTCTAGCAGGCCTCAAGGCTAGCACATCATCCTAGAGGTAGTTTCTTAGGTATGTAATTGATTCAGTCCAAATGAATTGTTATATTTCCACCCATCCAAAAGTTTCCATTTCTCTTGACCAAAGGAATTTTTTTAAGAGGGCTGTGATGGTTTGAAAGAAATTGACTCCCTTAGGGAGTGGTACTTTTAGTAGGTGTGACCTTGTTGAAGTAGGTATGACTTTGTGGGAGGAACTGTGTCACTGTGGGAGTGGGTTTTGAGATCTCCTATGCTCAATCTATACCCAGTGTGACACACAGTTGCTCCTACTGCTTGCAGATCAAAATATAGAAGCCATAGCTCCTTTTACAGCAACATGTCTGGCTGCATGTTACCATGTCTTGCCATGAAGGTAATGGATTAAATCTCTAAAAATATAAACCAGCCCCAATTAAATGTTTTTCTTTATAAAAGTTGCATGGTCATGGTGTCTCTCCACAGCAATAGAAATCCTTACTAAGATGGGTACCTTACAGCTAACATTCTACTAGAATAAATCAACACCTCTCATCATTGAATTACCCCTGGTGCCACTATGCTTAGGAAAACTTTCCAAAATCTCCCTACATATTACAAGAAATTTCATAATAGTTGCTGAGGCATATCTTCAATTTAAGAGAAAGCTTAAGTCTCAGAAAAAGAATATGTTCATTTCATCACACCAATAGATGTATACTTATAAGCTCCATTGATTGTGCATAATGACTGGTTATGCAAGTATATTGCTTTCTTTCTAACTTGTCATTTTCAACAAAATATCAATAATTGCCCAATAAAGTATATAAAGAGAAGCTTAGGTTGGAAAACAAAAAAAAATGAAATTTCTTTCCTTTTAATTCAGGCCATAGCCACTTGCACAGTGTGCACTGAATTGGAAAGCTTTTGCTTCACGTTAATATTTGTGATGTTGCTTCTTTCTTTTAATGAAATTGTCTGCTTCCATCTTAGGCTTGATAGCCGTTGTATCATGAAGACAAACTAGGTTCATTCCTGTTTATGATCAAACCTCTGTTTCTCAAAGACTGGGATATTCCCGACCTGTAACCTTAATTGCAAATGGTTCTATAATACCTGTTCCAGGAAGCAGAAACCATATCTTAGTTTCAAAAAGTTGGCCTGGGTCTGAAAAAGCATGGGATAAAACCGGACTCGCTGAACATAGCGGACAATGAGGACTACTGACAACTCAAGAACAATGGCACTGGGTTTTGATCCTACTTCATGTACTGGTTTTGGGGTAGCCTAGGCAATTTGGAAGCTCACCAAACTAGACCAGGAAGGAGGTGGGTGGTCCTTGGACTTCCCACAGGGCAGAGAATCCTGATTGCTCTGAGGGATGGGGAGTTGATTGGGGGAGGGGGAGGGAAATGGGAGGCAGTGGCAGGGAGGAGGCAGCAATCTTTAATAAATAAATAAAAAATACAAAAATACAAAAAGTTGTTATGACCATCTTATAAGTCTCCCTAGGTTTGAAAAGGTTATTATAACTTTTTGTTGAATTAAATACCTTGTTGTGACCACTTTGTTTTATATATATATATATATTTCTTAACCCTGCCTATTTGTTCACCAACCCCCCATTTTGAAAACCTGTACCATTAAGCTATAAAATCCCTTATCATCCCAATGTTCATTAATGATCTCTTGAACCCTGCCTTTAGGGGGAAATAACCCATGAACACAAGTTTAAAATAAGCTGATTTTAATTAATTGCTTGCCTTAATTCATTTGGCCATGAATTGAGTCAGTGGTCTTTCCCTTACAACTTTGGGATTAGCATTCTTCTTATTCTTTCTTCCTAACTTGTGGAAGAAATTCAGACTATCAGAATTATGTGTTTTTAATAACATTTAAATTTAAATTTAAATAAAATGAAAAAAATTAAGATTCACAGTCAAATTTAAATTTACAAATTTTGGTAGAGGCAATTGTGACTATTTAAAAATATATAAATATCTCTGAGTAAAAAGGGTTCAATAAAAAGGAGGAATGTGCCAGATAGAAAATCGAGCTTTCATTATTCCTTCTTATATAGGTATGAGAGTTCGGTATTGTATGATATGTAGTTGAAATCAATATCCTGAACATCTTAAGTACCATTATTCTATTACAAGTTAGTTGTAATAAAAATTTTTCAACATCTGAGTCTCTACATTCCAAGGAAATATAACTATTTGAACAGAAATGAAAAAATTGAAGAAATGAGGCAAAAATGAAGGGACTCATTTTAAAAATAGCAGAAAAGAAAAAAGCAAGCACCAAAAGATTTGATATTCAAACTCTTATGCTATTTGTAACTAAAAATGAACAAAATTTCTAATAGCGTTTTATTCATATTCTATGAGTTCATATATTTTTCATTGTCTATCATAACACCTCCAAAATATTTTTAAAGCTCATATGAATATATATAGTCTCATAAGAACATTTTATCTATAAACCTAAATATTGAGTTCAATATTCTAATGAATATAGATTCTAAAACTAAATTTACCTTTTGTGAATGATACGGTTTTTCGCTTAATTATTTCACTGTGAACATTTCCATCAAACTGTTTAGATTTAGACAGGAGAAAGCTATTAGCCACCTTAGAAACCACTGAAGATTGACCTCCCCATTTTAATTGAGACATTATAGAGGGTCTTGATTGGGTTCATTTTCTCTGCCAATTAAAGAATTAAAAGGCAGAAAAATCTTCAGACCTACAGGGAGCACTGAAAAACCAACACACCACACAACAGCAGGCAGAGCCTGCAACCGAGAAATGACATTTATTGAGGTTGAAAAAACAATGACAGACAGCAGAAGCACAGAGAAAAAGACCTCCTGCTAAGCATGCAGATGGGAGTAGGGAACTGGAGAAGCTAAAAAAAATCCAGTCTTTTCTCTGCAAGTTCCTTTTCTGAAGAGTTTTCCTCCCCTACTTGAGGGTTGGTTAGTTTTAAGAAAGATAGGATGATTGATTGGCCTACAGCTGTTGTTTAACATGTCCTGACATGGAGTTGAATTTGTTGAACCAATCTCCAGGGAGCCTGCTGGTAGGATGGCAAAAGCCTACAAGACTTTTGTTTTAAGATGTCAGACTTTTGTCTCAGGTCATGAGGGTGAGGGTGATGTTAATCATGTTGGAAGTTTGCTGCCTTTATTACCTAACTGCCAACTCTCTAACTGTCTGCCTACTTGGAAGTCTATCTAACTCTTTGTCTCATAATTACCTTTGGATGCCAGCTCTCACTTTTCTGAGTAATATACACTACTAGAGAAGAAATATGTGTAGTTTGAGGCATCTGTTATTGTTGTTTTTAGCAACATTTTTCTGTCTTGTGAGTCAGCTGGCATCCTCTCAGAACTTCTCTGTTTCTTGGTACAGAAAGCTCTGATGATTTTTGAGAAAAAGAACTCCTAGAAAGAAGCTATGTGTGTAGACCGATTGACAGATTAGAACTACTGTACTGTGGAGAGTTTTCAATGTTGCTGGTCCTTAAATTAGTTACCTTATCTTGGGCTAGTTTTAGCCATCCGAATAGCCATCCTTTTCCTATGTATGTCTGAATTAATATCTTATTACTAATGAAAACATTTTGGAATCTTTTAACTTAGCAGACTACTAGCTTCCACAAATGCAAAGGCTTAGAAAGTCATCAAATTGCACCTGTGGTCTATAGAAAATCTTCCTTTATTTTTCTGTATCTGCTTTTCAGTTGTACCCATTAACGTATTTTAAACATGCCTTGATTTGGGAATTTATTTGTTCTGCAAAGCTATAAAACTTCATGACACTATTTTCCATTGGAATATGTAATTTGGGGCAACATAAGCCTGTACTTCTTAGCCATGATCACATGAACTAGCTCCAGAATAAAATCTCATGAGAGCTGTGATTTTGCATCTACACCCTCAGCACATTGAAGTACCATGTTTTGCTCAGGTGCCTGTGCTCAACCATGGTGAGGATATCACCCATATGCACATCCCTGAAGTAGGGGTAAAGTTATACATACATATTTATGTGGCATTTTTTCTAATATTTTTACTTTCAAATATAGTTGAGATAGTTCCCTAGATGAAATGATCCTCTGAAGCATCATCATAGTGACTGGAAATGTTCCACCTTTAAATGGGAATATTACCAGTGAAGGGACATTTCCTTTTTGTGTGGATACCTCTCTGACCTCTTTAGTTGCCTCAAAACCTAAACCAATGTCATTGCAGTATGCAGGGAGCTTCTCCTTGCCATTTTTTCCCAGGCAGAAATCTCTTATTGTTTTGTAAGATGGTGTCTTCTTTTTGCCAGGTGTGCTCAGTCTGAATATAACAGACTTGGAAGAAATGAAGATATTCTAAAGAGACACCTGTATCTCTCAATCTTATTATCAAATTATCAAAATAATGGAACCCAATGATATGGAACTGTCATTCTGTGAGAAGGAAAATAAAACAGACAGAGGGCACAATTTGTGTCCCTGAGAGAGATTTTAGATTTTACACAGTTCTAACAACTTGTCAGACCACCTTATAGGTTAAGTCTAAAGTCCAATGATAGGTGAATAATAGATAAGACCATACCTAACCAGGACTACTGGAATGTATATATACTTGGTCTTCTATTCAAACTTTGATCAAACTCCAGAACCCCAAGACTGCTGAGACTTGAATCTCTTTGTTTTCCTCCCAGTGTGGCCATATTGAATTGATCTTTTTTTTTTTTCTTTCCACTTTTAGCATGTCTCTTTTAATTGGTTTATTAAGGGCAATTGGTTAGACTTGATTTAGGGTATAAGTTTGATATCATGGATGTCTGCTGTCTTCTAGGCAGCCTGAAATTGTAATCTAAGTTTTTTTCTGGTTCTAGGTGGAGATATGAAATGTCAATTTGTCCTAAATATAATCTTCTCTAGTTGTTTGCCATACCTTTACAGTTGAGATTGTCTGCCTCAATAGCTCTAACTTAAAGAAAATATCTTCAGAACTAAATGTTGTTGGAAATTTGATACTGACCAAAGTTCCAATGCCTGTTCTGACACTTAGCTATTTTATATTTTACTGTAGCAGAGCAAATTAAAATTAAAGAACACAAGAAAACAAACAACAACAACAAGTTTATAAAAGGGATGTCTCATCTGGAAGCAAGCAGTTTCCCTCAGCTAAATATAGACAGGCAAAGTAAACAAAACTCCCTCAGGCTTACTTACTTCTTAGATCACTTATCACCATTCTTCATTTGCAAACTAATCTTTCCTCAGAAAGTGTGCTAACTTCACAAAGATCTCTTCTTTACCTATAGTATGTTAATAGGATGATAAGCCTGAAAAACTTTAGGTGAGTCAAACAAGTCTCTATTCTTTAGGGAACTTCCACCAGGGACCAATGAACTTATCTAAACATGAGAAATTTTCATCAACTGCCTCTCAAAGCCCTTAAGATCACTTTCCCAATCAAAAATGAGGACTGCCTTTCTTTGAGGCTTGTGTTCTTTACCCTATTTCCTCAAGCAAGAATTAAATAAAGCTATCTCCTCTACCACTTATTGTCTCCAGAATTGCTTTAGGGGAGGCAGTACGTAATAGGACCTCCAGGCCCTGAAACATGACTGCTTTGATTTTTTTGCAAAGTTCTCTAACTTCTAGCTTCCATGAGCTGTTTCCAAATTCCCACATCAACAAGAACCATGAAAGTCATCTTAATCTTGTCAATAAAAGTACTATTTACAGGGAACAAGGCAAAAGTATTGTAAGAATGAAATGTAATGTTTTAAGTTTTAATATCTGTGCATAAGAGATCCATAAAACAAACATGCCTCTACCATGTACATACCCATTACCCAAGGACAGATATTTTCTGAGATGCTGGAGGCTGTTGTTCAAAAAGATAACAAACCACATGCTTCCATTTAACTGAAAAATTTGGTTGACCAAACTGCACTGGATGTGCTTGATCATATAGAGGTGGGAGTTTCATAGGCAGGAAATACATTGTGATGTATGCTTGCTTCTGACTGGACCTGGTGGTAAATATGTAGCTTTGTTGGTTTGTCTTTGTAAGCTGCTACAAAATGTGACTTGTCACCATTTTCTGGGAACCCTAGAATCATCCAGGAAAGCATTTAAGTAAAGCTTATTCCAAATTTGGCTCAAAAATTGTGCTAGGGGTCTTATACTTGACTGGTGGGATTAACATTTTCTGGAGACCCTAGTGAGATTAAGACCCCTCACCCAAATTCTAAAGCTGGACTTCTCTTCAGAGCTCCAGTACTGAGTCTGAGGGGCTGCCTCAGGAAGCAAACGCCTTGAGATGTTCAATGCTCTGAGTCTGTCTTTGGTTTTACAGATTTTTCAGCGATAACTGATGCACTGAGAAAAGCAGCAAGCACGTATGTGGGCCTTCTAGTGAATAATAATCTACTTTTGTTCTGTGGGGATCCCAATCTTGGGTTTGGAAGGGGTCTGACGAGACCCCAATATTCTCTCATTCAGGGCAAATAGTGAGATGTCACTCACTGCCTGATTCTGTTTGATTAAAAAATTTTGTCTGTCTCTTTTGTGTGTATAGATGGGTCTGTGTTTCTGGAATGTTGGTCAATTTAGTTACTAACATGGAGCTGAGTAAGAATTGGATCAGGCTCTGTTGAATGCGTGCCCACCACATGTTTTCTATTTGACTGCTCTTCTTTGAGTACATGGACTTTCTGTGTTCTGTGTTTCTTGTTTATATTTTTGCATATTTGAATGTTTCCTCTGTTTCATGTGAGATTGACAATATGTACACACAAAGATCCATCGTGAAACTTATATTTTTGATTTTACATTTTATGCTTAGCAAAAGCAGTTCATATATTTTTGATCACTTAATATATTTTTAGTTGTCTTTAGGTTATCATTTATATAAGATTTTCCAAAATATACCAAAACAGTTTTTTCAATATGAACTTAGTTCACATGGAATGGTTGTCAATATGAGCTTATACATTTAAGACCAAATAACTGATGTGTGAGAGGAGAGCATAAATAAAATGAAAGAGAGTTTGAAATGAGCTGTCTGCAAAAACTGACTAAAATTGTAGTAATATAGAGGGGATGGCATGTTGCAGCAGGTCGAGAGTCTAATTACCTTATCTCAGTCAAACTTTAGCCTCTGAATAACCATTCCTTGCCTACTGTTTTGTCAGCACTGACATCTGGTGACTAATAATAACTCCGTGAAATCTACTATTTTAGCAGATAGTTAGCTTCCACTAACACAAAAGCCTTGTGATAATATCCGAGGTCTATAGAAAAGTTTCCCCTATATTGCTGTAATCATGTTGAGTTTCAGATCACCAGTCAGCCAGATTTTTATTGAACCTCAGCTCCATGGTTCAAGACTGTGACCCTGACTGAAACTGGGGAGATTTTTACTTCATTCCTGCAGACATGCACTTCTGCAGGCCAGAGATAACATACAGGTCTTTTGCAAGAAGTGATTAAGCAATTTTCCAGGAGCAAAATAAGCATTACACATTTCTGGAACAGGATAAAAACAAGACTTTAGTAATCAGCATTCCTGGAATATTTTAGCAGGATTAAATTCTTTTAATTGTTTTAAGAGACTGAGGTTGCAGACAGGTTGGCCTCAGCCCTATAAGAGTGGACTGCTGTGTTAGTCTAAATGTAGTTCTTAGCTGCTACAACTACCTATCAAATATATATATATATATATATATATATATATATATATATATATATTCATAGTAAATTGTAAACTTGCCTTGATTTCTGATTTTTTTTTGTTCTGTAAAATTATACAATTTTCTGAAACTGTTTTCACAATGGAACATGAGATTTGAGACAACGTAAATTGGAGTTCCGAAGCCATGGTCATTCAAAATGGCTCCCAAACAAACTCCTATTCCCTTTAAGGTGTGGTCTGTGCTAATACCCACTCACTATCAGTCACTGGATTTGGTTTTTTAGTGTGCTGACTTTATCAATGCCCTTGTCTCTGTATTTATTAGATATATTGTTCAAAACAATTTACATAAGATGTAATCAATATTTGCAGTAAGAAACTGTTTAATATAAACTAAGTTTATACTCAAAAACTGTTTTGGCATATTTTGGAAAAAAGACCAAACATATTTATTGGGATATGTAAATATGATTATGCATGTGAATATAAAGAGACAATAGAAAGTATAAAAAGCAGAACAACATTTTTAAAAATCTATCTCTTCCAATACATTTTTGTCATAGCCTTTCTTATTTTTTCCATATTCTCAAAGTTATAGAACATGCGTGAATGTGAGTAAATAAACATATAAACATAGATTCTTCTAGTGATTTCGGTTTTTTTTCTCACTACTCCTAGGAAACTGTGAATGCCTGGTAATCTCACAGTCTCGCCCAGTAGCAGCCTCTTCTAATTTTACCTACTCACCATGTTCAGGATGGACACTGTGTGACTTGGATAATGTAGCACTTATCCAGATTCAGCGGCATGCCTGTGGTAGAGAATGAAAAATGAGAAGGATTTTTCTAAATTACTGCTACCCTCTTCGTTATTCTAAGTTCTAAATTGCTGGCACTGACATTTCTACTTAGAAAAAACATATTGACATAATATAACTATCATTTCTTCTAAATTATATTATCCTCCTCAAAACACCCTTTTGTTTAGGTTATTGCTCAGCTTACTAGTGTTTTCACCTTTAATAGAATTAAAATCTATAATTTCTATAATTAAATATGTTATTTAAATGAACAGTCATACATACTGTCTACTTTGGAACTAATTCTTTTGTAAAGAACTAATATATATTTTCTGAGAGACTGTAAGATGAAAAATATTTCCCATAAGTACATATTGAGTTGGCTAAGCATTTCATGTACTCTGATCTAGTTGCAACATTTAGTGAATTAATTTTTTCTGTTATTTGAACCTAAAGCCAAATAATAAAGGTAATTCTCTCTCCTGGTTTAAGATTCTCTTTTAAACAATAATTATTATTTTAGTTGAACCACTAAGCCCTGTGGTATTCTGTAATGATACTCCAGTTGCCAAAAATAATAAGGATCATTATATTTTACAATATGCATTTCTACTTTAGACAATACTCAAACCTTCTGAAACATCCTGGATATCATATTATTTGTTAACATATTTATCAGATGTCATTCATAAGTAATTTGTTTCTTCAAAAAAGTATAATATTTATAGTCAGAATTTGCAAGAGAACCATTTGGAATATAAAATATGATTTGTGTTTCTGTTTTTTTTGTTTGTTTGAGGATTCAAAGTTTGCTAGCACTGTTTTTTTCTCTATCTATCCATTGATGTGAAAAATTAAAATCTAAAATGTTTTCTCTTTTTTCCAGCTTGTACGTATAATTCCCTTTCCTGCGGGCAACCAAGTTGGTAGAAAATTATTTAGAGTAGGAATAAAGAGCTTTTGAGTTTATTATTAATGATAGTGAGGTAGAAAAATTTCCTTTTATGTACCTTTATAGAAAAAGAAAAGTTAATGTTTCATAAAAATTAATACAGTTGGATGTCCCTGAAAGGCAAGATTAGTCCACTGTGTTCACACAGACTGCAAATCCTGTCATCCAGCTTTGAGTTTCATAATATTTTGTGCTTTAGTTAGGAGAAAAAGAGTCATACTATAAAATACATTTAACTGATTCATTGTTTATTAAATGCATCTAATTGATTAGTACACCACATAAATTCCTTTCAAAACATGTTAGAATTTTTAAAGCAAAATGAAAAAAAGGAAAGGAAAATCACTTACAGAAATATGATTGCTTTGTTTTCATGTTAAAGTATGTTGATAAGTTCACAGTGCTACCTTTTCTGACTGTTAGTGTTCACAGGTTAATAATCAAAGATTGTGAATATTACCCTTGTCTTTACAATTGTATCCAATAAAGTTACCATCTTCACAGCTCATCTATTCTCTCTCTCCTGACAACATCTGAATTTTAAACTAGCTTTGTTGCACTTCTGTAGTAAGCTGTAGAAATCTTCTGTACCCTTTGCAATTGGTCTCGTCTTTCTTTCCTTAATCCAACTTTCATGCAACATTCATGATATTTCCACAATATTCTGAAAATAATAGCAATACAACTCTGATGCTGACCATTTTTTATTTGACATTACAAATTCTTTAAACACATGTTCAGAATATCCTAGAAGTTTTGTTCCATTGACTAACATAAATATCTTGTGATGTCCTCACTCATTAACAGAACTTCTTGGGAATAAAAGGACCCTTATTTAGAGTTTTTCTTTCTAGTAATATATTTTTCTTACCTCTACTTTATTTTTTTCATTTCTGATTCCTCTTTTGTCTACTATTTATCATTTGGAAATCTATTTACTCAAAGAAGCCTGCTTGGCTCACCAACATTTCCTTGATGCTCTCATGCAAGTTTATACTTCTTCATAGCTTTTATCTGTTCTTATTAAATAATTCCAATAGTTCTTCCTTGCTAGTAATAAAATTTCACTAATGTCAGAATATCGCTTATCCAGCTGCTTTGCTGCATTCTGCATATCTATCACAGCACCTTATATGAGGAAGATGTTCCAAATGCTTGTGCTGAATAAACTAACATATGGTAGCATATTGCGAATAACATTTAATTGTAATTTATTAAAGTCCCAGGCCACAGTTATATGACATTTTATTGCATATCATAGATTAGTTACATATCATTAGATTAACTAGCAAAGTGGTGAATGGACAGAAAATAAATGTGAAACGCCAAACAGAAATTAGTTCACAGATGATAATATTCCAAGTTGCTCTTTGTACAATTTAGAGTTCTCTATCAAAAATTTTAAAGAGTGTGGATTACCTGAAAAGTGGGCTTAAGAACAGTGAGTATGTGGCTTTTGATCTGTCCATGATACAAATTATGTGAGCTTTAGCTCACAATATCTGGGGACACAGATAAACTGCAAGTTGAAGGGATTAAGGGAAACTATAGGAAATGGAAATGTTTTCTTCAGCAGAGAGTGAAAGTGTATATTACCTTGGTAAACTCTAGTAAAGATGTTTCATGGAATCTGTGAGATATTCTCCTTGAAGAAAAAATAAAAGTATAGGAAATATGAAAACATCTAACCATTTGGTGCCCCTTTGAGATCTGCTTAGTAAGTACTTCAGTCACTAAAGGTATTTATTGTGGTTTAAAAACTGATATATTCTCCATAGTTCATAATATATTGTGATTATTTGCATAAATATGGGTGACAATACTTAAGAATGTGCACCATATTACTTTAAGGCAATGCCACACTGCCAAAAACATTTGGTAATGTTTCTGTGACTCATCATAGATTTCCTGGCTGGATTTGCCATGTTCCTAGTTGTGATGAAGTATTGAAAGTGAAGAAACAGATGTTTCTTATGTCCTAGATTCTATTCTTGAGGGTAATATAGTATTATTTGTTTGTGCAGCATGGACATGGCGTTTACACATTCTGAGTTATGTGTTCTAATCTTAAAATTGAAAAGACACACTGGGTGGTAGTGTTACAGTCCTTTAATCCCAGAAACCAGGAAGCAGAGGCAGGTGGCCTCTGGGAGTTCAAGGCCAGCCTACACTACAGAGTGAATTTAGGACAGCCTCCAAAGCTACGGAGAAACCCTGTCTCAAAAAAAATTAATGAGAAGACATAGCTGCATATAGTTACATCCACACAGTTTTCCATCTATATATTAGGTTTAACTGTTATGCTTCAGTATATTAAATATAGATGGTCTGTAATGGACTAAAACAAGAGACCCATGTCTTCCTCCTAAGTGTTCAAAATAAATGGAAGATAAAAATGCAAACCATTAGCATTAATCCAAAGAACAAAGTGTTCACTTGTAGAATTATAGTGTCGTGAGAATATTGAACAGACTAGATTTTCTTTTGTTTAACTCATCCCACCCAGTTTTTAAGTATACACATGTATAAGAAGAATATAAAGTATAGAGACATAATTTAGTCACATTTCCAGAAAATAAAACATAACTCACATGTATATTTTCTACTGCATAAAAACCTTTGTACTTAGCATGTACTTACTTTTCAAATATTTATTACTAAAAAATATAGTTTATTTTTTCATAGTTTTAGTTGATGCAATGAACCTCTCTGTCATGTTATGTTTGCAAGCTTACAGTCCAGATGCAGAGGCTAGGACCATTAAGGGCAAGAGTTCAGTTGGAAAATATATAGATCTGAATAATATAGTATGATGGGAAAAGAGTAAGGCATCTGTACCTTTCCTTTTGGGAGTGTATGAAAACAGACCCATATAATATGACTAAGACACAAAGGGATCCTATTAAGAAACATCTCAGTACAAATGCTGCATCATGTCCCTAGAGGGATGAAAATTGCTCTTCAATTACAGTGAAGTGTCTGGTCACCAGAAAAAGTCCATTTATCAAGGTCAGGCATTTGGATAAAGGCCTCTGTTCCCTCTACTTCCTAAACCAGCCTTTCCCTTATCTCTGGCAGGAGAAATTGTGGCCCTTCCATTGATATGAAAGGGCTCATAATAGACTTAGTGAATCTTTGAGAACAATAGACATTTATATACTTGCTGAACTTATCACTTTTGTCCCAGGAAAAAATGTTGCATTTATGTTAATGGCCACTTTCCATCCCTGAATCATTGAGTCTGCTTTCAATCTTTCTTATGGCTAAAATTTGAGTATAAAAGGTATATTTCTTTTTCAATGCATGTGCAGACATTCATCCCAATTCACTCTCAGATTATTTCCATCTATTCCTTTCCCTCTGCTGACTCCACACATCTTCTTTGGGATTTAAACTCCAGCAAAGCTGATCTTTAGCATTGCCATTTGATTTCGGGTTCACTGCCTAGTATTTCAATACAAATGGACCAATCTCCCATACATAAATAATATACAAAATAAAGATTTCCAACTTAATATCAACTTAACCTCATAAATGAAAGGCATTTAGTCACAGAAAGTGACTATAATTTTGAAGCCAAGGATTATTCTATATGTTACATATGCATGTAAAAGATATCAAAACATCTTCTGCCTTTATCTGCAATTTCATAGGCTTGTGCAAACCTATAGGCCAATATGAGTAACCCCATCTGATTCTTACAAAAATTCTGATGTTTACTCTTCTTTGTATCTGTTTACCGTTCTGTGGGTAACTTCCATTTTAATAGACATTAGATATTGATTAATTGTGATTCTAAAACTTTCTATTCTACAGTAAAGGTAGGATGAGTATGAAAAGCCTATGTGATATTGGGTGGACATTTTAAGAGGTCATATGATTGCCTTGTTGGCACTTAGGATGATTTAGTCCCTCATTCATTACTACTTACTGATTTGTGCAATATCCATATGAAGATTTAGATTAATGACATTATAGATACTTTCTCTTTGTCCTTAATTTTGATAATTCAAAAAATTTTAAATATTAAATGAATATTTAGTGAATGCAAGTTGCATACTGCAACCATAGAGGGTGCATCAGCTTGTTAAAAAAGTGATGGTTTGAATAAAAATGCTCCCCATAGGGAGTGGCATTATTACAAGGTGTGACTTTAACGGAGTAGGTATGGCCTTATTAGAGGAAGTATGTCACTGGGTGGGGGGGTTTGAGGTTTTAGAAGTTCAAGCTAGGCCTAGTGGCTCATTGTCTATTCCTGGTACTTGCATATCCAGATATAGACCTCTCACTTACTTCTCCAGCGCCATCTCTACCTATATGGCACCATGCCTCTTGCCATGATTATAATGAACTAAACCTCTGAACTGCAAGTCAGCTATAATTAAACGTTTATTTATTTATTTAGTTATTTTTTAATAAGAGTTGCCATGGTCATAGTGTCTATTGGAACAGTGTCAAAGGAATGACACATGGTAAAAAAATGACTTTGGGAACTATAAGAGAGGTTCCAAAGAAAAAGGAAGAGTTCCTTTTGTATATTTTGTTAACCGGATTGACCTTGTACATGATTTTGTCGATCACTGCATTCTTTGTTACATTAATGTAATAAGATACACTTGAAAATGAAGTAAAGCTGTGTACAGCATTAGACTCTAGTCCAACCCATTCTTTCAGGCCTTCAAATCCCAGTTCTCACAGACACGGATCTGCATTGGTGGACAAAAGTCTACAGCAATAGAAATCCTAACTACAATGCAAACAAACAAACAATCAAAAGAAAATTTTGTTTTCTGTAAACTATGATCAGTCTGAGTATTCTAAATAAATAATCAAAGCATGCAAGTAGGTTTGGAAGGTCTGAACATACAAGGGATTTTGGAGTCCTCTCTTGGGTTTTTTAGTTTAATTAACAAAAGAATTTAAGAATGAAATTTATGACAATTTTATTAGAATTTAAAGAACTAGAAGAGGTAGGGATTCTGTAAAGAAAAACACAGTATCACATTAAATGGCTAATTATTCCACCTATCTCTCTATCATGGCTCAAGTCAATACATCCTCCAAGGGGTGGCCCCTTAATCAAATAATCAATCAGGCCAAATTGAAAAGTTAGGTTTCCACTCATATCAAAACATCCCTTCTCTTGATTAGAAGTTTTTTTTTCTTATTGGACTTCTATTGCTATTATAACATGTAGTAAAGTCAAAAACAAAACAGATGATGCAGAGATTGTATGCCAGGAGTGTATAAAGAGTTTTATTTATTAAGATTGTTTCATCCAGGAATATGTATGTATGTATGTATGTATGTATGTATGTATGTATGTATGTATATTGGAAAAATGTGGTGGAGTGAACTAAGTGGATTGATATCTGGGGGAAGAAGTGTTCATGTAGGAAAAACAGAACAAATCATAGAGGAGGAATATGCTTGCCCTGATGTATCAACATATCACATCACACAGGGAAGTAGAATCTAAACTTAGTTTCAGGGACAGATAACTGGATTTTTTCTTTATACATACAAATCAGTAGTAGCCTCCTCCCCCATCCTTCCTTGCTAGTCCTTCTCCCACATTTTCCCTCCATCCTTCCATTCCCCTCCTCTTCCATCTCCATCCTGGAAAAGGCAGATCTGCTATGAATATGAATAAAACATGGCATGTCAAGTTGGAGTAAAATTGAGCACCTTCCCATAGATAAAGACTGGGTAAGGTGGGTAACCCAGTATGAGACGTAAAGTCCCAAAAGAGATTACCATGCAGGCTTCCTGGTTGTCAGTTCAGACTCTGTGAGCCCCAATGGGTCCAGGTTAATTGATGATGTTTTTGACTCCTTTGGCTCCTACACTATGTTCTCCTCCATAGTATTTCTGAATTCTGTCTAATGTTTGGCTGTTGGTTTGTGCATCTGCCTTTATCAGTTACAGGATGTAGCCTCTCTGATGACAACGGACCAGGTACCAATCTGGTGACAGGAGATGGCCAGTTCAGGATGCTTAACCACTATTGCTAGGAGTCTAAGCTGTGGTCCTCTCCTAAGACTCCTTGGCGATTCCCCTACAACAATCTTCCATTTGCCACTGAAATACCCACTTACAGCAGTCCCCCACAATAATCTCCCCATCTGTGTGCCCCAATCTGAACACTCACATTCTCATTCCCACCTGCCCTCAGTCTAATCACGAAATGTCTTCTCTTTCCCCTTCCTAAGAAGAACTGAAGGTACACACATAAACTCTCCTTATTACCTAGTCTCTCTGGGTCTTGTGGATTATAGCAGCTAATATCCACTTATGAATGAATGCATTCCATGTTTGTCATTATAGGTCTGGTTTACTTCACTCAGGATAGTTTTTTCTACTTCAATGCATTTGCTTCCTATCTCCTGGTGTCCTTGCTTTTAATAGCTGAGTAATGTTCCATTGTGTAAATGTGCCATATTTTTCTTTATCTATTCCTTGGTAGATGGGCATCTAGGTAGTGTCCAGGTTCTGGATATTACAAGTAAAGAGCAAGTACTCTTGTGGTATGATTGAGCAGCCTTTGTTATATGTCCAAGAGCCATATAGATGGGTCTTGTGGTAGGTTGACCCCAGTTTTCTGAGGAACACCACACTGACTTCCAAAGTAACTGTATAAGTTTGCAGTCCTGAAACCAATGAAAGAGTGTTCCCCTTGCTTTACATCTTCTACAGTATGAAATATCACTTGTGGTTTTGGTCTTAGCCATTGTGACCGGTGAAAAATGGAATCTCAGAGTCGTTTTGATCTGCATTTACCTGATGTTTAAGGGTATTGAACATTTCTTTATGTCCCTAAGCCATATGAGATTCTTCTGCACTGTACCTGTTTTTTGCACCACCTTGTTAAATTGAATTATTTGGTTTGATGATATTTACTTTCTTGGATTCTTTATATATTTTTGAAATCAGCCATCTGTGGAATGTTAGGTTGGTGACGAAGTTTTTGCATTCTGTATGCTGTTCTTTGTCCTACTGATATTTTCCTTTCCTTACACAAACTTTTCAATATCATGAGGTTACATTTATTAATTGTCAGTTTTAGTTCCTGTGATAATGGTGTTCTGTTCAGGAAGTTGTCTCCTGTACTAATTTGTTCAAAAATATTTCTTACTTTCTCTTCTATCAGTTTCAATGTATTTGGATTTATGTTGAGGTCTTTGATGCACTTGGACTTCAGTTTTGTTCAGGGTGATAAATATGGATCAGTTTCCATTCTTCTACATGCTGACATCCAGTTAGAACAGCACCATTTGTCAAAAATGCTTTCTTTTTTCCAGCATATAATTTTGACTTCTTTGTGGCCAGAAGTATGTGGATTTATATCTTGGTCCTCAGTTCAATTCCATTTATCCATCTGTCTGTTTTTATGCCAATACCATGAAGTTTTTATTACAATAGCTCTGTAGTAGTGCTTAAAATCATGGATTGTGAGAACTCTGGATGTTCTTTTATTATACAATATTGGTTTGTCTATGCTGTATTTTTTTGTCTTTTTTGTATGAGGTTGAGTATTGTTCTTTCAAGATCTATGAAGAATTGTGGTGGGACTTTAATGGGGTGTATTGAATCTGTATATCACTTTTGTTAATGTGGCTATATTTACTATGTTTAATCCTACTGATACATGAGCATTGGAGATTTTTCCACCTTATGATATCTTCTTGAATTTCTTTCTTCAAAGAATTGAAGTTCTAGTCATACAGATCCTTCACTTGTTGGTTAGAGTTACACCAACATATTTTGTCTTATTCGAGGCTATTGCACAGGGTGTTGATTCTGATTCTTTGATTGCTTTCTCCACCTATTTATAAATGAGGGCTACTGGTATTTGAGTTAATATTGTATCCAACCACTTGACTAAAGGTGTTTTTCAGCTGTAGTAGTTCTTTGGTACAGTTTTTGTAGTTGCTTATCTATAATTGCATATCATCTGTGAATAATAATCCTTTGACTTCTTCCTTTCCAGGCTGTGTCACCTTCATTTCCTTTAGTTGTCTTATTGCTCTAACTAGAACTTCAAGTCCTATATTGAATGCGTATGGAGAGACTGGACAACCTTGTCTTTTTCCTGGTTTTAGTGAAATTGCTTTGAGTTTCTTTCCATTTAATTTGATGTTGTCAATTGACTTGCTGTATATTGCTTTCATTATGTTTTGGTATGTCCCTTGTATCCCTGATCTCTCAATGAATTTAATCATGAAAGGGTGCTAGATTTTGTCAAAGGATTTTTTTTCATCTAATGAGATAATCATTTGCTTTATTTTCTTTTGGTTTGTTTGTATGGTAGATTACATTGATTGATTTTTTGTATGTTGAACCAGGCTTGCATCTGTGATATGAAGCCTACTTGGTAATGGTGAGTGATCTTTTCCATGCTTTCTCAGAATTGGTTTGCCAGTATTTTAATGAGTATTTGTACATCAATATTAATGAATGAAATTGGTCTGCAATTCTCTTTCCTTTTTTGGTCTTTGTGTGGTTTGTCTGGATGACTGTGGCCTCATAGAAAGAATTTGGCAATGTTCCTTCTGTTTCTATTTTGTGAAATAATTTGAGGAGTATTGGTATTGGCTCTTCTTTGAAAGACTCGAAGAATTCTGCACTAAGATCATCTTACTCTAGTTTCTCTCTTTGGTTGGGAGACTGTGCTGACTGCTTCTATTTCCTTAGGGGTTATTGGTATATCTAAATTCTTTATCTGATCTTGATTTAACTTAGTTAAGTGGTATCAACAATGAAATTTGTCCATTACATTCAGATTTTTCCACTTTTTTTTAAGTAAAACCTAGTGATTCTCTGTATTTCCTTGGAGTCTGTTGTTATATCTCAATTTTCATTTCTGATATTGTTCCTTTGGATATTCTCTTTCTGCCTTTTCATTAGTTTGAATAAGGTTTTATCTATTTTGTTGATTTATTCAGGTAACCAACTCCTTGTTCCATTGATTATTTGTATTATTATCTTCATTTCTATTTTATTGATTTATCCACAGTTGGATTATTGTCTGCCATCTATGCCTCTTAGGTGTGTCTGCTTCTTTTTATTCTGGAACTTTCAGGTGTGTTGTTAAGTTCTAGTATGGGATCACTCCAAATTCTTCATGAAGGCACTTAGTGAAATGAACTTTCCTCTTAGCACCACTTTCATTGTTCTCCATAAGTTTTCATATGCTGTACATTCATTTTCATGGAATCCTAGGAAGTCTTTAACTTCATTCTTTATTTCTTCCTTGACTCAGTGGTAACTCAGTAAAGCGCTGTTCCCATTTCCATGACTTTGTAAGTTTGTAGGCTTTGTGTTGTTTCTGTTGTTGTTGAAATCTAGCTTTTATCTGATAAGATACAGGGGGTTATTTCAATTTTCTTGTATCTGTTGAGACTTGCCTAGTGACTCACTATATGGTCAATTTGGGAAAAGGTTCTATGTGTTGATAAAAAGAAAGCATATTCTTTTGTATTTGGGTGAAACATTTTGTAGATATTTGTTAGGTCCACTTTAGTTTTAATATCTGTCAGCTCTATTATTTCTTTGTGAGATTTCTGTCTGGAGGACCTGTTCATTGGTGAGAGTGATGTGCTAAAGTTTCCTATTATTAATGCGTACAGTTTAATATGCTATTTAAGATTTAGTAATATTTTTTTTAAAAAATCTGAGTGGCCTTGTATTTGACTCTGTATAAGAACAGCAAGAGGGATAAATTATTGAAAAATCTCCCTGGCCTCAAATATTTAAGAAAATCTTTTACTTTTTACATTTATGTTTTCTTCATTCTTCCTCTTCATAAAAAATCCTATTGTTGTAATCATGAATACTTTCAATTTTCACTGTTTCTTATTTTATATATTTCTAATCAATAGTCTTGAAGATTTTATCACATTTAGTTCATCTAATTAATTGTAAATTGCTACAGTATAATTTTAATTATCAACATGTAAATAATTTATGCTTATGTTGTTATTATCTATTTTTTTAGTTTGTCAAAGACAATAATTATGTTTTAAGGGTTTTTTAGTCCCTGAACAATTAATTATTTATTTGTTCTATATAAGTGGTTCAACACATGTAAACAAATAACCATAAAAATGTACATGTATACACACAAATGTAGACAAAAACATAAACATAAATGTGTGCGTGCACGTGAATATAGATATGTACACACATAAGTATACACATGTAAATCCACAGAAATACACACACAAGTATAAACATACAAGTAAATATGTAAGTGTATGCATGTACACACAAAAATATGCAAATATATATACACATGAGCATACATATAAACATACACACACTTGCTCATACCCAGAAGTATACACATGCACACTAACAAAAATGAGCATAAACATGTGAGCACATAAATATATGCAGGTACACATAAATTAATGTATACATGTACAGGAAAATATACACACATAAGCACAAGTATGTAGACAAACATTCAGATTTACACACATATTGACATGGATATGCAAATAAATATACATGTGTAAACATAGAGACATACATATACAAATTTTTACTTGCATAAATATATGCCTGTATATACAAAAACATATGGATGTACACATAGGTACATGCTCATAAATATGTACTTGCAAACAAATATAACCATTTTCACATACAAACACAAAAAATATACACATATACACATAAAAACATATACATATACACACATATCAATATGTTTGTGCATGCACAGAAACATAAATCTATGCATTGCATACACATGAATATACACATGTATACAATATATACACAGTCTTGAACATACTCATGTAAGTACATACACACACATATATACAGACAAAATTAAGCATACAAATGTATTCAAATAGAAATATACATATGTACACATTAATATGCACATGTACACATAAGCATAAAATATATATGTAGAAATACATAAATATATTTTTGCACAAACATAGATACACATGTACACATATACATTTTTTCGTGAACATACACATGAATATACACAACGTATACACACATAAGCATTCACAATACACACAAAGCATAAATATACACATGTACATGCACAAACATCAGCACACTCAAGTACACATCAATAAATATATACTGGTGGCAAGACAATTCTGTATTCTGTCAATTATGCTTTAAATAAATTCTGACTGGCCAGTAGCCAGAAAGGAAGTATAGGTGGGAAAACCAAATAGGAAGTAGGGGCGGGGCAATGAGAACAGGAGTATTCTGGGAAGAAGGAAGCTCTTTCTGCAGTCCTGTCCAGACACCAAAGAAGTAGTATGTGACCTACCCCGTTGAATAAGGTACCAAGCCATGTGGCTAACACAGATAGGGATAAGAGTTAATAAGAAGACAGAGCTAATGGGCCAAGCAGTGTTTTAATGAATACAGTTTTTGTTTGATTATTTCGGGGCTAAGCTAGCCAAGCACCCTGGATGAAAAGCAGGCCCTCATGTTACAATATACATATACACTCGTTCCTCTCTGATATTGACTTATCTCTTTGCTACCAAATTATACAAAATCATCTTTTGTTAGATACTGCAGTAGAATATTCTAGTGTTCTAATGCATCTTGTTACAAATATTCTCCCAATTTTCTATCAAGTTATGCAATTGCTGTCTGTGTATATACAATATATGAACATAATGTCTGTCCTTTATCTTTTCTGAAGTTGCTGGGTTTTTTTCTGGTCTTCTTAAAAACATATGTTTTTTTCCCTTTAGCATGTGTTCCAAAAGAACAAATAAGTGACATTCCTGCATTGCTGTTCTTTTTTCTCCCAACTATTTATGAAGGAAAAGTCTATCTATAGCTCTAACTGCAAGTTTATTCGTTATTAAATGGGAGGAAAACCAGCTGTCATCCTCTTTTATATAACTGAATTGCAACTTAGAAAAGTAGTGATCAGCAGTGTTATCAATGTGTTTTTATAATTCTTATTGTCATATATGTAGGAAATTAAAGCACTTCACTCTTTTTCTTGATTTCTTATAGAAGATGACTTCAATTCTCTGCAGTCACATTGGGTAGCACAAAATAGCCTTTGTCACCAGATCTGTTGGCATTTGAGTCCTCTGTGCTCCTTGGGTACCTGCACTTCCACACATACCTGCCAGTCCCCCCTCCCTTATACACAAGTTATAAACTGATTTTTAAATCTCCATTAGGCATATACTTCTGGTACATGTACCTTTATTTCCAATATTTTCTTTCCTGTAGTCAAATAAAACTTTAAATCTCCTTAGATGAATAAGCCAGGAGTTCTGTGTTTTCATTCACCTTGACTCCTCACATACAGCATTCGTACAACAAAAATGACCACTTTATGTCTTAATCATTTTTCAACAGTTTTGTGAACCTTTTTGCTGTCAAATATTGTGCTCAGGACTTATTCATCCATGGTCAGGTTTAGTAATTTTTGGTTAACCATAGTATGTTTTTTTGAAAGAAATTTGCTCCCAAAGGGAGTGGCATTATTAGGAGGTGTGACTTTGTTGGAGATGGTAGTACCTTGATAGAGGAAGTGTATCACTGTGTGGGCAGGGTTTGAGGTCTCATATATGATCAAGATACCTCCCAGTGTCTCAGACCACTTCCTGTTGTCTGAAGTTAAGATTTAGGACCTCTGCTACTTCTTCCTTACCATGTGTGCCTGCACACCACCATGTTGCACCATGATGTAATGGACTAAATCCCTGAAAATGTAAGCCATACCAACTAAACATTTTCCTTTATAAAAGTTGTCATGGTCATCGTGTCTCATAACAGAATTAGAAGGCATAACTAAGACAGACATTGGTACCAGAAACTGGGATTTTTTTTTTATTGAGGAATTTGGGTTTTGGTACTTTGAGTCAGTAAATCCATAGATTGTTTTAAGCCATAGTAGTAGAAGCATGGAAGACAATGGTGCTGAGAATGGTTTGACCTGTGGGAGAGTAGCATAGGAAGTTTCAGAGGAGAAGAATTTTAGTTGCCTAGAGATCGTTTTTGGGGATGAAACTGGCTGCTGTTTGACCTTGTCTAAAGAGTACGCCTGAGGCTAAAGTGAAGATATTTGGATTAATTCCATTGGCAGAGGTAATCTCAAAATAACCTAGGATAGACTCTATCCTTTGGTTATTAGTGTTCACGTTTATAAAGATTCATAATGAAAAGGAGCAAGCTGAGGAAAAGAGGAGCACCAGAAAATGTAATGGAGCAAAGTTTTGTGTTCAAGGAGTTAAACAGATTAAGAAACAGACTAAAGGGAGTGGTTACCTCAAGGCAAGATCTTACCCAGCTATGTTTCTAACTTGTGAAAAGGAGTTAAAGAAAAGTTAAGAGCCAGTATGGTGGTGCATGCCTTTAATCCCAATACAGAGGAGGAAGAGTTTGGTGAATCTCTGAGTTTGAGGCCAGTCTGATTTACAGAGCAAGTTCTAAGAGAGCCAAGCTAAGGCAGTGAAGTTAATTGTGGAAAACAGAAATCTGGTGAGGATGTAATTGAGCAAGTGGCTATGTTTTAGCCCTAGGAAGAAGCAGAACTTGTCAACTTTAGCCACATTGTCTGACTTTAGAGTTAAGAATAGAAGAAAGGGACACTTCCTGGTCATTCTGCGGGGGCTATACTGCCCGATACCTCCTCTCTCTTCCTATCCCACCCAGCTTGCATCCATAACCCCCCCCCCGTCTGCCTCCCTCCACTCTTTGGCCACATAACATCTCCCAGCTCAGCCTGTTCAGGCACTGGGACCGAATCCGAATCTGGAGGGCAACCTGGAGGGCGGTAGTTCCTTTATCTCAATAGCCTGCCTGCAGCAAGCAAGGTAGGCCCTTTGTTTACGAGCTACCCAAGCAGCATGGAGATCCAATCTGGGCACCAGAAGAGCCATCATTGGGGTGAGTGAGTTTCTGACCCTTGGAAGCAGCCCAGAAGAGGGAACTCAGACGTTCCTCATCCCTCCTACACTTCCTGGTCTTCCTGCAGTGGCTATACTGCCCGATATCTCCTCTCTCTTCCTATCCCACCCAGATTGCATCCAGAACCCTCCCCCCATCTGCCTCCCTCCCCTCTTTGGCCACATATCATCAACCAGCTCAGCCTGTTTGGGCGCTGGGACCAAATCTGAATCTGGAGGGCAACCGGGAGGGCGGTAGTTCCTTTGTCTGTACCCGCGCAAAATAAATGCAATGCAGATATCAAAGAATATTTACCACTTTAATGATAAACTTACAGAACCAAAGTTCCAGCGTAGTACAGGTAGGGAGGAAAAGAGAGCGAGCTGCCTCTCCGCGCACCATTTATTGGCAGGCATTCTCCTGAGGCAAACCCCGCCCTCTAAAGGGGGCTGTCTTAACCCTACATCTCCCCCTTTTGTCTAAATAAGACACAACTAAACCAAATATAGCTATAAACAATAATAACAAATGATAAATATAACAAACAATATTGAAAACAAAAGTTTTGCTAGAGAGTAACTACAATTAAATAATCTTCAACTCCATCAAAGATCTGAGAAGGGAATAAATATTACTTAACAAATGAGAGATATCCAAAATGTGCAACAAATGACAGAGACAACTGACTGCCTGGGCAATCACCCAAAATCTCGTTTGCAATGTTGAGACAACCAACTTGGGCTAAGGCCTAACATAACTGACATACCACTCTCAAATGCAAGGAACTTTCCTAGGATTATCCTACCCTGTCTTGGCAAGATAAGACAATCCTGTTTATATCTTAGTCAGTAGTTGAGGTATAGGTTTTTCTTAACCCAAAGGCCAGTTCTGCCAAGAAGACAAGCTCCCCGAGGAGTGTCTTTGGTGCTCAACGTTCTCTCGGGAGTAGAGTGGTGTTGCCAGGAGTAAATTGTGTCTCGATGGCACAGAATTCTAGGGTAGATTAAAGGCCATTTTCTACAGCTCTTCAAAGAGGCTGAAGATTATACTATCTATACTGAAAATAATCTCTATGTATCTAAAAGACCTGATTAACCTAAAAATAATATGACAAACATATAATTCTCAATACCTATCTAATTTGAAAACTAAGAGAATAAACAATTGTGCAATGTATGAAGACAATGATCTTCACCTGTAAACAATGTCATTACTTATCAAATGTAAACAATGTTATTACATAAATAGTACCAGAGGTAGAAATGTACATGGTGATATGATAGATGTATCCATACAATATAAGCATACTCTTGTACCAAAATAGAGGTAGGAACACTCACATTCAATATTCAATATATCAATATACAAGAAACAGTACCAACATAATTTTCTAAAAACAGTAAGTCACAAATACCAATCATCCCATCAAACCAGTTAATCCCCCTCTTTTTTTTATGAATATACCCCTAAATCCATACAATATCTCCCCATCCCCTCAACCCTAAACCAACCATTAAAAGATGTCCCTAACCCTGTGGGCAAACTCTGTTGGGAGAGGGGACGTCGTCCTCTTAGATTATTTCTAGCTGACATGGGGGTGACGTTCTTCTTAGGGGCCCCTGTGAAAGCAAACGATGGTAAAATTCCCAAATTAACCTTTGACTTAAGAAAATTATAACTAGTCTCTGTGTGTTTCGAGAAGGTCCGGCCAGAGCGTTGTCAAAAATGTGCATCATATGAAATTGTCTCTTGCAGTTGGTACCAAAAAACAGGTCTAAAATTAGTGCTTAAAAAAAATCAGACGTCATAAAAACAAGATTGAGTTGATGTTGTGGGGCCCCATCTTCATCCTGGAAACGTCAAAGATTACTGTAGGAAAATATGTTGCTTGTTATGGGAAATTTAAACATTAACAACAAGGACATGTACTGACATATAAAGAAAGACACAGATGTGAGGGAAGGCAAAGAAAGTTTATCAAATATAAAATTATTCTTATTCTGTCCCATTACATGGCTCCTGACCTGAGACAGAAACTTTGAAATATCTCTTATCAACAGGCTAGGAATTGAAGAAGGACTGAGCCATAGTCCAACTCCAAAACCAGCTCTACACATTTATAAAGAAGTGTTCAATAAAACATTTTATATATAATCAATACTTATGATATGTATAGAATTTTATTGTTGATGTTTAATGGGTCGTAACTATTTTCCATCCATCAGTAATTAAATATTCAGGGTCCCTCAAATTCTTTGGATATGAATATTTTCCTGTGGAGATAAGAAAAGAACCCTGCCCCCATCCTATCAGTAATCCTTACCATCTGAATGTCGGTCATCCTTGTGAATGAATTGTTATTTATCTTTTCCAAGTGACTTCTCTTCCTCAAACCGAACCTTTATTAATTTTGACGGTATCCATAATTTTTCCTCACCTGTGGAGATAAGAGCAAAATCCCTTCACCAATGCAGCACATCTCCTGGCTTCCATTGTGAGGTCAGTACATCCTTGAAATAAACTGGTTGATATAGTTCAGCAGACTTTTCCATTATCCAATGTCTTTCTGCAGCCGTCGTTCCCTTCTCATTAGCGTTGAGAAAATTCAAGGTTAACAAAGCATTATGTAACCTATTTCTGGGGGTGTTTTCCACCCCTTTCTGTTTGTTCAACATATCCTTTATAGTTCGATTTGATCTTTCTATGACTGCTTGACCTGTAGGATTGTATGGTATACCTGTAACATGCTTGATATTGTAATGATCAAAAAACCGTTCCATTTTCCTAGAGACATAAGCAGGACCATTATCTGTCTTTATTTGTGTAGGTATACCCATGATAGCCATGACTTCTAATAAATGAGTGATTACTGAATCAGCTTTTTCTGAACTTAAAGCAGTTGCCCACTGAAAGCCTGAATAAGTGTCGATGGTGTGATGAACATACTTCAATTTGCCAAATTCTGCAAAGTGGAACACATCCATCTGCCAGATTTCATTTCTATGGGTGCCCTTTGGATTAGCCCCTGCTGGCAGTGGCGTTTGGTTATAGAAAGAGCAGGTAGGGCATTTCTTCACAATCTCCTTAGCTTGTACCCATGTAATAGAAAACCCTTTCTTCAAACCTTTGCTATTAACATGATGTTTTTTTATGAAATTCAGAGGCTTGTAGCACACTACCAATCAATAATTGATCAATTTCTGCATTACCTTGTGGTAGAGGACCTGGCAGACCCATATGGGATCGGATGTGTGTTATGTACATAGGGCAAAGCCTGTTCCTGATCAAATCTTGAACCTGGATAAACAATGAGGTTAGTTCTGTATCATCAGGTATAAATTCAGCAGTTTCAATATGTAAAATAACTCTTTATGCATATTGTGAATCAGTAACTATATTAATAGGTTCTTTAAAATCTCTTAGTACCATAAGAATGGCATATAATTCTGCCTTCTGGACAGAATCATAAGGACTTTGTTCCACCTTACCCAAGTCTTCTGATTTGTAACCTGCCTTCCCTGATTTATTGGCATCAGTATAGAATGTACGGGCTCCAGTTATTGGAGCATCACAGACTGTTCGAGGAAGGATCCAAGAAGTTCTCTTTATGAAGTTGAGCCGCTTGCTTTTTGGATAGTTGTTATTAATGTCTCCAAAAAAAATTTCTCCTCAATCATTGTCAGTTCCTTTTCTGCTTCAGCTGTTAATTCTCTGGGATTGTTTAAATCTTTATCACCATCCAAGGTCTTGTTCAAATGAATTATTAGATCAGGAGTTATCCCAATAGTTGGTCGTAAACTGGAAATGTCTCCTAACAGTCTTTGAAAGTCATTAAGAGTCCGTAGGCGATCTCTCCGAATTTGTGCCTTCTGTGTCTTAATTTTTTGCAAACCTATTCTATAACCTAAATAATTAACAGAATCTCCCTTCTGAATATTTTCAGGAGCAATTTGCAATCCCCATTTAGGTAACAGTATCTGTATTTCTTCAAACAGTCTGTTCAAGGTATGTAGGTTTGAATCAGATAACAACATGTCGTCCATGTAATGGTATACTATAGATTTGGGAAATTTCTTGCGTATTATTTGCAATGGTTGGTTCATAAAATATTGGCACAGGGAGAGGCTATTTAACATACCCTGGGGGAGGACGGTCCATTGGTACCTCCTCGAAGGTTGAGAATTGTTATAAGTAGGCACTGTGAAGGCAAATTTTTCTCTATCTTCATTTTGCAAAGGTATAGTGAAAAAACAATCCTTTAAATCAGTAACTATGAGAGGCCATCCTTTTGGTAATAAAGAGGGCACCGGAATTCCAGATTGCAGAGGGCCCATAGGTTGAATAACCTTGTTGATGGCCCCGAGATCTGTCACCATTCTCCATTTACCTGATTTTTTCCTAACCACAAATACAGGAGAATTCCAAGGGCTGGTAGATTCTTCTATATGTCCAGCATCTAGTTGTTCTTGTATCAGCTGTTCTAAAGCCTGTAACTTTTCCTCAGCTAAAGGCCATTGCTTTGTCCATATTGGTTTCTCAGTCAACCATTTTAGAGGCAAGGCTGTTGGTATTTCTGAAGGGACATCAATTGCTTGTTCTTGCATAGCCCTAATGGCCGGTTTTGTCCGTTTGTAATAACTTTTAATATTCTTTTCAGAAATATGGGCTCTAGAAGTAGCGGGAATGTTAATTTGAGTATTCCATTGTTGTAATAGGTCACGACCCCATAAATTCATTGCAATATTGGCTACATATGGCCTTAATTTTCCTATTTGTCCCTCAGGCCCTATACATTCAACCCATCTCGTGCTCTGCCTTATTCGAGATAGGGTTCCAATTCCCAGGAGCTGAACATTTACATTCTGAAGAGGCCAATTTGGATGCCAAGATTCTGGGGTAATGATACTTACATCAGCACCTGTGTCCAGTAGGCCAGTAATAAAAATGCCATTTACACACACTCTCAGCTTAGGTCTTTGATCATTTATAGAAGTTTGCCAAAACACATGTAACTCATCTTTCTGATTACTATTGCTTGTAACAGTAGGCATGTGGGCTTTCTAATTGTCCTGACAAGGCATGTTCTCTGCAGAAACTGGAAATGAATGAACCATGTTTGCCATGGGGGCCTGTGAGGCCCCCCCCCTCATGTTTCCCGTCTGTATTAGGTTGCCTTGTCTGTCTCTTGTAGACCTGCATTCATTCGTCCAATGTCTGCCTTTTCCACATCTTTTACATAAACCTGAAGGCTGAGTCCGTCTATTCCTGTTATTTTTAAAAGACGCATTATTATTATTATTTCTGAAAACCCGTTGTTTACAATTCCTTTTATATGACCCATTTTGCCACAATTAAAACATTTGCTATTCTGGTGTCTCCTTTTACCATTGGAAATTGCTTTTTCTACCCATGCTTCAGTGCCATAGTCAAATGTGTCGACATCTAGTGTATGCAAGACCCATTCTTCCAAGGACGATGATCTGAACATTAAAGGCCTCAAGATCCTTTTGCGTTCCACATTACCATTTTCGTAAGCCAAAGACTCAATTATTATACGTCTTGCTTCTGGGTCAGGTATCCCTATTTGTACAGCCTTAGTTAATCTTTGTAAAAAGTCACTAAAGGGTTCTCTCTGACCCTGTTTAACTGTGACAAATGATTCCATTCTCTGTCTTGGGTCTTGTACTCTGTCCCAAGCCCTTAAGGCTGCTGTAGTACACATGGAGAGTATGTTTTCATCCAAATTAGCTTGTTCCTGAGGGTCGGGAAAGAGCCCTTCACCTAGAATTTTATCTAGGGAAACGTCAATTCCCTTCGCCTTTTCCTGCTGTTGCAAAAGTCTAGCCTCTTGCCTGAATAAGAATTTCCATTTTAATTGTGGTCCACTCTCAAGGACCGTGGAGCTCAGCTGGAGCCAGTCCAAGGGGGTTGCTCTGCTTGTTGTGGCCCAAGATTTTAGCATCTCTTTAACAAAAGAGGAGTGCATCCCATAAGTCATGACAGCCTGTTTAATTTCTTTGAGATCATTCATACGGACAGGCTCCCATGTATCTTCCTTGATGACCCTAGGGTTTCTGGAACCATTCACCTTTTCTGTTGTTATTACAGGAAAGGCATGTAGGGCTGTAGGTAGAGCTTTGTGAAAATTGTCTCAGAGGGATTTATCCACAGATGTAGTTAAAATTTGCTTTTCTACCCTTTGCTCTTCTTCATCAGAATTTAGAAATTCCTCAAACTTTTCAATTCTATTCACCATTGTTTTTTGTAATGTCTGAATCTCCTGGCCAGAATTATGTTCTAAAGCCTTCATTGAGGATTCTAGAGTATGAAATTTGTCCAGTAGAGATAACTTGTCATCTTTGGACATAATTTTTATGGCATAAACCGTGCCTTCTTGTATTGACAATCTTTCCGCCAATCTGTCATAAGCTTTAGACAAAATTCGATTGTCACATTCAGCAGTTTTGATTTTCTCAGTTAATGTTTCAGTTCCTACAGAAAGGGACTGATGGAACTTACGATCTAATTCAGCTGTTCCTTCTTCCATAGTAATGAATTTCTCCTTAACATCAGCCTGTACCTTTCCTAGATTTTGCTCAGTTAACCGAGTCATGTTAAACAAAGATTTGTTTTCTTCCTGGAGAACTTCAAATTGATTCTTGAGAAGATTGTTGTCGCTCTCAATAGTTTTCAAACGTTTAACCTCTGCCTTAAGAGATTTGATAATTTTCCTATTATCAAACCAAATAGTGCTAAGGAAAATTAGGAATCCCAGGAATATCCATATATGTGGTGTGATAGACACCTCTTGTAAGATCTCCCAAATGGTGCACTCAAAAAAACTGTTGAAATCGGATGCCGTCACATTCTCAGACATTATTTATAAAAGAAAAAGTTCTCTTACCTGTAATAACTGGTTCCTGCCAGTGGTGCCGAAAGAGTCCAGTTGAATCCACGTGTCCTAAATCTGAAATAAAATGACTCAAAAAGAAAATTGAAACAGACACCAGGCTGATAAGTAAAGAAAAGCCAGCAAAGTAAACAAATCAAAGGGATGCCGGCGGGTTTTTTTTTTTTGCCGGGGCTCTCAGGCCGCTGTCATGTGAACCGAGCGCTGGCGGCGGTGGGAGGGGAACAGACAGCCCGGTCAGGCAGCGCGTGCGCTGGCGTGAGAGGGCACAGGAAATCTGGCTGGGGCGGCTCGACTTAGGCGCTGTTAAAAAGGCTCTGTCGATTTCAAATCCCACTGCTTGATACTCTAGCAAGCAGCAGGGAAAATCGAGTCGCTCAGAATCTTGGCTGCTTCAGCGCGCACCCAGAGAGACTGCTCAGAATCTCAACTTCCTCCGCGCGTGCCCAGAGAGACCGCCGCAGCGGCCTGGGGTGCAAGAGACTCCGATTTGGGGCCGGTTCTCGGCAAAGCCCCACGGGGCAGGCACCACTTGTACCCGCGCTAAATAAATGCAATGCAGATATCAAAGAATATTTACCACTTTTATGATAAACTTACAGAACCAAAGTTCCAGCGTAGTACAGGTAGGGAAGAAAAGAGAGCGAGCCGCCTCTCCACGCACCATTTATTGGCAGGCATTCGCCTGAGGCAAACCCTGCCCTCTAAAGGGGGCTGTCTTAACCCTACATTTGTCTCAATAGCCTGTCTGCAGCAAGCAAGGTAGGCCCTTTGTTTACGAGCTACCAAAACAGCACAGAGATCTGATCTAGGCACCAGGAGAGCCAACACTGGGGAGTGAAACCACTAGGAAGGTACATCAGTGGACAAGGAGACCTGATCCTGTAAAAGAAGATCCATAGGGAAACATTCAGAAGAAGAGATGGGCAGGTGCCAATGCAAGAATTCACCAAACAATCTGAAAAACAACATGAAACCACCAGAACCCAGTGACCTCACAACAGGAGGACATGAACAACTTAATCAAGAAGAAGTAGAAAAAATTGACTTTATGAAAGTGATAGAGGCCCTTAACAGCATGTAAAAAACACCCTTATAGAAATGGATGAGAAGTATAACAGAAAGTTTGAAGAATTGAGTAAATCAGTGAATGATACCCTAGGAAACCAAGGAAAAACAATCAAGCAAATAATGGAAACAGTTCAAGACTTGAAAACTGAAATAGAGGTAAGGAAAAAAACACAGAGGGACGGCTGGATATGGAAAAGCTAGGTAAATGAATAGAGACTACAGAAACAAGCATAACCAGCAGAATACAAGAGATAGAAGAAAGAGTCTCAGATTCTGAATATACCATAGAGAAAATAAACGCACTGATCAAAGAAAACAGCAAATCCCACAAACTCTCATCACAAAACATTCAGGAAATCTGGACACAATAAAAAAACAAACCTAAGAATAATAGGAGTAGAAGAAGGAGAAGAAGTGCAGCTCAAGGGTCTAAAAAATATATTTAATAAAATTATAGAAGAAAACTTTCCCAACCTAATGAAAGATATACCTATGAAGGTTCAAGAAGCATACAGAACACCGAATAGACTGGATCAAAAAAAATCCCCTCTTCATATAATCAAAACACAAAGCATACAGAATAAAGAAAGAATATTAAGAGCTGCAAAGGAAAAATGCCAAGTTACTTATAAAGGTAAACCTATCAGACTTACACCTGACTTCTCTATGGAAACCATGAAAGCCAGAAGGTCCTGGGTAGAGGTAGCTAGAAACTAAAAGACCATGGATGCAAGCCCAGACTACTATACCCAGCCAACCTGTCGTTCACTATAAATGGAGAAAACAAAATTTTCCAGGATAAAAACAAATTTAAACAATACATAGCTAAAAATCCAGCCTTACAAAAAGTAATAGAAGGAAAATCACTAACCAAGGAGTCCAACAATGACCACAATAACTCAGACATCTAGAGACCCTTCACCAGCACAACCTGAAGAAAGGATACATACAAACTCTACTACCAAAACAGTGACCGGAGTTAACAACCACTAGTCATTAATATCACTTAATGTCAATGGACTCAACTCACCTATAAAAAGGCACAGGCTAAGAGATTGGATATGAAAACAGGATCCAACATTCTGCTGTTTACAAGAAACACACCTCAACCACAAACACAGGCACCTACTCAGAGTAAAGGGCTGGGAAAAGGCTTATCAAGCAAATGGACCTAAGAAACAAGAAGGTGTGGCCATACTAATTTCTAACAAAGTTGACTTCAAACTTAAACCAATCAGAAGATATGGAGAGGGATATTTTATACTCATAATAGGAACAATTCATCAGGATGAAGTCTCAATCCTGAATATCTACGTCCCTAATATAAAAGCACCCACGTACATAAAAGAAACATTGTTAAAACTCAAGGCAGCCGTCAAACCACACACACTAATAGTAGGAGACTTCAACACTCCTCTCTCACCAATGGACAGGTCAATCAGACAGAAACCTAACAGAGAAATAAGAGAATTAATGGAGGTAATGAATCAAATGGACTTAACAGACATCTATAGAATATTCCACCCAAATAGGAAAGAATACACCTTCTTCTCTGTAGCACATGGAACCTTCTCGAAAATTGACCACATAGTCGGTAAAAAAGCAAACATCCACAGTTACAAAAAAATATTAGTAACCACCTGTGTCTTATCAGATCACCATGGATTAAATTAGAATTTAACAACAATGCTACCCCCAGAAAGCCTACAAAGTCATGGACCTGTTAGTTGCGAAGAATTAGAAGCTGTTATCAAAAACCTCCCTATCAAAACAAGCCCAGGACCAGATGGTTTCCATGCAGAATTCTACCAGAACTTCCAAGAAGACCTAATACCTATACTCCTTAATATATTTCACAATATAGAAACAGAAGAGTCATGACCAAATTCCTTTTATGAAGCTACAGTTACTCTGATACCAAAACCGCACGAAGGCTCAACCAAGAAAGAGAATTATAGGCCAATCTCACTCATGAACATCGACGCAAAAATTCTCAATGAAATACTGGCAAACCGAATCCAAGAACACATTAGAAAAGTTATCCATTTTGATCAAGTAGGCTTCATCCAAGAGATGCAGGGCTGGTTCAACATATGAAAAATCTATTAGTGTAATCCATCATATAATAAGCTGAAAGAAAAAAAAACATATGATCATTTCATTAGATGCTGAAAAAGCATTGTTGAGGGAGGTCCTCCCTCTCCTCCAGCGGTGGTGGTGGCGGCCTTGTTGGTGGTGGCCTGTGGCCTGTGTCTTGTGCGTGGAGCCAGCAGCTTAATATAAATCATCATGCACTGCCTTTTCTTGCTGCAGTTCTTTATATTTTCTCTTTAGACACCTCAGATTGACTTCCAGTCCCCACGCACCCTATCGTCTGCCTCCCCACGTGGATTTAAACTCCACAGGCCTGCGTAGTCTCTGCCCGCATGGTTTGCTTTTTTCTGCGTCGTTTTTAAATCTCCCTTGCAAGCACAGCTCTTAAGTGGTGTGAACCAGAGCACATGGTTGCTGAAAGCTGCAACCCCTCAGGGTGACTCTGTCACGTGGAGGCATAAGCGGCTTCCAGGTTGCTCTTCTCTACCCCTGGATTCTGGGTTTCTGGTTCCGTCTCTGGAATTGATTTAGTTACATTTACTTTTTTGAGAAACTTGCATTTTCCAGTTTTTAACACCTACAAAGGCACTGAAACAGGACCCCATTTTCATCACGACTCGGCAACACCGCCACCTGCTGGATAATAGGTAATATGGCAGTTTTCGTTTCTAACGCAAATTTTACTGCTTTGTTTTCACTAATACAATGGATTAGTAAATTTATATTTACTAATACAATGGATTATGTCATACAAGGATTATAAGATTATGGGGATACCTTAATTTGCTTGTTACTAGGTTTCAGTTTTCTTTTCCATATTCTATCATTAAGGAAGAATATGGCACTCCTAAGAACGATAGAATCTTTATGAACTAATAATGAACAGAAGAATATGGCACTCCTAATAATGAGAGAATCTTTACAAACTAATAATGAACAGAAGAATATGGCACTCCTAAGAATAATAGAATCTTTAGGAACTAATAATGAACAATTAATTGACAGCATTAAAATTATTGAAAATCAGAGGTTATCTGAACAAGTGGATACTATGACAGACAAAATTGACTCCATATCCAAGGGTACTAGAAAGTTACCTGAAAGGGTTCAGGCTGTTGAATTTGACCTTCAGACTTTATCACAAAGTTTTGATAAGGTAACAGACAGAATGTACCTCCAAGATGTGAATCTACATGATATACAAGAAAAGTTTAAGGAGGACATGCTATCTTTGAAGGAAAAAATTAAAACTTTGGAATCACAGGTGCAGAATGGGGACCAAAAAATTGATACCTCAGTGAAATCACTGGAAATATATACAGGTCAGGAGATTCAGGATTTAAGAGAGACAATGATCAAAAGATTTGAAAAGATTGGAGAAATTATTGCACCTGGTGAACAGAGTAAGAAGGCACAAGGACAGTCAAGATTAATTAAGGCTCTGGGCATAGGGGTAACAAACCCAGAAGCTAGATGAATACTTCTTGAATCTCTAGCTTTTGAGAATGCAAACATAGAATGCAAAAAGATAATTGGGCCTTTAAAGTCTAGATCAGCACCTATGGATGAATGGATTCAGCATATGATGAATGTTGAGACGTTTAGCTATAATGATGAATCTTGGGTAGGAGAAGCGATTTCCAAAGCAATGAGGAGACATCAAAATGCCAGGTGTTTTAATTGTGGTAAATTAGGACATTTGCAAAGGGATTGCAGGCAAAGAATTTCTAGGAATAATATCTCTTCTGGGAATGACAAAAATAGGAGACCTCGGCCTTCAGGTATATGTAGGAGATGTGGTAAAGCCCGGCATTGGTCCAACAAATGTAGGTCAACAACAGACAGACGGGGCAATCCGATATCATCGGGAAACTCCTTGGGGGGCCTCTCGCAGGCCCCCAAGTCAACAGTGGTCCAGTCATTCCCAGTCACAGTGGAGAAAGTGCTTCACCAAGAAAATTAAAAGCTCCAATTTCTGCTGTAAAAAGTAATACTGGTCTAAATGATGAATTACGTGTGGAGGATGAGTCAAAAAACCCAGTAGGACAGAGTAAACGTATATTTTGGCAGACTTCTATTAATGATCAAAGACCAAAGCTAAGAGTCTGTATAAATGGCACTTTTATCACAGGTGCGGATGTAAGGATCATTACCCCAGAATCTTGGCATCCGAATTGGCCTCTTCAAGAGGTAGATGTTCAGTTCCTGGGAATTGGAACCCTATCTCATGTAAAACAAAGCACAAGATGGGTTGAATGCATAGGGCCCGAAGGGCAAATAAGGCCATATTTAGCCAATATTGCCATAAATTTATGGGGCCGTGACCTACTACAGCAATGGAATACCCAGATTAACATTCCTGTAGTTCCAGGAACTCATAATTCTGGGAAGGATATGATGAGGTATTATGGGAAAAGGTCACCAGCCATTCAGGCTGTACAAGAACATACAGCAAATACCAAACCTTTAGAGGTACCAACAGCCCTACCTTTAAAATGGCTAACTGAGAAGCCAATATGGATCAAACAATGGCCTCTAGCTGAAGATAAACTACAGGCATTGGAACAGCTGGTGCAAGAGCAACTAGATGCTCACCATATTGAAGAATCAACCAGCCTTTGGAATTCTCCTGTGTTTGTTGTAAAAAAGAAATCTGGTAAATGGAGAATGGTGACAGATCTAAGAGCTGTCAACAAAGTAATTCAACCTATGGGCCCACTACAGTCTGGAATTCCTTTGCCTTCTCTGTTACCAAAAGGATGGCCTCTAATAGTTATTGATTTGAAAGATTGTTTTTTCACTATACCGTTACAAGAAAAGGATAGAGAAAAATTTGCCTTCACAGTGCCTACTAATAATAATTCTCAGCCTAATAAGAGATATCAGTGGACTATCCTCCCACAGGGTATGCTCAATAGTCCTATACTGAGCCAATATTTTGTAAGTAAGCCATTGGAAATAATTCGTAAACAATTCCCCAAGTCCATCATTTATCATTACATGGATGACATCTTGTTATCTGATTCAAATAAAGATACTTTAGAAAGGATGTTTGAAGAAGTAAAGAAAGTCTTGCCTAGGTGGGGATTACAAATTGCCCGTGAAAAGATTCAAAGAGGAAATTCTATTAATTACCTAAGTTACAGAATAGGGTTAGAGAAAATTAAAACACAAAAGGCACAAATTAGGAGAAACCGGTTAAAGACGCTTAATGACTTCCAAAGATTGTTAGGAGACATTTCCAGTCTACGACCAGCTGTTGGGATAACACCTGATCTAATAGTTCATTTACACAAAACCTTAGATGGTGATAAAGATTTGAATAGTCCAAGAAAACTGACAGCTGAAGCAGAAAAGGAACTGCCAATGATTGAGGAAAAATTGCAGGAGGCACATGTGGATAGGGTGAACCCAAATCTTAGCTGCATCCTAGTCATATTGCCTTCCAGAATTTCTCCTACAGGGATTCTAATGCAGAGGGAAGATATTATTTTAGAGTGGATATTTATACCTAATAAACCAAGTGAAAAATTAAAAACGTATTTGGAAAAAGTCTCTGAATTAATTATAAAAGGTAAGCTGAGACTTCGTCAACTAGCAGGTATAGACCCAGCAGAAATTATAGTGCCTTTTACTACTGAAGAAATAAAAAAGTTATGGGAAGACAATGAACCGTGGCAAAGAGCTTGTGCTAATTTTTTGGGAGAAATTAATAGCAAATATCCCAAAAGCGGTAGACTTAACCTCATAAAAAGAACGTCTTGGATTCTTCCTAGAATTGTACGTGATGCTCCAATAACTGGAGCCTGTACGTTCTATACTTATGCAAATAAATCAGGGAAAGCAGGTTACAAGTCAGATGAATTGAGTAAGGTGGAACAAAGCCCTTATGTTCTGTCCAGAAGGCAGAATTATGTGCCATTCTTAAGGTGCTAAGGGATTTTAAAGAACCTCTTAATATAGTTACAGATTCACAATATGCAGAAAGAGTTATCTTGCATATTGAAACCGCGGAATTTGTACCAGATGACACAGAGTTGACTTCATTGTTTATCCAGGTACAAGACATAATCAAGAACAGGCTTTGTCTGATGTACATGACACACATCTGGTCCCATACATGTCTGCCTGGTCCTCTAGCCCAAGGCAACGCTGAGATTGATCAATTATTGATTGGAAGTGTGTTGCAGGCCTCAGAATTTCATAAGAAGCATCATGTCAATAGTAAAGGCCTAAAGAAAGAATTTTCCATTACTTGGCAACAAGCTAAGGATATTATAAAGAGATGTCCTGCTTGTTCTTCTATAATCAAACACCGTTGCCTGCAGGGAGTAACCCAAAGGGTACTAAGAGAAATGAAATCTGGCAGATGGATGTGTTCCACTTTATGGAATTTGGTAAATTAAAATATGTACACCATACCATAGACACATATTCAGGTTTTCATTGGGCTACTGCCCTGACCTCAGAAAAGGCTGATTCAGTAATCACACATTTATTAGAAGTTATGGCCATCATGGGTATACCTGCACAAATAAAGACAGATAATGGTCCAGCATATGTATCTAAGAAAATGAAACGCTTTTTTGATTATTATAATATAAAACACATTACAGGTATACCAAATAATCCTACAGCTCAGGCAGTTATAGAAAGATCAAATCGTACTATAAAGGATATGCTGAACAAACAGAAAGGGACCGAAAATACCCCCAGAAATAGATTACATAATGCTTTATTAACCTTGAATTTTCTTAACGCTAATGAGAAAGGAACAACAGCAGCAGAAACACATTGGATAATGGAAAAGTCTGCTGAACTAAATCAACCGATTGATTTCAAAGATGTGCTGACCTCTCAATGGAAGACAGGTGATGTGCTATGTTGGGGAAGGGGTTTTGCTCTTGTTTCCACCGGAGAAGAAAAATTGTGGATAACATCAAAATTAATAAAGTTTCGATTTGAAGAGGAGAAACCTCTTGGAAAGGAGAAATGACAACTCATCCACAATGATGATATTCATACAGGTGGTAAGAAAAACATACAAAATGGGGGCAGGGTTCTGTTCTTATCTCCACAGAAAAACACTCATCTTTGAAAAATTCAAGGGACCCTGGATGTTTGGATACTGACAGATGGAAAAATACCTGCCCAATAGGAAATATCAAGAAAACTGAATGAGTTGTGTAAGTAAAATATATTAAACAATATTTCTAAATTTATAAAGCTGGTTTTGAAGTTGGACTCTGGCTCAGTCCCTCTCCAATTCCAAGCCTGTTAGTAAGAGAAAAACCCAGAGTTTCTGGAGTTTCTGTCTCATGTCAAGAGCCATGATATGGGACAGAAAGAAATATGAGTTTAGAAAACATCTTTGCTTTTCTTCATATCTATCATACTTTTCATTGAATATATCTATCATGCCTTTCAGTGAATATATATATATATATATATATATATATATATATATATATGTCTATATGATTAATGTTTAAGTTTTTCACAATGAACAATGAGTTTTTCCTGAAGTGACATTTGAATTTTCCAGGAAGAAGATGGGGCCCCATAACAACTCCTCCTGGTTGATATGATGTCATGATACTGATAGCGCTACTACATGACCTGCTTTGCATACCAGCTGCACAAGACAGTTCCAACTTGGTTAGCTGAAATGGTGCACATCTTATATAACATTTTGGCCAGACCTGCACAAAATACTCAGAAACTATTGGCAATTTTAAAAGACATTGATCTTGAAATTTAACCATTATTTTACTTTCACAGGATCCCCCAGAAAGAACGTCGCCCCCATGACAGCTGGAAGTAATTCTAGAGGACGACGTCGCTTCTCCCAGTAAAGTTTGCCCTTGGGTTTAGGGACATCATTTAGGGGTTGATTATAATTAGTATACGATTGAGGGTTGGGGGAGGAATTTTATAAGCTCAGGGATCATCTTGAAAAAAAAAGAGGGATGATGGGATAATAGATTTGTAATTGTGAGTTACGGTTTTTAGACATATATATTGGTATAGATTCTTGTATATTGATACAAAGTTAAATTATATTGACTATTGTATGCATGCATGTTTCTACCTCTGTTTAAAACATTTTTTATGTATTGACATATATTGTATATATTTACCATATTGCAGTGTACATTTCTACCTCTGTTTAAGATACTTATATAATGTTTGTGTATTGATATATATTTACCTACTGCAATGTATATTTGTACATTGTTCATATTTGGAGGTCATTGTCCTCATTTGTTTCACAGTCGTTTATTGTCTTAGTCTTTAATTTAGATAGATATTGAGAATTATATAGATTAATAGCCATCTAAGTTTGTCATTTATAATTAGACTAATCTGGTTCTTTAGATATATAGAGATTATACTCAGTATAGATAGATAATCTTCAGCTTCTTCAAAGAGCTGTAGAAAATGGCTTTTAATCTAACTCAGAGTTTTGTGGTAGTGAGACACAATTGCTCCTGTCAACACCACTCTATTCCCGAGAGAATGTTGAGCACCAAAGACACTCCACTTGAAGCCTTTCTTTTTGGCAGAACTGGCCTTTGGGCAAAGAAATGCCCATACCTCAACCACTGACAGAGATACAGAGCATGCATCAATGGATAAAACAGGACTGTCATATCTTGCCAAGACAGGGTAAGAGAGTTTTGAAAAAGTTGCTTGCCTTTGAAAATGATATGTCAGTTATGTTAGGCCTTAGCCAAAGTTGGTCGTGACTTTGGGTGATTGCCCAGGTAGCTAGTTGTCTCTGTGATTTGTTGCATGTTTTGGAAGTTGTTTTACTGAACTTCCTAATTACCCAGGTAACATTATTTCCCTTCTCAGATCTTCGATGGGTTTGAAGACTATATAAATGTAGTTACTTTCTCTCATGACTTGGCCAAGTTATTTATTATACAAGACCTAAGCTAGTTAGAATAGGATATTTGTACTTATTGTATATAATTTCATAGTAGGTTTAGAACTCTCTTATTTAAACAAAAGGGGGAGGTGTTGCAGGTGGTCCTCCCACTCCTCCAGCCTATAGCTGCTGTGATACCAGCCCATTGGTGCGTGGTCTCTCTCCATTTAAAAAAGCAGCCACTTCCCTCTGCTCTCTCTCTTTACTTCCTGCTCCACTGGCGACTAGACTCCCTTCCTGATTGCGCAGAAGGCTGTGATCTGTAAGTTTTTCCCCTTTAAATAAATACCACCCTATTAATCATAATTCCAATCTGGTTTGGCATTGTTTGTGGCTTACACCTTCAAAGCATTTGACAAAATTCAAGATCCCTTTATGATAAAAGTCTTGGAGAGATTAGGGATACAAGGGCTATTCCTAAATATAATAAAAGCTATTTACAGCAAGCCAACAACTAACATCAAATTAAACGGAGAGAAACTCAAGGCCATCCCACTAAAATCAGGAACACAACAAGGGTGTCCACTCTCTCCATACCTCTTCAATATAGTGCTCGAAGTTCTAGCAAAAGCAATAAGACAACATGAGTGCATCAAGGGGATTCGAATCTGAAACAAAGAATTTAAATTCTGTAGTAATAAGAGCGCAGGGGCTGCATCCCCAGCACCCCGGCCGCCTGCTAGCTTATGCTTCAAAATAATTATACAGACACTGTATTCTTTTAAACACTGCTTGGCCCATTTCTATCTAGCCTCTTCTAGTCTAATTCTCGCACCTGGACTAGCCCATTTCTAATCATCTGTGTAGCCCAAGAGGTGGCTTACCAGGGAGATTCTAGCGTACGTCCATCCTGGGTTGGAGCTTCATCACATGTGCCTCAGAGAGCAGAGCTATCCCTGCGTCTGCCCAGGAGAGGGGAGCATGGCGTCTCTGCTCCAGAGAGCAGAGCTGTCGAGTCTGAGCTCACTTCCTCTTCCACCCAGCATTCTGTTCTGTTTACTCCTCCCACCTATGTTTTAGCCTATGAGGGTCAAGCAGTTTCTTTATTGCTTAACCAATGAAATCAACAAATTGATATATGGCATTCCCACATCAGTTAAACTTTTGTTATTTGCAGATGATATGATAGTGTACATAACTAACCCCAAAAACTCCACCAAAGAACTCTTGCAGCTGATAAACACCTTTAGTAATGTGGCAGGATTAATGATCAACTCCAAAAAATCAGTCGCCCTCTTATACACAAAGGATATGGAAACAGAGAGGGAAATCAGAGAAGCATCACCTTTCACGAGAGCCACAAACAGCATAAAATATCTTGGGGTAACTCTACCCAAGGAAGTGAAAGACCTATTTGAAAAGAACTTTAAGGCATTGAAGAAATAAATTGAAGAGGATACCAGAAAATGGAAGGACCTCCCTTGCTCTTGGATTGGGAGGATCAACATAGTAAAAATGGCAATTCTACCAAAGGCAATTTATAGATTCAATGCAATCCCCATCAAGATCCCATCAAAATTCTTCACAGATCTGGAGAGGACAATGATCAACTTTATATGGAAAAACAAAAAAATCCGGAATAGCCAAAACAATCTTATACAATAAAGGATTTTCTGGAGGCATTTCCCTCCCTGACTTCAAACTCTATTACAGAGCTACAGTAATGAAAACAGTGTGGTACTGGCATAAAAACAGAGAAATCGACCAATGGATTCGTATAGAAGACCTGGACTTTAATCCACAAACCTATGGACACCTGATTTTCGATAAAGGAGCTAAAATTATACAATGGAAAAGAGAGAGAATCTTCAGCAAATTGTGCTGGCATAACTGGATGTCAATATGTAGAAGAATGAAAATAGATCCATATCTATCACCATGCACAAAACTCAAGTCCAAATGGATTAAAGACCTCAATATCAGTCTGAACACACTAAACCTAATAGAAGAGAAAGTGGGAAGTAGTCTACAACATATGGGCACAGGAGATCACTTCCTACATATAACCCCAGCAGCACAGACATTAAGGGAAACATTGAATAAATGGGACCTACTAAGACTGAGAAGCTTCTGTAAAATTTTAAGAAATTCTATCGTTGACATAAAACAGTAGGTTTCATAGATAAGCCTGAAAAATATTCAAGTTCTGAATATTTAAGACCATACAGCATAGCAGAATGAGTAAAGTATTAGGATTCCATATTAATAATTTGAAGCCTGTACATGATTGGGTAATGGATACCTGTAGCCTGAAAAGGACAAATGAAAGTTTATTTTAATTATTCTTTGAAGTTTTATATAGAGAAGCAGACCTATTCTATTTTCCTCACAGGCCTATATGACAAATACTAATATTTTCCTTATAAATTAGAAAAATTAAAATTCAAAGAAGTAAAATAATATGCCTATACTAATCAAAATATAAGAGTTAGAACATTAGTTCATGTTTTCTCTCAGACATTAATTATTTACAAAGTTTATTCTGAAAGTAGAAAATGGATTATTAAAGTTAGTATACATATATGTGGCAGTGATTCAATAGAAGGAGGTTGTATTTATTTTGTGCCAGCTATATGTATGTATGGAAACCTCATAAAATTACATAAATATGCATATTTTCTATGTGTTCATAAAAATTCAATAAAACAATTTAGAAGGTGAAATAAAGTGTGAGATACTCATGAATGTAATAGAAGCTATGAGGCTTATCTGTGAAGCAAAATTATGATAGGAGAGAAGGAACACAACATTTGTGATACTATGGAAAATGTAATAAGTATTTCAGTAGAGGCAACATTATTGCAACAGTAATCTACATATTGGAGAATTTGTTCAATTTAGTCTAAACCAGTACAAATTTCTGTTACATTCTTTTAAAATCAGTTTTGTGTAAAATTGCTTCTTAGAAAATAATGAAAAGACTATTATTAATTATCTCCAATATTTAATAAGAGGTACTACCACATGAAGAACAAAAGTAATGTTGAATAATGTTTTGATGCCCAAATGATCAAAAGGGACTTTTGTTATCTCATGAAAAACTCATGTTTTTTTTACATTCTTTATATAGCCTTCAGTTCTTTCTGTAGTTATTCTTGCAAGTAAAATTCTTCTATGTGCTTATCTAAGTGAGAGCCTAATGAAACTGTCTTCAAAAAAAGACCGCATGCTATTTCTCACAATTCTTGTGAAATAATGTCACATATGGCAATAGAAATCATAATTTATACACTCAGAGTAAAATTATATTATTTTCATCTAAAAGAAGAACATAAACATGAATAAGACTTTTTTAATAGCATGATCCTGTAATAGACTAAAATAGCGATCCATTTTTTTCAGGCTATTGAGTTGTCATTTTTCAAATAAGAGTATTCATTAGAAAGTAAGAGAAAGTAATATAACAAAGCATTGTTGCATTATTATGTTTATTGAAAAGTGCATAGTGGAGTCTTCGAAACTTTAAAAAGAATTGATGACTGGTCTTCAAATCCAAAATTCGGAAGTAATTGATCTAGGGTAGAACATTTATATCAGAATAAGTAAGCTCGGTGGATAGCCACAAAATTCATCCATGTTTAAGAAACACTGGATGAACAACTTATGTTTCCCTATAGGTGCAGTAATGAGGCAAGCAGGCCTGCTTTTTGTTCCTCCCGGCTCCTGCATGACTAGCTTTACACCCAAAATAACAACACGCAAATTGTATTTATTTAAACACTGCCTGGCCCATTAGCTCTACCCTCTTATTGGCTAACTCACATCTTGAATAACACATTTCTAATAATCTGTGTACCACCACAAGTGGTGGCTGTAGCGGCGTAAACGAATGCAGACAGTTTGTAAAAATATATATAGATTTAATGTAGAAATAGACTTACAGAACCACCGTTCCCGCGGAGACCAGGAAAATAGAAGAGATAGTTCAGAGCACACTTGCCAAATTTATAGGCAGACATTAGCCCGAGGCGAATACGCCCCCTAAGCGGCGGGACTTATCCCTACATCTGTAGTAATATGGGCGGTGGTGGGGCTGTGTCCCCAACACCCCAGCCACCTGCTCGGCTAGCTTTTGCCCCGAAATAACAACACACAAACTGTATTCTTTTAATCACTGCTTGGCCCTTTTCTATCTAGGCTAATTCTCACATATTAATTTAGCCCATTTCTAATCATCTGTGTAGTGCCCCTAGGTGCACTTACCGGGAAGATTCCAGCCTCTGTCCATCCTGGGTCAGAGCTTCATAGTGTGCATCTGCCTGGGAGCTGGGAACATGGCGTCTTCCTCTGAGGTGTCTGCTCCTGAGAGCAGAGCTGTCGAGTCTGAGCTCACTTCTTCTTCCTCCCAGCGTTTTGTTCTGTTTACTCCTCTCACCTATCTTCTAACCAATGAAATGGGCCAAGGCAGTTCCTTTATTAGCCAATGACCTTCCTCCATCATTTCCCCTTTTTTGGTTTAAACAAAAAAAAAAAGAGCAAGGCTTTAACTTTAACATAGCAAAATTACATATAACGAAACAGTTATCAAGTAAAAGTTACAATAATCTTTATCATAACTAAGGAAAACTATAACTACCTATTCTTAACTCCATCAAAGACTCCAGAAAGATACAATACTACCTAAGCAAACAAGAAAAAAGTAACTTTCAAAACTCTAGAAATGACAGAGACATCTCGCTGCCTGGACAGTCACCCAAAGTTCCTCTGTACTGTTGGGGCATCCATCTTCAGCCTTCAGGCCCATAGTATCCAGAGACATTTCCATGAAGCAGGAAATTCCAAAGACAGTTCAGTCATTTTCTGCTGTATCCTGCAGAATATCTCGCAGACTCTTTCATGAGTCAGGAACCCCGAAAGATCATCTCACCTTTAGACAAGTTCAGTAGTCCTCTCTCTGCGGGTTCTTTGTGTCCAGTTTATGCAACAGTCCAGGCAAGAGCAGTTTCTTGCCCAAATGGCTATCAAACTCCATAAGGTGCCTCTTCGATGCCCATCTTCCTCTTGAAGTAGATTGGTATTGCCAGGAGCAGAGTGTCTCATTGTCATGAAAAGTCCTAAGTTATTAAAACATTAAATGTCCTATTCTGTAATCTTTGAAAGACATGAAGAATGTCTATCTAAAATATATCTCTATATATCTAGAATACATATTTAAATGAACTACACAATCACAATACCTTAATCAAAATCAGAAACACTTATACATATAACAAAATTGACCGTAAATCTCTATCAATAAAGCAAAATCTATACTAATGCAAATTATTCATACCTATATCAGGTGGATTACCAGGAAGATTCTACCCACCATCTGTCTTGGGTAGGGGAAGCATGATGACTGACTCACTTCCCTTCTTCCCAGCATTCTGTTCTGTCTACTCTACCCACCTATGTTCTGACCTATCAGGCCAAGCCGTTTCTTTATTAATTAACCAATGAAAGCAACATATAGAAAAAAGACCCACCTACATCATTTCCCCCTTTTTATGTTTAAACAAAAAAGAAAGGCGTTTATTTTAACATAGTAAAATTACATATAAAAAACAATTATCAAGAAAGAATTACAGTTACAATATTTATATCTACTTTATCTTTTTCATAACTAAGGAAAACAATAACTGTCTATCTATTCTTCAACTCTCAAAGACTCCTGAAGTATATGATATTCCCTAAGTAAACAAGAAGTAAGCAACTTCCAAAACTCTAGAAATGGCAGAGACATCTTGCTGTCTGGACAGTCACCCAAAGTTCTTTTGTACCATTGGGGCATCCATCTTCAGACTACAGGCCCATAATATCCAACAGATATTTCCATGAAGCAGGAAATTTCAAAGTCAGTTCAGTCACTTTCTTTTGTGTCCTGCAGAATGTCTCACAGACTCTTTCATGAGTCAGGAACCGCAAAGGATCATCTCACTTTTAGGCAAGTTAATCAGTACTCTTCTCTGAGGGTTCTCTCTGTCCAGTTTATGCAACAGTCCAGACAAGAGCAGTTTCTTGCACAAATGGCTAAACAACTCCCTAAGGAGCCTCTTCAATGCCCATCCTCCTCTTGAAGTAGGTTGGTTCTGCCAGGAGCAGACGTGTATTGTTGTCATGAAAAGCCTTAAGTTATTAAAATATTAAATGCCATATTCTCTAGTCTTTGAAAGGTATGAAGAATGCCTATCTGAAATATATCTATGAACATCTAGAAAGTCTAACTAACATGACTACAAACTTGACTATTATAGATGATTATCCATTAACAACCTATACTTTCTAATTATACATTACATTTTTAAATGAACTACACAATCACAATACCTTAATCAAGATCAGAAATATACATATAACAAGATTGACTGTAAATTAGTATTAGTAAACCAAGATTTCTATCAATTTTTTTCTCATTGTATGAAACACATTTTCCCTTGCTTAACAGTTGGGCTTTTTGTTTCTTTGTTTTTGTTTTTGGTATACAGAATATATAACCCTATTTGTTAATTGTTGATGCTATTTACCTGTGCTGCTGAAGTCCTACTCTGAAAATCTTTACATATGAAAGCTGAAGTCCTACAGCTGAATGCCATTTCATTTTCTCTTGTAGTTTCTGCTTTACTTATCTATTTTAAGTTATTGATTTTAATAAATGATAGAAACTAGAAATGATCTAAGAGTTGCAACATTTATGCAAGATGAACCATTCCAGAAAGTTTACGTTCTCAATTGTGATTTACTTCTGATTTTCTGTACATTGATCCAAACACCTCTAAAATTAAGATTATGTTTTACACTACTACACTTTTTCATTTCTTTTATATAAACAAACTCCAGCAATAACCAATACCATAACAATTCAACACTGCACAAAGTATTTATGTTGTCTTACTTAATAGTTGTCATTTTCCAGTAATTTTGTAATTATTTTAAATGTTAATTTTAAGTTGAATAGATAAGTATTTGGAGAAAAAAATGAAAAAGGGAAAACTCATAGTATAATAGCTGAAAAATATTATCATATTTTATTACTATATGTAATAACACATTTTATTACTATAAATATTGACATTGTATTCACATTGTTTGAACACATCTCCCTAGGAAGGGTAATATGAAAGATCTATCTTATCTGTGCCGTTATATTTTTAAATACCTTCTTTAATTCATCTATTATATATTTAACATTATAAAATATTCCTAGGGCTATATTTCTTTAGGGATTTAAACATTATTCAAAGTAATCATGTCATTTAAAGTATGAATATTAGAAGCAACAATGCATGGATATACTCCAGTAGTGAGGAAAAGAGGTTTCCTTGAAAATGTAGTATAAAAATCAATACGTAGAAGACAAGCAGCAATGACCAAAGAATCAATGGATGAATTAATTACATCCTTTCTCTGAAAAAATAGTATTCTGAAGTTATACTTCTTTATATCTCAGAATGTGACTGTTCTTGGAGATGGTATGTTTGAGAATATTAACCTAGCATAAGACTTCCAAAGTGTACATTATTAACTACTTTTGCAATGCTATGAGAAACACCATGGCCAAATGCAACTTAAGAAGGAGGGAGTTAATTTTGTCTCAGAGATACAGAAGAATGAGTGTACATCATGGTGGAGGAGAGGCATAAAAATAAAAATCAAGCATACTGGCAGGAACAGTAGTTTTAGAGCTCACATCTTCGACAGCCAGCATGAGTCAGAAAAAGAAGATGAAAAGTTTGTGAAGTTTATTCTCCCAAAACCCTCCTACAGTGTAATACTTCTTTCATTATTGATTTTTATTGAGCTGTACATTTTTCTCTGATCCCCTCCCTGCCTCTTTTCCTCCCCCTTCAACCCTCCCCCAAGGTCCCCATGCTCCCAATTTATTCAAGAGATCTTTTCTTTTCCTACTTCCCATGTAGATTAGATCTATGTAAGTTTCTCTTAGTGTCCTCATTGTTGTCAAAGTTCTTTGGGATTATGATTTGTAGGCTGGTTTTCTTTGTTTTATTTTTAAAAACCAGTTATGAATGAGAAAATGTGATAATTGTCTTTCTGTGTCTGGGTTACCGCATTCGAAATGTTTTCTAGCTCCATCAATTTTCCTACAAAATTCAGGATGTTTTTATTTTTTTCTGCTTTGTAATACTTCATTTTGTAACTGTACCACATTTTCCTAATCCGTTCTTCTGTCAAGCAGCATTTAGGTTGTTTCCAAGTTCTAGCTATGACAAACAATGCTGCTATGAACATAGTTGAGCACATGTCCTTGTGGCATGATTGAGTATCCTTTGGATATGTGCTTCTTATAGGAAAACCACAATATCTTAAATTTAACTAATAGTGACACCAACAGATTGAAATGTCTGAGACAACCATAGTGCCCCAATTCGTATGACTGTATCTTTCTATAAAATGGAATTTTGGGAACATAAAGAGATAACAGTGGTGTGTACAGAGAGATGATATGAGATTCCCCTCTGTATGCTATTTATATGCTTTATTACCATTGATTAATAAAGAAGCTGCTTTGGATGATGGCAGGGCAGAATATAGCAAGGTAGTAAATCCAAGCAGAGATTGAGGAATAAAGAAGGTGGAGTCAGGAGATGCTATGTAGCTGCTGAGAAGAAAGACACCAGAAACTTACCAGTAAGCCACAGCTTCCTGGTGATACATAGGTTAATTGAAACGGGTTAATTTAAAATGTAAGTACTATCTAAAAAAACACCTGAGCCATTAGCCAAAGAGTGTTGAAATTAATAAAGTTTTGTTTGATTATTTAGGACAGGGTGGACATAAGAAACAAACACAGTCTCCATTTACATAATGGCACCCAAGGTTTAGCAATATAATCTACATTAAGAATAAAAAAAAAAGCCTTTTTTTACGAGCTACCCAACCAGCACGGAGATCTGATCTTGGTACCAGGAGAGCCATCACTGGGGTGAATGAGTTTTTGACCTGCAGCATCAGCCCAAAACACGGAACTCAGATGTTCCTTATCCTCCTATAATTCCTGGTGTTCCTTCAGGGGCTATACTCCATGGATACTGCCCCTCTCTATCCCACGAAGCTTGCATCCAGAACCCCCCTTCTGCCTCCCTCTCCTCTTTGGGCACATAACATCACCTAGCCCAGCCTGTATGGGTGCTTGGACCAAGTCATGAGGGCAACCTGGCAGGCTGTAATTCCTTTGTCTCAATAGCCTGCCTGCAGCAAGCAAGGTAGGCCCTTTGTTTACGAGCTACAAAACCAGCATGGAGATCTGATCTCAGCACCAGGAGAGCAATCACTAGGGAGAACCATCACTGGGAAGGTACATCAGTGGTCAAGGAAACCTGATCCTGTAAAAGAAGATCCATAGGGAAACATTCAGAGGAAGAGATGGGCAGGCACCAATGCAAGAATTCACCCAACAATCTGAAAAACAACATGAAACCACCAGAACCCAGCAACCTCACAACAAGAAGACATGAACACCTTAATCAAGAAAAAGTAGAAAAAATTGACTTTATGAAAGTGATAGAGGCCCTTAAACAGCATGTAAAAAATGCCCTTATAGAAATGGATGAGAAGTTTAACAGAAAGTTTGAAGAATTGAGTAAATCAGTGAATGATACCCTAGGAAACCAAGGAAAAACAATCAAGCAGATAATGGAAACAGTTCAAGACTTGAAAACCAAAATGGAAGGAAGGAAGAAAACACAAACAGAGGGCTGTTTGTGTAGGATTCCTAACCATGGAAGCAGGTCTACCTCTGACTTGGGGCACTTTTCCATCTTTTGGGTTGCCTTGTTCTGCTGTGGGATAACATTTTTGTATACTGTAATAATGTGTCTTTGTCAAGGCAACAGATGATTGATTTGACAAAGAGTTGAGTAGCTAGGCAGAAAAGAATAGGTGGGACTTCCAGGGAAAGAAAAGAAATCAGGATGAATCTAGGCACATAGGAGAAGTACAATTTATAGAATGGTGGAAGGGTAAAAAAGTCACATGTCAGAACATAAATTAACAGAAAAGGGATGCTTCAATTTATAAGACCCTGTTGGGAACAAGCCTAAGCTAAGGCCAAACATTCATAATTAATAAGTCTCTGTGACATTATTTGGGATCTGGTGGTCCAAGGAAAGAGCACCTATATTGTCCAACCTCAACATGAGTGCTTTTGTCTTGTCTTATTGTATCTACTTTTGTCCTGTTTGGCTCTTGTCTCTCAGAGGCCTGCTCTTTTCTGAAGAAGAAATGGAAAGAGATGAACCATATTGGGGATAGGAGAGTTTGGGAAACCTCTAAGGAATGAAAAGAGGGAAAACTGGCAGGGATGTATTATAGGAGAGAAGAATCTATACTCAATAAAATTAATAAGAGATTAAAATAATAAAGTTAGTTTACAAAGTGTTAAATCTTGTTATGATATTTGCATAAATATATGTTACTTCATTGTCCTTAATCATTTTTTTTGCTTAATGTCTGTCATACCTCCTTTACCATACTTAATTCTAGTTCCCTTCCTTTCACCAATAGTGTGTTTCTTCAGCTTTCATAACACATGCATCCCATTACCAGTTCCTTTTCATTACATTCTGTTCTCTTAGAGGGAGCAATTAAAAGGCTAGGGAGAAACACGGCAATGGGGAAAATTTTCAAGAATCAACAAGGATGACCCCAGCTAAGACTCTAAGCAGCAGTGGAGAGGATGCCTAAACTGGCCTTCTCCTCTAATTAGATTGATGACTACCTTAATTATCATCATAAATCCTTCAAACAGCAATTGATGGAAGAAGATACAGAGATCTATGGCAAGTCACTTTGCAGAGCTCCTGGAGATCAGCTCAAGAGAGGGAAGAGCAATAATATGAGAAAAGGTATCAAGACCATGATAGCGATACCCCCAGAAAGAGGTGACCTGAGCTAGTGATCTCACTGACTCTGAACTGAGAGAGGGTGTCAGGGTCCGTGCTAGCCCAAAATATAAATCATTTCTCTGGAGCAGAGGAAAGGCATGGGAATTAAGGTACAACTCACAAGGCTTTATCGGCAGGGAGATTCCTAGGTCAAATGCCATATTTCCTTCACTTTTCTTACCCATTTAGCAGTGATAAAAGTTACATTTCTGTTACTATAATTTTCACAGACTCTAAATATCTCTGCCATTGTTTTTCTTTTAACTTTTTATAGCTATCAATGTAAATAACTGAATACTTTTTTATCCCATATATATAATTTATCATCTACAAATGTTTTTACTTATGATTTAATTTTTTTTGTTTTTTATATTTTTTTTAAAATTTATGTTTTATTTTTGGGCACTCATTACTCAAATATCCACTGGTGGTATAATTTTTGTGGGTTTTTTATGTTCTCTTCCTTACATCTGGACACTTTACTTATGTTTTGGGGGGGGGGGTTACTGATCAGCTCCACACTGGGCACCATTATGTTGTGGTCCAGTGCCAGCCTGGACAATAAATTATTTCTCTGACCAGCAGGGAGGCATGGGAATAAATACACAACTCACATCACTTTATCAGGATGTAGTATTTTAGTGATCCCTCATGAAATCCTGAGATAACATCCTGAAATATTCACCCGTGTTTATTCTCCAAACCACTTTTATACCAAAATGTAAATTGAGGGGAAAATTCATTAGCATTCTGTTTCCAGGGTAGTAGGACTAAAGTGACATCCACAACTATGAATGTTCTGTTACATAGCCTGGATTAACACCTCTTTCCAGGCAATCTCCATAATTACAAAAAAAAAGAGCAAAACAATATTAGCGTATCCTAATCCTTTGTTTAGGATGGTGACATCCTGTCTGGAAGGCCAGGTGACCATCTTCTGTGAGGCCAGGTGCAAGCTATGGCCTGAGAGTCTGGCTGCCATACAATGAAGACATATGGGCCTACAGCAGGGGAACCTACATTGGACTAAATTAGGCACAGTGAATGTGGAGGACAGTTCTGAGCCTTGGAAAGTCTGTGAAGCCATGGGCGGCAGGACTAGAATTTATCCCTAGTTCTTGAACTGGCATCTAGGAGCTCATTGTCTTTGGAAGGATACATTGTTCAGCCTAGATATAGGGGGAAGGTCCTTCTTGGTCTTGCCTCAAAATGAAGGGTCAGACTTTGTTGACTACCCATGGGAAGCCTTACCCTTTCTGAGGAGTGAAAAGGAGCAGGGTGGAGAGAACAGTGGAGCACGAGGAGGGGAGGGAGTGGGAACAGGAATAGCTATATAAAATGAGAAAAGATAGTATTTTTAAAAGTTCTTAATATAAAACTAGGCTTTCTTCCCTCTCTCTCATAATCTTGCCAGTGGCCATGTCAGAGGAGTAGCAGGAGGTAATTGCCTTCAGTTTATTAGCCCACCAGAAAGTAAAGCTCTGATGGGTAAAGCTCAGATATGCAGAGCCCCAAGTGTTTTGGTCCCGGAATATTTTTTGTTAATGTTGTACTTTTACATGTTTGCCAACGTCATTTTTCTCTGGTATCTGGCACAGTGTGAATCAGAGTGGGGAGATCTACATTCACCTTAACGTAGTGTGATTGTCTCATGGAAATATCCAATTATACTAGGCATTTTTACCTGTGGATTATTATGAAGATGATTTCCTCCTAAGCTGTACTGCTTAACTGAAACAATAATTGTATACAATAATAGTGCTACATTAAATTAAATTTTGATGACTAAGGGTCTTTAATAAATATAGTAAGGGATCATGATAGGGATTAGCTTAGTAGGGAAGTTAGTATAGGTAAAGAGAGGATAAAATATTGCCCCTGCCTCTGGTAATGCAGAGGTTGCAGAGGATAGAAAGTAAGAACAAGGAGATGTCATATAACTAATTTTTCTTAAAGTGTTATATAGACTGTGACTTATTTTAATGATGAGTCCCAGAAGCCCAGTTATCTTAAATGTTTTAGTCATAATGTTTGGGGATGTTTTCGCAGATTTGGGTGTGCATCATAACTAAAACAAAGCTTTAAAAATGACTTAAGTTTAAATTAAGATGTTTTTGTTGCTCACTTTTAGATGAAAACCCAAGGAAATAATTTAAAGTTTACTAAGGCACATAGTTGAGTTAATGATTCATTAATGTCAGGCAGGGAACAAGAATAAATTAGTAAAATAATTAGCTGATGTGCCTTTCTTACTAGATTGTTTGAGGATCAAAGATGATGATTAATTCATTGTACCATTCTACTGTCAGCTTCCTGATAGGAAAAATCTGTTGATGAATATGTACATAGCCTGAATATTTAAAGTACAGATAACTGATGCTTTTCACTTAGTAAAGATTAGATTTGAGATTCTTTTAAGATTTCTTAGATTACATTTTGAGATAAATAATAAAATAATTTGTCCTTTCTTTGTAACCACAAAATGCAACCTGCCAGTAAATGAACTGACTGATAAAATTACCTTGCCTGCTTACACTCTGTTATGCTCTATCACAAATGGATTAGGTATGAATATATGTGGTTTCTTATGACAACTTGTTTTTCAACTATAATACATAAAATGTTTAATCATCTAAGGCTTATGGAAAACATGATGAGTTTTACTTGTATTCATTGTAATCATTCATTTGAAAAATAAATTGTAACCACATTGCAATTTTTATTTGAATTAAAAGATTTTGCTTGAATATATAAGCTGTATGGGAAAAATAAATTTAGTGAGAAGGTAAATGTAAAAAAGAAAGAGAAAGAAAACAGAAGGAAAGATGTAGAATGAAAGTTAGAAGAAAGATATCAAGATAGACAGTAGGGAGACAATAGAAGTATAGAGTAACAAAAGCAATACTAAGAATAATTAAATAAAGAACTGAACATTGTATTGGCAGTAAATAAATGCAAAGGCAGATATGAAAGAATATATATACAGTTTTAATGTTTAAACAAACGTAGAGAACCGAGGTTTCCACTTAGCCATTTCACAGGAGGCAGGAAAAAGGGAGGGGCCTCCTCCTGCACGCCCGATTTATCCCTAAGCATTCGCCTGAGGCAAACCCGCCCCCTAAAGGTGCTGGCTTAACCCTACATCTCCCACTTTTGTCTAAATAAGAAAGAACTAAACCAAATATAACCATAAACAATAATAACAAATGATAAATATAACAAACAATATTGAGAACAAAAGTTTTCAAAAGACTGGAAATGTCTCCTAACAGTCTTTGAAAGTCATTAAGAGTCCATAGGTGATCTCTCTGAATTTGTGGCTTTTGTGTCTTAATTTTTTGCAAACCTATTCTATAGCCTAAATAATTAACAGAATCTCCATTCAGAATCTTTTCAGGAGCAATTTGCAATCCCCATTTTTGTAACAGTATCTGTATTTCTTCAGTCTGTTCAAGGTATTTATGTTTGAATCGGATAACAATATGTCGTCCATGTAATGGTATACTATAGATTTGGGAAATTTCTTGTGTATTATTTGCAATGGTTGGTTCACAAAATATTGGCACAGGGAGGGGCTATTTAACATACTCTGGGGGAGGACGGCCCAATGGTATCACCTCGAAGGTTGAGAATTGTTATAAGTAGGCACTGTGAAGGCAAATTTTTCTCTATATTCTTTTTGCAAAGGTATAGTGAAAAAACAATCCTTTAAATCAGTAACTATGAGAGGCCATCCTTTTGGTAATAAAGAGGGCAAAGGAATTCCAGATTGCAGAGGGCCCATAGGTTGAATAACCTTGTTGATGGCCCTGAGATCTGTCACCATTCTCTATTTACCTGATTTTTTTCTTAACCACAAATACAGGAGAATTCCAAGGGCTGGTAGATTCTTCTATATGTCCAGCATCTAGTTGTTCTTGTACCAGCTGTTCTAAAGCCTGTAACCTTTCCTCAGCTAAAGGCCATTGCTTTGTCCATATTGGTTTCTCAGTCAACCATTTTAGAGGCAAGGCTGTTGGTATTTCTGAAGGGACATCAATTGCTTGTTCTTGCACAGCCCTAATGGCCGGTTTTCTCCTTTTGTAATATCTTCTAATATTATTTTCAGATATATAGGCTCTAGAAGTAGCAGGAATGTTGATTTGGGTATTCCATGGTTGTAATAGGTCACGACCCCATAAATTCATTGCAATATTGGCTACATATGGCCTTTAATTTTCCTATTTGTCCCTCTGGCCCTATACATTCAACCCATCTCATGCTCTGCCTTACTCAAGATAGGGTTCCAATTCCCAGGAGCTGAACATTTACATTCTGAAGAGGCCAATATGGATGCCAAGATTCTGGGGTAATGATACTTACATCAGCACCTGTGTCCAGCAGGCCAGTAATAAAAATGCCATCTACACATACTCTCAGCTTAGGTCTTTGATCATTTATAGAAGTTTGCCAAAACACCCGTAACTCTCTTTCTGATCAAAATTGCTTGTAAAAGTAGGCATGTGGCTTCCTAATTGTCCTGACGAGGCATGTTCTCTGCAGAAACTGGAAATGACTGAGCCATGTTTGCCATGGGGGCCTGTGAGCCCCCCCCTCACATTTCGCTGTCTGTATCAGATTGCCTTGTCTATCTCTTGTAGACCTGCATTCATTCGTCCAATGTCTGCCTTTTCCACATCTTCTACATAAACCTGGAGGCTGAGTCCTCCTATTTCTGTTATTTCTAGAAGATGCATTATTATTATTTAAAAATCCGTTGTCTACAATTCCTTTTCATATGACCCATTTTGCCACAATTAAAACATTTGGTATTCTGGTGTCTCCTTTTACCATTGGAAATTGCTTCTTCTACCCATGCTTCAGTGCCATAGTCAAATGTGTCAACATTTAGTGTATGCAAGACCCATTCTTCCAAGGACGCTGATCTGATCTTTAAAGGCCCCAAGATATTTTTGCATTCCACATTTGCATTTTCGTAAGCCAAAGACTCAATCATTATACGTCTTGCTTCTGAATCAGATATCCCTATTTGTACAGCCTTAGTTAATCTTTGTAAAAAGTCACTAATGGGTTCTCTCTGACCCTGTTTAACTGTGACAAATTATTCCATTCTCTCTCCTGGGTCTTGTACCCAGTCCCAAGCCCTTAAGGCTGCTGTAGTACACATGGAGAGTGTGTTTTCATCCAAATTAGCTTGTTCCTGAGGGTCGGAAAAGAGCCCTTCACCTAGAATTTTATCTAGGGAAATGTCAATTCCCTTCACCTTTTCCTGCTGTTCTAAAAGTCTAGCCTCTTGCCTGAATAAGCATTGCCATTTCAATTGTGGTCCACTCTCAAGGACCGCGGAGCTCAGCCGGAGCCAGTCCGAGGGGGTTGCTCTGCTTGTCATGGCCCAAGATTTTAGCATCTCTTTAACAAAAGAGGCGTGCATCCCAAAAGTCATGACAGCCTGTTTAATTTCTTTGAGATCATTCATACGGACAGGCTCCCATGTATCTTCCTTGATGACCCTAGGGTTTCTGGAACCATTCACCTTTTCTGTTGTTATTACTGGAAAGACATGCAGAGCTATAGGTAGAGCTTTGTGGAAATTGTCCCGGAGAGATTTACCCACAGATGTAGTTAAAATTTGCCTTTCTACCCTTTGCTCTTCTTCATCAGAATTTAGAAATTCCTCAAACTTTTCAATTCTATTCACCATTGCCTTCTGCAATGTATAAATCTCTTGTCCAGAATTATGTTCCAAAGCCTTCATTGAGGATTCTAAAGTATGAAATTTGTCCAGTAGAGATAACTTGTCATCTTTGGACATAATTTTTATGGCATAAACCATGCCTTCTTGTATTGACAATCTTTCCGCCAATCTGTCATAAGCTTTAGACAAAATCTGATTGTCACATTCAGCAGTTTTGATTCTCTCAGTTAATGTTTCAGTTCCTATGGAAAGGGACTGCTGGAATTTACTATTCAAAGCAGCTGTTCCTTCTTCTATAGTAATGAATTTCTCCTTAACATCAGCCTGTACCTTTTCTAAATTTTGCTCAGTTAACTGAGTCATGTTAAACAAAGATCTGTCCTCTTCCTGGAGACCTTCAAACTGATTCTTGAGAAGATTGTTGTCATCCTCAATAGTTTTTAAATGTTCAACCTCTGTCTTAAGAGACTTGATCGTATTTCTATTGTCAAAATATATAGTGCCAAGGAAAACTACAAATCCCAGAAATATCCATAGATGTGGAGTGATAGACACCTCTTGTAAAATCTCCCACATGGTACTCTCAAAAAAGCTGTTGAAATCTAAAAGAGTCCCGTTCTCAGACATTTTATTTATAAAAGAAAAATTCTTTTACCTGTAATGACTGGTTCCTGCCAGTGGTGGCGAAAGAGTCCACTTGAGTCCATGTGGCCTAAGTCTGAAATAAATGACTCAAAACCAAAATTAGAGCAGACACCAGGCTAATAAGTAGCAATTGGGCCAGAAAGGGAACAGAGAGAAAAGCCGCCAAAGTGAACAAATCAAAGGTATGCCGGTGTGTTTGAGCAGGCTTGCAGGGCCGCTGTCACATGACCTGAGTGCTGGTGGAGGCGGGAGGGAAACAGAGACTGATCACGCTGTTACAGAGGCGCTGCCGATTTCAAACTGCCGGGGAGTGCTAGCTCTCCCGTCCCGCTTGATTCTCTAGCAAGCAGCAGGGAAAATCCAGTCGCTCAGAATCTCAGCTGCTTCTGCGTGCTCAGGGAGACCTCCACGAGGAGGTGCCACTGTGGTCGCCCCCAGGAGGCTCCGATTTTGGGGCAGGTATCCTCAAAGCCCCACGGTGCAGGCGCCAAATGTAGCGGCAGTAAATAAATGCAAAGGCAGATATTAAAGAATATATATACAGTTTTAATGTTTAAACAAACTTACAGAACTGAGGTTTCCACTTAGCCATTTCACAGGAGGCAGGAAAAAGGGAGGGGCCACCTCCGGTGTGCCTGATTTATCCCTATGTGATGGAGGAAGGTCATTGGTTAAATTAAAAGAAACTGCTTTGGCCCATCTCATTGGTTAGGAGATAGGTGGGAGGAGTAAACAGAACAAAACGCTGGGAGGAAGAGGAAGTGAGCTCAGACTCCGCAGCTCTCCTCTCCGGAGCAGATGCCTTCAGAGAGACGCCATGCTACCTGCTCCAGGGAAGACGCACGCTATGAAGCTCCAACCCAGGATGGACTTAGGCTAGAATCTTCCCGGTAAGCGCACCTAGGGGTGCTACACAGATGATTAGAAATGGGCCAGAGCAGTGTTTAAAAGAATACAGTGTCCGTGTAATTATTTCGGGGCATAAGCTAGCCGGGCAGGCCAGGCGGCTGGGGTGTTTGGGGACGCAGCCCCGCCGCCGCCCCATATTACAACAAATGACGCCCAGACGTGTGGCTAACTAAACCCACTTAAAAAACCTGAGAAGGCTTAAAAATAAGGGAGAGAGCATTTAACACAGATTTTTGCTGTTTGTTGGTGGCGTGCTGTAGAGAGATTTCCTGATTCAGCAACAGCAGCAGAAAAAAAGCTGCGTTATTTTAAAGTGTGGCTTCCTGGGGCTGTGCCGCCAGTGCAAACTCTGGCTTTATGTTTGTGTTCCCGCTTGGGATCGGAAGGAGAGAGCTCTGAGACCTTGACGATGACTCAGAGCTCCCCGCCTGCTCCTGGGCAGAAGGCAGAATCAGGCTTAGGCAGGCGGAAGAGCATGGCGGATTCCTGCCGCCATACAGAGACGTGTTTTTAGACTGCGCAGTGCTCTGCCTGTCAGATTTGGATGTTACTTGGATGAAAAGAATTTCTGTGCTGCACGCTCAGTCTCAGAATTAAAGTGCTGAGTGCCGCTCCTACCTGGTAGCCCCAAGAGGCTTCCTGACTCAGCTTCAGCTGCAAATCCCTGCAGTTCATTAAGAGGTCCTGCCACGAAACACTTAAACGGTGTTGACGAAAAGCTGAACGCATGTTTTTCGGTTCTCAGCCGTAGCAGGAAAAAAGCTGCGCCGTTTAAAAATGCCAGCTTTCTGGGCCATCCTGCCACGGCAAACTCTGACTGTTTGAGGCAGGAGGGCCGGCTACCGAGAGAGGACTTGAGTGTTGTCCGTTGTAGCTCGCTGGCTGGCAGGGACCTTGAAATACCAGTTGTGGCTATAAACATAGCCAGTACCTCAGCAGTGAGGCTGGAAAGCTAAGGATCCAGCCGGCAAAGCCACGCCTTTAGTCCTACTGATATTGCTTGCTAAATTAAGGACTCATGTGGTCAGAAAAAGAGAGATATACAGTAAAGAGAGATTCAAAGACAAAGAAAAATTTTAAATGATTTACAGTGTTAAAATATATGCAGACTAAAAGTTAAAATTCTTAAAGCAAACCTCTGTGACTTCAAGGTGTGGTAGCACACGCCTTTAATCCCAGTGCTTAGAAGGCAGAGACAAACAGATCTCTGTGAGTTCAAGGTGTAGTAGTGTACGCCTTTAATCCCAATGCCTGGGAGGCAGAGACGGGTGGATCTCCAAGAGTTCAAAGACAGCCTGGTCAAAGATGTACGCTCAAAAAGCAAAAAGTTAACCTAGAAATGTCACAGCTTAGATTCTTAAGCGCCTAGTGATTTAAAGGCGTAGATCAAAAGTGCTCCTGGATAGTAAAAAATTGCAGATTCACAATAGGACAGATTCAGACCGCTAAACGAGTCACACTGTTGGATGAATGTACGTAGGCTTGGGAGAGAGAAGGAAAAGAATATAGAGAATAAAGTTAATGCTTAAAAAAAAAAAAGGTAAAGTCTTTAAAGAGACAGAGTACAGATAGTTATAGATATAAATAAAAATAAGCCGCGTAAAGATGGAAAATTCACAGAGAGTCTGGATTATGTACATTGTGTTTTCTTTAAAATTTTTGACTGTGAAGGAGCTAAGTACAGAGAGACATTTCATTATATGGGCTGCCCAGTGGAACCAGAACGGATATCATGAGGGTATGATTTCAAAATTTGGATCTAAGGATATGATACTTTGGAAAAGAGATTCTGCTTTTGTTTTCACAGAGGATCAGACCTTGTGGATTGCATTTATCCCGATTTGGTATGATGGACCACGTCCTCCTGAAGGGTTGCTGTGAACATCTTCAGAAAATTGCTTCGCTCAACTGCCAACTGAGATGACCCTGGCACACAGGTTATACCATGAAAGACCTAATTAACGACGCCCCCATTCAGCAGGAAGCAGTTTGGAGAGAAAAAACTGCGCCCATGTTCCCAAATATAGTTTATAAATGTTCTTTTACATTTAAAGGGGGATATGATATAGACATGAATAATTTGCATTAGTATAGATTTTGCTTTATTGATAGAGATTTACGGTCAATTTTGTTATATGTATAAATGTTTCTGATGTAACTTTTACTTGATAACTGTTTTGTTATATGTAATTTTGCTATGTTAAGGTTAAAGCCTTCCTTTTTTTGTTTAAACCGAAAAAGGGGAAATGATGGAGGAAGGTCATTGGTTAAATTAAAAGAAACTGCTTTGGCCCATCTCATTGGTTAGGAGGTAGGTGGGAGGAGTAAACAGAACAAAACGCTGGGAGGAAGAGGAAGTGAGCTCAGACTCCGCAGCTCTCCTCTCCGGAGCAGATGCCTTCAGAGAGACGCCATGCTACCTGCTCCAGGGAAGACGCACGCTATGAAGCTCCAACCCAGGATGGACTTAGGCTAGAATCTTCCCGGTAAGCGCACCTAGGGGCGCTACACAGATGATTAGAAATGGGCCAGAGCAGTGTTTAAATGAATACAGTGTCCGTGTAATTATTTTGGGCATAAGCTAGCCGAGCCGGGCAGGCGGCTGGGGTTTTGGGGACATAGCCCCGCTGCCGCCCTTATTACTACACCTATGCATTCAACCGAGGCAAACTGGCCCCCTAAAGGGGCTGGCTTAACCCTACAGAACATTGGCCTTCAGAAAGTCCTTGTGTGTCTGTTTGTCCACCCAATTCTTTACCTGCTCTGCATTTTCTCTTCAGTTTCTAGTTCCTCAGATAGAAAAGTCAAAGATCTGCTGACTCCATTGATTCTCCCTCAATCTCTATGCTCCTGGAGGATGGTCCTCAAGATAGCACTATGATATCCTTTCTACTTCATGACCTCCTCCCACATTTCTGTATAAAAGTAAGTCTAAATTCTACATATGAGAGAAAATACGTGCTTTTTGTCCTTTCAAATATTCCTTATATTCTATAACAGTGACTTCCAGTTCTGTTAGATCCCAACAAATACTGTGATTTAATACTGTATTCCATCATAATAAAAATCCATTATGTATATGTAGCCTACACTTACTATCCATTTTTCTGTTTATATAACTCTGGGCTGTGGGTAAATTATTTATTTTGTGAGGGTCTCAGAGATTTCAGACCATTTTTACGTCTTCCACATGCTTAGACAAAATATTGTGACTGAGGCACGGTCAAGAAACTTCTTTACTTTATCATATAAAGATTACTATAACAGGAGGAGCCCAGGTAGTTTCATGAAGACAGGCAGATTGTAGTGAACAACAAACTTCAGCAAAGAGCTTTCACAGTTCTGGAATATAGCAATGATGTTTTCATGTCTGAAATTTATCAATGGATTAAACTATTGTTTTCAACAGAGCTCTCCTGATCTAAATCTAATCATCTCTGGAAATACTGACACAGATAGACCCACCAGAGTACTTTACTATCTCTTATATATTTTTAAGTTTAGTAAATTTGACAATAAAAATTAGGCATAACATTTGTCATAATGGCACCCAAACATACATTAATCTACAAGATTCAAACAATGCTAATCAAAAGCCTAATGCCCATTGCATAATAGAAAACACATTAAACCAATATTCATTAATACCCATGATCTCAAGAATCATTACTATTTGAAGTCCAACTCCAAAGACTCCTATGAGAGCTGAGTGAACTCTTCCTTGTAAGCCACTGTAAAAATTAATTTAAAAATTTATTCTTTATAACTATAATAATATATAAAACCAAGGAACTGCCCATGCCTCATCCACTGACAAAATGCATGATGTCTGGACCGGACAAACAGGAAAAAAAAAACCTGCCAAAACTTGCCACAAAAGAGTATGACAGTTTTGAAATTTTTCCTGCCTTTGAAAATGATCTATCAGTTACTCAAGGACTTAACCAAAGTTGGTTGCTTCAATGTTGCAAATGAGACTTTGGGTGATGGTATTGGTAGCCAGTTGTCTCTGTCATTTATTGCACATTCTGGAAGCTGCTTGATTGCACTTCCTGGCTACACAAGTAATATTATCTCCTTTCTCAGTTCTTCTACTAGCTTGAAGACTAGATAAATAGTTACTTTTTCCTTATCACTTAGCTAAGACATTTCTAATACAAGACTTAGATCCTTAGAATAGAATAATCATTGAAACATTTAGCATATATTTCTTGCTTAATATTATTATGCTGGTTTTAATTCTAAATTTTATATTTGATATCTGTTTATCCTGTCTATCATTTTATATTGGTTTAGAACTCTCTTATTTAGACAAAAGGTGGAGGTGCTTAGGAATCTCCTGTAGACAATGGCCTTTGAGATGCTGGACCAGGTTGGTTGTGGCCTTGGGTACCAAAAACGTGCATGCTATGTCTTTCCTTCTCCTCTCTCAATTGACTGCTAGATTCGGTTCCTGTTCCTCATTCATGCAGAGAAATGTGATCTGAGAGTCCCCCCGAACAAAATAAAAAACCTTTTATTTTACTCAATTATGAGCTAGTGTATGAATACTTTATTCACATTTTTCTATACAGACACACCTTTATTCAGTTCTTTCTTGGAAGCTGCTTGCAAGGATCCTAATACTACAAAACATTGCCTGTTTTCCAAGGCTTTCCTTCAAAATATGACCGATGGCCTTTGTAGGGATAAGTCCCGCACCTTAGGGGGCGTGTTCGCCTCAGGCTAATGTCTGCCTATAAATTTGGCGAGCGTGCTCCGAGCTGTTCCTTCTACTTTCCTGGTCTCCGCGGGAACGGTGGTTCTGTAAGTCTATCTCTACATTAAAACTATATATATTTTTACAAACTGTCTGCATTCGTTTACGCCGCTACATTTTGGCGTCCAACGTCGGGCTATTTTGCCCCCGACTCAAGCGGGTAGCCCGCTAGCTAACACAGCACCCTCCTGGGTGCTGTTTTTCAGTTTGTGACTCCGGCCCCAGTGCCGAGTCCGAGACATACTCGGCCACACAGGCCCATTCTGCCTGCCTTGGCTAAGTTTTACAGCGGAACCCCACTGCCTGAATTAGCGGAAGCTTAAGTACCTGCAGTTTTGCAACAAAAGCTGCCACAGCGGCAGATTTGGTCTGACACAAAGTGACTTGGCAGGGCAGTGGTGGCGCATGCTTTTGATACCAGCACTTGGGAGGCAAGGGCAGGCAGATCTCTGTGAGTTTGAGGCCAGCCAGGCAGTGGTAGCACACGCCTTTAATCCCAGCACTTGGGAAGCAGAGGCAGACGGATCTCTGTGAGTTTGAGGCCTGCCAGGCAGTGGTAGCACACGCCTTTAATCCCAGCACTTGGGAAGCAGAGTCAGACGGATCTCTGTGAGTTTGAGGCCTGAAGGCCGTGGTAGTGCACGCCTTTAATCCCAGCACTTGGGAGGCAGAGACAGGCGGATCTCTGTGAGTTTGAGGCCAGCCAGGCAGTGGTAGCACACACCTTTAATCCCAGCACTTGGGAAGCAGAGGCAGACGGATCTCTGTGAGTTTGAGGCCTGCCAGGCAGTGGTAGCACACGCCTTTAATCCCAGCACTTGGGAAGCAGAGTCAGACGGATCTCTGTGAGTTTGAGGCCTGAAGGCCGTGGTAGTGCACGCCTTTAATCCCAGCACTTGGGAGGCAGAGACAGGCGGATCTCTGTGAGTTCGAGGCCAGCCTGGTCTACAAGAGCTAGTTCTAGGACAGGCTCCAAAAACACAGAGACCAACAACTGGCAGGAACCAATCATTGCAGGTAAAAAATTTTTTCTTTTATAAATAAAATGTCTGAACACATTACTGTTCAAGAATTTAACAGTTTTTTTAATTGTACCATGTGGGAGATTTTACAAGAGGTGTCTATCACGCCACCTCTATGGATCCTTCTGGGATTCATAGTTTTCATTGGCACCAGATGGTTTGATAATAGAAATATGATAAAGTCTTTACGAGACGAATCCAGGATTCTTAAGGCAGAGATAGAACGCTTAAAAACGATTGAGGATGATAACAATCTTCTCAAGAATCAGTTTGAAGTTCTCCAGACTGATAACAATCTTCTCAAGAATCAGTTTGAAGTTCTCCAGACTGATAACAATCTTCTCAAGAATCAGTTTGAAGTTCTCCAGACTGATAACAATCTTCTCAAGAATCAGTTTGGAGTTCTCCAGACTGATAACAATCTTCTCAAGAATCAGTTTGAGGTTCTCCAGGCTGATATTAAGGAGAAATTCATTACTATGGAAGAGGGAACAGCTGATCTGGATCGTAAGGTTCAGTCCCTCTCTGTAGGAACTGAAACATTAGTGGCTGATATTAAGGAGAAATTCATTACTATGGAAGAGGGAACAGCTGATTTGGACAATAAGATTCAGTCCCTTTCTGTAGGAAATGAAACATTAACTGAGAGAATCAAAACTGCTGAATGTGACAATCGGATTTTGTCTAAAGCTTATGACAAATTGATGGAAAGATTGTCAATACAAGAAGGCATGGTTTATGCCATAAAAATTATGTCCAAAGATGAGATGTTATCTCTAACGGACAAACTTCATACTTTAGAATCCTCAATGAAGGCTTTGGAACATAATTCTGGACAGGAGATTCAGACATTGCAGAAGGCAATAGTGAATAGAATTGAAAAGATTGAGGAATTTCTAAACTCTGATGAAGAAGAGCAAAGGGTAGAAGGGCAAATTTTAACTACATCTGTGGGTAAATCTCTCCGGGACAATTTCCACAAAGCTCTACCGACAGCTCTACCTGCCTTTCCAGTAATAACAACAGAGAAGGTGGTTGGTTCCAGAAACCCTAGGGTCATCAAGGAGGATACATGGGAGCCTGTCCGTATGAATGATCTCAAGGAAATTAAACAGGCTGTCATGACTTTTGGGATGCAAGCCTCTTTTGTTAAAGAGATGCTAAAATCTTGGGCCACGACAAACAGAGCAACCCCCTTGGACTGGCTCCAGCTGAGCTCTGCAGTACTTGAGAGTGGACCACAATTGAAATGGCAATGCTTATTCAGGCAAGAGGCTAAACTCTTAGATCAGCAGGAAAAAGCAAAGGGAATTGACATTTCCCTAGATAAAATTCTAAGTGAAGGGCTCTTTTCCGACCCTCAGGAACAAGCTAATTTGGATGAAAACATACTCTCCATGTGTACTACAGCAGCCTTAAGGGCTTGGGACTGGGTACAAGACCCAGGACAGAGAATAGAATCATTTGTCAGAGTTAAACAGGGTCAGAGAGAACCCTTTAGTGACTTTTTACAAAGATTAACTAAGGCTGTACAAATAGGGATATCTGACCCAGAAGCAAGACGTATAATGATTGAGTCTTTGGCTTATGAAAATGCAAATGTGGAATGCAAAAGGATTTTGGGGCCTTTAAAGCTCAGATCAGCGCCTTTGGAAGAATGGGTCTTGCATACACTCAATGTTGATACATTTGATTATGGCACTGAAGCATGGGTAGAAGAAGCAATTTCCAATGGTAAAAGGAGACACCAGAATACCAAATGTTTTAATTGTGGCAAAATGGGTCATATGAAAAGGAATTGTAGACAACGGATTTTCAGAAATAATAATAATAATGCATCTTTCAGAAATAATAATAATAATACATCTTCTAGAAATAACAGAAATAGGAGGACTCACCCTTCAGGTTTATGTAGAAGATGTGGAAAAGGCAGACATTGGACGAATGAATGCAGGTCTACAAGAGATAGACAAGGCAACCTGATACAGTCGGGAAACGTGAGAGGGGGGGCCTCACAGGCCCACATGGCAAACATGGTTCAGTCATATCCAGTTTCTGCAGAGAACGTGCCTCATCAGGACAATTAGGAAGCCCCATGCCTACTGTTACAAGCAATAATGATCAGAAAGATAAGTTACGTGTGTTTTGGCAAACTTCTATAAATGATCAAAGACCTAAACTGAGAGTGTGTGTAAATGGCATTTTTATTACTGGCCTGCTGTACACAGGTGCTGATGTAAGTATCATTACCCCAGAATCTTGGCATCCAAATTGGCCTCTTCAGAATGTAAATGTTCAGCTCCTGGGAATTGGAACCCTATCTCGAGTAAGGCAGAGCATGAGATGGGTTGAATGTATAGGGCCAGAGGGACAAATAGGAAAATTAAAGCCATATGTAGCATATATCGCAATAAATTTATGGGGTCGTGACCTATTACAACAATGGAATACCGAAATTAACATTCCTTCTACTTCTAGAGCCTATAGTTCTGAGAATAATATTAAAAGATATTACAAATGGAGAAAACCGGCCATTTGGGCTGTACAAGAACAAGCAATTGATGTCCCCTCAGAGATAACAACAGCCTTGCCTCTAAAATGGTTGACTGAGAAACCAATATGGACAAAGCAATGGCCTTTAGCTGAGGAAAAGTTACAGGCTTTAGAACAGCTGGTACAAGAACAATTAGATGCTGGACATATAGAAGAATCTACCAGCCCTTGGAATTCACCTGTATTTGTGGTTAAGAAAAAATCAGGTAAATGGAGAATGGTGACAGATCTCAGGGCCATCAACAAGGTTATTCAACCTATGGGCCCTCTGCAATCTGGAATTCCTTTGCCCACTTTATTACCAAAAGGATGGCCTCTCATAGTTATTGATTTAAAGGATTGTTTTTTCACTATACCTTTGCAAAAAGAATATAGAGAAAAATTTGCCTTCACAGTGCCTACTTATAACAATTCTCAACCTTCGAGGAGGTACCACTGGACCGTTCTCCCCCAGGGTATGTTAAATAGCCCCTCCCTGTGCCAATATTTTGTGAACCAACCATTGCAAATAATACGCAAGAAATTTCCCAAATCTATAGTATACCATTACATGGACGACATATTGTTATCCGATTCAAACATGGATACCTTGAACAGACTGTTTGAAGAAATAAAGATACTTTTACCTAAATGGGGATTGCAAATCGCTCCTGAAAAGATTCAGAAGGGAGATTCTGTTAATTATTTAGGTTATAAAATAGGTTTGCAGAAAATTAAGACACAAAAAGCACAAATTAGGAGAGATCGCCTACGGACTCTTAATGACTTTCAAAGACTGTTAGGAGACATTTCCAGTCTACGACCAGCTATTGGAATAACACCTGATCTAATAATTCATTTGAACAAAACCTTGGATGGTGATAAAGATTTAAACAGTCCCAGAGAATTAACAGCTGAAGCAGAAAAGGAACTGACAATGATTGAGGAAAAATTACAACAGGCACATGTGGACAGGGTGAATCCAGAGCTCGATTGTATTCTTGTCATACTACCATCAAAAATTTCTCCTACAGGAATTTTAATGCAGAGAGATGATATTATTTTGGAATGGATCTTTTTACCACATAAACCAAGTAAGAAACTGAAAACTTATGTGGAAAAAGTCTCTGAGTTAATTATAAAAGGCAAGCTGAGACTTCGTCAACTAGCAGGCATAGACCCAGCAGAAATTATAGTGCCCTTCACTGCTGATGAACTAAAGAAATTATGGGAAGATAATGAACCATGGCAAAGAGCTTGTGCTAATTTTTGGGGAGATATTAATAACAACTATCCAAAAAGCAAGCGGCTTAACTTCATAAAGAGAACTTCTTGGATTCTTCCTCGAATCGTCCGTGATGCTCCAATAACTGGAGCCCGTACATTCTATACTGATGCCAATAAATCAGGGAAGGCAGCTTACAAATCAGAAGACTTGGATAAGGTGGAACAAAGTCCGTATAATTCTGTCCAGAAGGCAGAATTATATACCATTCTTATGGTGCTAAGGGATTTTAAAGAACCTATTAATATAGTTACAGATTCACAATATGCAGAAAGAGTTATTTTACATATTGAAACTGCTGAATTTATACCTGATGATACTGAACTAACCTCATTGTTTCTCCAGGTTCAAGATTTGATCAGGAACAGGCTTTGCCTAATGTACATAACACACATCCGATCCCATACGGGTCTGCCAGGTCCTCTAGCACAAGGTAATGCAGAAATTGATCAATTACTGATTGGTAGTGTGCTACAAGCCTCTGAATTTCATAAAAAACATCATGTTAATAGCAAAGGTTTGAAGAAAGGGTTTTCAATTACATGGCAACAAGCTAAGGAGATTGTAAAGAAATGCCCTACTTGCTCTTTCTATAAACAAACGCCACTGCCTGCAGGGGCTAATCCAAAGGGCACCCAAAGGAATGAAATCTGGCAGATGGATGTGTTCCACTTTGCAGAATTTGGCAAATTAAAATATGTTCATCACACCATTGACACTTATTCAGGCTTTCAGTGGGCAACTGCTTTAAGTTCAGAAAAAGCTGATTCAGTAATCACTCATTTATTAGAAGTCATGGCTATCATGGGTATACCTACACAAATAAAAACGGACAATGGTCCTGCTTATATTTCTAGGAAAATGAAACGGTTTTTTGATTATTACAATATCAAGCATGTTACAGGTATACCATACAATCCTACAGGTCAAGCAGTCATAGAAAGATCAAATCGAACTATAAAAGATATGTTGAACAAACAGAAAGGGGTGGAAAACACCCCCAGAAATAGGCTACATAATGCTTTGTTAACCTTGAATTTTCTCAACGCTAATGAGAAGGGAACAACGGCTGCAGAAAGACATTGGATAATGGAAAAGTCTACTGAACTAAATCAACCAGTTTATTTCAAGGATGTGCTGACCTCACAATGGAAGCCAGGATATGTGCTACGTTGGGGAAGGGGTTTTGCTCTTATCTCCACAGGTGAGGAAAAATTGTGGATACCATCAAAATTAATAAAGGTTCGGTTTGAAGAAGAGAAGCTACTTGGAAAAGATAAATAACAATTCTTTCATAAGGATGGCGAACATACTGATGGTAAGAAATACAGATAGGTTGGAGGCAGGGTTCTTTTCTTATCTCCACAGGAAAATACTAATCTTCAAAGAAATTGAGGGACCCTGAATATTTAATTACTGATGGATGGACACATTTTGTAAGTATTAATTTTTATTTATATATCTTATTAAACATTTCTTTATAAATATATAGAGCTGGTTTTGAAGTTGGACTCTGGCTCAGTCCCTCTCCAATTCCAAGCCTGTTAGTAAGAGAAAAACCCAGAGTTTCTGGAGTTTCTGTCTCATGTCAAGAGCCATGATATGGGACAGAAAGAAATATGAGTTTAGAAAACATCCTTGCTTTTCTTCATATCTATCATACTTTTCATTGAATATATATATCATGCCTTTTATTGAATATATATGTATGTATATATATATATATATATATATATATATATATATATATATATATGTCTATATGATTAATGTTTAAGTTTTTCACAATGAACAATGAGTTTTTCCCGAAGTGACATTTGAAGTTTCCAGGAAGAAGATGGGGCCCCATAACAACAACTCCACCTGGTTGATATGATGTCATGATACTGATAGCGCTACTACAAGACCTGTTTTGGATACCAGCTGCACAAGACGATCCCAACTTGGTTAGCTGAAATGGTGCACATCTTGTACAACATTCTGGCCAGACCTCCACAAAATACTCAGAGACTATTTGCAATTTTAAAAGACATTGATCTTGAAATTTAACCATCATTTTACTTTCACAGGATCCCCCAGAAAGAACGTCGCCCCCATGACAGCTGGAAGTAATTCTAGATGACGAAGTCCCCTCTCCCAGTAAAGTTTACTCCTGGGTTTAGGGACATCATTTAGGGGTTGGGAGGTTGGGGGAGGAATTTTATAAGCTCGGGGATCATTTTGAAAAAGAAAAGAGGGAATGATGGGATTATAGATTTATAATTGTGAGTTACTGCTTTTAGACAAATATATTGGTATCAATTCTTGTATATTGAAACAAAGTTAAATTATATTGACTATTGTATGCATGCATGTTTCTATGTCTGTTTAAAACATTTTTATGTATTGACATATATTGTATTGATATATATATTGTATACATTTACCATATTGCAATGTACATTTCTACCTCTGATTAAGATACTTATATAATGTTTGTGCATTGATATATATTTACCATATTGCAATGTATATTTGTACAGTGTTTATATTTGGAGGTCATTATCCTCATTTGTTACACAGTTGTTTATTGTCTTAGTCTTTAAGTTAGATAGATATTGAGAATTATATAGATAAATAGTCATCTAAGTTTGTCATTTATAATCAGACTAATCAGGTTCTTTAGATATATAGAGATTATACTCAGTATAGATTGATAATCTTCAACCTCTTCAAAGAGCTGTAGAAAATGGTCTTTATTCTAACTCAGAGTTTCGTGATAGTGAGACACAATTGCTCCTGGCAATACCACTCCATTCCCGAGAGAATGTTGAGCACCAAAGACACTCCACCTGGAGCCTTTCTATTTGGCAGAACTGGCCTTTGGGCAAAGAAATGCCTATACCTCAACCACTGACACAGATACAGAGTGTGCATCAATGGATAAAACAGGACTGTCATATCCTGCCAAGACAGGGTAAGATAGTTTGAAAAGTTCCTTGCCTTTAGTAATGGTATGTCAGTTATGTTAGGCCTTAGCCAAAATTGGTTGACTCAACATTGCAAACGAGACTTTGGGTGATTGCCCAGGTAGTCAGTTGTCTCTGTCAATTGTTGCACATTTTGGATATATCTTGTTTGTTGAGTAGTGTTTATTCCCTTCTCAGATCTTTGACTGAGTTGAAGATTATATAATTGTAGTTACTCTTTACATTATTTGGACTCCTTGAGATAGAATGTTTAGAAAAGCTTTTGTTCTCAATATTGTTTGTTATATTTATTATTTGTTGTTATTGTATGTAGTTGTATTTGGTTTGGTTCTGTCTTATTTAGACAAAAAGGGGAGATGTAGGGATAAGTCCCGCCCCTTAGGGGGCGTGTTCGCCTCGGGCTAATGTCTGCCTATAAATTTGGCGAGCGTGCTCCGAGCTGTTCCTTCTACTTTCCTGGTCTCCGCGGGAACGGTGGTTCTCTAAGTCTATCTCTACATTAAAACTATATATATTTTTACAAACTGTCTGCATTCGTTTACGCCGCTACAGGCCTTTATTACCCTGTAACCTTTGCATTGTATGTGTAAGCAAAATCAGCATCTAATGAGCAAAGTAAAGTTCTGCCTCCTGCTTCAACAATTTCCTGGTTTACCTCGCACCATGATTGCAGTAACTTGAGCATTCAGGAGGCTAAGCAAAGTGAAATCAACAAATTTGGTTGTTTTCCACCCCAAGAAAACTTACAGGTAAGTTTATTCTTGCATCCCCTGTTCAGTGTGGTTTAGCTAATTCCTTCTCATCTTTTTATTGTTATATTGCAAAATTTGCTTCTGATTTCATGTAAATCTTTCCAATGACCACATTTTTCTTGTCCACAATTTTAATGTTTTTTTTTCTGTTCCATCTCTCTCTTTTTACGTTTTCTTCCTCTCTGATCTTTGCTGTTAGTTTTCAATGGAGATCTGGCTAAAACTAGCCAGCATTCCCGATGCTAAAGACTAAGTGCCAATCAATATCTAAATTTTCTTCACAAAATTAATTAATCCAATGCTTATTAAATTCAGTTTTAAAAAAGTCTTAAGACACTACCAAAATGGTGCTGAAAATTTTATGAGACCATATCATAAACAATCTCTAGGTCATTATCAACAATGTCATCAGGTCCACCAGGAATATTACTCATGGCAGGAACATGGAAGCAGGAACCTGGAGGCAGGCACAGATACGGGAACAATGAAATAATGCTGCTTACTGACTTGTTCATTGTGGCTTGGCCAACCTGATTTTTTGTATATACGAGCACCATTTGCTCAGGTGGTGCACTACCCAAGATGGTCTGAACACTCCTACATCAATGATTAATTATGCAACTCTATGATAGACTTACTCATAGTCTGATCCTATAGAGGCATTTGCTTATTTGACATTCCCATCTCTCAGATGACACTAGCTTGTGTATGGTTGGCAAAAAATGTGTGTGTGTAACTTATGTGTATATATAAAAACTATGAAAAGGTAATTTCTGCTGCTATATTGCCTTGACATTATCGTAATGAGAACTTAGTACCTTAGTAAAGAAGAGGGAAATTTAATCTGAATGAATCAGCTCACACATGCTTTAAATTTTGCAACATTTTAAAAACAAATAGCATTTTAAATAGTTTGCTCAAATGATAGACCTTCATTTTGAAATATTGAATATATTCAATATTGAAACTTCAATACTGAAAGTTTCAGTTCAACTTAAGGTTACAAGTGTCTTCATAACCCTCAGGTAAGTGAGAGTTTAACAGAATTTTAATAGAGTTTAACTGTGTAGATTAGTTTTAAAAAAATCTACATCGTTGAAGTGTAAATATTGGAAGGTCTTTTTTGCAACTTCCAATCATATATTTCTTCCTTTGCTCTATTTTGGATTCTCCTTTTTGTTTCAATGTGTTCTTTTAATTATAGGATTAGAGAGGACTCCTATTATCAAACAAAATTTATGAGCCCTGATATTTGAGTAGCTAGACCCACTGTCTTTTGCAAAGATATTATTGATTTTGAAACTCACTGCTGTATCTTAAATTAGAATATTATATATTAGGATATAATATTCAAATAATACAAAAATTATTAAAAATATAGTTATTCTAAAATAAATTATATATTTTTAGTGTAATATCCTTTATTGATTAATTTCTGCTGAGTACATAACTAGGAATGGGATTTCTGGATCATAAGGCCAAGAATCTCTTATAATGACAAAACATCCATCCCATGTGATTCTAATTAAACCTTAAACATCCTGGCATCGGAAAAATGCATGACAATAAATATCTATGAATTTAATGACATTTTAGAACATGGTGGTATATGATTATCCACAGAAATGTCACTTTTTATTTTATTTATTTATTTATTAAAGATTTCTGCCTCCTTCCCGCTACCGCCTCCCATTTCCCCCCCCCTCCCCCAGTCAAGTCCCCCTCCCTCGTCAGCCCAAAGAGCAATCAGGGTTCGCTGACCTGTGGGAAGTCCAAGGACCACCCACCTCCATCCAGGTCTAGTAAGGTGAGCATCCAAACTGCCTAGGTTCCCACAAAGCCAGTACGTGCAGCAGGATCAAAATCCATTGCCATTATATATTTTTTTATATTTATAAATATATTCATATTCTACATATAACAAAACAGTTATCAAAAAAGAATAACAGTTGCAACATTTATATCTTCTTTATCTTTTATCATAACTAAGGAAAACTATAAATATAACTATCTAGCCTTCACCCCCATCAAAGTCTCCAGAAGGATATAATATTACCTAATTAAGCAGGAAATGCATTATAAGCAACTTCTAAAATTCTAGAACTGACAGAGACATCTTGCTGCCTGGACAGTCACCCAAAGTACTTCTCTAAATTTGGAGCATCCAATCTTCAATCTACAGGCCCATAGTATCTAGCAGACTTTAATATGATGCAGGAAATTTCAAAGACATTTCAACCTATACTGACACTTTGTCAATATTTTCTGTGTTCTGCAGAATTTTTAGCAGACTCTTTCATGAAGCAGGAACTCCAAAAGATTGTCTCACGTTTAGTCAAGTTTAGCAGTCATTTATCTGTGGGTCCTGCATGTCCGTAGCATAAGGCAGTCCAGGAAAGAACAGTTTCTTTCCCAAATGGAAAGCAAACTCCATAAAGAGCATCTTTGATACACTTCTTCCTCTTGAAGTAATTGGTACTGCCTGGAGCACATATGTGTCATATCATAAAATGTCCTAAGTCATTAAAACATTTTAAATGCCCTATTCTGAAGGTCTCTGAAAGATTTGAAGAATATCTATCTAACTGAAATATATCTCTATATAGCTAAAAACCTAACTAACATGACTAGAAATTTGACTATTATTGATGACTCTCTATTAACCTATATTACTTAATTATACATTACATTTTAAACACAATACTTTGATCAAGAGTAGAAATATACATATAACAAAATCAACCAAAAATTTGTATCAATAGAGCAAGATCCATACCAATAAGTATCTCTATAGCATATTCCTCTTTAAATGTAAAGAAACATTTATAAACAATCATTTAGAGAATTTGTGTGTACTTCTTTCTAAACTGATTCCTGCTTTTTGTTAAGTGAAGTGATTTTTATGGGTGTTCATGGGGACCTTTAAGGGGTCTTGGTCCGTTAAACCCCTTTAGTCTGGAAGTATTCCACAGGTTTGTATCCTCCATGGAAATAAAAGAAGAACCTCTTTTCCAAAGCAACATATCTGTAGATCCATATTTTGAAGTCAAGACACTTTTAAGATATATATGATAGCTTAGTTTAGCAGCACATACAATGAAACGTCTCTCTGTACTTAGCTCCTTTACAGTCAAAAAAATTTAAAGAAAACAATAATATACATAATCCAGACTATTTGTGTATATTCCATTTTTGTGTAACTTATTTTTCTTACTCTATTATAGTTTATACAAGTTTAATATGTATTTTATTTTCTTTACTCCTCTAATCTATGATGGCCTATACTATTTTATATTTCTTGTACTGTCTCTTTACTCTTTTTCTTCTCTCTCCTGAGCTTATGTACATTTTTAAAATAAACTATGACCCATTTAGAGGTCTTTTTAAAAATCTGAATCTGCTTTATTTTTTTATCTGTAATTATTTTCTGATCAGAAAGGCTTCTAAAAATGCTAACCATTTCCTAAAATCCCAAGTGGCAGCATTGGTAAGGCAAACACAGCCCTGCCTACTTGCTCCACCCAGTCTAACATGGCGAAAGTCAGTGTACTGTCTCTAAAACTGCCTGTTGGGAGCCACGATAATCACCTCAACTCTGATAACCAATTGGTCCACACTACCACTAGGTAACTTGCATCATGCTGACCACAAACCCCATTCAAGTGCTCGGCCTCCTGAAAGATCCAGAGTTAGTGCTGGCAGCACAGCCCAAAAAGCTGCCATTTTGAAACCGTGTGTTTTTTTATTTCTACCACATAATCAAGAAGACCTCTTTTAAAGGAGCTATAGCATGCTGCCAGCAAGCAGAGCTCATTCCAAAAAATAAATGTGGCTAGGCTTTGTTGTTTGGTGTCTAGAAGTCCTTTCTAAGTCCTCTCATGTTTTATGTGGATTTAGCTAGCACACGTCAGAGTGCCAATCTGTTGTAGGTGGCCACTTGTATGTTCCTAGCTGCTCAGCCCCAAAATAATCACTCAGAAATGATATCATTTAAATTACTGTTTGACCTAATAGCTCTAGCTTCTTATTGGATAATTTTTACATATTAATTTATCATATGTCTATTAATCTGTGTACTGCCATGTGGTTGCCACATACAGGGTAAAGTTCTATCTGGCATTTGACTCTGGCAGGGCTACATGGCATCTCCTGACTCTGCCTTCTTTCTCCCAGCATTCAGGTTAGTTTTTCCCACCTAGCTCTGTTCTTCCCTGCTATAGGCCCAAAGAAATTTCTTTATTAACCAATGGTATTCACAGCATACACAGGGGAATCCTATGCCAGTTGTTTAGGTTGTTGTTCGTGTTTTTGTTGCCTTCTTTCTTTGTGTGTGTGTGTTTACCTGGTTTTGATATTAGAAAATTACTTGACAATCCCAACAATTTTGAAGAAAGTTCATCACTGACCGAAATTTCTTAGTTTCAAAGTCTTATAACATCCCAGGTTCACCACCTGTTTACCATTCAAGATGTAAGCTCTTATTTTCCAGTTCTAGTTGCAGGGTTTGCCTGCTGTAATCCTCGCCTCTGTAGTAGTGATGGACACTTATCCCCTGAAATCATAAACTCAAATGAACCTTTCTGTCTATAAGTTCCCTTAGTCATGATGTTTTAATACAACAATAAAAACAAAGCACTGCAGCATCACAAGTGAAGCTATAAGTCACTTACCAGGTAACTCTAAAGTCTTCTACTATAGTTGAACTTAAGATTGAGGATACAAAAGTGGTAATGCTGTACTATTTAAATGTTTATATAGATAATGCTTGATGTACTATTTAAGTGTTTATGCAGGTAATGCTTGTTGTGACATTGTACAATGAATACATTTTAACAAACTTGATCTCAATCTCTATAAGTACAGATATTCTTGGGCTTCTATTATGACAATAATAAATGAGGCTTAGGAGACATAAAACCTGGTTTCTTCTCCAGTCTCTGGCAAATGATAGCTACAAAAATTCCTCCTATACGTTGATAGCTTCATTTGTTAAATATAAATAAGCATGTCTATCTTAAATGTATACATAAAGTAAAATAAGACAATTTATATAAAGCACTTAAGTATATTACCTAGAGCCTACTGTAAAATTAGACATTTAAGCATCAAATATTGTGACTCACTTTGATTAAAATGAAACCAGAAGCAAATATTTTACTAATATTGCCTGCAAGTTGTAAGAGGTAATTGGATTTCACGTAAATGCTTTTGACAATTCAATAAATAGTTATTCTCCACTGATCATTATTGATAGTATAATAGAGAAAATTTGAAAATACTCATGTAACAATAATCATAATACAAAAAGGAAATCATTTATTCTGATTATCATAAACTGAGACAGTAGTATTAATTCATTGTGTTCTTTTGCTTCATCTAAGGTTCTTGTTAAAGTGATGAGATGTCATTTCTAAGGGACACAAAATTTTTCATGAATACTTAACAATGGGTAGAAGATGTCAGACAGAAACTAATAGATGGAATTTGATTGTAAGCTCACTCTTATTAATCTGGAAGTGAAATTTGAGGCCCTGATTGAACTTTAATCACATAAAAAACATTTCAGGCTCTCCTGTATCTATCAGAAAAAACTTAATAAATGTACTTGACCAAGGTTGTCTAGGTCTTTTGATTGCTCTCCCATTATATTTTCCTCCATGGATGAACCTACTTGCAAATTGTGTTTCTTCTTACCCTGACATCAGAACATAACTTGATACTGAGTGAGAAGTGAACATATTTTCCTTTAGAGTGATTTTGCAAGATGATGTTTAAGAACAATTCCCAAAGTATATCTGAACCTGTTTTTGGAAATCAAAACTATCTTCAAAACCTACAGAATGGGCTGTAATGTTTGCTCAGTGGAGAGTTTTTGAAAGCATTGAATTGATTAATGCCTGAATGGAGAGCAGAGACGGTCTGCCAACAACAATCTGCCTTTCAATAATTCTCAGAGAAGACAGATGGCAAGAAAGTTCAAGTTTCAGACCTCTGGAATCTCAGGGGTTTATATAGAGTTTAATTACTTTGCAGACAAAATGAAGGACAGATGTGTAGCACTAGGTCCAGAAACAAAGTGAACCCTACTATCTGCCCAGACAATAATTTTTGGCTCTTGTTTTAAAAATCCTGTGAATACTGAGGAAGGAGGCCAAAAATCTGTGCATTGGATCTACTGCATGTACTGTCAGAAAAGACAGGTGAGAACCAGCAAGTAAAATGTTTTAGTAGGCATATTTATTAGGGCTGCTTATTTACTAGTGGATTAAAGTCCTGTGGTTGCAACCACTGACATGGAAGAGAGATTAATAACCAAATCAATAAAGGTGGAAAATGAAACTATAAAGGTGATGTTTTATTCCAGAATATCTTACCTCCTATTTTGCTTTGTTCATTTCTGCAGACCCTGAGAAGCTTAATGCTAATGGAAAATTGCTAGCATGGGAATTCATGTGTGTTTATGTCTTAAAGGATTTATTTTTAAAACCTCCTTTATGAAAGAAAATATCTTCCAACATGTGATAGAACTCTCACATACAGTACTGGATATATTCATTGTAGTAGAGGTATTTTGCCCATAAAGTACCAATTAAATGGAAAATCTTGAAACTAGAGACTAAATTTTAACATCAGCCATCAAATATACCCTGAACCCTTTGGAAGTTGAGATATCAGTTAGAATGTATAGTATAAAAATATCAAAGGACAACAAGTACTGGTGAGGATGAAGAGAAAGTGGGATCTTTGTTCACGTTTTGTCAGAGGATAAACTGATACTCTGCTAATGTGAAACTACTTGTGGAACATCAAAAAAATCTAGAAAGAGAATTACTAGATGTCAAAGCTATACCACTCCTGGGCATATAACCAAATGAGTCTGTATCAATCAATAGAAGTGTATTCTATTCTATATTACTTGCTACCCTATTCACATTATCTAGAAAATAGAATCAGGCTAGATGTCCACTCACTAATGACCGATGAATATGTGGCATATTTGCATAATAAAATTTTATTTAGCAGTTGTGCTTATTAGCTTTTGTTAACTTGACACAAACTAGTCACCTACAACGAAGGATCCACAATTGAGATTTTTTCCCTATCAAATTGCCTGTAAGTATGTCTTTAAAACCATTTTTTTAAATTGATGTGGGAGGGTTCAGTTCACCCTGGGTGTGCCACTCCTGGGAAGGACATCTTGGATTTTATAAGAAGGCAGGCTGAGCAATACATTACATTGCATTGGTCCATAGTATCCACTTCAGTTCCTACTTTAAAATGCCTTTCCTTGGTAAGGACTGTTGCTTGTAAGCTGAAATAAAACTTTTGCTCTTTAATTTCCTTTAATCATTGTGTTTATCAAAACAACAGAAAATAATTTAAGAGAGATTCTTAGGAGGAATAAGAGGTGTTGCTGTGACCAACCTGACAATGTTTTTGTTTGATGGGGTGAATATTGTTCGGACCTTTGATCTAGAAATGGCTATTGAGTACTGAGGCCTTAGGGAGCTTTTATGGGCTCTTGATGATAAGAAAGTATAGAAAAGTACATACAATGAAGGCGTGACCTGCAAGATTTCAAAGTAAAGCAAATGTATTTTGGATTAAGGTTCTATGGAAATGAATTGGAACAACTGGTGCTAGTTAGCTGACTTAAAGAATAAGCAGCAATTAATAAAAGACCAGTACCAATGAGCTGAAATCCTCTGTGAAACATTTCCTCAGGCTTAGAACACAAAGCTGTAGGACAGAATAGGCCAATTCTGTATCTCAAGCTGTCTGATTAACTTGATAATAAATATCTGCTTCTCATGTTTTACTGGTTTTAGCATCATTAAAGGTTAAGGGCTGTCATATTTAGAGTATATATTGATGTGATAAAACCCCATAACAAAACTCAACTTGGAAAGTAACTGGCTTATATCAACTTACAGTTTCATATCATAGTCTATCACTAATGAAAATCAGGGCAAAAACTCAAACACATCAGAAATCTTGGGATAAAAAACTGAAAAAGAAGCCATGGAGGACTGCTTTTTTAGTGTTTTTCTCTTCATGACTGCTCAGCCTGCTTTATTATATCACTCAGAGCCACATGCCCAGGGATGGCTCTACTCACAATTCGTGGAGCCTTTCCATATCAATTATTTATGAATAAAATGTCACACAGACATGTCTACAGGTCAATCTTATGGAGATATTTTCTTGAATATGATTCTTTCCTTTCAGATACACCTAGGTTTGTATCTGAATAAAGAGGTCACAGAAAATAGCTGAGACTTCACATTCTGGGAAGGCAGGAAAGTCTATTCATGAAAGTAGAGCCTTAGTTACAATGGAGATCCCAGAATTAGAGATGTCATGAAGAAAAGCTGAGCCTTGGTACTATGCGACAGAGTTGGTGCCTCTGAAGAGAGGCCAGGAGAGTACTGTTAGAGGTGAAAATTAAGTTTCAGTAGAGATCCCAGTATATTAGAGATGCCAGGACCATGTAATGGCCACTAAATATAGTGGCTAGCCTGAGTCTATAAAGCAATTTCTGTGTGTGCTGTGGAAGATCATGAATAATTCCAAGATGGCAGACATTGGGGAAGACTTGAAGTTATACTTCTGGATATTCTTTTTGCTTCAGAGTGGTGTGATGTGGTGTGTGTGTGTGTGTGTGTGTGTGTGTGTGTGTATGGTTTTTCAATTTGGAGTAATGTAACAGGCTTTCTTGGACCACAAGCCCATAAATCATAACACAGAGAATTATTATTAATTGTGAATACTTGACTTTGGCTTAGGCTTGCTTCTTGGCTAGCTTTTTTAAACTTTAACTTAAATTGACCCATTTCTATCACTCTGTGTGTTGCCACAAAGCTAGTTTACCTCATCTATGTACTACCCATCCTGCTTTTCTGCCTCCTCTGTGTATGGCAGGCTGGCTCCTAGCTAACTTGCTGCTAGCTGGTTAGTTCTCTTTTTCTATTTGCCCCCAGCACTGCCTATTCCTTGTTGCTCTAGCTATTGGCCATTCACTTGTTTATTAGACCAATAAGATGTCTTAGGCAGGCAAGGAAAAACAGCAACACTGTAATGGCGTAAACGAATGCAGACAGATTGTAAATATATATATATATATATATATAGCTTTAATGTAGAAATCGACTTACAGAACCACCGTTCTCGCGGAGACCAGGAAAGCAGAAGCAAGGCTGAGAGCACGCTTGCCAAATTTATAGGCAAACATTAGCCTGAGGCGAACACGCCCCCAAGGGGTGGTACTTATCCCTACACAACACATCTTAACATAGTTATACAAGTACATAAACAAATGTAACACATCTTTACATAGTTATACAACTATTCTGCAACATAAAAAATGCAATGCATGATCATATAGATAAATAAATATTTTGTTCTGCAAAATAGTAAGAAAATACTTAAATTATTTTTATTTCGTAGGAATACAAAGAACCTCTCTACATTTTAAGGAGGCTTTGAAGTTTTAAAAGGTTTGTATTTTTAAAGACTGCAAAGCTCTAAAGCTATATTATGTTTTATATTATGATCTTAACATAAGGTATAGTGTCTCATGTCATGAAAAATCTTATGCTCTTAAATTATTTTAAATGCCATATTCTGAAGGCATCTGAAAGATTTGAGGAATATCTATCCATCTGAAATATATCTCTGTACATCTAGAAAACCTAACTAGCATAATTACAAACTTGACTATAAAAGATGACTCTGTATTACCCTATATTTCTTAATTATACATTATTATTAATTAATTATATTAATTAATAATAATTATTATTAATTATACATTACATATATGAGATACACAAACTCAATGCTTTAATCAAGAGAAAATACATACACATAACAAAATTGACCTTAACATTGTATCAATAAAGCAAGATTCATACCAATGCAAATCTATTGCCCATCTCCCTTTAAATGTAAACAAGCATTTATAAACAGTATTTGGGAATTTGGTTATAGTTCTCTCCAAACTGATTTCTGCTTTTTGTCAGGCAAAGTAATTTGGGGGGATAGTCATGTTAATCTTTTGAAGGATATTGGTCCATCAAACCATATTAGTCTGCAAGGATTTCACTTGTTCTCATCCTCTGTGGAAACAAAGGAAGAACCTCTTTTCCAAAGAAACATATCCTTAGACCCAAATTTTAAAAACAAGATACCTTTAAAGTATATAAGTTTGTTAAGCTAAGCAGCCCATATAACAAATTGCCTCTGTATTTGACTCATTCACAGTAAAAAAAAAGAAAAAAATAAGATACATAATTATGACTCTCTGTACATATTCCATATTTATGTGAATTATTTTTCTTATTCTATTACTTTTTCTACAATTTTAATATTTATTTTACTATTTTTACTCCTTTAATATATAACTGACCATATTCTTTTATATTACATTTACTGTTTATTTACTCTTTTTCTTCTCTTTCCCAAGCCTATATACATTTTTTAAATACACTGCCTCCTTACAGGTCTCTTATGTCTGAATCTGTCCTATCATATATCTGAAATCCTTGTCTGTCCAGGAGCACTCCTTAAGATGTTAAACAGCATTACTGGAACTAAGTAAGGCTGCTTTGACTTTTGTCTCTTCCCAGTCCAACATGGCTGAGGTCCATTCACTAACTCTGATAGCTATTCTCCACAACCCAGATCCAGGATCGGGTCACAACAGGTCTGTGTTACAATTAAGCAATTTGTAAAACTCTGCACACAAATCCCATTTAAATGTTCCATAGCTATACCTTTTGAAAGAGTCAGAGTTTGTGCAAGCAGCACGGCGCAGAAGTTGCTGTTTCAAAAACATGTGGGTATTTTTTTTTTCTTAAAGGACCTGCAGCATCCTGCCTGCAAACAGAGCCCTTTCAAGAAATGTGGCTAAACTTCATTTTTTTAGTAACTAGAATTCCTTTCAAAGCTCTCTCAGGTTTTATGTGGATTTAGCTAGCACACGTTGGCGTATCAATCTGTTGTGGGACACTGCTCATTCATTACCAGCTGCTAAAACCAAGAATGATAACTCAGAATCTATATTATTTAAATGACTGCTTGGCCAATCACTTAAACATATTGCTAGCTATTTCTTATGTCTTTGCTTATCAATTTCTATTAATCTGTGTATAACCTGGCTGTGTCTTATCAGCAAGGTTCCAGTGTGTATGTCTGAGGTAGGGCTACAATGCTTCTCCCTAACTCTGCCTATTCTCTCTCTCTCTCTCTCTCTCTCTCTCTATATATATATATATATATATATATATATATATATATGTATGTATATATATATATATATATATATATATATATATGTATATATATGTGGCGGGGCTGCATCCCCCGGCACCCGGCAGCCCCCACGGCTAGCTTAACCCGAAATAATTACACAGAAACTATATTCTTTTAAACACCACTTGGCCCATTTCTATCTAACCTCTTCTAGGCTAGCTCTCGCACCTGGATTAGCCCATTTCTTATAATCTTTGTAGCACCATGAGGTGTGCTTATCAGGAAAGATTTAGCATGTCTGACCTGGTGGCTGGCTGCATCACGTCTGCCCGGGAGAGAGCTGCATGGCGTCTCCCTGACTCAGCTTCTTTCTCCCAGAATCCTGTTCTGTTCACTCCACCCACCTATGTTCTAACCAATAAAATGGGCCAAAGCAGTTTCTTTATTTTTTAACCAATGACCTTCCTCCATCATTCCAGCCTGGTTACATTGAGTTAAGCTTGTTGGCCCAAAGCAGCTTCTTTATTAACCAATAAAAGCAACACATATATGGAAGGACTACCCACACCATCACTGCATATTCAATGCCTGATACAGTAAACCCACTAAAACCCATGATTGTGAGGCCATAGGCTCTAATGGTCAACTTAGTACTTTTGTTTTCCTGAAATTACATTCTATTGAACTCTCTTCTAAACATTTATACTTATAACAGTGAACAAATGCTTTCTTCTTTTTATTGATTTTTACTTATCACTACATTTTTTTGTTGTCCTTCCTGCCTCTCCCCCTACCTTCAACCCTCCTCCAAGATCCCCATTCTCCCAATTTACTCAGAATATCTGGTCTTTTTCTACTTTCCATATAGATTATACCAATGTATGTCACTCTTAGTGTATTTATTGTTGTCTCAGTTCTCTGGGATTGTGATTTATAGGCTGTTTTTTCTTTGTTTTATGTTTAAAAACCACCTATGAGTGAGAACATGTGATACTTGTCGTTCTGTGTCTGTGTTTCCTCAATCAAAAGGATGTTTTCTAGCTCCACCCATTTTCCTGAAAAATTCAAGATGTCATCATTTTTTTCTGCTGTGTAGTGCTCCATTCTGTAAATGTACCACATTTTCCTTATCCATTCATTGGTCAAGGGACATTTAGATTGTTTCCAGGTTCTGGCTATAACAAACAATGGTGCTATGAACATAGTTGAGCACATGTCCTTGTGGCACGGTTGACCATCTTTTGGATATATACCCAAAAGTTGTATTACTGGGTCTTGAGGAACGTTGTTGCCTAATTTTTTGAGACATTGCCACAGTGACATCCAAAGGGGTTGTACCAACTTGCATTCCCACCAGCAAGGCCCAAGTGTTCCCTTTACCCCACAACCTCTCCAGCATAAGTTGTCATCAGTGTTTTTGATCTTGGCCATTCTTATAGGTGTAAGATGGTATCTAAGAGTTGTTTTGATTTGCATTTCACTGATGACTAAGGATGTTGAACATTTCCTTAAGTGTCTTTCAGGCATTTTCAGAATTACAAGATCAACTTTTGTTTTAGTTAGGATACAGGAAAAATTAAATAAATTTTATTTTAGAATAATTTTAAACTTTATTATAGAGTTTCTCTGTACCATAATGTCCAATTAAAAAATCAAAAAATGTAAAACAAATCTTGCCAGTGAAAATATATACAAGTATTGCTATTTTCACAACTTAAGGGCATCTCTGCCTTTTGAGAAGCCTGTATTCATGCTATATATTTCATTCTTCCAATTTCAAGACTCTTGATACATAAAGAGCATACCATATCTATTTATACCTAAAGTAATTAACTTTGTTAAATTTGAATGATTATGAAATTATTTTCTGCTGCATAGTCAGGGAATGTGTTTTATTTGAGCAGACTCCCAAAAGTGATAAGAACCTCTCAGCTTAGTGACAGTCATTTTGGGCAATATCTTCTTACTGCCAATGACATTCAACTTTCTGATCTGTCATCATACCAGTCAGATGAAAATGAAATTATAGCAAAATCAGTCACTTCTCATTTGTAAAATGTGAATATGTTTTCCCTACTGAATCAATTATTTTTATGTAATGTAGATATATAAATATGTATGCATATATTTATATGTACATAAATACGTTTATAAAGTGTAAACTTTAGAAGGCTTGAAATGAGAATTATATAGAATCAAATTATCTGACCAATGTTGCCCATCATCCCCAATGCACAAGAAGTATTGAAAATACACCACCAAGAGCTTAGAGAGGAAAAGCTGGAATGGAAGGAATGAGAAAAAGAGAGATAAGAATGAAGTTACTTGGTAATATGTTACTAAGAGCCATGAATTTATCTGAAATCTTAGATTTTGTTGTATTTGTGGTTTCATCATGAAATTTTTATCAAGATGGAGTAATATTCTGTAAACATTTATTCATATTCAAGTTTAAAATTATACATCAATATAAATAGTAATGTTTCCTTAAACATATTTAAGTCATGTCAATATAAGTCATGTTACTCTACTATATTCTAAACTTTTCTAATGGGTGCCAAGCTCAGTATAAGAGACAGAATCATAATTTTGTGTAGAAACTAGTAAAAACATGTTTGTAATTGAATTCTACCCCACTTGAAACTGAACAGAATTTGAAACTAAACACTCTTCATTTGCTATGGGACAATGGTCTGTACCCTGTCAATTATATTTTAATAAAACGCTGATTGGTCAGTAGCCAGGCAAGAAGTATAGGCAAGACAACCAAGTAGGAAGTAGAGTTGGGGTGATGGCAACAGGAAAATGCTGGAAAGAAGAAAGTTCTTTCTGCAATCGTGACCCAGCCTCAAAAGAAGCAAGATTTGACTACCTCTGTGGCTAGCACAGACAAGAATTGTTGGCTAATATAAGTTATGAGTTAATAAGAAGCCTGAGCTAATGGGCCAATCATTTGATAACTAATGCAGACCTCTGTGTGATTCTTTGAGACTTAACTGCTGGAACCGGGCAGACAGAAAATCTCAGTCAACATTCATTGATCTCAATCTAGGAACTTCAGAAACATTTTTTTTTGTTTTTATTACCATATTTAATACTTTGTTACTTGTGACATTTTGATTTCCTCTGAAGTTAAGCAATAAAATTATTTACTTTGTTTTTGTTAGGCCTTTTGAGACAAGGTTTCTCTGTGTGCATCTTTGGCTAGCCTTGAACTCTCTCTGTAGACCAGGCTGGCCTTAAACTCCCAGAGATCCACCTGACTCTGCCTCTCAAGTGCTGGTATTACAGGCATGCACCACTACCACTTGGCAGTATTTACTTTCTAATGCTAATCAATTCCTCATTTTTGTTTTTGTTTTGTTTTTATGAAGTTGAAATGCTTCTAGTTGTCAAATAAGTTGTCATATTCTTTAAATTGCTAGGAAGACAAAAAATTTGTAATTGTTATTGATATGGATATAGGAATTTCAGTATTCACTATGTGCAAAGCTCATGCAAAGCTCCTAGACAGAACCCATACAAGCTAATTACTACCATAATTACTTAGTAAATACACATTATTTTAATTATTTTATCTTCTATTAGTGACCTGATTCTAATCACAAAGCATGCAGTACCTACATCTGACTAAAATTTTCTATTTAGAATTGTTTTACATTTACTTTTGCCTTTTACTCCTCATTGAAAAATGTCTTGTTGACGATTTTACCTCATGTGACAACTCCTTGAGAAAATATGCATTCAAACTATATCTTAACTTCGTGAAGATAAGTATCATGGATGGACAGAGAAGTAACTGTTTTACTTAGACATTATCATGTTGATAAGATAAACCATAAAAGAAGAAGAAGAAGTCAGTGTTAGACTTCAGTTTAATTGTATATTATTATTTTTATGCTTTATTTGAATATCTTATTTTCATTAAATACTGTGTTTTCAATATTTATTTTATTTTTCAAATTATGCCAGCAGAATATATACATCTGGTGCAAGAGCCAGATGTATGTGTTGGGAACTAAACTCAAAACCTCTGGAAGAGCAGGAAGTACTCTTAACTACTGAGCCATCCCTCTAACCACTAAATACTGTATTAACACATTGTGTTTAGCTCTCCAATTAAAAAGGTGAAACAAAACAAAATTTATAATCAAGTTTTTATTCCTTAATGATTAAAGTTAGGGACTACATTGTAAACTCAATTCAGAAAAAGTAGTCACAAATAGAGCTTATTCTGATACCCAGATGAAAGGTAGGCAGTGATATAGCCTATCCTCAGATGATGGGAGCAGTACCTAGTTTTCTGCTGGGGTTCGTTTCTACATGGTAATCTCCATCATCTTATATTAACTAACTACCTTCACACATACTCTCACTTACAAAAAAATGAATGAAAATTATGCAAAATGAGATGTGATATAGTTAGGTAATTGGATTCTAGAAGAGGTAACAATACAAAATGAAGTGACTTTAATATCTAGCTTACAGATTTTTATTCACAGATAGATCATTTGGACACAGAAACATGTTTTTTTCTTCTATAATGCTCTCTTTCCTACTATAAAAGAATGAGACATATAATATCAAGTGCCCTAAACATATTATCTCGCATGTAGTTATCATGTTCTCTGTATAAGTTAAAGGATCCCAATACTTCAATTAAATAAATTTGTTATAACTTTCATTCTGAAACCAGGGTGAAGCAAATTCTGTTTAGAAGTTCTTGAAACCTATCAACTTGAAAAAAATGAGGAGAAATAATGAAAGGATACTTAGGTTTATAAGTGTTTCTTTAAGCATAAGAGATAGCCTTGGCTTCTAGGGGCTAACTATACCCTTAAGAGAATATGACATTTTTGTGTTCTGATGGGAAGTGACAGTCATATACAGAATGCATCAAATTTAGCTTGTTAAAACCAGTTATGTCCAATCTACACCACAGATCCTTCAGCTAAATGATGGGGCATGATTTAGTTCTCAAGCACTCTAAATTTGCCTTTTCTTAATGACATTCCAAAAAGACCATTTAGGTTAATGGACTGAGATACTTTTAACCCTTTCCTAAAAGATATCCTGAGGTAAAAGTAAGCTCTCCAGTGATCTGGGAAACAGCAGTATAATACTACTTAATCAACATCGTATAGAATAAGTTTAAAAGAAAAAAATTCCAAATATTTGCTTATGTAAAACATTCTAAAATGTATTCTTAACAGAGATTTAATTATTCCAAGACTTGAGAAGTCCGGTTTCTTGGTGAAGCTTTTCTAATGATTGGAATCCTCAGAAGATTGGGCTCCTCACTCTGTTCAAATATTTAATACTTGCATCAGCAGAAGAAAGTATTTCCTACTGGATAATAGTTTGAACACTAGCAAGAAATCTATGACACAAAACTCAGATTATTAACCCAAGTATTCTCTATCATTTGACCTTGGTATAATTTAGGCAGAAATGTGTAAATGGAAATGATCAGATGGAACAATTTTTAAAGTAATTTTCTCATACACTTTAAAACAGCTTTGTTGTAGGTAAAATCTGTTTTTATGAATAAATATAATCACATTTTCCTAAAAGAATAGTTACATATAAGTCCTATGTTTAAAAATATTGCAAAGATTTGGATGTTTCTTCTTCTGTATTCTGATTTGATGCATACTACCAGCAAAGCTTTTCCTTTAGGAACCTATTCAAGTTGATTCATTAATCCCAGAAAGAATATGACTTTTTAATAGAATGTTGAATGCAGCATTTACTTTTATTTCCCTTTAAATGATTGACTGAAGACATTATTCATCTTATATGGCACCAGTTTGGTTTTAAACTATAATTTAAGGTTAACAGATATCTTTTAAAAATGTTACTCATGAGTTCTGAAGCATTAAAAATGTCACTGAAGAATATATAATAGAACAATTTTTATGTGTATATGTGTTTGCATGCAAGAATATATGTTCACTTGTATATATGTATCTTGATGCCCTCAGAAATTGGAAGAGGGTATTGGATCTCTTGTAATTCCAGTTGGAGTTAAAATCATTTACAATACATCAAAGTGCATGCTCGGAATTGAACCCATGTTCTATCTCATTATGTTGAAATGATTCCAGAAGTTACACACACACACACACACACACACACACACACACACACACACACACAGACACACACACACACACACACACACCACACCTCCAAAGAAAAGCATCACTAAATGATGTTGTAGAACACTATCCTTCAAGCATAATAGCCATTATTTTTATCAAAGCAGTTGTACATACTTGCAAGAAATCCTTAAGTTTGAACTTGATGACTATTGAAATTTCCTCATATAATGATAGGATAGTATGGCCAATAGACTATCTCCTCGAATTCAAGTCGTTCCCTTATTTACCTCCTACCAAGTTATGCATAAGTCTCTCCTATTTGCATATGCTACAGTTTATAGAATATGTAAGATTAACTGAATAGGAAACTTGAAGTAGCTATGAAGAAGTAATCATCCATACCAGAGTTACACTTCTGTCTATAAAGTTGATCTGGAGCCACACATTCTTCTGTTAGTAACCCTTTACCCATGTTCAATAATTAAGTTCAATAAACATATTGGTTTGTGAAGTTGGAATTCAAGGGTATCATACTTTGTTCTGCCATTAGTAGTGGATATGAGGGCAGTAGAAATTTGTTTAAATCTTCCCTAGGGAAATATTCATGCAAAAATGAAGACAGACTTTGGTATTTATATAATATTTCCTCCAGAAAGTGAACTCATATATGACATGTGTTGGACAAAGTCATAAAAATACTGATTTGGATGTGACAAATGGGTTTGTACATTGTAGAAACATTCTCAAATAGTAGATGCTAGAATAAGCAGATTTGATCATACTGGTCAAATCTGCAAATTCTCTATGATTTTTACTTTCTTCCTTATTTAGTATTGTTTTCTACAATAAATCCCCTTTTCTTTCTTGGTAATATCATGAGGATTTCCCACTAAGTTGCTGATACTTGCCTAATTTTTTCCACAGGTAGGTGTGAAACAATAAGTCATTTGCAAGTACAATATAAACTTCAAGACAACAGTGATTGTTGATCATGTACTGGATAGGTATATGATGTTGTATATACAAAATACATACTAGATACAGGCACCATAGCTGTCTGTGGGTTTCTGTGGGGAAACAGGCAAAACCAATTTCCCACCCAATCCTTACAGATGTGACTCATTGTTCAGCTGTCAACCTCCAAGATAAGAATCACCTTTACTGCATGTATAAACTGGTGTTAAGAATAAGCTGGAATATCAAAGAATTAGATTCTAATACAAGTGATAGAATGGACATGGCAGTGAGATAGAGAACAAACAATCAACGAGAGTAAGCTTCCTCCTATGTCAACAGAAGGTGTGGCCCTGAAAACTGTTGGATGTTCCCATCTCAGAAGATCTGGGCTAAAAGTGGGTCTTTCCATTTTAAGTGATTTAATTATGAAAAAAAAATCCTTATGGTGTTGTGAGGTGTTACGTAATTCCACATGTAGTCAAGTTGACAACCAAGAACAATCATAATAATTTGTATGCAGATTAGTAGGTAAAATATGCATATTAAGAGTAATAGTCACTTGACCAACTTTAGGACATGTATTACACGGTAACCTCCTGTGACTGGCAGAATTATATTGGTAGCACTATATGGCAAAAATAAACCCCCATACTATTTCTTGGAGTACTTCCTTATGTAGGGAGATAGCTACTTCCAAAGCCAGGACTGACTTATTCTACCTTGTATAGTGCTCTTCTGAATAATGAATAGTTATAATCACATCCTTGCTATTGCCTGCCGTGAACTAGGAGCATTAGATAGAATGCCATTTTCTCTTTGTGCAAGGAAATTTATTATCTCATCCCTGAATAGTAAAATTGAATCCAGTGCAATCAATTCTGGGAACTTAAGCTTTTACTTGTGTAGTCAAGGCTTTCTCATTTTTTTCTTCTGAAATGAAAACTACAGTAAATTATTCCTAGCAAATGTATTCATTTTCAGCTAATTTAAAAGAAAACACTGCAGACTTTCTGTTACTTTATTAGAGTAACATTTTGAAAGTCTTCCTTAATCTTAAGTCATAGACTCATAGTGTTCATCATCATTCACTCATTTAATAGACATGAATGATCAGACATTGAGCTGTCCTGCCTTTTCAGATGCTTACTTTAGAGAAAAGAACATATAGAATACAATCAGTCATTGGAGTGCTGTGTGTTTAAATTAAAACAGAGAATCTCTTGATTCACTTTAAGGAGTCTCTTTGTGTTTACAAGAAAGAGTAAGCATTTTGTGAGATTGTCTTGAAGGATGAGTATAAGTCACCAGAAAAATAAACATTAAAAGCCAAAGATGACAAAACCAAAAATACACACTGACTGGTTGATCCACAAATCTAAAGACTTTGAGGTATGTGGAATTTTAGAACACTAAATAATTAAGATATAGTAATTATTGCAAAGAAAGATGTTTGTGTGTATCTGCCTATCCATTTGTAAGCACATACAGTGGGTTAGATACGTATGTATAGTGTGAGTCATCTGGCTGGCATTAGGACATATATTACTCAGTCACCTGTGATTTTCAGTGTCTTTTTGATAACAGAATCTAATACTTAGGCACATACAGTTCTCTACACTATTTTTTTAATTTGTTAGTTACCTAGTTAGCTAACGTCTAATGTGAGAGCTCTGTCATTTGAACTTTTTTTGTTCTCCTGATCGTGCCCAAAATGATATTTGTATCTTTTGTACTTTGACAAAACATATATGCCATCAATTTTCAAGTGATGAGCTTACTATGAGGACTCTCAACAATATAGTCACAACTCACTGGCCAGTTAGAATTTTATTAAACTAATACAAGTGACAAATTGTTACAGGGTACAAGCCCATTGTCCCACAGCAGTCTTATATTCTTATATAGCATCTAGTTTTGCAGTTTGTCAAATATGTATCCACTATGTAATTTTTTTCATACAGTTTTTCAAGACAGGGTTTCTCCATGTTGCTTTGGAGCCTGTCCTACAACTCTCTCTGTAGACCAGACTGACCTTGAACTCACAGAAATCCACCTGCCTCTGCCTCCCAAGTGCTTGGATTAAAGATGTACATCACCACAACCCAGTGTCTAAGTACCTTTTCATTTATAGAGGTGATCAACTTGTATAAAGATTTATGGCTTTTTAAGTTTTATGCACAATAATATATATATATGTGTGTGTGTGTGTGTGTGTGTGTGTGTGTGTGTCTTTAAGAAATTCCTAGCTTTTCAGTAGTTATGAGAAAAGTAGATATCAACACCCAAAACAATATTTCATTACCTTATCTTTAATAATATACTTCAATTACTTCAAAACAGAGAAAAGACCAAAACCATAAAAGATAAACCATACAATTATTTGAAAACCATTATGTTTCATGACACTGATTTTGGTGTTTATTTTTAAAAATATAACAATAGAAAACATAGCCAACATAAAATATTATAAGTAAATCAGATGTTATTAAAATTAAAATCTTTTGATATTAAAAGTACTATTTTCAGTGAAAAAACAAACCATAGAATGCAAAAAAACACAAATTATCTACAAGACATATTAATATACTAATTTTATTTAAAATCACCTACTGAGATAATACTTTCCTAACATGGTAAAGCTCAGTCATCTGTCTCTGGTGAGGCTACATGGCTTCTCCTCTGACTTTGCCTCCTTTCTTTCAGCATTCAGTTTAGTTGTCTCTGCCTAGTTCTACTCTCCCCTATCACAGGCCTAAGACAGTTTCCTTATTAAACAATGGTATTCACAGCATACAGAATGGAATCCCACATCAACTGTATCTACAGGGAAGGGAACATGAGGAGGAACTGGAAGAAATAGAGGGAGGGGAAACTATAATCAGGATATATTGTATGAGAAAATAATCTATTTTTAATAGAGGAAAGGGAAAAAGGAAATGATATAAAATAAAAACTTCTACAATTCAGTAATATCAAAAAAACAGTCAAATTAAATGTTAAGTACTTGAATAAATGCCTCCAAAAGGAGGATATTCCAATGCTCAGGAAAGCAAGTAAACATGTCCAAAATTATTTATCATTACAAAATGCAAATCAAAATCCCAGTAAGCTGTTATTTTACCCTCAAATGGGTGGCTCTGATTTTTAAGTGGCATGCATAAATAAAAATCTGAACTTTCCTAAGAGTGTATAGTAGGGACTGGAGAGATGGCTCAGCAGTTAAGAGTGTTTGCTGCTCTTCCAGATGGCTGAAAATTGGATTCTAAAACCTTTGTTGGCCTACAACTCCAACCCCAAAAGGTCCACCATATGATCTTCTGGTCTTTGTGTGTACACTCTGACATGCTTACATGCATGCATATATATATATATATATATATATATATATATATATATATATATATATATATATATATATATTAAAAAAGATAAATAAATATTTAAAATGAATACAATGTGAAATAGAATATTCATTTGCAATTCTTTAATTTTTTATCTATTTATTATTTTCATGTTTATTGTTGTTTTTAAAATGTGTATGTCTGTGAAACAAGTATGTGTCTGGTGCAAACAGAGGCTACAGATGGGAGCTGGATGCCCTGACACTGCATATATAGATGGTTGTGCACTACTATGTGGTTCTTAGAAACTAAACCTGGGTCCGTTAGAAGAGCACCCAGTGCTTCTAACTGATAATCTATCCTTCCATCCCAAATAGAATAATTCTTATAGAAAACAATATTTAGAGAAAAATTTGAGTATAGAAGTACTGTGTGACTCAGCAATTTTGCTTCTGGTTATATATTAAAAAGTTGAAAAAAAAGGAACCTACAGAGCTATTCACAGTTATTCATAAAAACATTATTAACAATATCCAAAGGACAGAAACTCTAAATGTCCATGCACAGATTTATAGATAAAAATGCACATCTATTTGAATAATGTGGAACTAGGTACACCAAGGCTCCACAAAGTCAAGATTTCCTGCATAAGTTAGTAGACTCAAGAGATTTGGAAAACTCATCTGTTCATGGCAACTTCTTGACTGGTGACTAACTTCTATGGTTTTACCTTTGAATCTTGGATCAATCATTTTTCTGGTCTACATTCATGAGAATCTACTTTAGCAACAAAAAATATTGTTACCTGCTTGATGTGGTTTGTTTGTTTTTTAGATGAGGTCTTTCTATGTAGCTCTAGCCTAACCTCTTATTCAATATTCAGTCTAAGACCACAGAGGCCACAGGAGGGTGGCAAATCCCCTGGAACTAGAGTTTCGGACAATTTTGATCCACTCCGTTGTTGCTGGGAACTGAACCTGGGTCTTCTTACTGAGAATCAATTGTTCTCATCCTCTGAGCCATATCTATAAATCCTTAAATCTTTTATACCTTCTTTCTTTCTTTCTTTCTTTCTTTCTTTCTTTCTTTTTTTTTTTTTTGAAACAGGGTCTCACTATGTAATCCTGGCTTTTCTGGATATGTAGGCCCATATTTTACACAATATATTTATAGCCAGGTTTTCTGCCCATGCTTAGATTTTAAGAACAGTTGTAATCCTGCCAGACAAGCTGTAGCCACCTAATAAAGACTCAGGATGTATTGTTTCTCTCTCTCTCTCTCTCTCTCTCTTTGCCTTGTTAATATGTAGATTGCCTGGGGAGAGATGTGGATTTTAAGCTGGTGACAAAGTTATAGGTGTTTTGGTATTTTTGCGTCCCCTGGAAAGAGAATATTAATGCGTTTTTACATTGGTTTACCTGGGGGATAAAAGGTGTTTGAATAATAAATGTGCATAGATCTTTAGAAATGAATGAAGCCTAAGATGTAGTTTTTATATTGTTGTGTGAACTGTGTCTTATTATTTTTTGTGCCTCCATACCGGTCGAGTTAGGGAAAAGTAGTTTTTATGTTGGGGCTAAAGGGGATAGCAATTGAATGGCTATGCAGTTGATTAAAGATCTATTAAAAGACAGAGGGGAGAGAGTACAACAGCATCAGATACAAATTTTTTTTAAATTCATAGAGAAGATAAGCCCTCGGATTTCCCAATGTAGGACCTTAGATATAGCCCTATGAAAAGAAGTAGAAATGAAATTTCAACAACATTATTGTAATTAAGGACCAGAAAGCATCCCCGAAGATTTGTATTATTTCTGGATGCTAATACAGAAAAGGTTGGACTTAAATCCTGGCCAGCAGGAGATAGTCCCATTTGCACCACTTGAGGAGTTGCTAGATATTTTTTCGGCACAGAGCAGTCATAATAGGTCAGAGACTAATGATTCAGGCCATAAAAGGGAGTTTTCATCTCTCTCATTAACAAACAGCAGCGCTGAAAAACAGAAACAAGAGGACAGGGTTCTAAAAGAAATAAAAGGCTTGAAAAGGATGGTAACCTCGCTATCACGCAGATTACAAACTGCAGATACAAGGCTCTTGTCAAAAGAACAATAGTCTTCCTACTACAATGACAGGCTTAGATCCACCTACAGTACAGAGTACATTAAAGGTAAAACAGAGACATAACGATAGCAAATGAATCTCCTCTACAAGCTTGTATAAGAGAAGCTCCTAGCAGAGGAGAAAAAAATACAGGGATTTCAATTGTTCCCAATAATGGAGCAGAGAGATGTACAAGGAAATTTGCTTAGAATACATACTCCTATATCATTTAAGTTACTCAAAGAATTAAAAACCGCTTGTGCTCAATATGGTGCCATGACATCCTTTACCCAAGCACCAGTGGAAATTATCACTGTAAAAGCTCTGCCACCAGCAGATTGAAAGCAGATAGCCAAGACTTGCCTGTCCGGAGGAGATTATCTATTGTAAAAAAAAAAAAAAAAAAAAAAAAAAAAAAAAAAAAAAAAACCTTACAAAATAATGTCAGGCCACAGGTGAGAAAAACAGGGCTCAGCAAATTCCCATTTCATATGAGATGCTGGCAGGCAAAAGACCCTATATGCGAGCAAATCAGCAGTAAAAATATTATGTGGTATCATATGTCCAGATTAGTGCAGTAACCAAAAAGGCCTGGAATAAGCTTCCATCGTCAAAACAACAAACTCAAACACTATCTAGTATAAGACATGGACCAGATGAGTTATTTCTGGACTTTGTTTCCAGACTAACACAGGCATCTAATAGGTTGATTAGAGACTCAAAAGCAGGATAGATAATAATTAAGCAGTTAGCATTTGAGGACGCCAATGCTGTATACAAGGCGGCTATAAGACCTTTTAAAAAAGAGGGTAATATTGCAGATTATATCCAAATTTGCTCGGATATTGGCCGATCACATACACAAAAAATATCCCTAGCTGCTGCTTTACAGGAAAAGACAATTAATGATGTCTTATCCCAGCAGGGAGACCTAGCCCCAGAGAGAATGCAAGCTACAAAAAAACCTGGAGACTGTTTTGGATGTGGTCTTATTAGACATCCGGTCAGAGGTCAGATGATGTCCTAATAGAAGTGTAAGCCCTAGGACTGAAAGAAAAACAGGATTATGTAGAAGATACAGGAAAGGAAAACATTAGACTAGCTAATGCAGATCAAAAAGAGATGATCTAAAAAAAATTCCCTTTCAGGAAACAGATGCAGGGACCAGCCTCCAGCCTCAAGACAAAATTATGGGACAATCCAGAAGTCTACATCCCCACAAGGAGAAAGAGGACTTTTTCAGAGCAACCCCAGAAAATGCAGGGCTCAACCTCAGTTCTTCCTTATATACAGTTCTAATACCTGAGATGGGTATGCAAGCACTCTCCACAGGAATATCTGGGCATTTACCAAAAGGCACTGTAGGATTACTGCTAGGGAGAAGTGGCTCAACTATACAAAGGATCTTTGTGCCTTCTGGAATCATAGATACCGACTTTGAAGGAGAGATCAAGATGATGATTCATTCACCAAATGGAGTTTCTATAGTAAAAGCAGGTCAAAGACTTGCACAATTAATTTTGCTTCCGGGTGTGCAGACCAATAATCAGAATGAAAAAGAAAAGAGATGAAAAGATGGATTTGGTTCATTTAATATATTTTGGGTACAGACCATAGGTCCTCAGAGACCAAAACTCACTTTGTTTATAAATGGAAAAAGATTTTCTAGCCTTATAGATACTGACACAGATATTTCTGTTATAACCGCCAGCCAGTGGCCTTCTAAGTGGCCAAAACAAAGACTATTGCACAGCTACAAGGAATTGGTCAGACTAAAAATCCTAAACAGAGTAGTAATAAACTGCATTGGAAAGATGAGGAAGGCCATAAAGAAACCTCTAAGCCATATATTATTCCTTATTTACCTGTAAATTTATGGGGCCGAGATATTATGCCTAGAATGGGAATATATTTATATTCTCCCAGCATGTCTGTTACTAATCAGATGTTTCAAGAAGAATTATTACCTAATCAAGGTCTAGGCAACAATAATAAAGAAAAGTTTAATCCTGTAGTACCAGACATAGACCTCCTAGAGCAGGATTAGGGTATTTTTAGGAGAGGTCACTAAAAAACCTGCACTCCATACAGACCCAAAAATATGAAAAAGTGGTGAACCTGTATGGGTAAATCAATGGCCTCTAACACAAGAAAAATTATGAGAAGCAAAGCAGTTAGTGCAGAAACAGCTGGATAATGGACATATTTCACCATCTAATTCACCATGGAACTCTCCAATTTTTGTTATTAGAAAATCAGGAGAGTGGAGATTAATTCAGGATTTAAGGAAGATTAATGCAACCATGCAGCCAATGGGAGCATTACAACCAGGGCTGCGGTCTCCAGTATCCATACCAAAGGACACACATAAAATTATCTTAGACTTAAAAGATTGTTTTTATACCATTCCTTTAGCACCATAAGATTGTCAAAGATTTGCTTTTAGTATTTCTTCAGTTAATTTCAGAAATCCAATGAGGAGATATCAGTGAAATGTCTTATCACAGGGCATGAAAAATAGTGCTACTTTATGCCAGAAGTTCGTAGCTCAGGCTATACAAAAGGTTAGAGATAGATTTCCACAAGTTTATACTATTCATTATATAGATGACATTCTGATTGCTCATAGAGATGAGGAATTTTACTAGAGGCATATGGATTATTACAACAGAGTTTAAGCCATTCGGGGTTAATTATTGTTCCTGAGAAAGTACAGAGGCACCCACCTTTTCAATATTTAGGTCATATGTTATGCCCCAAAGAAATTAAGCCTCAGAAGATAAAACTTAGAAAGGATGACTTAAAAACTCTTAATGACTTTCAAAGGTTATTAGAAAATATACAATGGCTAAGGCCTTATTTAAGGTTTCCTACAGGAGACCTTGCACCTCTAAGTGAAATCCTTAAAGGGGATAGCAATCCAAATTCCAGCAGACAGCTTTCAGAAGCTGCCAGATAGACTCTCTCATAGATAGAGCAGGCTATACAGGAACAGCAGGTGTGCTATATCGGTTACAGCCAAACATGGCTGGCATGTATTTTATCTAGACAGCTCCTACAGCAGTTTTATGGCAGAACTGCCCACTTCTATGGCTGCACCTTCCTGTATCACCAGCTAAAGTATTAAATCCTTATTTTGAAGCTGTAGCATGATTAACACAGAAGAGCAGGATAGACTCTAGGAAATATTTTGGCAAAGAACCAGCTGTAATCAATGTTCCTTACACTAAGCAGCAAATTGAATGGTTATTCCAAAGTAGTGATTATTGGGCAATTGCATTTGCTTAGTTTCAAGGTCAGATAAATAATCTTTTCCCAGCTGACCAGTTACTATAGTTTACTCAACAGCATTCATTCAGTTTTCCTAAAACAGTAGCAAAGAATCACCTAAAGGATGCTTTGTTGATATTCACTGATGCCTCATCTAATGGGAAGGCTGCTTATGTAGTCAATGGTAAAGAACTTGTGGTACAGACAGAACCAACTTCAGATCAAATAGTTGAGCTGTGAGCTGTAGCTTTAGTGTTTAAGAATTTTGCTAATAAGGCTTTTAATCTATATACTAATAGCTGGTATATTTATAATGCATTATAAGTGTTGGAAACTGTGCCATATATAGAAACTAGCAATAAATGAGTTAAGATATTGTTTCAACAGACTCAGGAAGCCATACAACTTAGAAAGTTACCATATTTTGTGGGACATATCAGAGCACATTCACGTCTTCCTGGTCAGCTAATGGTAATGCTCTAGCTGAAAAACTTATAAAAGTAATTGCTCTATCTCAGATTAAACTTCTCAGCAGTCACATGCTATGCACCATGAAAATAGCTCAAGTATATAAAAGTAATTCAAGTTGACCAGAATAACTGCTCGCAAATTGTTAAACAATGTGAGAGAAGCTCACAATATCTACCTGTGCCCCATTTGGGGGAAAATCCCCAAGGACTACTTCCTAACCATCTATGGCAAATGGATGTTACACATGTTACTGAATTTGGAAAATTGAGATATGTGCATGTGACACTGGATACGTATTTAGGATTCATGTTGGCCATAGCACAAACTGGGGAAGCCACCAAGCATGTAATAACGCATTGCTTGAAATGCTTTTCATGCATAGGAACCCCAAAAGTAGTAAAGACAGACAATGGGTATGTATTTGTTAATAAAGCTTTTCAAAGATTTTGTAGTCAATGGAATTGAAAGACCCCCGAGGTGGGCAGCCTTTCAGACTGGGGAGACCCTCCCAAGGAACCACTCTTCGGATGCAAACAGCAAGAGGCTTTATTCAGTACACAGGTACCTGGGGCGACTTAGTCTCTCGAAGGACTAGCGCGCCTTCAGGCAGGGGTAGTGGGTTTTTATAGGGTAGGGGAGCGAGAAGCACGGCTACAGAAGCGAGACGCATAGTTACAGGGGTTTAATTGGTCAGTTCATATAAGGCCAGGTTCATCGAGGACAATTTGAGGTTTTACCTAGTAATCAGATAAACTGTCTACTCTGGCTCCATCTAGGGCATGAGCTGCTTCCCCTTGCTTAGTTCCTCATTGCTCGGGGCCCGGTGGCTGACCGCAGACGTCCTGCCTAGCCCCTCCGCCCTTGCCTTCTAAGTTGAACTTCCCTGCCCTGGCTTTTGTGTATATTTTGCTCAAAAGTTCAAGCCTTGCAAGAATGGCGTTACTGCTGCTAGCTGCTGTTTATATTGAGTGGGATTGAGTGGGGGTCTTTCAGAATATCATTCATAAGACTGCTATTCTTTATAATCCTCAAGGGCAAGGAATTGTGGAACAAGCACATAGCTTCTTAAAATCACAACTCCAAAAAATAAAGACAGGGGAGTTGTATCTTCAGATACCACACAATGCCTTAAACATGAATTGTTTATGCTAAACTTTCTAAATATGGATGTCCATGAGTGATCAACAGCAAACAGATTGTGGCACAATAGTACAAAGACCACCTTTGCTAAAGCAAAGTGAAAAGACCCTTGCACTGAAATATGGAAAGGGTCAGACCCCATATTAATCTGGGGTCAAGGGCATGCATGTGTTTTTTTCCAGGATGAAAACCAAGTGAGATGGCTTCCAGAGCAACTGATTTGATGCATTAAGCAGAAGGATAGCAGACCAGCGGACAGCATAGCTGATAATGGCTCAGCAGGAGAAACCAAATAAGAGCTCAAGAAGGAACCAGTGATCCAGCTTTCCCAGCTCCCACAGAGAGGAATGCCTGATTCAGGACCTGCAACTTCTGCCACTCTACACTGCAGGGTGCCATTTTTGCCTCCAGAGACTTCGGACAAAGAGCACCTGGTGAGATGACCTGACTAGTGAGAGGCTAGAGCTAATGAGCCAATCAGACTTATAATTTATGGAGACCTATGTGTGATTTTCTTTGGGACTAAACAGTTGTGGGGTAAAGGGCAGGACAGAAAACCCCAACAAACAAGCATGCCAGACCCCCCCCCATGTTACAGAATGGTGCCCACATGGATAACTGCATCCACAGAAACCCTGAGAAAGCTTGGAAAAGACTAGAGAAAAGCATTTATTTTGGTTTTCAGCTGTAGCAGGAAAAAAGCTGAGCTGTTTTTAAAAACTGGCTTTCTGAGCCGTCCTGCCAGGGAAAACTCTGACTCTTTCAAGCAAGCTGTCCAGACTATGGAGCTAGGGACACAATGTTGCAGCTTGCTTCCTGGCAAGGACCTTGAAAGGTCATAGGAGCTTTTCAGTGTTGTTTATACACTGTTGCAGCTTGCTTCCTGGCAAGGACCTTAAAACGCCTAGCAAAACCTCTCCATAGCAAATTAAAGCCCCATGCGGTCAAAAAAAGGAGAGATTCAAATAGTAAGAAAACCTCTAAATGGTTTGCAGTGTGGTAAAAATATATACAGTCTAAAGATTAAAGTGAAAGAAAGAAAGAAAGAAAGAAAGAAAGAAAGAAAGAAAGAAAGAAAGAAAGAAAGAAAGAAAGATGTAGATCGCCTGGGGTGAGGTGTGGATTCCAAGCTGGTGACTAAGTTGCAGGTGTTTCGGTATTCACTTGTCCCAGAAAGACAATATTAGTGAGTTTCCACCTTGGTTTACCTGGGGGGTGGAAGGTGTTTGAATGATAAACATGGGTAGATTTTTAGAAATGAATGAAGTTTGAGATGCACTTCCGATATTACTCTGTGAACTGTGTGTCATTATTTCCCATGCCTCCATACTGGTTGAGTTAGTGAAAAGTAGTTTTTATGTTGGGGCTTCAAACCCTGACATGGATCTCAATACATAGAGTAAATCTAGTCCAGTCTGCCACACACTTACAGTGATCCACCTGCCTCTGCCACTAGCTCTGGCCTCTTACATCTGTGTCTCTACCAGGAATAAAAGCATGGACATCATGCCCATAATTTAAATATTAAAATTAGGTGACTAGGAAAAGTTGAGGTCAACCAAGTTTGGTATCTGGCTCTGGGAACATGAACTATATTTGGAAAAATTAGTATACAAGTCAAGGTTTCAAGAGTAGATGCTTTGCTAGGTCATAATTCTCTATCATCCCACATCTTCCAGGAGACTATGCCTTTTCCCTGGAAGAGCTCTGAATTAACCTCACAGCCTATGCTTGGGTGGTTAAGACATTCCCATTGAGTTGGCAATGCCCCTAAGTTCCAGGGAGATGCTTCTTCATGCGAATTTCTGTGTGGTAGTTAGGGCATAGGATCTCAGGTGTGGGTTATCCTGAGTTGGGCATACTAGCTGGAACACAGGATCTTGGGTGTCACTTCCTCTGCTTTGTATGCAGTAGTTACACAGGAGCTCAAGTGTGGGTTGTGGTCTTACTTTGGTCATTTCTAGTCAGAGGGCTGAGTAAATTAAGTTATTACACCTTTCACTTTCACTTATTATTGCCTCTAAACACAATTTGGATTGATAGGCTCCCTCTGTATTTAAGGTTTTGGAAGTGGCAGTAAGCATATATACCATTATATCCCTTGTTTAAAAATTCCACATCTGATATTTTTTCTTATTATTCATGGTAAAAAAAATGAGTCCATGTACCTTTGGTCAGACCTTGTTTGATATACAAAGCTATTAATATGTAGAGAAAATTATTTTCTTATATTCTTATTTTCCTCAGGTGTGTAATGAGAAAAATATCCATAGATATAGTGGTTCATGCCTTTATTCCCAGCACTTGGGATACAGAATTGTCATGAGTATCCAGAAAACTTGGGCTACATTGTGATATCTCTTTTCAAAAATGAATAAGCAAGCAAACATTATGATTAACTTGCAGTGAATAAAAAAGTTACATTTTAGGGCTGTTGAGATGGTTGTTTGTGTAAAGGTATTTTCCACAAAGACTCATCACTGGTACCTACAGAATGTCCTCAGACCTCCACACACAGATCATTACATCCGTGCCTCCTCCCACAAGACACAAATAAAATCTAAAGAAAAATGTTTATGTAATTGTGTACAGCTATCTAGCTATCTCATAGTTCCAAACAGCCACTCAGGTCAGTCCTCCATATATGTGTGTGTGTGTACACATATATATGAATATATATATGCATATATATATACATACACATGTATATATCACAAATATCAAAGCTGTATATTCAATTAACTGTTTTATTAAATTACGTAGAGTGGTCTTGGCATTTTGTTTATAGTTTCAACTTTGGGCTTTTCCAAAGAACTTTTGCATGACAGCTCACAACTGTCTGTAACTCCAGTTTCCAGGGATGCAATGTCTTCTTCTGGTCTCTGATGTCATTGCATACACATGATACACAGTCATATATGCAAGCAAAACAAACAATCACATAAAATAAATACTCTTTTTTTTTCTTTTTTTTTTATTTTTTTTATCTCCTCCCAGCCTCCCCTTTCCCTCCCCCTCCTCCCACTCTTCTCCCTCTCCTCCCACTCTTCTCCCCCTCCTCCCACCCTTCTCCCCTTCCCCCCACTCCTCTCCCCCTCTCTCTCCAGTCCAAAGAGCAGTCAGGGTTCCCTGCCCTGTGGTAAGTCCTAGGTCCTCCCCCCTCCGTCCATATCTAGGAAGGTGAACATCCAGACTGGCTAGGCTCCCACCAAGCCAGCACATTGCGTAGGATCAAAACTGCGTGCCATTGTCCTTGGCGTCTCATCAGCCCTCATTGTTCGTCATGATCAGAGAGTTCAGTTTTATCCCATGCTTTTTTTGGTAATAGTCCAGCTGGCCTTGGTGAGCTCCCAGTAGATCAGCTCCACTGTCTCAGTGGGTGGGTGCACCCCTCGTGGTCCCGACTTCTTTGCTCATGTTCTCCCTCCTTCTGCTCCTCATTGGGACCTTGGGAGCTCAGTCCAGTGCTCCAGTGTGGGTCTCTGTCTCTATCTCCATCCCTCGCCAGATGAAAGTTCTAAGATGATATGCAAGATATTCGTCAGTATTGCGCTAGGATGGGGTCATTTCAGGTTCCCTATCCTCAGCTGCCCAAGGAACTAACTGGGGACCTCAGCTTGGGCTCCTGGGGGCCCCTCTAGGGTCAATTCTCCTGCCCACCCTAAAGTGAGTCCCTTAACTAAGGATTGTGGTTCCGTGCTCCCCTATCCAACCTTCCTTTATCCCGATCCTCCTATACTTAAGGTCGTGCTCAATTTCCTTAGCAATCAGGGAAATGCAAATCAAAACAACTTTGAGATACCATCTTACACCTGTCAGAATGGCTAAAGTCAAAAACAACAAGGACAGCCTTTGCTGGAGAGGCTGTGGAGGAAGGGGTACCCTCATCCATTGCTGGTGGGAATGCAATCTTGTGCAACCACTGTGGAAGTCAGTGTTTCGGTTTCTCAGGAAATTCGGGATCAACCTACCCCTGGACCCAGCAATACCACTCTTGGGAATTTACCCAAGAGATGCTCTATCACATGTCAAAAGCATTTGTTCAACTATGTTCATAGCAGTATTATTTGTAATAGCCAGAACCTGGAAACAACCTAGATGCCCTTCAATGGAAGAATGGATGAAGAAAGTATGGAATATATACACACTAGAGTACTACGCTGCGGTAAAAAACAATGACTTCTCGAATTTTGCATGCAAATGGATGGAAATAGAAAACACTATCCTGAGTGAGGTATCCCAGACCCAAAAAGAAGAACATGGGATGTACTCACTCATAATTGGTTTCTAGCCATAAATAGGGGTCACAGAATCTACAATTGGCGAACCTAAAGAAGCTAAGTAAGAAGGTGAACACAAGGAAAAACATATCGTTATCCTCTTGGATACGGGAAGTAGACAAAATTGCCGGGGAGAAAAGTGGGATCTTGGGGGTGGGGTGGGAAGGGGGTAAGGGGAGATGGGGAGAGAAAAGGTAAATACTCTTTTTATTGGAAAACAAAACAAATAAATAAAAATCCCAAACTAAAAACTGGTGTCATCTTGGTGCTGTGATGATGCTTATGTTGGAAAGTCACACATTTGGAACACTGGAGTATTTTTCTTTCTCCAGATGGTATATCACTTATGATTGTGAACTCATTTGGAAGAACAGGGAGCCTAATGAAAATCTGGCATGAAATAAGGACTAATGGTTCCAAGAAAGGAGGTGACTCTAAGTGAAACAAAATTGGCCAATATAATCTTTTCCTTGCTGCATGGAAGATTCAGCATCTAGCCACCCTAGTGTTTTATTTTGTTTTTTAATTTTTTAAATTTATTTTCCATACCAAGCAATTTCTCCTCCCTCATTTCCTCCCATTCCCTCATCTCATTTCCCTTCTATGCCCCCGTTTTTAGTAAAAGGCTGCTTTTTCATTCCTGGCTGCCCGAACTCTAATAACCACACAGAAAGTGTAATCATTAAATCACTGCTTGGCCTATTATCTCTATCTTCTCATTGGCTAGCTCTTAATTTAACTCATTTTTATTAATCTGTGCATTGCCACATGGCTGTGGATTACCAGGCAAATTTCAATCTGGCATCTGTCTCTGGCAGGGCTACATGGCTTCTGCCTTACTCTGACTTCGTTCTCCCAGAATTCAGTTTATTTTTCCCTACCTAGCTCTATTCTTCTCTGCATAGGAACAGGGGAGTCCTTTATTAACTAATGGTATTCACAGTATACAGAGGAGAACCCCATATCACCTTACCTTTTCTGTTTAAATAAAAAGGAAAAGTTTAACTTTAACACAGAAAAATTACATATAACAAAATAGGTAGCAAGAAAGAATTACAGTTACATTAATTATATCTATTTTATTTTTTTCTCATAACTAAGGAAAACTAATTATAGCTATCTGTTCTTGAACTTCATCAAAGACTCCAGAAAGATATATTACCTAAGTAAGCAGGAAGTACATTGTAAGCAACTTCCAAAGTTCTAGAACTGACAGAAACATCTTGCTACTTTGTCAGTTATCCAAAGTTCTTCTGTACCATTGGTACATCCATCTTCAACCTACAGGCTCATAGTATCCAGCAAATGTTTCTATGAAACAGAAAATTTCAAAAACAGTTCTACCTATAATGGCAGTTTGTCACTTTCTTCTGTGTCCTATCAGATGTCTAGCAGATTCTTTCATGAAACAGTAACCCCAAATGACTGTCTCATCTTCTTTAGACAGCTTTATCAGTCATCTCTTCATGACTCTTGCTTGTCCAGCTCACACAGCCTAACATCATGCAGTCCAGGAAAGAGCAGTCTCCTGCCCAGGTGGCTATCAAACTCCATGAGAAGCTTCTTTGATGTCCATCATTCCCATGAAGTAGATTGGTGCTACCAGGAGCAGATGTGTCTCATGTCATAAAAATTACTAAGTTCTTAAACATTTTAAATGTTATATTCTGAAGACCTCTGAAAGATTTGAAGAGTACCCATTTTACTGAAATATATCTCTATATATCTAGAAAATCTAACTAATGTGACTACAACTTGACAATTATAGATGACTCTCTATTAAACTATTTTTCTTAAGTATACATTACATTTTAAAATGAGATGCACAAACACAATACCTTAATCAAGACCAAAAAACACATATAAAAAATTGACCTTAAAATTGTATCAATAGAGCAATACTCATAGCAATGCAAAGTATTTATATCTCCAACATATTCCCTTTAAATGTAAACAGTCATTTAGAAATATGGGTGTAGTTCTCTCCAAACTGCTTCTTGCTGGTTATTGGGCAAAGTAATTTTTGGGATAAGCAAGGAGACCTTTCAGGTGGTCTTTGTTCATCAAATTACAGAAGTCTGAAAGGAATTCGTAGGTTCTCATCTTCTGTGGAAACAAAAGAAAAACCTCTTTCCCAAAGCAATAAATCCTTAAACCCAAATTCTGAAGTCATGATACCTTTAGAGGATATATGTTGGTTACTCATCTCCTTCACAGTTGAAAAATTCAAAGAAAACACAGTAATATACATAATCCAGACTTTCTGTGTATTTTCCATCTTTATGTGGCTTAATTTTCTTTACTCCTTTTAATGTATGACTGTCTGTCTCTGTCTCTTTAAAGATTTTGTTTTATTTTTGAAAAAAAACAATTTCCATCTTTTTATAATTGTCTATACCCCTTTTCTTCTCGCTCCTAAGCCTACATACATTTAACCAATACTGTGACCCATTTAGAGGTATTTTCCATTTGCATTTGTCTTTATTGCATATCTGTAATTATTTTCTGACCAGAAGCACTTCTTAAAAAGCTATGCATCCTTACTAAGACTGAGGCTGCTTTTCTTTTTGACTTATCCCAGTCCAACATGGTGGGGTGGAGGTCTTCTTAGCATGAGCCATGCTCACAGCTCCATTTTTAGGCACACAGCAGGTCTATGTTGCCATTAATCAATTTGTAGCCCTCTGCTCACAAACTCCATTTAAATGCTCCATAGCTGGATCTCGTCAAAGAGTCAGAGTTCATGCTGACACCATGGCCCAGAAAGCCATGATTTCAAAACCATGTGACTTTTTTATGCTACTGCTGAATCAGGAAAATCTCACATAAAGGAGTCATGGTGTTAAGCCATGCTTAATTCTGTTCTTCTGTGTCTAGAATTACTTTGCAAGCTTTCTCAGGTTCAATGTAGATAGAGTCAACCACGTTAGTATGCCAATTTGTAGTAGAAGGCCACTTGTTAATTCCTGGCTGCCCTAACTTGAAATAACCACACAGATACTGTATTAATTAAATCACTGGTTGGACTATTAGCTCTATCTTCTTATCAGCTAGCTCTTAAATCTTAACTTAACCCATTTCTTTTAATCTGTGTATTATCATGAGGCTGTGGCTTACTGTGTAAAATTCTGTTCTGTGTCTATCTCTGCCAAGACTACATGGCTTCTCCCTGACTCTGCTTTCTTTCTCCTAGAATTCACTTGGTTTATACTGCATATCTATATTCTGCCTTGAGCAGGCCCAAGACACTCCTTTATTAACCGATGGTATTCACAGTATACAGGGAGGAATCCCATATCACAATTTGCCTCCTCTTTCATCTCAATTAATAAAGGGGCATACATCCAATAGAAGTCAAAACAACATGGCACATCAAGTTGAGGCATGACCAAGATCCGCTCTGTGGATCAACATTAGGCAAGGCAACCCCACTTGGGTTTGGGTTTTCAAAAGCCAGCTCAAGTACCATGGAAAGTCCTGATTCCATTGCGAGGAGCTCCACAAACAGACTAAGCTACAGAATTGTCACACACATGCATAGATTGGTATAAGTGGGTCTTTAGGCAGATTAATTCCCAATATTCTAAGAAACAATCGTAATAATTTCTAAAATGTTTTTCTTCCCTCCATTAGTGGAGAAGTGTTCCCCTTTCTATACATCCTCAACAACTTAGGTTGTCATCAGTGTTTTTGATCTTAGACATTCTGACAGGTATAAGATGGAAGTTTGTGGTCATTTTGATTTGCATTTCAATGAAGGCTAAAGAATGTTGAGCAATTCTTAAAGTGTATCTGGGTTATTTGAGATTCTGTTGTTGAGAATTCTCTGTTTAAACCTGTATCCCATTTTAAATTAGATTATTTGGGTTTTTTGATGTCTTCTTTCTTGAGTTCATAATAATATATTTTGGAGATCAGCCCTCTGTCAGATGTAAAGTTGGTGAAGAACCTTTTTAAATTTGTAGACTGCTGTTTTTTTTTTCTGTTTATTTATTTATTAAAGATTTCTGTCTCTTCCCCGCCATCTCCTCCCATTTCCATCCCCCTCCCCCAATCAAGTTCCCCTCCCTTGTCAGCCCATAGAGCTATCAGGGTTCCCTGCCCAGTGGGAAGTCCAAGGACCACCCACCTCCATCCAGGTCTAGTAACGTGAGCATCCAAACTGCCTAGGCTGCCACAAAGCCAGTACATGCAGTAGGATCAAAAACCCACTGCCATTGTTCTTGAGTTCTCAGTAGTCCTCATTGTCCGCTATGTTCAGCGAGTCCGGTTTTATCCCAGGTTTTTTCAGACCCAGGCCAGCTGGCCTTGGTGAGTTCCCGATAGAACATCCCCATGGTCTCAGTGTATGGGTGCACCCCTCGCGGTCCTGAGTTCCATGCTCGTACTCTCTCTCCTTCTGCTCCTGATTTGGACCTTGAGATTTCTGTCCGGTGCTCCAATGTGGGTCTCTGTCTCTGTCTCCTTTCATTGCCTGATGAAGGTTAATATTCAGGAGGATGCCTATATGTTTTTCTTTGGGTTCTCCTTATTTAGCTTCTCTAGGATCACTAATTATAGGCTCAATGTCCTTTGTTTATGGCTAGAAACCAAATATGAGTGAGTGCATCCCATGTTCCTCTTTTTGGGTCTGGCTTACCTCACTGAGGATAGTGTTTTCTATTTCCATCCATTTGTATGCGAAATTCAAGAAGTCCTTGTTTTTACTGCTGAGTAGTACTCTAATATGTATGCATTCCATACTTTCTTTATCCATTCTTCCATTGTAGACTGCTGTTTTGTCTTATTGAAAATATTCTTAGCATTACAGAAGCTTTTCAGTTTCATGAGGTCCCATTCATCAATTGTTAATTTCACTGTGTGCTTTTGGTGTTATATTCAGAAGACATCTTCCATACCAATGTGTTCCAGGCTACTTCCTATTTTCTCTTCTACCAACTTCTGTGTAATTGGATTTATCTTAAGGAATTATATCCACTTGGACTGGAGTTTTGAACAGTGTGATAGATTTGAATCTGTTTGCATTCTACATGCTTACATCCAGTTATACCAGCATCATTTGTTGAAGATGTTTTAGTTTTTCCATTGTATAATCTTGCCTATTTTGTCAAAAATCATAGGTATATGGATTTACATCAGGGTCTTCCATTCAATTCTATTGATACAACTATTTTAATACCAATATCTGCTGTTTTTGTTACTATAGTTCTAAAATACAGCTTGAAGTGAGATGGTGAAACATCCACATGTTCCTTTATAATATAGGATAGTTTTAGTTATCCTGGGTCTTTTGGTTTTCCATATAAAGTTTAGTATTATTCTTTCAAGATCTGTAAGGAATTGTGTTGGAATTTTGATGGATATTGTATTGAATGTGTAGATTGCTTTTGGTAAGGTTACCATGTTTACTACATTAAACCTATGGAACCATGAGCATGGGAGATATGTCCATTTTCTGATACCTTCTCTAATTTTCTTCTTCAATAACATAAAGATCTTGCTTTACCTGTTGTTCACTATTCTGGTTAGAGTTACCCCAAGATAGTTTGTATTATTTATGGCTAATGTAAAGGGTGTTGTTTATATGCGTTCATTCTCAGTCAGTTTATCATTTGCATATATCATGTGTGCATACATATGCATATCTTTTTTCTATATCACATGATTTCATACATTGTATGTGTTCATATCTTATATGTGTATAAAATATGTAGCACTATCACACATTTATTCTACAATTAATATTTTCAAATCTGTTATTTGATTCCCATTTCTATAAAGTTATGTTTTTAGGAAGTCTAAGATGAAAACCTGTGTTAGATTTTAAATATTATTAATTGTATAAAATGCTAAGCCATAATTTATTTAATCTCATGCTTTAAAGTATCATATTCAGTGTTGTAAAAAACACTAGAATGGGGAAAAGCAAGGTTTGCAAAGAAATGTCTGGTTTATAGCAAAGCCCTTACTCTCTTAAAAAATAGAGTAAAATATGAATACTAAAGCACAAAATGTTGCAACTGTGATAAGGCCTTCTCCAGTAGAGCATATCTCCCTCTGTTTATGACACTTGATTCCTTTAAACATAGCTCATTTCCACAAAAGTTTAGAGTTTCTCATAATTCTTTAATCTGATGACAGACACAGTCTCTACTTTAGTTTTCTGTGGCACCCAATAATTTCAACAAGCACAATTTGCTTTGATGTTAAAAGGCAAAGGACAAACCCCAGGAGGCTCTGCCATGAATTTCTCATATAGGTCCTTTAATTCAGCTGCTTGTTGGCCCTGACATCTTAAATAAGTTTAGTATAAATAAAACCAGCTTTCTAGCAACAAACTTCAATGCTGGCTTCATTTCAGTCCAATAACATGTGTGATAGCAATGGATTAGTTTGTAAATTTAATGCAGTAGAAATAGTTCTAGAAAAAATGGAGAATTGATAAAACTTGTTTATGTCTAGAATTAGGTTTCAAGATAGTCATCCAAATTCTTGAGTTGGAAAAAGTCTACCAGGTCCCTTCAGTTTGTTCTATGTTGAGTGCCATTTTATCTGTTGTTTTTTGTTTTATGCTCTCATTTGCATTGGTCCATTTGTCATGTTAAGTTGTAATTACATATTGGCTTATTTGAAAAAGAACATCACATATAATCTCTAATTCCTTTTCAACATCTTCCATTGGTCAGTTGGTGACTCTTTGTCCCTGGTACTGCATTAAACACTCTTGAAGCACTGAAGATTATTATTGTTTCATTTCTGAAATAATTACTTCTTGTAATAATTTCCCTCCCTTGTTCCTTCTCATTTAGTCAGGTTTTCTCTCTTTGTCCTCTGTTAGACAATATGTCTTCATTCCCTTTTACAACTAAAAATGAATTATTTTTTATTGGTTTTACCCTTCAGTAAAGGGTTGTGGCAGGAGTTATAAATCAGAGAAGAAAACAAGCCAAATTATTTATTTATATAGATATATGTTATAAATGACTAACTGTATCCTTATATTCTTGTAGTATAAAACAATGGGAGGGACAAACAAGATATTGTCATGCATACTAAGAGTTCATTAAGTTGAAAAGAACTTCACTGCAGGAAAAACTGGCAAAAGAAATTAGATATATAAAAGAAACGATACTTTGAACCATTCTTCAAAACCTTGTAGTTTTAAGTGTATAGATTTCAAGGATTTAATTACGTTTCCTTTTTAAAATGATATCAAAAGTACAAACTACGTCTTAAGGATGTATTTAAAACAGAAGGTCTTATGGGCTGAGAAAATAGCCCTACAGAAAATAAGAAAAAGGCTCAAAATTTCATGGTTTGTACATAAAATTCTTTCCTGTTTCATTTTTTAAAATTATTTTCTGTATAGTATTCTCCACTTTCTGTAAATATGATAAGTTTTTTACTCAAGACCTCTAAACAGGTACCTTCCTCCAATACAGTCTCAAAATATAATGAGTCATGCAGCATGCACATTTCATGTTCTGCTTCCTCATAATTGCATTTGTCCATTTTAGGTATTTCAAGTAATAAGTTATATTGCTGCACTATGCAAATGAACAATTACATGCATCATTGTGCATATTATGCTGATTAAACTTGTCTGCAAAAAAAGAGACTTTACAAGTTAATAGCATTGTACTTCAAACTGAGTGAATTCTTATTATTTATGAATTCAAACAAACATGGTATTACTTAAAAATTTGGAAAGAACAAAATTGAGCCAATTACTGAAAAAAAGTAGTTCTTCTGGCTGCCTAATTTCTGTCATTAATGAAGAAAATGAACTGCTTTATTTTAAAGTGACAGTTTTAAATGCAGCAGTCACAACCAAAATTTTCTTAGGAATTTCTTTGGCATATGTCATGATTTAATTGACTCACATTTCATAATGTTTAATATAGCTAGTGTCTAAATTTTTTATTATTCTTCAATAAATACAGAAGCATAACTAATTATGATTCTCTCCAAATAAGAAAGTGCAATTTTTGAAGACTTAAGACCACTGAGATTTGTCAGAAATGGGTAAAGAAAACTTAAGCTAATGTAGCATTATTTTGCTTTCTAATGCAGGAGTTTACTGAAAATAAGCAAATGCAGAATAGAGATGATTATAAGGCAAATTGTGTTATCTTATGTCACAAGAGAAACAGTTGTGGTGATTCCTCTGTAGGCTTTACAGGAGGCAGGGAAGACGGATCCATGAAGAGATAAGATTGAAACTCATCCTAGATTTATTATAATCAGCTGGACTAAGACTTCAGGAGTCTGGCCAGGATTATTTTACTTTAGAAATATTTAAGCACAACACAGTTTTTGATAAAAAGTATTCTAGTAAATATTTATCCCCAAGTATACAATAATCGAGTCATGCTTACACTGAGATTCTTAACAAAGCACATCTGGTTTCTTTCACAAGAATGGATACTGTTGACTCAGAGATAGTGCTCAAGATTTAGGATCCTGGGTGCCTGACTGAGGTAAATAAAATACCTCTGGGTATCAGAATTGACCTGGTCCTAAAATAGCAAAGAAGTCACCTAAACTGTTGTAAAGCAAAAGTGGCATCACTCATAAGAGTAGTGTTTATGGTCCAAAAACAGTTTTGAAGATTTAGGGGAAATGATCTTGGATTAGTGAAAACATAAATTCTTTGAGATACAGGCAGAGTCCATCTCATCAGGCAGCAAAGCATCACGAGATTGTAAAACTCCACGCTTCCTAGCATTCCAGAAAGAATAGCTGTGCACCTTATTCCATTGAAGTGGTAAGCTGTGTCCTTACAGTTTCTGACTCTCCAGTGCTTAATTTTGTGCACAAGGCCTTTTAGCCCTGAATACTTTGTAATTAAAATCTTTATAATATCTCCATACTTAATTTACATGTTCCTCCCTGCATCTAAAGCATCCTAATTTTAAATACAAATATAATTGTAGAGGAGACATTTAAATTTATGGTTTTAGAATTGATGACTTATCCACTAATTTAATCTAAAAATACTGTTTTGGTTACAATTGCATATTACATAAGCTATGTGTAGGAAGGGGGTTGAATTTTGAGAAGACATAAACTGATTACTAAGAGGTTACAGCTTAGAACTTTGGAGTTTGGACTGCTTTTTTGTACTTTTGAATGGTGTTCCCAGCTTTTTGAGCTAACAGTTGCCTTTAAGTAAAGGTGTGAGATCTCACTGGAAATAAACTTTTTAAGAGTATCAGTGTCTCTGCATCCACAAATGGATTACAGAGCAGACCAGCATGACTAATATGAAATAAAAGTAATTAAGTTTGAACTTTATTTTCCCTGATTAGCAAAGCAGTATAAGTTGAAATAATCCTAAATTAAACAAAATTATATTTGCATCCTTTCTTCTACACGTGCATTGAAATATGGCTTAATAGGAAAAAATGGAGCATAAAGATATACAAATACAGTCATACTGCATTCTTTTAGTAGTAGCTTTTATGATTTATGTAGAATTTGATTAAATTTAAAATATTTTAATGGGTTGCCATTGTAAATGTATCTGTATAAGATAGAAAGTTTGATAAGTTTGGGGACATATGTATTCCACTAAATCCATTAAAACAGTTTAAATAATGGCCACAGTAATAATCTCAAAAATAATTCTAATGTCTGTTAATCAACATTCAAAATCATGGATTATTCATGAATAAAACTGATAAGCATAATACTTCATCATATAATAAAACCAAGCAAAATTTAGATGGAGAATACAGTATATAGTAGAAGATGAGATGCTATTAGATGCTTTTCTTCACATTGCATTTAATAAGTATTCCTGAATATTCAAATTTGATTATAACTATGATTTTGTTTGCTTCTTATCCAAATGATTCAATCTCTTCTTTTACTTATAACAAAGAGATAAAAGAATAAGACCAATGCTCAACCAATGTTTGATGAGCTTCTTGGAGAAAAGAGACAGGTTGTTAGATGTTTGAACTGCTCAGAGACCACCATGCTTTCCTGCCTGTGCACACCTAGCAGACCAGACCCTATCCAGCTGCTTGACCAAGTGGGAGTACTGAGAAGCAGGTATGCTGTTAGCTTCTTTACTCCTAACCCCAAGAGGACATACAAATACTGGACCCAAACTGTGTGCCTGGCCACGTGGGTTAGCTCCAAACGTATGGGCGCTATTTTGTTGACAAAGAGTGCTCATTTATTTCCCCACTACTCAGATCCAAATAATCACACAGAAACTATATTAATTGCAGCACTGTTTGGCCAATGACTCCAGCCTACTTCTACCTAGCTCTTACATCTTAAATTAATACATTTCTATCAATCTGTGTATCATCACGAGGGTGTGGCCTATCAGTAAGGTTTCAATGTGTTTTTCTCCTTTGGCAGGTACTTGGCATCTACTTGACTCTGCCTACTCTCTCTATGTATCTCTTCTAGTCTGGTTATATTCTGCTAAGCCATTGGCCCAAACATCTACTTTATTAAGCAATGGTAATAAAACATATTCACAGCATACAGAGGGAACCCCACATCAGATACAGGCCCTGACACTTGCTGAAACACATGCTCTTCTCTGTCTAAATTTAGAAGAAGAAGAAGGCACATCAATGCCTTAAATTATCTGAAGATTGTCTGACATTTTGTCCACAACTGACACTGAGTAATGGAAATTTGAATGGTTATGGCTTCAAATAAAGTACAATTTGGGGGACAAGAAAGAGGCAATGAAGCCCTTTCTGCCCAGGGTAATTTGGGTTTATGTGAATTTAGCATCTAGTCATAGAAAAGCACAATTCCTAAGTCATTTCTTTATAATAAAACACATGCAAGCAATGATCATGCTCATACATACCTGTATGACCACAAAACTTTCCAAGATCCTGAAATAATATGTTCATCTTTGATTCCTTTATATCTCAAAAAGATAGGATAATTATTCATTTTCATTGAGTGATAAATGCTAGAAATGGTGCTGATCTAAGATTAGAAATGCAGAGAGTTTGTTGAACGCATATTTCTGAGCCCTCTTAGAGACATAATAGAATTAAAATAAGAATGTTTCAGCATAAAATCTTAGAGGAAAAAGTACTATATATGTGGTATTAAGACCACATTATATACATTTTATATAGTCACATAGTTCAAAATTTATAGCAATTCATGGATATCTATTTTTAAACTCTTAAAGTAAAACAATGAAAATTTAATTATGACAAACCAATTTTCAAATGTGGGATTTAGTCATTGTGTTTCAATGCATCTAAATTTTGTAGTCTGTTAGTTTTTGTACTATGAAAAGTACTTCTGGTTATTCATGATTGAAGAGTGGTAGCCCTGCTGTGAAAACCCTAGGAACTGAGAAAAATTCCTTTAAAGAACATAAGGAATCATTTGGGAAGTTTATTCTTTATGTTGATACTTTGTTAGTTAGAAGTCTCCTCCTGATAGGAAAATCACAACTGTATGATGGGGATGGAACAAATGAAATTTTCCTCAGTTCACAGATGTAATGTAAGAGATTCAATTTTTACATGTAAGTTGTAGAAGATTTATGCCAAGGGCTATGGTGTGTACACATTTTTTTCTTTCTCAGATGCCAGGGAACTCCTACACACATCATACATGTACTCTGTAAATGTGATTCCATAGTAGATAAAGAGATGACAGATACTGTTCTAAGATCAACATGCTTTTCCTTTAGCTACTGAGCTAGGAAAATCTCTGCTCCCCAACTTGTCATCTCTTAACCAAATACTCAATTTTCCCCCAAGCAACTTAAAAAATATGTCAGGGGAATAATTATTTTCAGTACTTGTGAAGGCATATCCTAAGTAATAATGGTCATTTGCTGAAGATGAACTTTTTCCACCGTTCAGAAGACTGAGAAGCCCATAGCAGACAAAAGCAGAATCAGAAATAATAAAAAAAATTCCAGGAAAAACTTACTACTAGTAGTGTTTAGTAGTTACCACCAAATAGTAGTATATTGTACAGTGTTCATAATACATTTTATATTTGGAATACGAAATTTTATTTAACACTACATTTGATAAAGAAAGTTCTTGGGGGTCTAATATAAGTCATAACAATCTGGATGTAGGGATTTCATGTAGAGAGAGTACAAAGAATTCTCAATATATAAAAATGTATCAGCAAGAAAGTTATGCAATTTAAAGATTAAAAGTGCTGTCACTATACCTGTTTGTGCTTCCATTTGTGTGTGTCTGTGCTATAAATGTTCACATAATGTATTTCCATCATTAAAAATTCCTTAATAGATACTAAATGTCAAAAACGTAGTAATTTTGTGAGTTAGTTTGCAATTTTAGCAAGACTTTAGATCTTCTTGAATCTTTGCTTCTCTGTTATACTGTAATTTCAAAATATAACTGCAATAATATTCCCTATTCCTTTCTAATACATAACTCTCCGTAACAACACAGCTTCCTTTAGACTTACATGGAGTCAAGTTCCTTTTTCAACTAATCTGTATAGATTTGTGTCTTTTCTAAAAATTAAATTTATTAATTTATTTTACATCCCTACCACATTTTCCCCTCCTTACTCTTCTCCAATTTCTGTACCACACTTCCACTCCACTAAATCTACTCCTCCTCTGTTTCTTTTCATAAAGGGACAGGCCTCCCAAGGATATCAACAAAGCATGACGTATCAAGTTGCATTAAGACTAAGGGCATCCCTTTGTACAAAGTCTGAGCAAGGCAACACAGTATGAATAATAGGTTCCCAAAAGCCAGCAAATAGTTAGGGATGGACACTGTTATCACTGTTAGGAGTCCAACATGTAGAAGAAACTACACAATTGTCACATACATACACACACACGTGTGTGTGTGTGTTTGTGTGTGTATACGTGTGTGTGTGTGTGTGTGTGTGTGTGTGTGTGCGTGTGTGTGTGTGTGTGTGTGTGTGTATAGAGATAGGGACTGTGCAGGCTTCCTGGTTGTCTGATCAGAATCTGTGCACTCCCATATGGACTGGTTCATTGATTTTGTGGGGTTTTTTTGTGATGTCCTTGACCCTTCTGTGCTGTGGGATAATGCTCTTGTACACTGAAAAGATTTGTTACTCTTATTGATTTAAATAAATGCTTTTTGGTTGGTAACCAGGCAAGAAGTATAGGAAGGGCAACCAGACTAGGAGAATACTTGAAGAGGAAAGGCAGAGACACAATCAGCATCCATATGCAAAGGAAGCAAGATAATAATGCTTCACTAAGAAAAGGTTTCAAGTCACATGACTAAATATAGACAAGTATTATGGGTTAATTTAAGTTGCAAGAGCTAGTTAATAGTATACATGAGCTAACAGGCCAGACAGTTTATAATTAATATGAGCCTCTGTGTGTTTCTTTGCGAGTGAATGGGTGTGGGAGCAGGCAGGAAAGAAACTTATGTCAGGACCTCTTGTTCCTACAAACCTTCCTTCTTCTCTTTAGCAGGATTTTCTTATTTGGATATGGGTCTCTGCATATGATTCCAACAATTACTGGATGGAGCCTTTCTGATCGTAATTGGGGAATTAACCCATCTTTGGATAGAGCATAATATTACTAGGAATTAGTATGTTGAGAATTTTTTCTCCAATCATATTTGGTTTTATCCTAGGTCTCTGGACCATATACCTTCTGGGTCTTAGCACTCCAGGCAGTGTTAGAGATGGGCTCAATCCCCTGGCATAGGTCTCAAGCTGGTCCAATCATTGGTTAACAACTCCTACAAACTCTGTTCCACATAGTATATCACATAGGCAGGACAGACTGAAGGTCAAAGGTTGTGTGGCTGGTTATAGGTCCAATTCTTCCACTGAAAGTCTTGCCTAAATACACAAGAGATGGCCGGTTAAGGCTACCCATTCACTATTGCTAGAAGTCTTAACTGTGATCAACCTTGTAGATACCTGGGAGTTTCTCTTGCACAAGGTTTCTACTTGACCCCCAAATGCCCCCACCTTTAAGTTCTCTCTTTCAGTTCTCTGCCCCCTTCCATCTATGGCCCAACCAAGTCCTCATGTTCCCATGTCTACTTGTGCCCAGTCCACCCATGAGAGCTCTTCTATTTTCCCTTCCCAGGGAGATCCAAGAAGACTCCCTTGGTCCATCTGTGTAACCTAACCATTCTAGGGATTGTAGTATGGATATCCTTTATGTTATAGCTAATATCTACTTATAAATGAATATATACCATGTTTATTTCTCTGTGTCTGAGTAACCCCACGCAGGATGACTTTTTCTAGTTCCATAAATTTGCCTGAAAAATGTCATGATATCACTGTTTTTAACAGCTGAGTAATACTCCATTGTTTAAATGTATAACATTTTCTTTATCTATTCTTCCATTGAGGGGTATTTATGTTCTTTACAGATTCCAGTTATTACATATAATATTACCATGAACATAGTTGAGCAAGTGTCTTTGTGGTATGATTGAACATCCTTTGAGTCTATAACTAAGAGTAGTATAGCTGGGTCTTGAGTTAGATTGATTCCCAGGTTTCAAGGAAACCTGCCATATTGATTTCCAAAGAGGCTATACAAGTTTGTATTCCCACCAGTAATAGAAAAGTGTTTCCCTTGATCCATATACTCTCTATAATAAGCTGTCATTTTGTGGCCATTTTGCTATGTTAATCCTACTAGTTCATGATGATCAGAGGTATCTCTAAGTTCTGATATCTTCCCCAATTTCTTTTTTGAGAGACTTGAAGTTCTTGTCATTCATTTGTTTCACTTGCTTGTCTAGAGTTACTCCAACACATTTTATATTATTTCTAGTTATTATGAAGGGTGTTTTTTTTCCATTGTAACTTAAAGAGTCAAGAAAAATTGATTTTACTTAATTTTTGCATCTCTTTTGTGAAAGGTATCATTGTTTCTGTCTTTATCATTGACACCTTTGCTTCATCAGCAAGTGGCCCTGATCCAGTACCAGTAGATCCACCCAGAGGGATCCACCACCACAGCCTACTTCAGGGTGGAGAGGATCTAAGAGCCAACTCCAGTGCTGAGGGGACCTCAGACAGGGCATACCAAGAAAAAACCCCAAGTACACAGTTAACCACAGCAAAGATCAGACCAAGCCACTTTCCTAACAGCATTTGAAAGAAGAGATGGGCAGGCACCAGTGCAAGAATTCTTCCAACAATCTGAAAAGCAACATGATAACACCAGAATCCAGTGAACATACAAGAAGACTTGACCACCCTAATCCAAAAGAAATAAAAGAAATAGACTTTAAATGTAACATTATGAAAGTGATAGAGATCATTAAACAGGATGTGAAAATCTTCTTTAAAGAAATGGATGAGAAGATTAACAAAAAGTTAGAAGAAATGAATAAATCCCTCAAAGATATCCAAGAAAACGAAGAAAAAGCAACCAATCAGGTAATGGAAACAGTTCAAGTCTTGAAAACTGAAATGGAGACAATAAAGAAAACAAAAATTGAGAGATGGCAGGATATGGAAAATCTGGGCAAACTAACAGAAACTACAGAGACAAGTATAACCAACAGAATACAAGAGATAGAAGAATCTCACATTCTGAGAATACTATAGAGGAAATAAACTCACTGATCAAAGAAAACAGCAAATCCAATAAATTCTTAACACAGAACATCCAGGAAATCTGGGACACCATGAAAAGACCAAACATAAGAATAATAGGGGTAGAAGAAAAAGAATTGCAGGTCAAAGGCACAGTAAATATATTCAACAAAATAATAGAAGAAAACTTTCCCAATCTAGACATGGATATTCCTATGAAGGTACAAGAAGCTTACAGAACACCAAATAGACTGGACCAAAAAAATAATAATCCCCACGTCATATAATAATCAAAACACAAAACTTACAGAATAAAGAAAGAATATTAAGAGCTGCAAAGGAAAAAGGTCAAGTAACATATAAAGGTAAGCCTGTCAGAATTACATCTGACTTCTCTATGGAAACCATGAAAGCCAGAAGGTCTTGGATAGACGTGCTGCAGAAACTAAAAGATCATGGATGTAAGCCCATACTACTATACCCAGCCAAGCTTTCTTTCACCATCAATGGAGAAAACAAGATATTCCAGGATAAAAACAAATTTAAACAATACCATTGACACATTTTTCCTATGCTTTCTCATTAGAAATTACATTATGAATATAATCCATGAGAGTGATCATGTTCCTTCCATAAGAAGTATTAGTCTTACAGTCTTCCCAAATTAAGCAGGACTTACATGTTAGTATAATTGTTTTCATAATGATGTAGTGAAGACATTGAGCCATGTTGACTACAAGAGAGAAAATGTGACATAGTGACAGCCTCTATTTGCTGTCAGTTCATCCCGGGCTTCATATTATTAAAGGGTTCTATCTGCACTGTGTATCAGAACAAGTATTTTCTGTTTAACTTTCAAAATTTATGATCCACAGAATCAAAGTACAAGCACAGGAAAAACATTTTTCTAATACAACACTTAGTTTGGAGTATTGTGTGTATTAAAGTAATCAGCTACACATAATATATAGGTATACAATAAGTTTATTTATAAGAAATTGCCAAAGATGCAAGTGTATATCTTTTTTTTTAATTTTTCTTTTTTTATGTTTTTTGAGACACTGTTCTTTGTTGCTTTGCAGCCTGCTTTGGAACTTGTTCTGTAGACCAGGCTGGCTTTAAAATCAAAGAGATCTGCCTGCTTCTGTCTCAAAAGTGCTGGGATTAAGGGCATACATTAACACCTCCCAGATGCAAATGTACATCCTATGTTTGAACACATTTCTGGTTTTATATATAATACCTCGAAGTAAACTATCATCATAGGACTCCAGTTCCTCAGAAACTACTCAAAAAACACAAATTCTTTATAAATTATATGTATTTGCACATCTATATAGCAGTATAATCTGTTTTCTCTTTAACCAGAATCTCACTCTGGAGACCAGAATTGTGCAGAACTCCCTGTCCAGGCATATTTTGCCTCAAAAGTATGGTGATCTTTATGCTTCAGCTTTCTGAGAGTTGGGATTATAGAAATTAACTACCTACCATGCCTTATTTAACACAAGTCTTCTAGAATTTTAGAATCCCTCATCAGATTTTATCAATGAGTTGATTTTCTTTCTGATTTGATCTCACACTTTTTTTCTTAACAATGATGTGCCTTTTCCACATCCAGAATCCATGATTACATATAATAGCTAAGAAAATTTTGTTAGCATTGTTTCTTCAGTATAGAAAAATTCCTGGGCTTCTTATTATAATGACACTATGTGGGTAACCTTTAACAACAATATAAATTAAATTTTGATATTTAATATAATGCAAATGTGTCTCTTATCTCTGCTTCAATTTTAGAATAGAAATATTTTTATTTGAATGTTTTTTTAACAAATGTATCACATAAAACCAATTGGGATCATTAAAAATGGTTGAAGAATTTAAGAATTTAATGCCTTAAAAATGGGGCATCTAAAGATGGAGAGAACAAATTACACAAAGTTGTGTTTCAACCTCTACAAAATAATATAAACACACACAATCATATACACATATACATACATAATCATAATAAAAAAATAGAATTACAAAGAAAAAAAGAAAAGATCAATCCCTGGAAGGGCTTACTCTAATTACATAATCTCCCCTATGAGACACATTTTCCTCACTCTCTAGGTTTTCTTGATGTACAGAGATGTATTTAATATGGATAGGCATTCTTCAAACCTTTCAAAGACTACAGAATATGGCAATTACAAAATAAGAAACTTATGTGAAATCATATGAAAGAGTTTGAGATTTTTCATAACAATAAGACACATCTGCTCCTGGTAGCACCAATTACTCCAAGAGGAAGATGAGCATCAAAGATGCTCCTTATGGAGTTGGCTAGCTATTGGGGCAATACAATTCTCTTGCCTGGATGTCTTGATGAACTGGACATGCAGGACCCACAGAAAAATGACTGCTGAACTTTCATAAAGATGAAATAATCCTTTGGAGTTCCTGCTTCATGAAAGAATCTGCTAAACATTCTGCAGTACACGGAAAAATGTGACTGACAAACTGCCATTATAGATGAAACTGTCTTTGAAATTTCCTACTTCATGGAAAAGTCTGCTCGATATTATGAGCCTATAGGCAGAAGATTGTCTGTCCCAACAATACAGAAGAACTTTGGGTAACTGTCCAGGCAGCAAGATGTCTGTCAATTCTAGAGTTTTGAAAGTTGCTTACAATGGACTTATTATTTACTTAGGTACTATTATATCCTTTTGGTGTTTTTGATGGAGCTGAGGATTGATAGTTATAGTTTTCCTTAGTTATGATAAAAGATGGAGATATAAATGTTGTAACTTCAATTCTTGATTGATACCTGTTTTGTTATATGTAATTTTACTATGTTAAAACCTTTCTTTTCATTTAAACAGAATGAAATTAAACATCCCCTTGGGGGTGATGTGGGACCCCCCTCTGTATGCTGTGAATACCATTGGCTAATAAAGAAATTTCTTGGGCCTGTGCAGGGAACAGATCTAAGTGGGGGAAACTAATCTGAATACTGGGAGAAAGAAGGGCAGAGTCAGAGAGAAGCCATGTAGTTGCTGCCAGAGACAGACATGCTATAACTTTGCTGGTAGGCCATGACACCATATTGATGGACAGATTAATGGAGATATGTTAAATTAAGATGTAAGTGTTAGCAAATAAGAAGCTAGAGCTAATGGACCCAGCAGTGATTTAAATCATGTGGTTTATGTATGATTATTTAGGTTCTGGGTGGCCAGGAGCCAACAAGTGGCCCATTATAACTTGTGTCTAGTAATCCCTCAATTACAATGTCATTTATACACACTCATAGCTTTAGTCTTTGATCATTTATAGAAGTCTGCCAAAATATAAGTTTCCTCTTTCTTACTGGAGTTTTTGACACATCCTCCAGGTGCATTCCATCATCAAACAACAGTATGTTTTTTTTTACAGTAGGTACTGGACTGCTTAATTTTTCTATTAAGACATGCTGTCAATAGTGACAGGGAATTACTAGGCCTTGTTTGACATTGGGGCCTGTGCAAGGCTCCCCCAAGGAGTTTCCTGGTAGTCTCAGGTTGCCTTGTCTGTTTCTTGTCAACCTACATTTATTAGTCCAATGTTGGTCTTTGCCACACTTCCTACATATACCAGAAGGCTGAGTCCTCCTATTCTTGACATTCCTTAGAGGAGACATTATTCCTAAGAATTCCTTGTCTACAGTTTCTTCTTAGATGTCCTATTCTTCCACATTTAAAACATTTGACATTTTTGTGTCTCCTCATACCATTGGAAATTGCTTCTCCTACACAAGCTTCAGTACTATAGTCAATTGTTTCAACAATAATTAAATACAAGATCCATTCATCTTTGGGTGCTGCTCTACCCTTTAAAGGCCCAAGGATCTTCTTACATTCTAAGTTGGCATTTTTAAAAGCCAAAGATTCAATTAGTACACATCTAGTTTTAGGGTCTATTACTCCTAATTTTATAGCTTTAGTTAATCTTTGTAAGAAGTCAGTAAAGGGTTCTCTCTGGCCTTTTTAACCCTAATATATGATTCAGTTATTTTACCTAGTTCCTGAATCCTGTCCCAAGGAATTAAAGTTGCTTTATGGAGGCAAGGTGTATTCGTCGTAATGAGCCTGTTCCTAAGGATAAGAGAAATGACCCTTGCCAAGAATTTGATCTTGGGAAGCCTCAAATCATTTTGCATTCCCAGGTTACTCTAAAATTTTAGTCTCTTCTCTCAAATAACGCTTCCAAAGCAGATGATGTCCATTTTCTAGGACTGCTGAGATTAACTGAAGCCAATCATGTGGGGTTGCCTTAGTGCTTGAAGCCCAGGTTTATACCATTTCCCTGGCAAATGGTGAATGTAGCCCAAAAGAAACTATTGCTTGCCTTATTTCTTTTAGATTTCTCATATGTATTGGTTCCCATGCATATTCTTTGATTACCTTAGGGTACTTGGTGCCAGATGATTGTTTCAAGGAAATTACTGGACAGGCAGTTGAAACTCTATGTAAGTCATCTTAGGTTCTGGCATGTATTGATGAGGCTAAATCTCATTCTTGTACCTTCCATCCCTGCTCATCAATTTCAATAAATTCTACAATCTTTTCAAATCTTTTATACTGCTGCCTTTTTAAAAGTCTGAATCTCCTGACCTAATGTCCTCACTGTCTATTCTAATGTCCTCACTGACAATTCCAAGGTATGAAATTTGTCCAGTAAAGGTAATGTCTCATCTTTGAACATGTCATAAATTTTTAAAAGATTTCCATAGTTAGATTCTACAGCACAAATTCTTTCTGATATTTTTGTCAAATTGATGCTGTTCCTCTGCATAGCACTGGCCTATTTATAATGAGATAATATTGAAAACAAAGTTAATTCCTAGAATCAAATAAGAAGAAAAACCATGTAAGCCTTGTAGAATACCTTCCACACTATTAGCAAAATAATTATTGAACCCCTGGATGTTATCAGTTATTTATTGTAATTTCTTAGATCTTACCTGTCATAAGGCTATTACAATGAATTAGAGTAGGTGTAATAATTGTTATCGGCTAGCAGCTGTATTAGTTGCAGCCATGTGGCTGATAGATACTAGCAGCAGTGAACAGCACATGTTGCTTACTTAGGTACTGAAAATAAGCTATATTTAAAAAATTAAGAGCAGCTATTAAGGGGCTGGAGAGATGGCTCAGAGGTTAAGAGCATTGCCTGCTCTTCCAAAGGTCCTGAGTTCAATTCCCAGCAACCACATGGTGGCTCACAACCATCTGTAAAGGGGTCTGGTGCCCTCTTCTGGCCTGCAGGCTTACATGCAAACAGAATATTGTATACATAATAAATAAATAAATATTCAAAAAAAGAGCAGCTTTTAAGGTGATCAAACAATTTTGAGAGTTGGGGGCAATGAAAAAGCGAAAACCCAAAGTTTTTTATCAGTGCTAGTTGTAGACTGTGTGCACCACAGAAATCGCAGGCAACAGTATGTGTTGGCATGTAATGCACAGAGAGGCACAGTGAGGGTCGTGAGCAAAGGGGCACTGAGCTACAGCGTGCTGCATCTGAGGGCCAGCTAGAGTCATGTGTAGGAGAGTCAGTGGCCAATGTGCCATTTGGCTGGCAGAGAGATCCCAAAAAGTGTGGATTTGTCCCCATGTTGGGGCATCAGAAGACTATTGAAGTTACAAAAAATTCCAACACTAGTTCAGAATTATATAAAATAATAGGTTAGTTATTTAGGGGAAACTCACAGATCACTGTCCTAGATCAAACTCCTCTGCACGAACTATCAGCCGGAAGCAGGAAAGTGAGCACAGACTTTATAGTTGCATTTATAGTATAATAGACCATGCCCAAGTGGGTTAGTGTCTTAAAGGCTATTGGCTAAAGGAGTAGAAGGAGCTCCCACAGCAAGCTCCCATTAGTTCAGCTAAACTGTTTCAGTGAATATACCCATCATGGTCTTGCCATCTTTGTTTATATTCTCATTCCTCCCACTTTTCAACTGGACTATGGGAGCTCAGTCCAGTACACTGATGCTGGTCTCTGTCTCTCCATCAATTGCTGGATGAAGATTATATGGTAATATATAAGATATTCATCAGTCTGACTTCAGAGCAAGGTCAATTTGGGCATGCTCTCCTCTATTGCTTAAGGTCTTAGCTGGGGTCATTCTTGTGGATTCTTGGGAATTCAGAGATACTTCTTAAGCTGTAAAGCAATTCTGTGTGACCTTTAGATACATAGATATCCCTTAAGCCTTTGCTTAGTACTCCAATGGAATTATGTAAATAGAAAGTAAATAGAGATTAATTTGAAAGAAAAAAATCTTTGTCTCGGGTAGGCTTCCATTATGAGTTGAAAACAATACTAATTTACAATAATATTATTCACAGAAGGAAGAGATGCCTCTTAAGCATTAATTAAAGTAAATTCCTATTAGTTTTGTTTCACCAGTGGTTTTAAATCAAGGAATAAATGGGGCTTATGGAATGAATAATCAATGTCCATAGTATTTGCTGTTATTAGAAATGTTATTGATTCATCAAATCATCTACGAGAAGAATAACTTGAGGAGAATTTCTAATATATGATAAATTTTAGAACCTCAATAATCTCAGTTTATCTCACACTACAATTTGAAGAAGAGATTTTTTGAGGTAAATACTTGACCAGATTGAAGTTACTATTTTAAGATAATACTTGGATCAAGAATAAAATCCACATTGGCAGCAGTTACAATTGAAGCAAATGCTACTTTGATACTTGATATTATATGTTTACTTTAGGATGCCACAGGTCTCTGTGACTTGGTTTTTCCTCTGATATCAGAGATTGTTAAAATTTAGTAAAATAGAGTAAAGTTCATTAATAAGACATAAATTTAAAAAATCTTTGGTTTTCATGTCTCATCTAATCTAAATATTTGTTTAAAAGATAGTCCATAGTTGTCTAAATAACATCCGTTGGATTAAAATGACAGTTTCTAGAACTTCTGAGAGAATAAATATATTGGTCAGAGAAGAGATATCATATAACCAAGGCCAAAAAAGTTCTTACTGAATGAAATGTTTGTGAAATTACAAATCAACCAAATATATTGGTTTAAATTATATCCTGAGTTTAGAATATTAAGTGAAAAAAATCATGCAGAAAAGAATTAAAAAGAATGTTGTTAATGCCAGACTGTGGTGGCACATGCCTTTAATCCCAGCACTCGGAGGTAGAGGTGGGCAGATTTCTATTAGTTCAAGGTCAGCCTGGTCTAAAAGAGCTAGATCCAAGACAGGACAAGCTCCAAAGCTACAGAGAAACCATGGTCTCAAAAAACCAAAAAAAAAAAAAAAAAGAAGGAAAGAAAAGAAAGAAAGAAAGAAAGAAAGAAAGAAAGAAAGAAAGAAAGAAAGAAAGAAAGAAAGAAGTTGTTAAGAAAATAGGACAGTGCCACAACACTGGTACACACCTTTAATCCCAGCACTCAGGAGGCAAAGGCAGGCGGGTCTCTTTGAGTTTGAGGCCAATCTGTCCTACAGAGTGAGTTTCAGGGCAAACACCAAAGCTACACAGAAAATACCTGTTTCAAAAAACAACAAAAAATCGGATGTGAAAAATCTTCTTCTCAATAATGCCTAGTGCCAGCAACAGTTTATTATTAACTAAAAGTGTTTAGTAAATGTTTTCATATAAGAGAGGGAAATGAAACATCAAAATTTGCATGTATGTGTTGCAGTATTGAGAATATATGTAGCCTAGGAAATGAACACAAATAAAACACTAAAAATGACCTTAAAGATTCACAGGAAATTGGTGACCTTTCAAAATTGGTTTCTTTAGTGGAAAAATATGTGACCATTGAGAAAAAGCAACAGAGATTTTGTTCTTACTGTCTACCAAGAGCTCAGACGTTCATCACCTGTGGTAGTATATGATAAAAAAAGCATGAATTTTTTTATTCTTGCAATATCTCACTGAATCCAAGCAAACATTGAATCACACACACAGACACACACATATGCACACACACAAACACCACACACTCAGACATATGGACATTATTCACATTCTATGGATTCAAAACCCATTTAATTATGGTCATATAGTTAATAAGGGGGAGACTTGGGGTGTTGGCTAGCAGAGTATGTATGATATTGAACACATAAAAAAGGACATGAGATAACCACATACCTAATAAATAAATTCAGACAATTATGCTACTGATTAGAATAAATAAGAACTCATGAACATGATATTGTATATTTTCTTTCATTTCTCATTCAATGAAATGAAAAAATGCACATAAAAGCATGAGTTGATAATTACTGCTATCATTTATTGTTGAGATTAATTTTGGCCTGAAAAGTTTCCTAAGTTTCAGAAGCTTATTTTTTTAAATCAGAATTACAAAAAGGTTGTGGTGAGTTGGGTGATCTTGATTTTCTTTCTTGTCTGAATTTTTATGAATTACAAGGTAACTAAGTTTTAAAGTGAAGAAAGAATCATATGTAGGACCAGTAGCACTGGAAAAGTCACATATTAACAAGTTACTAGATTTGTTTTTAGCTAAAACTAGAAAGAGAGGATCATCACTCCATGGGCCATGACTTTATGAACAGTTGCTCCCTGTTTCCATGGTAACCAGAGTATCCTGACTTCCCTGAGATGCAACATCAAGTAAAATCTATAAAATCCATGTGGGAAAATGCTTTCAATCCATCAAAAGTCTCTAGTAACACTAGTATAGTCATTATGTCAAGCTGTTTTTGTGAGACACAGGACATTTTAATCTTTGGTTAAAATATTTACAATGGTAAGACAAGAAATACTTTTGATTTAGAGGGCATGACAATGGAAGAACTTCAGAGACTTTACCTCGGGCTAATACCATCCAGCTATGGGAATTTGGACAATTTATCTGATCTCGGTGAATTTTGATTTCAACATACTTAACACAAGGAAAATTCCTATAATGAATATTGTTTTAAGGACTCAGGCTTATTATTGCTAAGTTCCCAAATAATAACAATTAAGATTGGCATTATTATGGGGTTCATTTATTTTATCTTTTCATTAGCTGAATGACCATTGTTTACCAATACCATGTCAGTTCTATTCTAGAAATTCAAAGTGCATTCAAAGAGAGAAGAAATAATTATTGAAATGCTTATCAATTAGTAGAGTAAAACACACAAAAACAACAAATATGAAATGTCATCATAGAAAGAAAAATTTTCATTTTAAATACAGAAAATAAGGGAACTAGAAGGCACGCAAGTATCCAGCTGCAGAGTATTGCTCATAAATTGAGCAGATAAAAGAAAATTCCAGCTCTATCCTGGAAAACTATTATATTAATTACTTCCCAGTTGCTGTGATAAAACACCATGGCCAAAAGCAACATAACGAAGAGTTTATTTTCTCTACAGTTTCAGATGGATAAGAGTCCATCATGGTGGAGAGGTGTGGAAATAAATATCAGGCATACTGTCAGGAGAAGGAAGTCAAGAGATCATATCTTTAAACAAAAGTATGAGGCAGAGAGTAAACTGGAAGGCAAACAGCATTTTAAACTTTCAGAACATGCTCCCAGTAATGTACTTTCTCTAGCAAACCTGAATTTACCAAAACCAAATCTTCCAAAGGTTGAAGACAATCAGGAGAAAATGAGTTCAAATGACTGAACATATCAGGGAAATCCTTTATTCAAATAACCACAGCTGTCACAGTACAGCAAGTACAAAGAAACAGGAAGAAGTAAGCATCTCATTTTCAAGTACAAATGTGTCAGAAAAATGTTTAACTACCAGATAGAGGTGGATATGCTAAGAAGTTGTCCTGTTCTGGGACAACTGATGAGATATTTGATAGAGTAACTAAGTCATGAAGAACTTAAAAATTAATGTTCTCTGCTAATTTGAATGCATAAAAACTGAAAACAATGCTTTGATGGATAAAATCATGTTTAGTTTCATTGGATTGAGAAATACCTAGGAGACTAGCAAAGTTATTTTAGAGTTTGTGCAATTATATTTCAAGAGATGTTAAGATGACGATTTTGACCTAATCAATGGATTAATCGCTTTCATGGGTTTATAATATGGTGATATTTTTTGAAAGTTGTAAAGGTAAAAGGTATGGCCTATTTGGAGGATGTGAATCCATGTGGAAATGTCCTTGGTGTCGATATCTTGTACTGGCTCCATCTAAATTATCATTTCTATACTTGTCTATTATAATATGAGCTACTACAAATACTTTCCCTAGAATGATGAACTTAACACTATAACACTCTGAGTCAAAAATCCATCCATTTACATTATTTTTGACAGGTATTCTGTCATAAAGCAATAATTTATGTGCTTCAATATTTTCTTGAGGGAGTTAAGGAAGCTCTGAGCAAATTGTGTGATATGGACATGGCCAGATCAAGGACTAATACCTCAGACCCATGGAAATATCAAAATCTTCTCCCAGTATGAGGCTCGGATAGATAGAAAAGCCTTCTTCTTGACCATGTGCGAATGTTGCCAGAGGTTTAAAAACTAACAAGTAAAGTTTTTTCATTCCAGATTTTAATTAAATGATATTCCCTGCCTATAGTCCTATTCACTGTGCTATAAAAGTTAATGTGCTGAATTTCTTGAATGCTGAGTAACAATTGAATGCTGAGTAGCTGCTACAGCTCCATGAAAGAATGTAAAGACCACTTGATCCTAACTCTAATGTGCATGTATCCGTGTATCTGCCATTTATTCATTCCCTCAAACCCCTAGGCATGTTTTCTGGACTTAGCCATGCAGGTTGTAGAGCTTCCTATTAGTTTAACTTGTGTCTGCACTATTAGGTATTAATAAATAAAAACATGAACATGCCTATGTTCATTGTATGTTTCTAACACAAAGGAATTAGTTGTCATCAGTAAACTAAACACAAAATTAATTATTAAAACATCAGCTTACACACTGTCATATAGTTTTGGCTCACCAACCTTACTGATATCTACAGTGAAAAATAGCAAAAAGTAAGGGAGAAACACATTTTAAAGATACATAGTTTGTCAAGAAAAAGACCATGATTTTGAATAAGTACACAGTTCAAGCTGAAATGAAAGAGACTATAACCGTTGAAGTGAAGTCTTTTAATGTGCACTGGGGCAACATAGAAGGTACCCTGGTGTGTTATGGCAAATACTGCTTACTCTACAATGGTCCAACTTGACAAAATGTAAATTTATGTGGAAATGGAGTCTAAACTCTTAATAAAACCGATAGGTTTCCTTATTCATGAAAAGAAACTGCCTGAATGAATGTTTCCTCAGGGTCAGCACTAGAGACTTCTTTAACTGTACTCCAAGGTTACCAGTTTCTATCATGAGTTGACAGTTATACTCAGTGGCATCATTCACATAGGGTACTGATACAGTAGGTATTAAAGATACATTACTGAAGATTTATGACTTTAGAGAGTGTCTGAATACATATAGTGTTGGCCATAGACATAAGCCCTCCAAGGACACATTGAGAGGGAACTTTAAGAATGAGTGAATGTCCCCCTCCCCCCACTTCATTGCCCTTCCCCCTTGAGACTGAAGAGCAGTCCAGATTCCCTGCCCTGCAGGAAGTCCAAGGTCCTCCCACTTCTATCCAGGTCCAGGAAGGTAAGCACCCAAACAAAGCCAGGGAGAGGAGTGGGGAGAGGGGGAGGAGAGTGGAGGGAGGGAGCGATGTGTGGGAGGAGGAGGAGGAGGGAAATGGGAAATGGGGAGGAGGCAGAAATTTTTTTCAACAACTAAAAAAAATAAACAACAACAAAAAACAAGGCCAGCTGGACTGGGTCTGAAAAAGCATGGGATAAAACCGGATTTGCTGAACACAGCCGACAATGAGGACTGCTGAGAAGTCAAGGTCAATGACTCTGGGTTTTGATCCTACTGCACCTACAGGCTTTGTAGGAACCTAGGCAGTTTGGATGTTCACCTTACTAGACCTGGAAGGAGGTGGGAGGACCTTGGACTTCCCACAAGGCAGGGAACCCAGACTGCTCTTCTGGCTGATGAGGGAGGGGAACTTGATTGGAGGAGGGGGAGGGATATAGGAGGTGGTAGAGGGGAGGAGGCAAAAATCTTTAATAATTAAATAAATTAAAAAAAAGAAATATACAAAATATATTTCTCAGAAAAAAAATAAATAAAAATATAAATAAATAAATAAATAAATAAATAAATAAATAAATAAATAAATGAATGAATGTGAAGCCTAGTTCCAATAGAAATACCATGATGCTTTATGAACTTTGTCCTTCTATAATTAACAGCTCTTTATAATAGTAATCTCCTTCTAAATTATCTTTCTCTATTTGATCTTTAATAGTTTGAGCATAAAATTGACTAGGCGTGTGCATAAGTATTTTAATATTTGTTTCATCATTTGTCTAAATCCTTGGATTCATATTCATTAGGCTGTTTGGAAACACAAGGGGACATTATTTCCTTAAACATTTTTTCTGGTCTACTTCATTTGTATATTTGAAATACTATTAATGTTCATAAAACGGCCCAATATTGTTACATAGCTCTGATCCTTCTTATTATCTTTTCATATTGTTCCTGATTTAAATTTGAGAACTTTTATTCAGGTTCATGGCTTTTCTTCCTTCTATATGTAGAGTCTACTATTGAACACATTGACGTATTTTATTTGTCATGATGGTAAATGAATTGAGGTCAAAAGACAACTTTCATGATTAGGTTCTGTTCTTTTAGATTTTGATCTCTAATGATGTGACCCATGTCATTAGGTATAATGGCAAGCATCTTTGCTGCTGAGCTATCTGTCTGGCCCTCCACCTTAATTTAATGAGAAGTTCTCTTCTTAAACCAGGAACTCACAGATTTGGCTAGACTACCTGCCCAATAAGCAACAGGAGTCTTCCCTCCTTTTTCTGCCTCACATGGCTGATACTACATGTACAAAATTCTGCAACCAACATTTTATCTGAGTGTTGTTTTTCCAAACCAAGGTCTCCATGCTTGTGGGGTAAAGCACCTTACCAACTAGGTCATTTAAGAAAAGCATGAAATAATTTTATCATCATGTCCAATGTTTTCTATCTCCTATTTTCATTCTCTTATTTCTTGCTATTTTCTTCTTCCGGTGAAATAGTACATATTGTCCACATTTTTTTTCCTTTTTCATACTGTAGATCTTAATTACTTTAATATCTCTATGAGATCACTATGTTATCTTTACCTTGTGTTTTGTGTAATGGTTAAAATATTACATCTCATTTTAAATCATGTTTCTGTAAAATGTAGTTTTGTATATGAGTTTTATTTTTGGTTTTGCGAGACAGGGTCTCTCTGTCTAACAGCCCTAGCTGTCCTGGAACTAGCTCTTCAGGTCAGGATGGCCTAAAACTCATAGAGATCTGCCTGACTCTGCTTCCCAAGTGCATGGATTAAAGGTGACTGCCACTACTACCCAGCTACAATTGTTTTGTGTCTTTTACCCTTGACACCTGGATGCTTTGTGGAGGATGGTAGAACTAATGTAAAAATTATTTCATTTAATCTTACTATTGAAAATAAGTATTTTTCTCTAGGCCTTTGTGCAAGAAAAAAGGGAGACCATTTTTACTTGATGTGTGCTTGGTATTTATTCCTAGGACCACATGGGCTCCACATTCTTCTACTATACTGTGGTCAGTATTGGGTTTGCTTATCCACTGCTTTGCTTTATGTATTCCTTGTATTTTGTCACAAAGTGGTAATCACTCTATATTTTTATCCCTTAATCAGTAGTATACTCGTGTTATTTCTTAATTGTATTTTTACCCTGGTGATGTGTAGAGAACATTAAAGAATCCATTCCTTTATTTGTATTTTTCCAAATAAACCCAGTCCTTCTTAGGTATTAACCCCTTGTTATAACGATTCTCTCATATTTTTTAGCAAATCTAAAATACATTCCTGCATTTCTTTTGAGAGACAGATTTTATCTATTTTTCATCCCTTCTTTTCACTACAAATAATTATGTCAATGCCCATGAATTACAAGGTTATTGCTTTTACTTCAGAGTATTAATGACTCTCTTTTCTATAAAAGAAGGAATACAGAAGAATCAGGTAAGGCTTCTGTGCTTTTTCCATTGCAGTTAATGTTTCCCTTTTCAAGATGTGTATAATGAGTGACATTTTGGAGGACCTTAATTCTGCCTATTATCTGTACTTCATTATACCAAGGGTGAAGCACAAGTGAGTATTAGTTTCATTGCCATTGTACACACTTGAAGGCTTTAATTTACATAGACAATACATGGTCTTAAGCAATTTTTTAAAATTTATTTATTTATTAAAGATTCCTGTCTCTTCCCCGCCACCGCCTCCCATTTCCCTCCCCCTCCCCCAATCAAGTCCCCCTCCCTCGTCAGTCCAAAGAGCAATCAGGGTTCCCTGCCCTGTGGGAAGTCCAAGGACCACCCACCTCCATCCAGGTCTAGTAAGGTGAGCATCCAAACTGCCTAGGCTCCCACAAAGCCAGTACGTACAGTAGGATCAAAAACCCATTGCCATTGTTCTTGAGTTCTCAGTAGTCCTCATTGTCCACTATGTTCAGCAAGTCCAGTTTTATCCCATGCTTTTTCAGACCCAGGCCAGTTGGCCTTGGTGAGTTCCCCATAGAACATCCCCATTGTCTCAAATTTTTAAATGTGCATGCTGACTTGCTCAGTCATATTGACTAATGCGGTATTCACAATAGCCATGAAATAAAACTATCCCAGAAATGTATTAACAAGTGAAGTGAACTGTTGAAGGAAAGAAGTCTATTCTTTAGCACCATTGTGACTAGTAGGTTTTCCATGCCCACATTCATAAAACAGCATTAATTGGACTAAGGGGGTTAAAATAAATCAACAATTAGAAATTACATAAAATGACATAAATTTTGGAGGTATATGTCATGTTAGAGTACTGATGAAGTTGGATGGGGTATTGACAGATGAATATAATTAACATATATTACGTATATGTATATATATATATATATGATATTGTCAAATAAAAAATATAAAACCTTAAATAAAAATAATGTGATTGCTGAAATCTACTTACTGGTACTTTGTGAAGATTCTTTTGTTAGTTCCTGATCTTGAGACTGAAGGCTTCACTGTTATAGCAATAAAAATTAAATGCTCATATGTACAACATTCATTGAAATCACAGGAAAACACCCTACCAGTTTTCTGAATCTGAACAAGTAGAAAATTAGATACACTGAACAAGCAGAATTTTTCATTTTTAAGATTACTATCCTAACAATCATAAAAATATCTCGATGTTTAAATGATGTTATGATCTGTGAGATACAGCTAACCTAATTTTTTTTATTTATTGCATTATATAATAGAAATTAAAAATACTTATCTTGAGTCTTCTAAGCTTTTCTGATTTCAGAAATTTTGCTAAAATATTTTCTAAATTTTGAAGTAAATATTGTTACAATTAGGTGGTATTAGTATTTAACACAAATTCATTGTGTCTAGGAAATAATTTGTCATAAATATGTTAGAATGAGCAGTGTTTTCCTATTGAAAACTTTACAATTTACTATGCTTTAGTGCTTTCAAATATTTTATCTCACAACTTTGCTACTTTTCTCATTAATGTGATAACATTTTTGATAAAAGAAAATGAACAATGTGATGGTTTGTTTTGACTCATAATGTGAGGGAATAAAGTTCATCATTTTATAGATGACATGGTGCTAGGAATATAATGTGAATGCTATGTGCGAAGAATCAGGAAAAAATGATTAACAGTGGTACCTATCTTGCTTTTTTCTGTCTTTATGCTTAACTTTCTCAGAACTCAGCCCATATTTCGCCCATTCACAGTGAGTTTCCTCTTCTCAGATAAACCTTCATTTATTCTAAATCTTGTCAAATTGACAATCAAGATTAATCATCATGGATGAGGGCAGGTAGCTCAGTGGACAAAGTATGTGTTGTATGTTCACAAGTGCCTGAGTTGAAATCCTGGCACCAAAATAAAAGCCAGGCACTCTTGCTGAAATGGCAAGATCCAAGGTCCAGACTTTGTCAAAATATGCAGTGGAGAGCAGTAGAGTAGAAGACAACCAATGTTGACATCAGTTCTCCACATAACAACACATAGGAAAGTATATAAAAGGAGAAAGAAGGAGAGAGAGCGAGAGAGCGAGACTATCCATTACAATTATATACTCTGCCAAGTTAATACTCAAACACATTGCTTTAAATTATAGTGGATTATACTTCTTGTTCTCAAATACAAATGGTCATCTAAAAATGAAAAATAAATTTAATATATTTACATCTATGTCCAAGATTCACAAAAGTCATTCAATAGTTCAAAAACTAAAGCTTCTTCTGAGATTCAAAATCACAGTAAAATAAAAAGTTGCATATGCTCAATAAATAATGGTATAGAATAAATTAAAAAACAAAACAACCAAAATGAGTGGGGGGTTAAATAGAAAATCTCAAACTAAAACTCAGCTTGTCAAAAAACTAATTTTCACATTGAGCCAGCAGCCTGGTCCAGTGCAGACCTGAGACAGCAAATTCCAAGGGAGTGGAGCAAAGCCCAGGAGTGCTGAGCTATCTCCAGGAACACAAAGTAACCTAAAGAGTAACTAGAACTGTGACACTGACTATGCCACGAGGAACAATCTTCTGATATTTGGATTCACTGGCACCTAAAAGATTAATCAACAGAATCTCAGACAGCCCCAACCAAACCTATTAGAGAAAAAGATAAGTAGAAAAGGTAAGAACATATGCAACACCATAAAGAACAACTGAAAACCAGTAAAACCTAAAGACCCTATAACAGCAAGACTTGAACAACCAAATACATATAAAGCAGAAGAAAATGACCTAAAAATAACTTCAAGTAAATGTTTGAAATTCTTAAAGAGGAAATGAGAAATTCCCTCAAAGAAATGAAGGAAACGCCAAACAAAAAATTGGAAGACACCAGCAAATCCCTTAAAGAAAACCAAGAAAAAGCAAACAAACATATGAAGAATAATTATTCAAGATGTGAAAACTGAAATAGAGACAATAAAGAAAATACAAGCTGAGAGAATTATAGAAAAAGAAATCATGAGAAAATGATCAGGAACCACAAACACAAGCTTGAATAGCAGAATACAAGAGATGGAAGAGAGAATCTCAAGTGCTGAAGATACAATAGAAGAAATAAACTCATCAATTAAAGAAAAAATAAATCCAACAAAAGTGTAACCCAAAATATCCAAAAAAATATGGGACACCATGAAAAGGCCAAATCTAAACATAATAGATATAGAAGAATGAGAAGTTTAACTCAAAAGCACACAAAATACATTTAACAAAATCATAGAAGAAAGCTTTCCCAACCTAAAGAAAGATATGCCTATGAAGATACAAGAAGATAACAGAACAACAAATTGACTGGATCAAAAAAAAAAAAAAAGACCCCTTGCGACATAATAATCAAAACACTAAAAATACAGAATAAAGAAAGAATATAAACAGCCTGGCTTGGTTACAGAAGATGGCTTGTTCAAGCTCCCTATCCTCCATTACTTAAAGTCTTTGCTAGGATCACTCTTATAGATTCAAGGATGTTTCCCTTGCACCGGGTTTCTACTTCATCCTCTAAATGTCCCTAGGTCCAGTCCTCTTTTCATTAGTTACTCTATTTATTGTTGTGACAAAACACTGGACAAAAACAATTTAAGGACGGAAAAGTTTGTCTTGGTTCCCAGTTTGAGGAGATCAAATCAATCATGATGGAGAAAGGGTGTTAGGAACAAAACATGACTCATTATGTCCTGTTAGGAAATGGGAAAAGGTGAATAATGATATGTGACTTACTTCACTCTCCTTTTTTCCTCATCCAAGACTTAAGTTCACAGGATTGTATCACCCACATCATGGTAAGTCTTCATTTTCACTTAAATCTCCAGAATATACCACACAGACAGTCCCAGACACATCTCCTAGGTGGATTCAAATCACATCAAATTGACAGTCAAAACTGACCATCACAATAAATTTGGGTGTAATCTTCTGATATCTTCTCTCAGGAATACCAAAACACCACATCACATTGTTGACTATTGAGCATAAATTAAGAACTTTATAGATAATATAGTAAACATTTACCTTAATTGAGTTAGTAAACATAATTGCTTCTGTAATGTCTCTTATGTTCGTATTTAGAAAAGCATTTGATTAAGTAATCAGAGGATGAAAATTTTAGCCAGAATATCTTTAAAATTTTGTCTTCTGTAATATTTTAAGTGACTAGGTACATTAAAATAAAGTTATAAAAATGATGAGACAGTTTGAACACACTGAACAAACATGGGCTGGAGAGAATAATTTTTGAGATTATCATCAAATGCATGAATAAATTATTTCTGGCAAAAAACTATCATCATAGAAATATCACAAAAGTAGGTCAAAAACTTCTAGTAGCAGATTTTTTGGTTTTTCTACACATTTTTTTCTATGTAACAGTCATAACTGTTCTGGAACTAGTTCTGTATGCCAGGCTGGCCTTTAATTTACAGAGGTCCAACTGTCTCAGCCTTTCAAATGCTGGAATTCAAGGTGAGCAACACCACCACTGGCTTCTAGTAGCAAGTTTTTATTTACTGAGTCTTCTCTGTGAAAATTATTTGTTAAATAGAAAATTAAAATGTAATGCATGGGTTGATGAATGTTTTTTTTGTAATTTGTTATCTTAATATCAACTCACCTCATCTTACTCTTCTTAAAGAAAACACATTTCAGAATTTTTCTTTTATTTGACTTTGTATTACTCAATAACTATAATCATTATAATATTAATTTACCTGATAATCTTCCTAAATTATCATTTCACTTTATTATTGGGCCCTTCTGTTATGTTTAGTACTTATAAATTTGCATGCCTGGTATTCTTTGCATAAAGTTGATGCAAAACATTAAATCTAACAATATGCTAATTGATACAATTTCCATGACAGAGAGGAAAACATTATTTCAGTATAAAATGTTCCCATAATACATTTTAATAAGTTAAATCACTTTTCCTTGAACCTGGACTTCCCTGTATGGTTTAGGATGAGATTGAATGCATTCTTCAGATACAGAAGATACTAAGGTGAAATTCCCAGTACAACATTGACCAAAATTTTTCTCTTAAAATCACACTTTCTTTTGAATAAGTTAGAACTAAACAGTGTCAAAATGCTGTGGGACTTGCTCTCATAACTTTAATTAGTGATGGTAATGATAAAATATGTCATGAAATAGAATGCATGGATATTTTGCAGGAGTCAATATAAGTGTACGTGAGCAGAACACTAGGACAAAAATTCATTGACCACCCCCATAATTCTTTCTGTTGTTCATACAACACTTTCTCAATGGCAAGCCATGTGAATGATGTTGTGGTCCCAATGCTTCAACTTCACAGGATTACTAGACATAGCAAAATTCTAAGTACTTCTTGTCCAGACCATTAATTTGCCGATTGTAGGTTAAAATTTCTGTTTCTCTTGGTGTGATTTTTTTTTCTTTTCAAAATGCCTCATGTGGCTCAGGTGTACTTGAAAATGCTATGCATTTGAGGATAGCTTTGAATTGCTGATTCTTCTGACCTTGCTTCTTACATGCTGTGATTTTGAGTACTTAAAACCATTATCAGATTTGTTATACTTCTTGATTTTGCATATTTTCACTCAGAAACTTTATCCTAATTCCTCAAGCCAAACGTCAAGCTAGAATCTTCCTTTGAAGGATATAGATGCCATATTACTCATTAAAGTGGACTCTACCTTGGTTTTACAAATTTGGGAGGGATTTTCAAAATAGCTTCAACAAGAACAGAGGAACACTGCTCTGCTTCTATAATCACATTCTCAGTTAAGCAACCATGACCTAGTTCTCTCTTTCCCAGTCAAGTTAGAGTAGGCTTCACTGAGGTCAAAGAACCTGATTTGAATCAAGAATGCTTACCTCTGTTGCAAGAACTTTTATCTCCTTCGTAATAATTAGTTGAGTTGCTGACTTCTGCTGGGACATATGTTGTTAGATATTGAAACACTCAGCTATACATTCTTCATTAAATACATTCTTCATTAAATCTCAACTTTGCCAAATCAAAACATTTTTTTGCAAATCTGAAATATAAAGCTTTATCCTTTCCAAATAGCAAAAACTTGCGTTTTCATAAGGGTATTTCTAGTTTTTGAAATGCCTACAAATCCAGGACTATTGTCCTCTCAATTCGAAATGAATGAATAAAATTTGCCATTTAAATATTTTTTTTATCACCAGTATAAAACACGAAACAAGATTATATTCTGAGAATAGTGTGACCTTTAATTATGGAGATGAAATGTAAAGGAAGTCAAATATCACTTTAGTTAATGCATTATAGTGCTCCAGTACTGTTACAAACATAACTTTCTGCCTTCTGTATTCCTTGTTACAGGGATATTTCTCTTCTCTCTAGCTTTTAGATGCAATCCGTGATTCATAATCTTGGCTGCCTTCTAAATTCAGACGTGAAAAGAACTGGATTACTGCGCTGCATTCTGTGATACTCAAAACACTTATTTAATTCCTCTGAATATAGGCTATACCTGTAAATGTGGTAAGTTATGATTTCTGTTTTCTGGTTACATTATGTGGCAAAAGTAAAGATAATTTATAGAAGAAATACAGCTCCTAATTAGTTAAATTTTAATTAATAAATTAAATAAGATAGAGAGCCAAAATCTTAGGAAATCTTTGAAAATGTCTATTAGTAGGATTAAAGGACACATGCATCCTGTCCTATTGGACATGAAAAACACGCTGACATGTTATAAAAAGAGGAGTATATAGGATACTAGCTGACCTATATAACATGTAGATCCATGTCAAACAATCACTCATAATTTAGTTAGGTCAACAATTAGTAAGCAAATAAGTGTCAATGAGGATTCAAATCTTCAGATGAGGCAAAGTCTCTGGCAGGTATATTTCTTTTAGTCTGTCACGACCCTGAGCATAGAAAGCATCTAGCCCATTAATAACATGACATCTTGTAAATTTTGAACTCTAATCTTGTAGTAACTTCTTATATGATAAAGCCAAATTGAATTGATATGGAATGAGATAAAATATTCACATTGTAAATTGCCTCATTTATTACAATATGCACACAAAGTTGTGACCACTGTCTTAGACTTTATATATAGTCCTTTTGGAATAACACACAAAAAATGATTTTCTCAGATCCTTTCACATACAGCTTGATAATTAAGTAAATTCTTAAGAGTATAAGAATATAGAAGAGTATAAGATACATACATATATGTGTATATATATATATATATATCAATTTATTTACCAGTATTAAAATAGATAGTCAAGGAGACTTCAGATGATTTTTAATATTATTATATCTATTCAGAAGAAATATTTTTATAGGAACCATTCACAGACAGAAGGAAAACACCACTGATACTTCCTTTTGAAATATCTTTTTTAAATGTCTTTGAAATATTTAAACAAACTAAATGGGAATTGAAGTTTCCCATTGATTTGTAATATTACAGAGAATGATTAGTTCTGAGTTTCAATAGATTTCTTCTGATAGTTTTTGATAGTTATTCATGACAATTTATCAATTGTATAACTGACTCCTCCATACCATCACTGTTCTTGAAACTGGCAATACATTTTAACACCACCCCTCCAAATAACACAGTATAGTGATTCTCTGATTTGATTCTAAGATTAACAGCATCAATATTATATAATAATTTGTTAGAAATTCAAATCTTGCAGCACTAACCTCGACTTAAAGAGAAAGAAAGTAATATTGTTGTGAAGAGACAACATTGCCAAAGCAACTTATAGATGAAAACTGTAAGCTTGCTTACAGTTTCAGAGGGTAATTCCATGACTGTCGTGGTGAATAGTATGGCATGATACTGGAGCAGCAACTGAAAGCTTACATGCCAAAGCGCAGATGAGAGAGAGAGAGAGAGAGAGAGAGAGAGAGAGAGAGAGAGAGAAAGAGACAGAGAGAGACAGAGAGAGAGAGAGAGACAGAGAGACTTGGCCTGACATGGGCTTTTGAAACCTCAAAGCCAGTGATATACCTCCTCTAACAAGAGCACAAACCTAATCATTTCCAAGCAATTTCAATAACTGGTGATTAAGCATTTAAATACATGATCCTATTGGGGGCCATTCTCATCCAAAATACCACCCTATTCATTTCTCTCTCTCTCTCTGCATTTTAATTTGTATTTTTCATGTACATTTCACCAATGTTATTTTTCCTTACAAATGACTACTTGTTCATTCTCCTATCAAATTATTCCTCCTCATTGCCCAATATTTTCTCTCATTTGCATCCCACTGAATTCATTGGCATGTCACTAACTGCTTTTTTAATTTACATTGAAAACCATTATAATTTTATGCTTTTTCCTTTTTTTAGTATTCCATGTTATTTAAAAATTTCCTGTGGTAGAGTGATAGGACAGAATGTTAATTTTTACATAAGATCAATTTTATAAGAGAACCAAGGCAAGAAGAAACAAACACAATACATAACATTGTCTTGTGATGCTGACTACAACAACACAAGACAATACAAAGTTGATTCACATGAGTGATGCCTTAAAAAGGTGTATGGAGACATTGTAATTTGGATCATTACATAGAAAGGAAAAACAGATTATCTTTAAAAAGCTTTTTGCTTACTGTATCAAATTGGTAAGAATTTTCCACAAAGAAAATGCAGATTTATTGGAGGAAGCAAATCCCTTGGAATAGGTTTTGTTTTAGCTAGGGTTTCTATTGTTATGAACAGAAACCATGACCACAACAACCCTTATAAAGGAAAGTATTTAATTGGTGTTTGATTACAGTTCTGAGGTTTAGCCCATAATGTCACGGTGGAATGTCAACAGACATGGTAATGGAGAGGTAGCCAAATATTCTACATCTGGATCTGCAGGATAAAGGAAGATATTTCTGTCATGAACTTCTCAAACCTCAAATCCCACCTCACAGTGACAAATTTCCTCCAAAAAGACCACACCTACTTTAACAAGGCCACTCCCTATGGGCCTATGGGGTCATTTTGATTTAAACCACTACAAGATTAGAGAATTTATAGACTTAATTCTCTTACAGTTTGCTCTCTCTGCTTGTGTTTTACAGTTAGAGATTTGGCATCATTTCTTAGCTTTAAGCTTCAGTGGCTTGCTGCCATGCCTCTCCAAATATTCATATTCTCTCTCTCTCTCTCTCTCTCTCTCTCTCTCTCTCTCTCTCTCTCTCTCTCTCTCTCTCTCTCTCTCTCTTTCTCTCTCTCTTTCTCTCTCTCTCTCTCTCTCTCTCTTTCTCTCTCTCTTTCTCTCTCTCTCTCTCTCTCTCTGTCTCTCTCTCTGTCTCTCTCACTCTGTCTCTGTCTCTGTCTCTCTCTCCCTCTCTCTCTGATTCTCTGTAAGTGTAGGCCCAAATAATCTCATTGTATAGGTTTATTTTGGTCATAATAGTATCCTATAACAACAGAAAAATAACTAATACATGGTCTACACTTGGAACAGGATACTATTTGTGGGAGGTAAAACTGGAAGATCCAAGCTGTAATTGTTTCTACTTTGGATTCACCTGTTACCTTCTATGTTGGATTGATCGATCAATCTACATCTATGATAGAGATAGATAGGGCTCTCCCTTTTGTAAATGATCAAATTTTCAGATAGAAGTTTTAGAGTAGAAAGATATAGTTACAAGAAAATAATGGTACATTAATAAAAGAGATTAATTAATTTTAGCTCTCTAATATACATGCAATCTAAGAGTAGAACTGCATATAAAATACTTGTCTGTCACAGATATTTATAATTATTCTTCTGCCCATTTCTGAGGCCATTGTAGACATATGCCTTCACCATAATTCTAGGTCGGAATTACACCCTTTAAGCACTTATTATCATTGGGATTGCTTACCTACTAGATTGAACCGGAAACTCTTGATGACTGGCTAAGCACAAGAATACTTTCTATGGTTACTCAATTTGCCCATTTATGCTATTTTTTTCTCTGCAGGAAAATATGAAGAACTGCTTCTGTGAAGTCCTTGGATAAGAAAAATTTGATCCTACTCTAGTTGCACAGTAATATTTTTGGTTTTCATAGCTAATCTTAAAAAAATGTTTCTGTATTTATGTCCATTAACAAGTTACAGCTTAAAATTTCAGAAACTAAATCACAAATTTCACAACCAAGTGATTTATTGTTAAAATGCAATGGACCTATGACCTGTTCAAATTTTACACCAAAACAAAGTATGCTAGTAATTATAGACATGTTTAGTTAGTTTACCCACTATATGTATAGTTATACAACTATCACATGACTATAATTATGACTGAGTTGACTGACAGATAGTGTAAAAGAGGGCCTCAATTAAGAGTCACTAAGGTATAAATTCCCTAACTTCGATTTTGGAGAAGTAACATATTTCTTTGTCCTGGAAGTTCTCACATTTCAGGTACAGTTGCAGTGTCTGGCACATACACATATGAGAATGAGTAAGCAGACATTTCTTTCTTGGAAATTTGATGTTCTATATTTAATATCTAATAAATATTAATTATCTAATAAATATCTATCTAATAAAGTAGATTAAAATCACTAGTGAATATAGTTAGTTTTAAGTATATTTAAACAAACTACAGAGTCAATTTCTCAGTGACTGTTCCCATATTTTACATGATCAACAGCCACTAATGACACAAGAATCTCTATTAGGCAGCAAAGATGGAGATTATTCCCATTATTATAGGAAGTTCTATTGGGCAGCCCACCTCTGCACAATACAAATGATTCTTCTTTAGAAACTTGATACTGGTATACTGCTAAATCCTAATAAAGAATAAGTATATTTCCATGGTAGAATAAGTTAACCCACAGTAGAAAATTTTCATTTTTAACTGGGTTCTGTAAGATAAGATAATTGGGTCTTAATAAAAAAGTCAAAGTCTATAAGTTGGCTTTAGAAAAATATAACAGATAAATGCTTCTAGATAAAATCCTAAAGTTTGATATTAAAAAGTATCTGTGAGAACCCTTAGATCCATTATTTAGATAAGGTACAAAGCTATTCACGGTGTAAAGCCATTGAAAGGGTAAAATCAGAGCAACAAAATCCCTATTGTCCAAAGTACAAACTGTAACAAAATGCAACTAATTCAAGGTCATCTCTAATGTCATTTTATTTTATTCTTGCTTGTTACATTTAAGGTGAGAATATGAATTAGAACTTGGAAAGTACAATTTCTAAAAATGACAAAGTATCTATAATTCAATGCTACATATTCTCTAATCTCAAGTAGTTTGACTAAGGAAGTTTATAATATGGTAATAAAGCATGACATTCACACCAAAGCAATTTTTTTTCTAATTTGCATCCAGTAATCTATGAATAGTGCTGAAATAAACATGGAGTAGAATATAAGTTTAAAATATTATGATTTATATAATTTTCTTTGAAGATTTATCTAGAGGTAGAATTTCTGTATAATGATAACTGTATTGTTTTTAGAACGTTTTCATACTGTTTTGATCATTCCTGCCTAAATTTATAATCCCAAGAACAGTGTGCAAGTGTTTGCTTTTGTTTTAGTATATCTGTCACAAAAAGTCTGAGCTGATATTTCATTATAGTTTTAATTTATATTTTTGAATGATTAGTAATAACAAATACCATAAGACATTTTGCTTGCATTTATATTGGACATTTATACATTTTATTTGCAGATGCTTTATTCAATAAATAGTTTACAACTGTCTCCAGTTCTGTAGGTTAAACTAATGTTTGATTAGTTATTTTTCTTTGTGTTGTTTCGGCAGACATTATAAGTTTAATACAGTAGCATTTGTCTAATTTTTAGTTGACTTTGCCTTTGCTTTTGGTGTTAATATACAACACAAACAATCCTCTGTAAGGATTAATGCCAGTAAACTCTTTTTTGTCTACCTTATAGGAGTTCCATTGTGTCAGACTTTCATTTGAAATTTTAATCTATCTTGAGTTAATTTTGCATATGGTGTGAGATTAGCATTCACTTAATTGTTTTAGCTGGATATATATATATATATATATATATATATATATATATAATTTTTAATTTTTTAAATTTATTTTTATTGATCTCTACATTTTTCTCTGTTCTTTCCCTGCCTCTCTCCTCCTCTTCAACCCTCTCTCAAGGTCCCCTTGCTCCCAATTTACTCAAATGATTTTGTCTTTTTCTACTTACCATATAGATTAGATCTATGTATATCACTGTTAGTATCCTAATTTTTGTCTAATTTCTCTGGGATTGTGATTTATGAGCTTGTTTTATTTGCTTTATGTTTAAAAACGACTTATGAGTGAGTACATGTGATACATGTCTTTCTGTGTCTCGCTTACCTCATTCAAAATGATGTTTTCTAGCTCCACCCATTTTCCTGAAAAATTCAAGATGTCGTTATTTTTGTCTGCTGTGTAGTACTCCATTGTATTTTCTTTATCCATTCTTCAGTCAAGGGGCATTTGGGTTGTTTCCAGGTTCTGGCCACGGAAAACACTGTTGCTATGAACATAGCTGAGCACATGTCTTTGTGGCATGATTGAGCATTTGTTGGATATATACCTAAAAGTGATATTACTGGGTCTTGAGGTTTCCTAATTTATTGAGAAATCACCACACTGACGTCCAAAGAGGCTGTACCAGCTTGCATTCCCATCAACAATGCAGAAGTGTTCCCTTTTCCCCACAACCTCTCTCCAGCATAAGCTATCATCAGTGTTTTTGATCTTGGCCATTCTTACAGGTGTAAGATGAAATCTTATAGTTGTTTTGATTTGCATTTCTCTGATGACTAAGAATGCTGAACATTTCCTTAAGTGTCTTTCAGCCATTTTAGATTCCTCTGTTGAGAGTTCTCTGTTTAGGTCTGTACTCAATTTTTTTATTGGATTATCTGTTTTTTGATGACTAATTTCTTGAGTTCTTTGTATATTTTGGAGATCAGACCTCTGTCTTATGTGGGGTTATAGTGTGGGACAATTGTCTATATGCTGTCAATAATTTTTAAATAAATTCTGATTGGCCAGTAGCAAGGCAGGAAGTATAAGCAGGACAACCAGACAGGAAGTAGAGGCAGGTCAATGAAACAGAAGAATTCTGGGAAGAGGTAAGCTCCCTCTGCAGTCCTGTCTAGACACAGAAGAAGCTGGATGTGACTATGCTGCTGAAAAAGGTACTAAACCACATGGCTAACACAGATAAGAATAATGGGCTAATGTAGGTTATCAGAGTCAATAAGAAGCCTGAGCTAATGTGCCAAGTAGTTTATGATTAATGTAGACTTCTGTGTGATTTCTTTGTGACTTAATGACTGCAGGAATAAGACAGGACAGAAACCTCACTCAACAGAGTTAGTGAAGATCTTTTCCCATTTTGTAGGCTGTCATTTTGTCTTGTTGACTGTGTCCTTTGCTTTACAGAAGATTTTAAGTTTTAGGAGGTCCCATTTATTTATTTTTTTCTCTCAGTGTCTGTGATGCTTGGTTATATTTAGGAAGTGGTATCCTATGCAAATGCGTTCAAGTATACTTCCTATTTTCTCTTGTTCAGTGTGATTGGCTTTATGTTGAGGTCTTCAATCATTGGACTTGAGTTTTGTGCATGGTGATAGATACAGGTCTATTTTCATTCTTCTACATGTTGGTATCCAGCTACACAAACACCATTTCTTATATGCTTTTCTTCATCTGATATCTTTTGATTCTTTGTAAAATTCAGGTGTTCGAAGGTATGTGGATTAATATCTGGGTCTTTGATTCAGTTCCATTGGTCCTCCTATTTAAAAGAATATATTTTTCCTCATTGTAAATTCTTGGAATACATGCCAAGATTACTTTATAGACATTTGGATAGAATCTTATAATTTTCCATTTATCTTTGTGTCTCATTATTGTCAGTATCATGTTTTATTTAAGTTATCTTAAAATACATTTTGAAATCAGGACATACAGTGCATTTTTACTTGTGTGTTTTTCCTTTCTAGAACTGTCTTTGGCATTTGGGGACTGTACTGGTTAGTTTTATCTGTCAGTTTGACAAAATGTAGCCTTACCTTGGCAGATAATCTCAGTTGATGATATTTTTTAGATCAGTTTAATCTATGAACATATCATCTATGGAGAATATTTTGTTTATTAACAATGAAGGAAGTCAATATATATATATATATATATAGAGAGAGAGAGAGAGAGAGAGAGAGTGTATTATAAAACAATCAATCAGTATGGGTAAATTAATTTATTTCTTCTCTTGTGTGTAGATGTGCTGTGACTAGCTACTGAAGTTCCTATGCTGACATCCCTGAAATGATAAACTATAATATAAAATTGCAAGCCAAAAGAAACTCTTTCATACCAGGTGTGGTATTGTCATTGTGTTTATCATGATCATGTTGTTTCTTGTTGCAGAAATTAAGTATGTGAGTTTTTTAGCTAATTTATTTAACTACTCTAGTGGTGAGAGTGGGGATGGTGGGAAAGGCAGGAAAGCCAACAGAAAAACACAGGCAATGGAGATTTAGATTATCAGGCTTCAGAGGTGAACAAATACTCTGTCAAGATTTGAGATAAATGCCATCCTTTTATATTTTGGCTAGAAATTTGTTTGTGTGGGTTAGGCTTAAGAAGTATCAGCTATTACTAATAAGAGATGAGCACCACTGATATGAAAGCTTCTGTGCTTCATTGAGACAATAGGAAAGGACTTCGACAGGTTTGGCATACAGAAACTGATCCAAGGGGACAAGGTTACATTCAAGTAGACAGCAGAATTCAACATAAAAAAATGTTCATAGGAAACTGGGTTAAAGGCAGAAAAAAATGAAGAGAATCTGAGTCTGTATCAACAACACTGTATTAGAATTTTTAAAGAAGGCTTAAGAAGACTTAGTGAAGGTAAAAGCTTCATCTGCAATGAAAATCCCTGAACATTGAAGATGCTAGGATTCTTGGATGCCTGCTAAGGAGAACCGCAGATATGGGATGAAACTAATCAAAGATGGGTTCTATGTGTGCTACAGATAGCAGAGTGAGAGAACTGGGACATCCCAGTCCCTTTTTAGGTCACAAGATTAAGTTCCATGTGTTGGAGTTTGAGTTCCAGGATTTGAATTAGATTGCTAAGTTTTGTTTTTATTTATGTGTTATTTTTTATTTGGTATGTTTTTGTTCTTCCTTTGGAAAATGTATATTTAAGTATTTAATTTTTTTTATATTTTACAAGAGGAAAGAGTCAGTTAAGAAATTAGTTTCTAAAAGAGTTTTTAAAGACTATTGATGAGTTTTAACAGTTTGGCTATATTTTACATTGTGTTATTAACATAAAAATTTGGGGACATGTTAATACTCCTTTAAGCCTCCCAACAACCTCAGACTGCAACCCTCCCCTGAGCTCCATACTAGTGCCTACAACACAGAGGCTTTATCAGAGCCCAGAATAGTCCTACAGAACCCAGGTAAGACACTTCCCACTTCTTACTAAAAACCTTTAAACCCACCCAACCACCCTAAAATGAACCCCTTCCCTTGAATTCCATATTCTGGCCTACGATATAAGAAGAAGTCTTCTGTTTTACTAGAGGCCATGCCAGATACAGGGATACCAACACTGGGAGGATACTTCTGTTGCTCTAGAGGCCACACCAACCAGGAATCTCAGAGTTCCAGAAAGGCAGGTACCCAGAACTCCAGAGGTCACACAGGTACTTGGAACCACCCCAAATCCCAGAAGTTTGCAGATGGCAAGAACCCCAGCAGAGACACTATGCCAGACCTAAAGAGTTGTCACCAAAACCCTTAACCATGTAGGTCAGAAAACCAGGAAGAAAACAGAAACTAAGGTGATGTGGGAGTCTTCTGTTTTTTTTTTTTTTTTGGTTTTTTTTTTTTTGTGGTATAACAAAGGTTTATTTATTTGGGGATAAACTCACAGTAAGGGTAGCAATCCTCAGTCCTCTGTGTGCACTGAGAACTGGGAACCGAACCCAGCAGAAAAAGGACCACACAGACTTTTCATCTGCACTTATTGTACCTAAGATCAAGCCCAAAGCGGGCCGATATCTGAAAGGCTATTGGCTGAAGGAGTTCCCACAACACTTCCCCTTTTGTCTAAATAAGAGGATTATAAGCTTAATACAAAACTATATAAAATAAGAACAAATATCAAGTATTGTCCAGGGAACAGAAGAGGTAAAAACATACATAAAAATTAGAATTACAATCAGCATGAACAACATCAAGCAAGAAATAAATGCTAAATGTTTCAACAGTTATCCTATCCTAAGGAGTCTAAATCTTATATAAACAATGTCTTGGATAAGTTATGGGAGGAAAGTAACTATGACTATCTGATCTTCAACCCCACCAAAGATCTGAGAAGTGAAATAATATTACCTGAGTAAACAGGAAGTGCAATAAAGTAACTCCCAAAAGATGCAAGAAATGACAGAGACAACTGATGACCTGGGTAATCACCCAAAGTCTGATTTGCAACAATGGGGCAACCAAGTGCAGCCTACAGGCCCATAGTATCTGGCAGACTTTTCCATGAAGCAGGAAATTTGAAAGGCTGCTTCACCTGTATTGATAGTCTGTCAGTTGCTTTCTTCTGTGTCTTGAAGAATGTCTGGCAGACTAGTTTATGAAGCAGGAACTCTGGAGGACTGTCTCACCTTCTTTAAGCAAGTTCAGCAGTCATTTTTCTGTGGGTTCTGTATGTCCAGTTTATATAGTATATCGTCAAGCGGACCATGCAAGAACAGTTTCTTGTCCAAATGGCTACCCTTGTCACATTGAAGACAAATTCCATAACGAGTTTGTTCAATACCCATCAACCTCTCTGAAATAATTGGTACTGTCGAGGTAGACATGTCTCACTGTTGAGAAAAGTCTAAGTTCTTAAAACTTTTTAAATGCCATATTCCATAGGTCTTTGAAGTGCTAAAGATTATCTAATTGAAATATATCTCTGTAAATCTAAAAAATCCTAACTAACATGATTAAAAGTTTGATTATTATAGATGACTATCTGTTAGTCTATTAACTATATTTTTAATTGAGCTGCACAAACACAATACCGTAAACAACAGCAGAGTCTTCTGTTTTGAGTTGATTTCATTGGTTAATAAAGAATCTGCCTTGGCCCTTGATAGTACAGAAAATTAGGTAGGCAGAGTAAACAGAACAGAATGCTGAGAGGAAGTGTGGCAATCGCCATGCCTCTCCTCTCCTGAGCCAGATGCCATGCCGTTCCTTTCTGGTCAGATGCGATGGAGCAAGCAGCCAGGTCAGACATGCTGAATCTTTCCTAGTAAGACACTGGGACACAGATTACTAAATATGGGTTAAGCAAGATATGAAAGTTAGCCAAGAAGAGGCTAGATATAATGGGCCAAGCAGTGTTTCAAAGAATACAATTTGTGTGTTGTTATTTGGGGCATAAGCTAGGCAGGCGGCCAGGATCTGGGTGGCAAGAGCTCAACCCACAGCCCCTTCCACACTAAGGGGGAAAATCTGCAAGAAAAACAAATGCAAGAATCACAACCTAGATATATAATCATCTCAAGTTCAGATGCATAAATGCCAGTATAAGGCCACAATTTATAAGCTGGGCAGTGGTGGTGCACACTTTTAATCACAGCACTTGGGAGGAAGAGGCAGCCAGATCTCTGTGAGTTCAAGGTCATCCTGGACTACAAGAGCTAGTTCCAGGGAAGGCTGCAAAGCTACAGAGAAACCCTGTCTCAAGAAAAAAAAGAACACAATCAATAACAGAAAGGGCAATATGGCAACACCAGAACATGGCTATCCTACAAAAACAAGACCTTAACAATCCATTGTAACTGAACACAAGAAGTTTATAAAGATGACGAAGTTTTTTTAATTGAAAAAAAATTCTCTTAAAGAAATTGAGGAAAAGAATAAAACAATTGGAAGAAATCAATAATCACTCAGGGAATGCCTAGAAAGCCAATAAATAAAAAATAAACAAATAACAAAGAGAAGTTTAAGACAAGAAATTGAAAACTGAAATAGAATAAAGAAAATAAAAACTGAGGAAATTCTGGAAATGGAAAATATTGGTATGCAAACAGGAACTACAGATGCAAGCATCACCTACAGAATAAAAGATATGGAAAAGAGAATCTCAGGGGCTGAAGATAAGAAAAGCAAAATACATTCAACCAAAAAAGAAAATGTTTATTCTAAAAAATTCCTAACACAAAACATCCAGGGAATCTGGGACACTATGAAAAAAACAAGCCTAAGAATAATACAAATAGCAGAAAGAGAATACCTACTCAAAAGCCAAGAAAATGTATTCAACAAAATCATAGAAGAAATTTTTGCAACCTAAAGAAAGACATGCCTCTGAAGCTACAAGAAGCTTACAGAACACCAAACATACCAGACCAAAAAAGACTCTCACCACATACTAATGAAGACATTGAACATACAGAATAAAGAAAGAATACTAAAAGGTGCAAAGAAAAAAAGGCCAAGTAACATTTAAAGGCAGATCTATCAGGATTTCATCCCACTTCTCACAGAAAGACTCTAAAAGGTTCTGGACAGACATTTTCCAAACCCTAAGACACCATGGATGCTAGCACAGGCTAGCAAATATACCTAGCAAAACTTTCAATTGCCAAAGACAGAGAAAATAAGATGTTTCATGGCAAAACCAGATATAAACAATACCTATCCACAAATACAGCCTTACAGAAAGTACTAGAAGGAAAATTGAACTCCAACCCAAGAAAGGTAGCTGCACCCAAGAAAACATAGACAATAGATATTCACTACCAGCAAAATCCAGAGAAAGGAAACACACACACATACACATTGCCACCACCATCACCAAAACCAAAAATAATAGGAATTAATAATCACTGGTAATTAATATCTTTTAATATCAATTGACTTAATTTGCCAATAAAAGACACAGACCTACAGAATGAAAATGAAAACAGGATTCATTCTTCTGCTGCATAAACCTCAACTTCAAAGACAGATATCATATAAAGGGTTCAGAAAAAAAAATCCAATCAAATGGGCCTAAAAGGCAAGCATATGTAGCTCCAAACACAAGGTACCCATATTTGTAAAAAAAAAAAAAAGATTAAATCACACATCAAATCCCACACATTAACTGTGGGAAACTTCAATACCCCACTCTGCTAACTGTTCAGGTCATCCAACAAAAATGTTATGGAGAAACACTGAAGCTAAATGATGCTGTGAACCAAATTAACCTAACATATACCCTCAGAACCTATCACCCAAACACAAAAGAACACTCCTTGTGAACACATCAAGGAACCTTCTCCATAACTGACCATATACTCAGACAAAAAGTAAATCTCAACACATACAAAAATATTAAAAAATAAAACCCTGTATCTTGTCAGACCACCATGGGTTAAACCTGGATTTCAACAACAGAAAGCCTGTAAACTCATGGGTGCTGAACAGCTCTCTAATGAGTTACCACTGGTTCAAGGGAGAAATTAAATACCTGCCTCAAATTCAGTGAAAAAGAATGCCCAGCATACCTGAACTTAAGAGACATGAAAGTGGGGAAAAGAGGAAAGTTTATACAACTAAGTGCGTTCATAAGGAATTTGCAGAAATCTAATACTATCCACTTAACAATATACCTGAAAGCTCTAGAAAAAAAGAAGCAAACACATCCAAGAGTAGTAGATGGCAGTAGATAACCAAACTCAAGGCTGAAATCAATAAAAGGGAAACAAAGAGAACAACAGATAGAATTAATGTAACTACCAGATGGTTCCTTAGAAAGAATCAACAAAATAGGCAAAACCTTATCCAAACTAAATAAAAAAGGAGAAAGAGATCCAAATTAACAACATTGGAAAAGAACAGTGTACCTAATAACAGACACAGAGAAAATTGAGAGAATTTCATTGAATTTGAGCCCATACTTCGAAATCTTTACATGTTGTTTAAGGGACTCTAGTGATTTCATAAAGTCAATTTTTTTCACTTCTTCTGTGTTAGGGTCTTCAAGTCCTTCTGTTGTAAGATCATTGGGTTCTGGTGTTTTCATGTTGTTTTTCAGATTGTTGGGTGAATTCTTGCCTTGGCGCCTGCCCATCTCCTCCTATCAGTGCTATCCAATGGGTCTTTTGAAACCGGATCAGGTCTCCCTGCTGGCCAGGGGCTCCGTTTCCTGGCTTCTGCCATGGGCCAAGATCCCTCTCACCACTCAGAAGGGTCTTCAGGAACAGGATCAGGCTCCCTGTTCGCCAGGGACCTCACCAACAAAAGGCCTACTTCTCTGCAGGCCAGCCACCCAAACAGAGAAACTCCTGCTGCCCTCTGCCCCGAGCTCCCGACCCCGCGCCCAAACAGGCTAAACTGGGTGATCCCGGGCCCCGTGGAAGGGAGGGAGAGTGAAGGAGGCCCCTGGGTGCAAGCTGGGATGGGCCAGGGAGAGAGAGGTCACAGCAGAGGAGGAGCAGCCCCAGCAGAGGGGACCAGCCCTGGCAGACTAACCAGGGGGTCAAGGGGGTTGGGGAATGCCCCCACTCCATTTCCTGTGTCCTGCCATGGGCCAAGAACACTCTTCCCACTCGGGAGGGTCTTCAGGGACAGGACCAGGCTCCCCGTTCACCAGTGGACCTCGCCAATAAAAGGCCTACGACACTCCAGGCCAGGCCCCAAAAATCCTACTTGATTTAATTGTAGTGGGGCGATCTGCTCTCGGTGTAGCATGCCGGTCTCCGCTGCTTGCGTCTGGCATACTTCAAAATCTTATACTCAATAAAATTACTAAATCTAAAAGAAATGGAATAAAAATTCTCTATGGATACTACTCACCAAAATTAATCAACTTCAAATAACAGTAGACCTATAACTGCTAAGGAAGCAGAAGCCAAAATTTTACATTGGAAAACAGGAAAACAGAAAGAATCTTCTACAAATGGTGCTCATATAACTGGATATCTGCATGTCAAAGAATGTAAATATATCCATTATCTATCACCCTGCACAAAACTCAATTCAAATAGATAAAAGAACTCAACATAAAACCTGGTATACAAAACTGACATTAAAAAATGTGAAATAGCCTTGAATATATTGGCACATGAGAGAACTTCCTAAACATGACACCAGTAGACATTAAGATTGCAGACAATGAGGACTACTGAGAACCCAAGATCAATGGCAATGGGTTTTTGATCCTACTGCACGTACTGGCTTTGTGGTAGCCTAGGCAGTTTGGATGCTCACCTTACTAGACCTGGACGGAGGTGGGTGGTCCTTGGACTTCCCACAGGTCAGCGAACCCTGATTGCTCTTTGGGCTGACAAGGGAGGGGGAATTGATTGGGGGAGGGGGAGGGAAATGGGAAGTGGTGGTGGGGAAGAGACATAAATCTTTAATAAATAAATAAATTTAAAAAAAAGATTAACAATTAATAAATGGAACCTCATAAGACTGGAAAGTTTCTGTAAGGTTCAAAGGACACTGTCAGAAAGACAAAATAGCAGCCTTAAAAATGGGAATGATATTTAACCCCACATCTGAAAAAGATTTCATTTCCAAAATATATAAAGAACTAGAAAAACTAAATATTAACAAATAAAATAATCCAATTAAAAATTGGGGCACAGATCTAAACAATTCTCAGGAGAATAATCTCATATGATTAAGAAACACATAAAGAAATGTTCAACACCCTTAGCCATTAGGGAAATGTAAGTCAAAATGACTCTGAGATTCCAACTTACACCTGTCATAATAGCTAAAATCAAAACCCTAAATGACAGCTCATGCTGGAGAAGAATCAAAGCAAAGGAATACTCCTCCATTGTTAGTGGGAGTGAAAACTTGTACAGCCACTTTGAAAATCAATATTGCAATTTCTTAGAAAATTGGGAATCAACCTACCTCAAGAACCAGCACTACCACTCTTGGGCATATATCCAAAGGATTGTTAATCATATCAAAAAGATACTTGAACAGTTATGTTTATGGAAGCTTTATTTGTAATAGCAAGAACCTGGGAGCAACCTAGATAACCCTCAACTAAGGAATGTATAAAAAAAACCCAGTTTGGTACATTTATACAGTGGAGTATTACTCATCTATTTAAAACAAAGACACCATGAAATTTTCAGGGAAATGGATGGACCTAGAAAAAAATCATCCTGAGAGAGGTAACCCAGACAACAGAAAGAAGAGTACTCACTAATAAGTGGATATTAGCTATAAAGTAAAGTAATTATGCTACAGTCCATGGACTGAGATAGGCTGTGTAACAAGGAGGACTCAAGAGGGGACACCCAGATCTCCCTGGAAAGGTGAAATAGAATAACTTTCATAAGTAGCTGGTTTGCAGGTAGGGATGGGAACATGAGCAATCCGATTGTGTGGAGATGGAGAGGGAAAATACTGAAAGAAACTACTGAAACTGGGAGCATTTCAGGGTCAGGTGAAAACCTGTTTCACAGGAATCTCCCAGTTATATATAAAGATGACACTAGCTAAGACTCCTAGCAATAGCAGATATGTAGTCTGAATTTGCCATCTCCTGTTACCAGGCAGATCTCAAGTGGAGGAGTTGGACACCAACCCAGCCTACTGTATGTCCTACCTGTATTATGGGTTGAGGTAAGGGTGGCCTAGAGATTGATGGAATGATCAACTAATGACTGGTAACCTAAAATCCATGCCAGGAGATTAAGCCCAACTATGACATTGCCCCAGGATCCACAGGATGGATGAATACAAGACCTAGAAAAGAACTAAACCCAATTAGAGGGTTAAAAGCCAAGGTAATAATGCCTAACAATATTCTGCTATACTTATAGATTGGTGCTTAGCCCAATTGTCATCAGAGATACTTCATTAAACCTCTGGAAACAGATACAGACCCACAGCCAAACATTAGTGAGAACTCAAGGAACCCTGCAGAAGAGGGGGAGAAAGGATTTTAAGAGACAGAAGAGTCAAGAACACCACAAGAAAACTCATAGAATCAACTAACCAGGGATGATAGGGGCTTACAGAGACTGAGCAAATGACCAAGGAGCCCACATGGAGCTGACCTAGGCATTCTACATATATTTGACAATAATTTAATTTGGTTCTACTGTGGGAACAGGGGCAGTCTCTTGACTTCTTCACTGTCTTTTAGGACCCAACTCTTCATACTGGGTCACCTGGCCCAATCTTAACATATGAAGGAAGTAGTTAGTCTTACTGCAACTTGATATGCAACTTGATAATTTTTTTGGATACAGATGAGAGATCTGCCCTTTTCTGAAAAGAAATGGAAGAAGAATGGGCTGGGAATAGAGGGAGCTGGCAGGGAGTAATTGGAGAAGAAGAGGGAGGGGAAACTGTGTCTAGGATGTAAAATTTAAAATATATATATAGAATATTTATATGGACTATTATAATAAAATTTCTCAAATCTCTTCAAGAAAAGAAAGAAGAATTTGGGGACAAGGTTTGACACACTATGGTTTAAAGTTGTGTGTTAAGTTGACATGAGGTAAATGTGCTGGTTAACTATAATTGTCAATTTGACACAATCTAGAACAACATGGGAATGGAAATTCAATTAAGGAATTGTCTACTCAGATGGGGCCTGTTTGTATATTTGTGGGAGATTGACCCAATTGTTAATTGTTATAGATTTTAGGTGTGTTTGAAAATTATTTTCTAATTAAGGAATATGAGAATTCATAAAGCTGTGTATTGCTTTGTATAGGAAGGACACTTAAAATATAAACTCTTACCTGTAAATACAGGATACCTCATCAGTTATTTTTTTTCCATTCTAACCTCGTTGATAATTATATTATGCTGTGGGATAATACTCTTGTACAGTGTAAATATTTGTCACTTGTATTAGTTTATTAGAACACTGTTTGGCCAGTAGCCAGGTAGGAAGTACAGAAAGGTCAACCAGACTAGGAGGATTCTGGGAAGAGGAAAGGCAGAGATACATTTGCCAGTCAGATGCAGAGGAAATAATGGTACCAAGCCAAGTGGCTAAATATAAGAACTATGAATTAATTTAAGTTTTAAGAGGGAGTTAAAATAAGCCTGAGCAATAGGCCAAACAATTTATAATTAATATGAGTCTTGGTGTGTTTATTTGGGACTGAATAGCTATGGGACTAAGTGGGACAGAATCTTCTGTCTACAATGTTATATTGTAAATGTCTTTAATTGCTAAACAAAATTTATATTATTTTATTGTTCTTGATCTAGTCTAAAATTTGCTTGCTAGATGTCTCATTGTCAGACCACAGAAATAAATGGAATTTTGTCTGATGATTTTATGTCTTGTAACATTATTGAATCTTTTATTAGCTTTAACTATGCATGTGTTTATGATTTTATACGAGTAGCATATTTTTCTTTGAAAACAGTAGTAATATTTTTCTCAGGTGTTTCCTTTTGTTTAATAAGTTTTCTATTTATAAATAAATATGATAAATTATCACTTTTTGAAAACTTGCTCATTTATATCTTGGTTGAAAAATAAGCTCTCATTTTCTGGATTAGGGGATATTGGATACAAAGTTTACTATATTATAAATTCAAAATAGGTTTTAATAATAATAATTCCTAACAAATCTCAACTTTATGTAAAATTCTTAATTTAAGAATTATTTTATTCACAAACTGAACACAAGATGGAACTGAAAACTCAATATCCCATTGAGAAAACTCAGAGGAAATCCTTATATGTAGAATGAATGCAATAGAAAATATCAGGTTGAAAAAAAAAAGAGATGCTAGGTGAAATAAGCAAAGAATATACAAAATTTACAAACCAGGAAAGAAACATGCAGAAAATGTAAGATACCATCAAAATGTCCAATATTTGATTTATAGGTAACAGAAAGCATCTCACAAAGACAAGTGGACCTAAGAAACAAGCAAGTATAGCTCTCATAATATCTAATGAAATAGATTTCAAACTAAATTCAATCAGAAGAAATGGTGAAGGACACTTCATACTCATCATAGGAACAAAGTGTCAAGATGCAGTCTCAATCTTGAACATCTATACCCCAAATAGAAGACCACCCATATGTGTAAAAGAAAGATTAATAAACTTCAATCACACAACAAACCCTACAGACTATTAGTAGGAGACTCAAAACTCTACTTTCCACAATGGACAAGTCAACCAGACAGAAACCTAACAGAGAAATAAGAGAAGAAACAAATGACATGACTAAAATGGACTTAACATATATATATATATATATATATATATATATATATATATACACATATATATATGTTTTATATATATATGATATATATATATAAAAAACATTACACCCAAACACAAAAGAATATACCTTCTTCTCAGCACCTCATGGAACCTTCTCTAAAATTGACCACATACTAGGTAACAAAGCAAACCTCAAAGAGTACAAAAATTTGGAGTAACCCCTATATATTAATGGATCATCAAGGCTTAAAGTTAGAATTTAATAATAACGCTGCTTGCAGAAATTCTACAAACTCATTGAAATTTAACAGTGAACTCTTGAACCACCCCTGGGTCAAGGAAGAAATAAAGAAGGAAATTAAAAACTTCCTATAATTCAACAAAAATGAAGGCACAACATACCAAAAGCAGTGCTAAGGGAACAGTTTATATCACTAAGTACCTATATAAAGAAGATGGAGAAATCTCACACTAGTGAATTAACAGTACACCTGAAATCTCTAGAACAAAAAGAAACAGACTCACCCAGGGGGAATAGATGACAGGAAATAAACAAATTGAGGGCTGAAATCAATAAAATTAAAACAAAGAGAACAATACAAAGAATCAATGACACAAAGAGATGCATCTTTGAGGAAATCAACAAGATAGAAAAACCCTATCCAAACTACTCAAAAGTCAGAGAAAGGACATCCAAATTAATAAACTCAGAAATAAAAAGGGAAACAAAACAACAGACATCAGGAAATCTAGAGAATCAGTAGGTCATACTACAAGAACCCATACTCTACAAACTGGAAAATGGACAATTTCCTGGATAGGTACCAAATATCAAAGTTTATTTAAGACCAGGTAAACAATTTCAATGTACCTATAACTTGCAAGGAAATAAAAGCAATCATCAAAACAAAATCCTCCCCCAGCAAAAAAAAAAAAAAAAAAAAAAAAAAAAAGGCCGAGGACCAGATGATTTCACTGCATAATTCTACCAGAACTTCAAAGAGGAGCAAATACCTTTACTCCTCAAAGTGTTCCACATAATAGATACAAAAGGAACATTTCTAAACTCTTTTAATGAGGCTACAGTTACCCTGATACCAATACCACAAAAAGACTGAACCAAGGAAGAGAATTACAGAAAAATCTTGCTCATGAACATAGATCTAAAAATATTCAATATAATACTGGCAAACAAAGTCCAAGAACATATCAGAAAAATCATCCACTATGATCGAGTCTGTTTCATCCCAGAGATACAGAGATAAATCAAGATATAAAAATCTTTCAATATAATCCATCATATAAATAAACTGAAAGAAAAAAAATCATATGATTATCTCATCAAATGATTTGAAAAATCCAACACCCCTTCATGATAACGTTCTTGACGTGATCAGGGATACAAGAAACATATCTAAACATAATAAAAGCAATATAGAGCAAGCCAACAACCAACATCGAATTAAATGCAGAAAAACTCAAAATGATCCCACTAAAATCAGAAACAAGACATGGTTGTCCACTCTCTCCATATTTCTTCAACATAGTTCTTAAAGTTCATACTACAGCAATAAGACAACAAAAGGAGATTGAGGGGATTAAAATTAGAAAGGAAGAAGTTAAATATTTGTTATTTGTAAATAATGTGATAGTATATATAAATGACCCCAAAAACTCTATGAGGAAACTCCTACAGCTGGTAAATACCTTCAGTAATGTGACAGGATACAAGATCAACTCAAAAAATTAGTAACCTCTTTTATACAAATGATAAAGAAGGTGAGAAAAAAAATCAGAGAAACATCACCCTTCACAGTAGTGACAAGTAACATAAAATATCCTGGGATAACACTAACCAAAGATGTAAAAAAACAGTTCGATAAGAATTTAAGACTTTGAAGACAGAAATTGAAGGAGATACTCAAGAATGGAAAGATCTCCCATGGTCTTGGGTAAGTTGAATCAAAATAATAAAATGGCAACACTATCAAAAGCAGGCTATAGATTCAATGCAATTCCCATCAAAATCCCAACACAATTCTTCATAGACATTGAAGGAACAATAATCAACTTCATATGGAAAAGCCAAAAAAAACCAGGATAGCCAAAATAATTCTGTATAATAAAGTAACTTTCGGGGGCATCACCAAGCTCTATTATAGAGCTACAGTAATGAAAACAACTTGGTATTGGTATAAAAACTGAGAGGTTGACAAATGGAATCAAATCAAAGACCTGGATATTAATCTACACACCTAATTTTTGACAAAGAAGCTAAAATTATACAATGAAAACAAGAAAACATCTTCAACAAATGATGCTGGCATAAACTGGATGTCAAAATGTAGAGGAATGAAAATAGATTCATATCTATCCTCATGCAAAAATTTCAAGTCCAAATGGATCAAAGACCTCAATGTAAATCTGACCACACTGAACCTTATAGAAGAGAAAGTGGGAAGTAGCCTTCAATGCATAGGCACAGGAGAACACTTCCTAAATATAACCCCAGTAGCACAGACACTGAGAGCAACAATAAGTAAATGGGATCTTCTGTGCTGTCGGAGCTCCTTCTGCTCCTTCAGCCAATAGCCTTTAAGATACCAACCCACTTGGGCATGGTCATTCTGGCTTGAAAAAGCTGTGGTAGCCATGTGCTCCTCCTCTCTTGCTTTGGACTCTGCTTCCAACTACCAGACTCTGCCTGGTTGTGCAGAGGGCTGTTGTCTAGGTCGGTGACCTGTAAGTTTTTCCTTTTAAATAAATAACCCTTTTATTAATCATAATTCCAAACTGGTATGGGATTGTTTTGTGACCTAATCCTTTACTTCTGAAACAGAGAAGCTTCTGCAAAGCAAAAGGCACAGTCAATAAGACAAAAAGACAGCATACTGAATGGGGAAAGATCATCAACCACACATCAGACAGAGGACTGACCTTCAAAGTATATAAAGAACTCAAGAAAACAGACATCAAAATTCCAAATAATCCAATTTACAAATGGGGTACAGAACTAAACAGAGAATTCTCAACAGAAGAATCTCAAGTGGCCAAAAGTCACTTAAGAAAATGTTTAACATCCTTAGCCATCAGGGAAATTCAAATCACAGTGGCCCTAAGTCACAGTGGCTAAGATCAAAAGCACAAATGATAGCATATCCTGGAGAGAATGTGGAGTAAGGGGAACACTCCTCTATGCAAACTTGCACAACCACTCTGGAAATCAATATTGCAATTTCTCAGAAAATTTGGAATCAATCTACCAATTCCACTCTTGGGCACATACTCAGAGAATGCTCAATTAGACTACAAGGACACCTCTTCACCTATGTTCATGGGAGCATTATTTGTAATTGTCAGCACTTGAAAACAACTTAGATGTCCCTCAACTAAAGAATGGATAAAGAAAATGTGCTATATTACACAATGGAGTACTACTCAGCAATAAATAAATAAATAAATAAATAAATAAATAAATAAATAAATGGCATCTTGATATTTGCATGCAAATGGATGGAATTAGAAAAAAAATCCTGAGAAAGATGAACATGGTATGATGTAGAAGGGTCTTTTGTCCATTTGTTACTTTCATTAGTCAAATAAAGAAACTGCCTTGGCCTTTTGATAGGCCAGCCCTTAGGTGGGTGGAGTAGACAGAACAGAATTCTGGGAGAAAGAAAGCAGAGTTAGGCAGACGCCATGCTTCTCCTACCCAAGACAGACGGTGGTTAGACTCGTGCTGGTAAGCCACAGTCATGTGGAGATATACATTAATAGAAATGGGTTAATCAAGATGTGAGAGTTAGCCAGTAAGAGACTGGAGATAATGGGCCAGGCAGTGTTTAAATGAATACAGTTTCCATGTAATTATTTCAGGCATAAACTAGATGGGCAGTGGAACGGGGGGGGGGGGGCGCACCTTATTACAACAATGGTATGCACTCAATAATAAGTAGATCCTAGGTGTGAAACAAAGGATACAAAGGATAACAAGCTTATAGTCCACAACCCTAAAGAAGCTAAGTAACAAGGGGAAACCTAAGAAAGACATGTATAGATCCACCTCAGAAGGGGAAATAGACAAAATTGCCTGACAAAATTGGGAGCATGGGGGTGGAGGGAGAAGGAAGGGCTGAAGGGGAAGAGAAGGGAAAAGGGGAGGGAGGAGGAGAACTTAAAGGAACAAGATAGTTGTGATGTAGGTGGGACAGAAATACAGAGTATGGAAAGCATTATTTTGATTGAAGGAGACATTAGCCTTCATTCTCCAAACATATACCCATGAATAACACATGAACCCATACACATGCAAAACATGGACACACATACTATAAATACACACATGTGTGAAAAAATAAAGAGAAGGGAATACTATGACAATTTCTACTAATGGATTTGTCTCAAAAGAACAAATTTACTTTAAAAAGGACAAGATACTCATTTAATTTAAAACAAGTTACTTGATGAGTTTTATAACTGTTGAATTACTTGGATCCCCAAGACACACACAGTTGAAGAAGGAAAAAAAATATCCCACATGCTATCATTAACTTACACTCATGCCTTTAGGCATGTAGTGAGCGCCAATACCCACTGACCCGTCTAATCATTTCTCACATCTTATTTCAAAATATCTTTAAGTTCAAGAATGTCAGAGTATCATATGCACACAAGGTCATACGAAAAAACATAAACTCATTTTTCATTTACTCCAAACAAATGCATATTAAAATTTTGCCTTTTTATGAAGAGATTTCCAGGTAAACTAGATATATTTATAACTTACATTTTGAAGTATATTATATTTTGTAGAGTAATATATAAGATATTACATACAATATATTATAATGTATGGCAAATATATTGTATTTTATTACAATTTTTGTTTGTTTGTTTTGTCTTTGGTCAGCAAAAAAACAAACAAACAGTTGCTCTATGGCCAGGTGGTGATGGCACAAACTTTTAATACCAGTACTTAGGAGACAGAAGCAGATCATCTCCATGAGTTCTATCTCAGCCTGGTATACAGAGTGAGTTCCTGGACAACCAAGACTGCATAGAGAAATCCTGCCTCAGGAATAAAAAGAGTTGCTCTGTGTATTTTCCTTAATATGTGTGTGTTTGAGTGTGTGTGCATGTGTATGTGTATTTGTATGTATGTGTGTGTTTGTGTATGTGATGTCTACTTGCATATATAACTATGGCAACAATCTGTAATTTGCAGATTAAAAATATAATTCATTTGTGTTTTCTTTTAATTCTCATTAAAAGTCCCACAAGAACTAATGCCTGTAGAAGTGGGATATCTTCTATTTACTAGGATTGATCCATAATAAAAACTTTCTAATTCCTTCGTGGATATTCCACAGTTCTGCAATTTTTGTTCTCTTATTTTTATTGTGTGTGTGTCTTAATATTTAAGGTGATAACATTAAAATATCAGATTTAAAGAGGTATGAATTTAGAGTCTGATGAATGAGATTAGAGACCTTATGAAATAATGACAAAGGAGTTTCCTTTTTTCATTGTATGTAGACAGAGAAAGTACTGGCTATGTGGAACTGAGCTATCAGCACATACAGGTTGATAATGCTCTGATACTGGGTTTTATAGCTTCCTCATCTTTGAAAAATGAATGTTTATTATTGATAAGCCACTAAACTTATGATAGTTTATGTTAATACAATGAAAGACTAAAATATACATACAGCCTGTCAGAAAAAGAAAAAAAAATTCTACAAACATTAGTATTTCTACAAAATGAGATCCATTTCTGTAATAAAATGACGTGACTTGTCACATACACAAGAGATCATAGAGATTTCTTAGAGACATAATACATAAGAGAAGATTAGAAAGATTATACCAAACTGCTATAAAATTCTTCCAAAATGAAATCTTGAAGACCGCAAATTATATAGACATGTATTGCTATGCAGAGAGTGACAGAAGATAACTGGAACACATGATATGTTTAAAATAGTGAGCAATTTTGTATCTTCCTTCAATAAAAATTGTGTCACGTTTTACATTTTTGTCTTATTTTTATTATTTTAATGGAAGGTCGGGAAGTGGTGGTGCATGCCTTTAATCCCAGCACATGGGAGGCAGAGTGAGGTGGATCTCTGTGCATTTGGGGTCAGCCTGATCTACAAGAGCTAGTTTCAGGACAGATTTCAAAGCTACAGCGAAACCTGGTCTCAAAAACAAACAAACAAAGAAAAAACTGGAAGAACCAAATAGGCTTGGACATGGTCCAATGCTTTATTTTTATTAAAATTTGCATTTTGTTATTTTGTTACATTTATTTATTTATTATTTCCATGTATGTGTGAGCAAACATATGTTAAGTCATGTACTCTATAGTACATGGGTGAAATTATAGGATAGTTTTTCTAAATAGGTCTTTTCATTCTATGCATGGGTCTAGAGAATGAATCGAAGGTCATCAGCATTGGAAGCAAGTATCATTATCTTCTGAGTCTTCTCATTGTCTCTGCATTTATAAAATACACACACAACTAAAACAAAATATAAAATGTTATATAAACTTTGGTTTATAATTTTTAAAAAGCATATGAATATTGATTTATTCTTTTAAAGCTATGCTATATCATTACAGTAAGTCAATAATAAAATAAGTTGGATAGGGGGATGCAGTATATGAGAACATTAAAATGTATAAATACATTCTCTTTAATATTTTGTAAATAAAAAATTGTTCTAAAACAAAATATATTAATTTAAAATGTATTAAAATGACAAAAAGAATAAAATTATGTATTTGGCAAAGAAATTCAATTAGTTATTTACATAAGCAAAATATAGGCATATGCTCATACAAAGTCTTATAGAAAAAAGTCCATAGCTACCTTATCTATTTATGTGACAATCCAAAAAACACTCATATGATGGGTAATAAAAAGTAAATTAGAAAATAATTGTGAAATTTTCATATTAAATAATATTATTAAAGAATAACAAAATAAGAAGTGATTGTTGGAACATGACAAAATACAGATGAATCTTATAAGACTGTACTTAAGTTTAAAGAGGACAGTATATTTTATATATTCATATATATAACCATATATATTTATCAAATGCAAATTACTTCATAATAATAGATGAAATTCAGGTTACATTTTTATGGAAATGTAGGTGATGGGGATAAGTGATAATGTATCAATATATTAAAGATAGTTAAAGTAGCAGATACTGATAGAATATGCAAAAGCAGAGGAGACAGGCTGCTCATGTGTTTGTATCCAGTCTGGCTACATCTTCGAACTAGCAAGATTGTGCAGTTAAAGTTAAATGCTATGAAACCTTATAAACTGAGTTTGATCTCCAAAACAAATGAAAATTTGAAAGTAGAAAACTGACTCCACAAAGTTGTCCTCTGATCCTGTGTTCTCTTAACCACAATAATAATTTAAGTATATGAGAAAATGCATGAGATATTGTGTTCTCTATCATCATAGCTATGGTAATTTAATGGAGATATTTATTTATATCAAAATATATCAAATTGTATTCTTTGCAATTTTGCCTATTGTATGCACAGTTCACATATATAAATAAGCCTATTTAATACCATTTAGTTGACCAATATGTGTGCTACGTTACTGTATAAAATTGGTAGACAGTGAGGTAATAGTAAAAATTATGGCAAATTTTAATTGAGATTGCAATTAAAATATATAAAACTTATAAGAAACAAGTTAGATCTTTGAACAAATAAATGAGATTTTAAGTACTTATCCAAATTGGCAAAAACAAAAAAGAAGAGAATGCAGAAATTAATAAAATTATAATTTAAATGAGTGAAAGTTATTATAGACCCTGAGAAATAGAGAAACACAAGAGAATGCTTTGAAATTTTACATTTAAAAACAGCCAAAATCTAAAAGAAATAGATCATACAATTTGAGTTTGCAATCATCATTTTTTGTTTATCCCTCCACATTTCTTCATCATCAATGAAGTAACTAGGTACATATGATAGATATAGAAAGGGACTTAATCAAATAATCATTGTTTTCAGATGATATAATTCAGCAAAAATGACATTAAAAACTCTACCAGTAAACTTAAACCTGATAAAAAGTTTTTCATCAAAGGAAGAAACAAAACCACCATAAAATTTAGTATATTTTCTATATACCACCAACAAAAAAAAAAACTATCAGGAAAAATGTCAAAGAAAAATTTCCAGTCATAATGGCTTCAAAACTAAATATTTGGAAAACAAAGCTAAGCAAGAAAGTGAATAATATCTTTAAGGAAAATTTTATAATAGTGAAGAAATTTAAGAAGGCATGCTCATGAATATTCAGAATACTGTAACTATAGCTTTAGTATAAAAATAATATCATTTAATATAATTCCATCAAATTTCCCCTTAAATTATTCAAAACCCTAGAAAAATAACATCTCTGAAATTCATATGGAAACACAAAACACCTTGACTATCTAAAGCAGTTCTTAACAAAAATATCAATGGTACAAGTATCACACAGTTAATCTCGAATTATGCTGTGGGATAATGCTCTTGTACTCTGTAAAGGCATGTCACTTATATTGGTTTAATAAAGTGTTGACGGCTAATAGCCAGACAGGAATTATAGTTTTGGTAACCTGACTAGGAGAATTTTGGCAAGTGGGGAGGTTCAATCTACAGTTACCACCCAGTAATAGAGGAAACAAGATGAAACTGCTGCAAAGAGAAAAGGTACCAAGCCATGTGGCTGAACATAGATAAGAATTATGGGTTAATTCAAGTTGTAAGAGATAGTTAATAAGAAGCCTGAACTAATAGACCAACCAGTTTATAATTAATATAAGGTCTGTGTGTTTCTTTGGGATTAAACGGCTTCAAGACCAGGCAGAAGTGAAACCTCTCTACACAATATTATAGAACCTCAAAATTATATTATACATTTCAAAAAAGATGGTACTGGCAGAAAATAGCCTTCTTCAGAAATGGAAAAGAAAAGAGGTTTTGGTATCAGTAATCTAGTACTGACACAGATATGCCATTGCTTGAAATATGCCCAAAGGACTCTGCATCCTACTCTACAAATGTTTATTCAGTTATATTCATTGCTGTTCTATTAACAGTTAGAAAATGAGTACAACCAAAAATGTTCTTTATCTGATAAATGGATAATAAAAATGTAGTATATATACATTATGAAATACTACCCAGCTATAAAGTAAATAAAATCATAAAATTTATAAGTAAATGGATGAACCTAGAAAACAGTATTTAAGTGAGGTAACCCAAATCTATTCAAAAGTTTCTCATGCAAGGGTTTCTGGTTGTCCTGGAACTAACTCTGTCCCAGAAATGGGCTGTCCTAGAACTCATAGAGATCAGTCTGCCTCTGCCCCCCAGCCCTAGGATTGAACACATGTGGTACCATACCCGGCACTGTTTACTATCTTTTTTTTTATTTTAATCTTTTTCTTTATTGAGAAAATGAGAAAAATAAAGTTTCCACCTCCTCCCAGCCTCCCAATTCCCTCCCCCTCCTCCCACCCTTCTCCCCCTCCCCCCACCCCTTTCCCCCTCCCTTTCCAGTCCAAAGAGCTGTCAGGCTTCCCTGCCCTGTGGTAAGTCCTAGGTCCTCCCCCCTCCGTCCATATCTAGGAAGGTGAACATCCAAACTGGGTAGGCTCCCACAAAGCCAGCACATTACGTAGGATCAAAACCCCTTGCCATTGTCCTTGGCGTCTCATCAGCTCTCAAGAGAAATAGCCAGGTGGTGGTAGTGCAGGCCTGTAGTAATATGAGCGGCGGGGCTGCATCCCCAGCACCCCCACTGACTGGGTAGCTTATGACCCGAAATAACAACAAACAAACTGTATTCATTAAACACTGCTTGGCCCATTAGCTTTACCCCTTACTGGCTAATTTTGATATCCCAATCAACCCATCTCTAATAAACTGTGTAGCACCGATCTTACCGGGAAAGATTCAGCATGTCTGACCTGGCGGCTTGCTACATCGTGTATGTCTGCCTCAGAGAGCAGAGCTAAGGCATCTGCCCGGGAGAGGGGAGCATGGTGTCTCTGTCTGAGGCATCTGCCCCAGAGCGGAGAGCTGTTAAGTCTGAGCTCACTTCCTCTTCCTCCCAGCATTCTGTTCTGTTTACTCCTCCCACCTATGTTTTAACCTATCAGAGCCAAGCAGTTTCTGTATTACTTAACCAATGACTTTCCTCCATCACAGGCCTTTAATCCCAGAACTTGAGAGGCATAGGCAGGTGGATCTCTTTAAGTTTAATACAAGTCTGGTCAAAAAGAGCTAGTTTCAGGACAGGCACCAAAGCTATTTAGAGAAACTGTTTCAAAAAACATACATACACACATACACACACACACACACACACACACACACACACACACACACACACACATATATATATATATATATATATATATATATATATATATATACATGCGTGTATGCATGTATGTAAAATCCCTGAGTTTTTCATATGCTGAAGAGTCCATATAAGTTCAAAAATTAACAAACAAAATTAGTGTCACTGCTAAACTAAATTTACTCGCTGGGTCACAGTGAGTAAATACTAATGTATCTATGATAAATGATTAGAAACAAGAAATAAAAACCATCTAGAAAACATGAAAACACCATTTTTAATTGGGTTAATTAGCATTATAAGGTTTAGTTTCTTGAGTTCTTTGTATATTTTGGAGATCAGACCTTTGTCTGATGTGGGGTTGGTGAAGATCTTCTCCCAATCTGTAGGTTGCCTTTTTGTCTTAGTGATAGTGTCCTTTGCTTTAAAGAAGCTTCTCAGTTTTAGGAGGTCCCATTTATTCAATGTTGCCCTTGTTGTCTGTACTACTGGGGTTATACGTAGGAAGTGATCTCCTGTGCCCATGTGTTGTAGACTACTTCCCACTTTCTATTCTATCAGGTTCAGTGTGTTCAGATTGATATTGAGGTCTTTGGTCCATTTGAACTTGAGTTTTGTGCATGGTGATAGATATGGATCTGTTTTCATTCTTCTATAGATTGACATCCAGTTATGCCAGCACCATTTGTTGAAGATGCTTTCTTTCTTCCATTGTATACTTTTAGTTCCTTTGTCAAAAATCAGGTGTTCATATGTGTGTGGGTTAATATCCGGGTCTTCTATTGGACATCTTGCCTATAATTCAGAATCCTAGAGAAGTGAAATAAGAAGGTGAACCCAAAGAAAAACATATAGTTATCCTCCTGGATATTGGAAGGAGACAAGATTGCCAGGCAAAAATTGGGAACTTGGGGGTGGAAGTGGGGTGGGAGTAAGGGGAGAAGGGGAGAGAGAAGGGACAAGGGGAGGATTGGGGAGAGCTTGGGGGAATGGGGTGGTTGGGATGGAGGAAGGGTGAATATGGGAGCAAGGAAGTAGATATCTTAATTAAGGGAGCCATTTTAGGGTTGGCAGGGGACTGGACTCTAGAGGGGTTCCCAGGTGTCCATGGAGATGTCCCCAGCTTATTCCTTGGGCAGCTGAGGAGTGGGTGCCTGAACTGGCCCTATCCTATAGCCACACTTAAGAATATCTTGCATATCAACTTAAAACCTTCATCTGGCAATGGATCGAGATAGAGACAGAGACCCACATTGGAGCACTGGACTGAGCTCCCAAGGTCCACATGAGCAGACAAAGGGAGAACATGAACAAGGAAGTCAGGACCACGAGGGGGGCACCCACCCACTGAGACGGTGGGGCTGATCTAATGGGAGCTCACCAAGGCCAGCTGGACTGGGACTGATGGAGCATGTGATCAAACCGGACTCTCTGAACATGGCCGACAATGATGGCTGACTGAGAAGCCAAGAACAATGGCACTATATTTTGATTCTACTGCATGGACTGGCTTTGTGGCAGCCTAGTCTGTTTGGATGCTCACCTTCCTATACCTGGATGGAAGAGGGAGGACTTGGACTTCCCACAGGGCACGGAACCCTGACTGGTCTTTGGACTGCAGAGGGAGGGAAGAAGGAGTGGGGGAGGGGGGAAAATCGGAAGAGGAAAAGAGGTGGAAACTTTTAATAAAAAGAAAAAAAAAATGAAAACATAAAAAAAAGTTTCTCATGGTCTCTCCTATTTGTGGTTCCTTGCTCCTACAGATGTTACTCTATAACATGGAATAGCTACATATACTAGGATAGTAAAAAGGGACCATGGTGTATAGTGGTGACAGGAGCCATAGAAATAAAAATAGTTGGGGCTGGAGAGATGGCTCAGTGGTTAAGATGCCTGCTCTTCCAAAGGTCCTGAGTTCAATTCCCAGCCACCACATGTTGGCTCACAACCATCTATAAAGAGGTCTGGCGCCCTCTTCCGGCCTTCAGGCATACAGACAGAATATTGTATACATAATAAATAAATAAATAAATATTAAAAAAAGAAATAAAAATAGTTATTCAAATGAGGGAAGTAGAAGAAAGCACGTGATAGAGACTTATCTGGGGATGGGGGAATGATGATATTACAGAGTATGAAGAAAGAAGCAGGTTCAAATATGAATATTTTAAAAAGCCATAGGAAACTATTGTTTTATGTTTATATTTGATTATATTTTAAGTTATACCACTAGGGGTGACAATACTTCTATCAATAAATCATATAGCATTTAGCAAAAAGCAAAATGCTAGGCTTAGGAAATTCCCTTTTAAATTATTCACCACTGAATTCTAAGAGATCTCCAAAACATAGGCTATTGCCATGGCCCTAGATATCTTCCAGAAAAAGAAAAACCCTGTTGTTAAAGATACCACATGCTTCATATACAGGACATACAGAAATCAATCTAATTCTGACCTGGAAACCTCCTCTCTGAGGACAATCTCTTATATAATTATAAGGAGCCATGAAAGTTACCAAGGATGAAAACCATGAGTAATCCTATATTGCTTCACCACCACCTATAGACTACAGGAAAAAGGATTATTATACAATATTCCTGAAGGCTATCCCCTGGGGATAGCCAAAAGCCAACTGATTAGATTTAAGACCCACTCAATAGAAGGGACTTCTTGGCTGGGATTATAAAGTTATCCAAATGCCCAGAGTTGATGAGGCTGTGGAATCTAGAAGAGAACCTACTTTCCCCATATTCCTAAGCCTCTATAATTTCAACTGAATTCTAAAAAACTCATTCTTTGGCCCATATAAAAGTGTATCTCTCACCCACCTCCATAAAGAAGCTTCCTTTTTTAGAAGAAAGAGATCATTTCAAAAAACCACATCAGATCTGTACCGGGCTTTCCCTTTGGGGCCCCAAATCAGCTCCTAAATCATGACATGAGACTTACTATTACTATGAATACTCAGCGTAGCTTAAGCTCATTTCTGTCTAGCTTTACTAAATTAATTTGATTCTCTTTACCTACCTTAGGAATTTTTTACCTTACTTCTATACATCTTAATTTCACTGTTTCTCATATCTTTTGACTGATGACCGCCTGGCAACTAGCTCTAGGCATGTCTCTCATTCGCTTTTACTTCTCTTTCTATGACATTCTTCCTCTCAAGCCTGAAGTTTCTACTGTTTATCCTCTCTGCCCACAAGCCCCACCTATTATTTCTCCTGCCTATCTATTGGCTCCTCAGCTCTTAATTAAACTAATTAGATGCCTTAGTCAGGCAAGATTAAATAAAAGCCACACCTCATTGCATAATTAAACACCTTTCCTTTAATCTTTAAACATGCAGCATAAGAAATTTTAACATTCCTTTCCACCATTATAGTAATATTCTGCAGCAAAAACAAATAAAATGCATCTTTATACAACTTGATTAAAATGCAGAAATTCACTGACCATTGAGTGTACTTCCTCAACTAATACATTTAAAACAGAATTCAAACACCTAAAGTTTAGTGTAGGGGAAGAGGGCCACTTGTTCTTCCCAGGTGCCTAGCTATCTTACACCCAAAATAATCACATAAAAACTGTATTACTTAAATTACTACTTAGCCCATTAGCTCTAGCTTCTTATTGCATAACTCTTCCATCTTAATTTATCCCATTTCTAGTAATCTGTGTATTGCCATGTGGCAGAGGCTTACTGGCAAAATTTTGGCATGTCTGACTCTGGTGATGGCTCCATGGTGTCCCTCCAACTCTGCTGACCTAGTCGCATGCTATAGGCAAAGCCACTTCTTTATTCATTAACCAATAAAAGCAACACATAAACAGAAGAACCTCCCACACCATTTCCTCTTTACTGTTTAAATAAAAAGAAAGTCTTTAGCTTTAACATAGTAAAATTGCATATAACAAAACATGTATCAAGCAAGAATTACAGTTTATGGCTAGAATTCACTAATGAGTGAGTACATACCATATGCATATTTTGGGGTCTGGGTTATCTCACTCAGGATAGTGTTTTCTTATTTCTATCCATTTGCATGCAAAATTCAAGATGTCATTGTTTTTTACCACTGAGTAGTACTCTAATGTGTAGATGTGCCACACTTTTTTATCCATTCTTCTATTGAGGGGTATATAGGTTGTTTCCAGGTTCCAGGTTCAGGCTATTACAATTAATGCTGCTATGAACATAGTTGAATGAATGCTTTTATAGTATGGCTGGGCATCTCTTGGGTAAATTCCCAAGAGTGGTATTGCTGCATCTTGAGGTAGGTTGTCCCTGAATTTTCTGAAAAATCAGCACACTAATTTCCAAAGACGTTGTACAAGTTCGCAATCCCATCAGCAATGGATGAGTGTTCCCCTTACTCCAAACATTCTCCAGCATAGGTTATCATTGGTGTTTTTGATTTTAGCCATTCTGACAGGTGTAAGATGGTATCTCAAAGTTGTTTTGATTTGCATTTCCCTCATAGCTAAGGGAGTTGAACATGCCCGTAAGTATCTTTTGGCCATTTGAAATAGTTCTGTAGAGAATTATCTGTTCAGTTCAATACCCTATATTTTAATTGGGTTATTTACAATTTTAATGTCTAGCTTCTTGAGTTCTTTATATATTTTGGAGAAAAGACCTTTGTCTGATGTGGGGCTGGTGAAGGCATCAATAGGGTTCCTTCTTGTCTTAATGACTGTGTCCTTTGCTTTACAGAAGGTTCTCAGTTTCAGGAGGTCCCATTTATTCATAGTTGTTCTTATTGTCTGTGCTACTGGGTTCTAGATAGGAAGGGGTCTCCTGTGACTATGTATTGAAGGCTATTTCCCAGTTTTTCTACTCTCAGATTCAGTGTGGTCAGATTTATATCGAGGTCTTTAGTTCATTTGGACTTGGGGTTTTTACATGGTGGTAGATATTGATCTACTTTCATTCTTCTATGTAGTAGAAGCTGCGGGCAGGCCTGCTTTTCGTCTCACCTGGCTCCCTCAGGGTTAGCTTTACACCCAAAATAACAACACACAAATTGTATTCATTTAAACACTGCTTGGCCCATTAGTTCTAGTCTCTTATTGGCTAACTCTCACAACTTGATTAACCAATTTCTAATAATCTGTGTAGCATTACGTGGTGGTGGCTTACTGGGAAAGAATCAGCATGTCTGACCTGGCAGCTGGCTCCATGACATCTGCCTCCATGGCTGCTGCCTCACTTCCTTCTACCCAGCATCCTATTCTGTTTACTCTGCCTACCTACTTTTCTGTCCTATCAAAGGGTTTCTTTATTAACCAATGAAAGTAACACATAGACAGATGACCCTTCTCCACTTTGGTCAATGTCTCTGCTTTTATGTCAATACAAAGCTGTTTTAATTATTGTAGCTCTGTAATAGAGTTTGATATCAGGGATGGTAATGCCTCCAGAAGTTCCTTTATTGTATAGGATTGTTTTGGCTATCCTATTTTTTTCCATATAAATTTGATTATTGGTCTCTCAAGGTCTGTGAAGAATTTTGTTGGGATTTATATGGGGATTGCATTGAAACTATAGCTGCCATTTTTACTATGTTGATCCTACCAATCCAAGAGCACAGGAGATCTTTCTGTTTTCTGGTATCCTCTTCAATTTCTTTCTTCAAAAACTTAAAGTTCTTGTCAAATAGATCTTTCACTTTCTTGGTTAGTGTTGCAACCAGATACTTTATGCTATTTGTAGCTATTTTGAGAGGAGATCTTTCTCTGATTTCCCTCTTAGCTTCTTTATCCTTTGTGTATAGGAGGGATGCTGATTTTTTTTGAGTTGATCTTGTATTCTGCCACATCACTGAAGGTATTTATCACTGAAGGTAGGAGTTCTTTGGTAGAGTTTTGGGGGTCACTTATGTACACTGTCATATCATCTGCAAATAACAAAAGTTTGACTTCTTATTTTCCATTTTGTATCCCCTTGATCTCCTTATGTTGTCTTATTGCTATTGCTAAAACTTCAAGAACTATGTTGAAGAGATATGGAAAAAGCAGACAGCCTTGTCTTGTTCCTGATTTTAGTGGAACCACTTTGAGTTTCTCTCCATTTAATTTGATGTTAGCTGTAGGCTTGCTGTATATTGCTTTTATTATATTTAGATATGATCCTGTATTCCTAACATCTCCAAGACCTTTATCATAAAGGGGTGTTCAGTTTTCTCAAATGCTTTTTCAGCATCTAATGAAATGATCATATGTGTTTTTTTTTTCTTTCAGTTTATTTATATGATGGATTTTTGTATGTTGAACCAGCCTTACATCTCTGGGATGAAGGCATCTTGTTCATAATGGAGGGTTTCTTTTTGATCTGTTCTTGGATTTGGTTTGCCAGTATTTTATTAAGAATTTTTGCATCAATGCTCATGAGTGAGATTGGTCTGTAATTCTCTTTCTTGGTTGAGTTTTTGTGTGGTTTTGTTATTAGGGTAACTGTAGCTTCATAAAAAGAGTTTGGCAATGACTCTTCTGTTTCTATGCTGTGGAAGACATTAAGGAGTATAGGTATTAGCTCTTCTCAGAAGTTCTGGTAGACTTCTGCACTAAAACCATCTGTCCTTGGGCTTTTTTTTTCTGTTGGGAGGTTTTTGATGACAGCTTCTATTTCTTTGTGACTTATGGTCTATTTAAATTGTTCACCTGGTCTTGATTTAATTGTAGTATATGGTATTTATCTTAAAAATGTCCATTTTTTATATTTTCCAATTTTGTGACATACAGACTTTTCTAGTAAGACCTAATGATTCTCTGAATTTCCTCAGTGTCTGTGGTTATATCCCCCTTTTCATTTCTAATCTTGTTAATTTGAGTGTTCTCTCTCTGACTTTTAATTAGTTTGGTTAGGAGTTTGTCAATCTTGTTGATTTTCTCAAAGAACCAGCTTTTTGTTTCATTGATTCTTTGGATTGATTTCTGTGTTTCTATTTTGTTGATTTTAGCCCTCAGATTGATTATTTCCAGTCTTTTACTCCTCCTGGGTGTGTCTACTTCTGTTTTGTAGAGTTTTCAGGTGTGCTATTAAGTCTCTGAGGTTTCTCCATTTTCTTTAGGTGGGGAATTTGTGCTTTGACCTTTCCTTTTAGCACTGCATTCATAGTGTCCTATAGGTTTGGGTATGTTTTGTCTTTATTTTCATTGAATTTAAGGAAGACTTTAATTTCTTTCTTTCTTTTTCCTTGACCTAGGGGAGGTTCTGTAGTTGACTCTTCAATTTCCATGAGTTTGTAGGCTTTCTGGGGTAGTATTGTTGTTAAGTTCTAACTTTACTTCATGGTGATACAATAAGACACAGGTGGTTACTCCATTTTTTTTTTGTATCTGTGGATGTTTGCTTTGTTACTGAGTATGTGATCAATTTTCAAGAAGGTTCCATGAAGTGCTGAGAAGAAGGTATATTCTTTCCTTTTGGGTGAAATGTTCTATACATGTCTGTTAAGCCTTTTGATTCATTCCATCCATTAGTTCTCTTATTTCTCTGTTAAGTTTCTGTCTGATTGACCTGTTCATTGGTGAGAGAGGAGGGTTGAAGTCTCCTACTATTAGTGTGTGCGGTTTGATGGCTGCCTTGAGTTTTAGTAATGCTTCTTTTACATACGTGGGTGCTTTTATATAAGGGGCATAGATATTCAGGATTAAGACTTTATCTTGATGAGTTGTTCCTGTTATGAGTATGAAAAATCCTCCAACTGTTCTGATTGATTTTAATTTGATGTGAATTTTGTTAGATATTAGTATAGCCACACCCATTTGTTTCTTAGGTCCATTTGGTTGTAAAATGTTTTCCCAAATCTTTACTCTGAGGTAGTGTCTGTCTTTCAAGTTGAGGTGTGGTTTTGTAAACAGCAAAATGCTGGATCCAGTTTTTGTATCCATTCTCTTAACCTGTGCCTTTTTATAGGTGAATTCAGTCCATTGATATTAAGCAATATTAATGGCCAGTGGTTGTTAACTCTAGTTATTTTTGGTGGTAGTGTTTGTGTGTTCCCCATCTTTGAGTTGTGCTGGTGGAGGGTTATCAGATATCTGTGCTCTTGTGGGTGTTGTTGACTTCCTTGGGTTGAGGTTTGCCTTCTAGTACTTTCTATAAAGTTGGCTTTGTTGCTACATACTGTTTAAATCTGTTTTTGTCATGGAATCCCTTATTTGTCCATAGATGCTGAAAGAAAGCTTTTCTGGGAATAGTAGTCTGGACTTGAATCCATGGTCTCTTAGTGTCTACAGCATATCTATCCAAGACCTTCTGGCTTTCATGGTTTCCATATAGAAGTCAGGTGTAATTCTGATAGGTTTACCTTTATATGTTACTTGACCTTTTCCCTTTGTAGCTCTTAAAATTCTTTCTTTATTCTTTATGTTTTGTGCTTGAATTATTATATGCCTGGAGATTTTTTTCTTTTTTGATCCAGTACATTTGGTGTTCTGTATCTTCTTGTACCTTCTTTAGGTTGGGAAAGTTTTCTTCTATAATTTTGTTGAATATATTTTCTAGGCCCTTGAGCTGGAGTTCTTCTCCTTCTTCTACCCCTATTATTCTAAGGTTTGGTCTTTTCATGGTGTCCCAGATTTCCTGAATGTTTTAAGAATTTGTTGGATTTATTGTTTTCTTTGACAACTGAGTTTATTTCCTCAATAGAATCTTCAGTGCCTGAGATTCTTTCTTCTATCTCTTGTATTTTGATGGTTATACTTGTCTATGTAGTTCCTGTTCATTTACCCAGATTTTCCATATCCAGCCATCACTTGGCGTATTTTTTATTACCTCCATTTTGTCTTTTGGTTTGTCTTTTCTTCCATGTCTTTAAGGGAGTTTTTCACTTTATGTTTAAGGGTCTCCATCATTTTCATAAGGTTACATTTAAAGTTGATTTATTCTACTTTTTCTGGGTTAGGATGTTTGAGTCTTCCTGTTGCATGTTCACTCGATTCTGGTGTTACTCTCCTGATTTTCAGGATGTTGGAGAAATTCTTGCATTGGAGCCTGCCCATCTATCCCTTCAAATGAGGCCAGCAGAGTCTTGGTGTTTTTGTCCAATCTTTGCTGTGGTTAACTGTGTGTTAGTCCCATCAACACTGGAGCAGACTCTCAGATCCCCTTGGACCTGAAGCAGGATGTGTTGGAGTATCCAAGGACCACTCCAGTTCCCCTCAGCCTGGGAGCAATGTTTCTTGCAGGGTTCAAAGGACCTTGCAGACAAAAAAGCAGGCTTGGGTGCAGGGTGGGATGGCAGAAAGAAGTCCAAGGGGCAGGAACATTCCCGTTTGGCTCTCAGGATGCCTCATCCCTGAACCAGGCTGTTTTGGAGGATCCAGGACCTTGCAGATGACAAGGCTGGTTTGGGGGCAGAGTGAAATGGGGTAAAGAAAACCAGCAGCAAGGAACTCACCCCACTGGATGTCAAGAAAACCTTAGGGAATTGGAGGGGTTCTGTATTCAATCACCTGGACTGTCTGAGAGAGAGACATTTCAGGCAGGGTCTCTTGCAGGGTTCTAAGGACCTCACAGACAAAAAGGCAGGATTGCATGCAGGGTAGGATGGTAGAAAAAGTCCCAGTGGCAGAAACATACCCTGCTGGCTCTCTGGACCCCTCAGCCCTGAAGCAGGCTGTGGTTGGGGAATCCAAGGATCTTGTAGATGGAAATAATAGAAAGGGTAATGGAATGAAGTGAAGAATATGAAAAATGTTGAAACTTTTTAACGGTTCTATTAAAACTTTATGTCTCAATTTAGAAGAGCTTCAACACAGATATGTAATATCAATAAATTTAAATTAATGTACTTTATACAGATTTCAGTTGAGAGTCTGCCAATATTTCAAAAGTTCTACTTCTCTTAAACTTCTGAATATTTCATAATTTAAATTATGTATGTACTCTATATAGTTATGTACTTTCACAATAAAATGTTCCTCATGCCTCTTTGATGTACCTTAATATGTAAAAGAACAGATTAGGCTTACAGTAAAAAATGACACTCTAGTAGGAACCAAATTGGAACTTTTATAAATTGTAATTAGTTGGCTTGAAGAGAAATAATGAATATTGTCATAAAAATATTTGAACAGAAAAATGGGAACTCTCATGCCATGTCACAGAAACAAAAAAGCTCAAAACAAAAGCCTAGATCATCCATTGATATGATCTATATTGCCTGTAACAATAAAAGATAAGGACATCTAAGTATTGGATTAATTGATTAGTTAGTACTTATTAGGTCTGATCATAATCATCAAAATACTGGGTTACTAACAAAGTGTTACCCCTTCAGATGAAGGAAGAACCAGATATTCTTTCATGGTAGGTTTTAAAATAAAATGAGAGAAATTAATTTATGTATCCATTGCAAAATGCTCAGTGTTCTTTTTCTATTATAATATATAATATATATATATATATATATATATATATATATATATTTAATACAGCTTGTTGACATTTGCTTGATTATAAAAGTGTCATAACCCATTTCTCTTTCTGAAACTTCTATATTATGTAAGGACTGATGAAGTGGCAATATCCAGTGCACACATTAGTCAGGCCCTGGTTCCCTTTCTATGATTCTGTATTTGTTGCTTATGGTGCTATTTTCTTGACTTAAAATATCACAATGATTTTAAAACTTAAAAAAAATTCATCAGAATAATTTTAAATCACAAAGGGTTAGTTGGCCATTACATCCAGATCAAAACTTTTAGTCTCAACTTACAAGCAATTTATGGTTTCTCATCAGTCTCCTCTCATGATCATCATTATCTTCATTGAAAATAATTAATTAGTCATTTTTCAACTGGATATACTATATAACCTCTCATCATCACAGTAATCTTGTAAGTTAGATTATATCACTGTCTTCATATTGCCAGTTGAGACATAATGACATTACTGGTCTTTTCAAAACCATAGAGTGTGGATAATTAGGGTCAAATGCAAGTCAAGCAGCTTTATCATGAAATGACTTCTTAGTCTTAAAACAAAAAGATGAACATTGCATGACATCTATCCATCTACCATTTTAAGATAAAATGCAGCTAAGAAGGGTCATTGAAAATTAATCTCATACATATCTTTTGATGACAAAGGGTTTGTTGTTAAGAATTAGGTAAATTAGTTGGCAGAATATGTATGTCTAATAAAAATTTTCAAAATGTCAGTAGTTCATGACCAACAATAACATATTTTGAAAAAATATTTTGGACTTTATCTCCATCTGAATTCAGGACAAACTTTTTCTAACGGTTGAAAAATAACACACCTTTAAGCTGCTACACTCAAATTATATCATTTTCTCATTGTTCTACCTTTCATTTGACTACTTGGAGATGGTTTCCCAAGTGAACACTTCAAGGACACCTCTTATTCCTTCCTGTGTTGGAATCAATGTCACCATCTCTTTCACTTTACTTTTTCTCAAATTTCTGTAATGACAATACACATCTATCTCATCCATCTCCTTCCTGTCTCTTATGTTTAGGAACTATAAAATTGTGGGCTTCTTTCTTGTTTCCTGGCCTCTACAAACATTCTCACTTAAAAAAAGAATCTAAAGCTTGAAAGCTATCATGTACTTATAGGAGAAAATATACTGAAAAAAAATAATTGATTTTTAAAGGAATTGTAGAAATCACTTCACTTGATATTTTCACATGGTTGATTTGTTTAGTTTTTAAAGTTCAAGGCCCTTTCTACCTTGTTCAGTCTTTGGAATATTTACACTTTATTTTTTTACTAGCTGCTTCCTAAGTGAACACATAACCTTATTGTTAGGGATCTTGCATTTGTTGTCTTTTTCCATGCTTTTTGTAGTCTATAATTCTCCAAGCATTTATAAATTGGTATTTTTCTGCATGGTTTGCCTAATAATCCAGTACAGGAAGGACTTGCTTCTACTTGGCCTTGTTTGTTGTCAAATTCCCTGTGTAAATACTGGCAGTGATATCCACACACTTTCTTACTGTGAATCCTGGCTGAGTCCCTTTAACTTGACCCTCATATATGTAGAGATCATTTTCCACATGGATTTGTACAGGGAAATATTCTGACATCTCAGAAATGCTGTATAGGTCCTTTATTTACTTGGCCTTCTCTAAGGGGCTCAGTTGAGGTGAGCACACATATTGCTGAGCACTCCACACACACACACACACACACACACACACACACACACACACACACACAGTATATGAGAAACAAATGTAATATAAAGTACACTTGCTGTTTTCTTGGCTTATATTAAACTAGATATTACTAAAATAAAGACTTATTATGACTTTTTATACAAGACCAAATTGTCATATCTTTTTTCTTGTATTTTTTAAATCTTTTGAATATAAGAATTTACAAGTCCTTACCCAAAACTTATTTAATATATGAGGAACTGAAACCCATTGATCAGGAGGCAAGCTTTTTCAGTATTTAAATACAAAACTGATTTTCAAATTATTAAAAAATTTTGACATTTGACCCTTTGTTGATTAGTTAATTATCTACCCCATTCCACTTTTAGATCTGGGAATACTAATATAATTCATTGAAGGATAATCCAAACTAAAATTCTCAGACCAAGTTTCCAGTCCTATCTGAGCTAAAAAGTCTATTAATGCCAACAAACCTGTGAGGTATGACATGAAAAATCATACATTGTGAAAATCAACAGTCTCAAACATCTGTGGAGTTATGAGCATATATTGTGTAGTTCAGTGAGGACAGAAAATCTAAAAATTCATAGATTAAGAACATTGTCTAGGTAACAGAATATGTGATACAGGGCATATAATGAGTTGATATTTGATATGTCAACATTTGTCTTAAGGCATATTAACTACGAATAGAACACTTTACAATGCCAAGGAAAAACACAAGGAAAAAAATCTAAGTATGGCCAAGCATGGTGCCACGTGCCTTTTTCCAGGATTCGGGAGGCAGAGAGACAAGAGAATCTCTGTGAATTTGAGACCAACCCGGTCTACAAAACAAGTTCCAGCACAGCCAGTGTTACACAAAAAAACTCTGTCTTGAAAAAACAATCTGGTGAAAGAAAAAGTAATACATAGAAAAGAAAAATAATTTTCACCACACATTTCCTAGGATATCACTGTCTCACCAACAATGCTGGTATAAAGAAGATGACAGTTACTAAAGTACTGTCTTCTGCCATACCTGGAGCTGAAACACAGTAAGTTTAATAGTTCCATATGTGTCATTGAAATCATGTACCAATTAAATAGGTCATTAACTGATTGAGTAATGTATGCATACATGCCAGTGAACATGCACATTAAATTAGATCTGCACCCTGCTGCTGGTTTCTAGTGTATGTTTGTCGTAACTCTGTTGCTCCCATCCCTGTCTGAGCAACTGGTGTAAAAGAAAAAAAAAATCCCACAAATTGGGAGAAGCTTCTTTTTGGTTTATAATTTCAGAAAATTTATGCATCTATGCAATGAAAAGTAACAGAAAAAAATACATTCTACATCTGTGAGCTAGTATACATCAAAGAAAGGAGAAAAGAGAACATGGCTGTACTTATACAGTACGGAGGCTTAGGACTAAAAAGTTCCTTTGCACAGTATAAAATATTTCACAGTTTCCTATTATGAAAATGCAAGATAAATGCATCATATATATATATATAAATGTTGAAATAGGAGCAGTGGGCTGTGTCCCCGGCACCCAGTCATCCGCATGGCTAGCTTTACCAGAAATAATTACACGGAAATTGTATTCTTTTAAACACTGCCTGACCCAATAGTTTCAGTTTCTTATTGGCTAGCTCTTACATATCGATTTAACCCATTTCTATTAATCTGTGTAGCCCACGAGCTGGCTTACCAGGAAAGATCTTAACCTGCGTCTGTCTGGAGTGGGAGAATCATGGCGACTCTCTCATTCAGCTTCTTTCTCCCAGAATTCTGTTCTGTTTTCTCTGCCTACCTAAGGGTTGGTCTATCAAATGGGCCTAGGAAGTTTCTTTATTAATAAGAAATCACTCCCACATCAAATAAAAACATAATAAATGTATACTAAATAATTATGTAATATAATTGCATGTATTAGATGACATGCATATTTTGCCTAGTTATTAGATGGTAGTGATAAAAATAATGTAAATAATGGGACTTTGGGGAACTTTCAGTTTAATTGTTTCCAAGGGGAATTATGTTTCAATCTGAACTCACAACAATGTGCACGTACATGTATGTCCTTACATATATGTTAATTTCAAATCAGATGTTTTCTTTTCCAAACTAGGCTACTGAAATATGGCAGAAAGATGTTCAGTGGATATTCTTTAGTCAATTTTGCCTGAGTCTGAATATAAAAGTCTACAGAATAATACTTATACTTTCAAAATAATATTCTACAGGGGAAATGGAAGAAAAAATAAATGAATTTGATGACCCAATTTTTCTCTATATAGCATTTCTGAGTAATGACTTTTCCCTGAAACTTCATGACAGTCAAACCCTAATTTTACCCTCCCATAGTAGTGACTCTGGAGCAGCTCGTTCTTATTTCCTTTCATGTCTATATCTTTATTTCAGTTCTATAGTTTATCTTCCTTTTCTACAGAGTTGGTTTGTATAAACTCAAAAAGGGACAACCATGGTTCTGAAACTGGGTTTGAATAAAAAAAATAAGTTTTTAAATGACAACTTAAGTTTATATTTTAGGGTTTTTTTTGTTTTATTTTGTTCTACACACTCTCTCTTATATATTCAACTTTGTACTTGATATTGCATTTGCCTTACCATCAACTATTTTCTGAGTGCACATAACATATATCTCTGCAATTGACATTGACACTGTACAGTCAAAGAAATAAAAATATAAGTTCTTATTAAGAGCATAGCTTAAAAATTCTGTGCGATATAAAACTTATTTCTAGAATAATTGCAAAATCAATAGGAAAGACTATTACTGTTTCACATATATTGTGACAGTGATTACTGTACAGATAACTGTTTAGAGATAAGAAAGCCTACTTTAGCATCAACTTTATTACAGTTCAGATAAAAACATATATTTTCTTTAACTGGCATTTAAAATCAAATATGCATTCCTAGTTTATATCACTTCCTACTAGTTTGTATACAAATAATTGGGGAATATTTTTTGAGGTGAATGAGGTAAAGAAAGGAAGAAATTATCTGAAAAAAGTACTCACGAGACAATAGACAAAGAAGTTAGCACAGGACACATTGAGACTTTGTGAAATTGATCATTTTAAAGGTTCTTGGTCCTTTGTAAAGAAAATAGTGCAAGACTCTGAATATATGTTGTGTGCATTTGACTGTGGAGATGTTACATAAATGTGCATTCACTGTATATGGTGAAGGCATTGATTGAGAGCCACAAAGAAGAGCTCCATCTATGTCCAGATTGAGGAACCAGTAATTTTATTCAGTGATACTCAGGCACATTAGTGACACAAAGGCAGCTCTTCCATTAGGAAGGAATTATCTCCCAGATTTATTTATTTATTTATCTCAGAAGATCTTGATACTCCCATGTGTTTGAAGTACATTTTCTATATAATCTAACTGTGCCTTTATTATATTTAAATACACATTTTTTTCCTGTAAGTGGTGACCTTGTAATGTATGATATGAAAAGTCATTTTTATTTGCAACATTTTGTATGATTTCTCTATACCTAAGCTTTAAAATATGATTTTATTTGATTTTGTATAGGAAGAGACATAATCTTTGGACTTAGAGTGTCAAACTACAAAGGACAATATTCATTTAAGCTATTTACCTTGAATTTTTTTGCCAAAAAATAACATCATCTGCAGTATCATTTATATCTCCAGGATTCTTGTGACCCATTTTTCTCTGTTTATATGTGGTATATAAGTGTGTATGAGTACATTTGACTGTCAGGGAACCTGATTATCATTTATTGAAGATTATAAAAAAATCCATATTTTCCACAACCATATATATATATCAGACAATGATATTCTCAAAGATGAGAATGAAGCAATATTCTCTACTCACATTTATTTACTTGGTGATCATAAAGATTCTATGAATAATATTTCATTACCATTTTTTTATATATGAGTAAACTTAGCTACAGAAAGGCTTGTCTTACCTAAAGGCATAAGCTATGTATCTAATTGCAGTATTTTACTGACTAATCATATATGAATTATTTTAATTTTTGTGGAGATCCTCATATATAAATGCTTCATCCCAAATTTAATAGTACTCATTTCATCTCTTACATAGTATTTTTAAAGGCATTGGCTGTATACACATTTTTTCTCTCTGTTCTACTCATGGTTTCTAAAACATATTCTTTTATTGAAAATATATTTTTTATACAATATGTTCAGATTACAGCTTCTGTTTCTCTAACTCCACTGAGTTCCTTCTTGATTCCATACCCACCCATATTCACATCCTTTCTTTCTGTCTCACTAGAATACAGTATTCTAAAAAATAACAAAATAAAATAAAAATGAACCAGAAGATAAAAAAAAAACAGAAAAAGAAACCCAAAGAAAAAGCACAAAAACACAAATAGATGCTGCATGATACTCATTTGCACACACAGAAAATCTATAAAAACCAAATTAGAAAGTGTAATATATAAGCAAAATGTATGTAACAGGGAAAAGTGCCCAGACGAATCATTCTGAGACAAACAAAAGCCTCCAAAGATGCTATTGAGGTCATTTTATGTTGTCCATTTTGTTGCAGGTGGACCCGCTTCTTTGGTTCTCAGCCATCCGGCTACCTTATACTCAAAATAATCACACAGAAGTTGTATTAATTATAACACTGCTTGGCCCATTAGCTCTATCTTATTACTGACTAACTCGTACATCTTAATTTAACCCATTTCTCTTAATCTGTACATCACCATGTGGCAATGGTTTACCAGCAAAGATTCAGCATGTCTGACTCTGGTGGCAGCTCCATAGCATCTCTATGACTTCTTCCTTGTTTCTCTCAGCATTCAGTCCAGTACTACCCACCTACCTAAGGCCACACCTATCAACAGGCCACAGCAGTTTCTTTATTCATTAACCAAGAAAAGCCACACACAGACAGATAGACCGGGAGGGTCTACTGCTGGGTGATGGCCTGCCCTTGAGTGTGGTATCCAATGAGATTCTATTGGAGAAAGCAAAGTTTACCTTTGTAAGCAGTTAACTATTGGAGATAGTTTTTAGGTTAGTGATTGGGCTTGTATCAAACTCTCAGCACTGGAAATATATCTGGCCCTGACCCATGTAGACCTGCCACAGTCTCTATGAGTTCATATACAAATCAGTCCAGAAGTACTTAGAAGGCCCTTTTTCCTTGGTATTCTCCATCCAATTTGGCTCTTACAATCTGTCTGCCTCCTCTTCTGCAGAGTTCTCTGAGTCTTGTGTTGTGGGTTTTCTTGAATACATCCATTAAGAACCAAGTATTAAAAGGTCTCTCACCCTCTGCATGTGTCTACTTGTGGGCCTCTGTGTTTGTTCTCATCTACAGCAGAGGGATGCTTCTCTGATGACGAGGGATATAGACTATCTTGTTGGAAAATATTCTTCAGTGTGTCTTAAGACACAAATCTACCTTTCTTTAATTTTGCCTTCTTGGTTACATTTTTGTTTTCTTTTGTTTCTTAAAATTAAACCATGTCTTTTACTTCTCTCAGTTTTGAAGAATTGGATGTGGTGTGAGACTATAGGAAGGTAATAACCAACACAGGTTTGTTTACTGATATTTTTCAACCCTTAAATCACAGTTACAGGTCTATTGCATGATATAGTAACAAGAAAATTATGATGTATTTCTGCTGCCATTGCAGGTATCATGGTATAATATAGGAAAGGACTATGTAAAAGAATGAAGTTATGACTTAGTCAAACATTTATAGAACTCAATAAATCATTGGTGAGTATAAATAAGTTTTAGGTGTTGGGAATGACACAACCATGTATTGATAAGAGATGCCTGACACATACATTACTGGAACAGAAAGTATTTTTTAAATAATATATTTTGAATCCCTAATTTTATATATGAGAATGAGTAATAAGAAGAAGAGCAGAATTTTTCAGGACAGAGTCTAAGAATGTAATACTGCATGAAAATTTTTGAGTGCTTGTGAGAAAATTACAATAAAACAAGACAAGTGTCTTGTGACATCAATTTCTTTAAAAGTATGAATTTTTCTTGTATTATGTTTTTATATTCCTCTCAAGTAAAGTGCATAGGAGTGAGCTTACTTCAGATTATTCACTGCACGTTGATATTGTGATTTAGTTATATGCTTCTATGGAAAACTGTGTTCTTGTTGCATGTTGGCATGTCTGCCACATTCACCTTGCATGGTTTACAGTACCACTCCTGGTCAGGTGGTCTGGGGTGATGCAAGAAAGCAGACTAAGTAAGCCATGGAAAGAAAACCAGCTATGTTTCTGCATCAATTCCTTCCTCTAGGCTTCTGATGGGATCTTATGCCTGGACACCCCGGATAATGTAAGATGAAATAAACCATTAAGTTACTTTTAGTCATAGTCCTTTATCATGGCAATAAAACCCCTAATTAAGATACCATAACTTCATGTTCTTGAAACATCCCCTACAATGCTTCCCTGGTTATAAACCTGTAACATAGAACTTCTTTAAAAATGTTCTCTACTGAATATGTAATTTTATATTGTAAATATAGGAATTTATAGGTGCCTTACAATCTTTGGCCTAGATATAAATCATATAAACATTTTACTTTAAGTTAACTTCTGCCATATGAAAGAAAATATAGAGGCATAATAATGAGTATGGGAACATTACTCTTGGTTAATTCCTGAAAACATAAAAGGGAGGGAAGCAGAACTGATTGGTATACCGACTCAGTTCATAATGGAGATCTGGCAAAGTCTCAGAAAACAAAAGAGCTGGGAAGTATGATTGGCTGTGTGGACATCTCTGTTCTGGGTTGGAATACTCAGGATGGAGTAACCCCACTATTTCATTTATCAATCAAAGGCATTAAATGAAAAGGCTTAAGTAATCCCTGAAATTGATGGACCTGGAAGCTGCACACCAACTGCAATCATCAGATTTAACAGCAAATTCTTTCTTTAAATTAGATAAAAACTGTGCTAACCCATAGTGCTCATAATGGATTTGGCATGAAATCTCTACATTTCTAGTTTTTTTTTCCTTTGTATTTATAAGTATGATTAATATTTTTGAGTAGCCTATTAGAGACACATTTGGCAGGTTGGTTTTTAGTTAAGTTTACACAAACTAGAGCAATCTGAAAAGAGGGCACCTCAAATGTGAAAATGGCTTCATAAAATTTGGCTGCAGGCAATCCTACAGGGCATTTTCTGAACTAGTGATTTGTTTGGGTGGATCCAGCCCATTGTGGGTGATGCCATCATTGGGCTGGTTGTCCTGGATTCTATAAGAGGAAGTCAATAAGGGACAATGTTCCTTGGCCTCTGCATTGGTTCTTCCCTCGAGGTTTCTGCCATATTTTATTCACTATCTTGACTTCCTCCAATTAGCAGTAATGTGGAAGTTTAATCAAATAAAATCTTTTCTCCCAATTTGTTTTGGTCATAATATTTTGTCACAACAATAGAAATCTCAACTAATGTGTTTAACTAGCAATTTATACAGCAAAATAGAATTTAATTATATATGATATCTAAATGTTCAAAAGAACAAACTTAGTACAAATATCACCACTATCAATGTGTGATATGATTTGATTTAGGGTAGCCAGCCACTCAACTTCTTCCTGATGATATGAAAGCTGAATACTCTGATAAGTAAGAATATCTTTTAAAATTATTTGCATCTAACTTTTTCCCTTTTCTTCCCACAATGAAGTGTAGAGCCTATCACATATGCACTACCAAAGAGGACCAGAAAAAATAAATGTTTTAATAAAATGACTAATTAAAAGTATTTCATATTATTTTTCTCACTGCATGATATTTTAAACAGATTCTGTGCCATTTGCTTTTACTGAAGGTTTCTGATGGTGGTTTTAAGATAAATTCACTTCTGCCTTTTCTTTATTAAAGATAGAATCAAATTCCTAGCTGTAAGATGGAACACTAATGTAACAATATAAAAAAAAGCTGCATTTTTTTTCAAAGTGGACTAAATAGCTGGTGGGCCCTATCTTACCACGGTGTTTTCAGAAAGTTGATCATATAGACTATTTTAGCAAAAGCAGAGAGAATGATGAATTATAGACCAAGGAAATCAAGTGTGCATGTGTCAAAAATATTAGAAATGATATCAGAAATCATTGGAGGGGGAAATTAAAGGAAAGATAATTAAAGAAATAATTATTCACTAAAAGTTAAGGTTGAGAGGCTCATTTATAAATTCATTAAAATGTCTATTTTGTCAGTATATTGAGGATAATTTTATGATTGTTAATAATGCAAAACCTATCTCTAGTTGATAATTGCTGACAATGGAAAAATTAGTAACTCCAGTAGAGGCTTTCCTTGCATACAAACAACACTTAAGATCATGTAGTTGGAATTTTCTTTGGGCTGCTAATCAGCTCGAAAATAAAGACATGGAGACTTATGAGTGCTTGGCCTTAGCTTACGTTTGTCCCACTAACTTTTTTTTTTAACTTAATTTAACCTATTCGTCTACACTTTGTCTCGGGACTTGGGGCTTTTTACCCTTTTATTTTTTTCATTTTCTATCTCTTACTTTCCTGCTTTCTCCATGTCTGAATGACTGGCCCTTGTTGTCTCCTTTTCTTTCTTCTTCTAGCCTAAATTCCTCCTCTCATTGCCTGGAAATTCCATCTATACCTTCTCCCTTGCTATTGGACATTCAATCAGGTGTCTTAAGGAGGCAAGGAAAAACATCAACATGTCTTTACATAGTTAAACAAATATTCCACAACAAGATCAGGTCCTTTGCCTAACAGCAGAGAGCCAACACAAAATGAACATAATGATTTTCTGGAAGGTGTTTATTTGCTTGCTTGTTTTTCTCACATTGTTTTGCTCAAGAATTTTTTCTTTACAGATATTTTGTTTATATATTTGATTCATGATTGTGTTTTTAATAGATATGTGTGTGCAAATATATGTGTCTCTGCATCTACATGTGTTTATTGTGTTTTTTTCCCTTTGGCTCTTTTTGTTGAGAGTAGATTATTCTCTCATATAATACATTGTGATCACCATTTCCCCTCCCTCCACTTCTTCAAGCTCTTTCCCACTTCCCCTCCATTCCGCCATTTATTTTCCTTCAGAAAAGAGCAGCCCCCAAAGAGACAACATCAAAGCAACACAAGCTATAATAAGACAAGGTGAAAGCTTTCACTTACAAGCTAGACAAAGAAATCCAATAGGAAAAAAAAAGATTCCTAAGAAGGAGACAAGCATCAGAAACACACTGACTCCTACTGTTCAAGAACCTGATTAGTTCATTTTCCCTATTTTTTTTGCTTTATCATATTTTGCTTTTTTTTACTTCATGATTTTTACACTTTTTTTCTAATGAGAGAATATATATTATATGTATATATATACATACATACATACATTCATACACACATTAATATCATATATATATTTGAGAGCCTGGGGATGAAGGGAGGATATGGAAGGAGTTGGAGAAGAATAAACCATGATTAAAATTGAGTATATGAGAAAAAAATTAAATTTTAAATAAGAAGGAAAGAACTTGCTTCTCTGTCATGATATCTAAATATACCAAGGTGGTCTAGTTGTCAGCTGAAATGAAAAATGAATATCAGGGTTCCTCAAAAAAGGATCCCTCTGCCTTCTGTGATTACTAAAAGGACAGAATATTGATAATCAGTCTGCATTATCCCCCAATGGTGACCAGTAAGGCAATTCTGGGAAGTCAGAAACTAACATTAAGTCTACACAACTGAGGAAGACACAATTCTTTCAAATCATGAGGTTCCATTTATAAATGTTTTCCCTAATGAACACTTCTTTACTTTAGAAGTCCATGATTCATTTCTTCATGTGTCCTTAAAGGTGACTGGGAAGAGTTGCAAGCAAGCTATCTAAAGAGAAAACCTCATCGGGGATTCCTGTAAGGTCTTTGTTACAAATGATTATGATGTTCTATTGGATAATTTACTTCATTATATTTATGATTAATGGATTAATTACTACTCATAATTAGGAAGTAACTGGAGAGTCGAAAGGAATCATAAACTATTTTCTGACAGGCTGTCAGTAACTATCAGGATCATAATTCTCAGAAACTAAAAATATTCTGGTCTTTCCTTAATTTTAAATACATTAAGAATAGCACATCTTAGTGGCAATTGATAGTCATGGGCAATGTAACTCTTTGGATTATATCAACTTGAAGTTTTCTTTCCAATCACACCACTTGTACAGACCACAGAGGAGACCAGTAAAGTGACATTTAATAAATTAAGGCTTTTCTAGAACGAACATTTTAAATAATGCTCTCCTGTTCTCTTCCCAATTCTATCTCTATCTAAAAATCACATGTACTACTATTCCCTTTTGATGATACATACTATTAAAATATTAAAATGTTAATATTAAAATATTAACTCCTAACAGCCTCTTAAGGAAGATTTATAAGATCAGTCAAGAAGATTTTATGAAATGTCATGAGCACCTGAACTAGTTGTGTAAGAGCAAGGCATATCCAGATAAATCTCTCCAAATTTTCAACAAATCTTTAGACATGATCATGTTCAACAGTACAATACTGAAATCTGCTGTATGCTATGGAAGGATTCTGATCAGTATAAAACTGATTGGGATGAAACAAGCAAAACATACTAGGCTTTTCTTTGTAAGTGTCCAAAATATAAAACCATGATAAGAAGGACTGATAACAGAACTGAACCACATTTTACATTTTGCAATAAGATAATGCAATGTATTTCAGAATTTTTGTGCCTTTATTTTTTTCAAAAGTCCATATGGCCTGGCACGCTTTTTGTGTTTTTTAAATGTTGTCAAAAAAGAAAAGGAGAAGGCAGACAGTGACTGTGTTTTGAACTTCTTCAAAGCAAAACACACAACTCTAAGCATTGCAATTTGTTGTTTAAGGAGAAATATTTTAAATTCTCTAAAATAGATTCCAAAAGAAAAAAAAATATATTTATTTTTCCAAGCTCTTAAATATAGCAATGAACTCAATAATTTCATTCCAAAGAGTCTCATATTTTTTAAGTAAGCCTAAAACATAAAATGGAAACTGCAGCATGCTGGGGTAACCCATTGGTAGCTGAGTTTTGATCAGAATGACTGTGATTGTTCAGGGCATCTAGCATCATCTGATTTTCTATCAGAGATCTGTTGCATCAGTAGCTGCATGCCATTTAATTTTCTAGGGGCATTACAATTTTGTTAGCTCTAGTTTTGAAAACTTGCCAAAACTTTGAAGGAATGAAGTTTCCTGATATATGTGAGGACTTGCCATATTTCCATACCACAGGAAGTAGGAGGCAGACAAGGAAGGGTAGCAAGAGGAGTTTAGGAGATGCAGAGAGAGAGAGAGTGAGGGCAGAAGGGGAAAAGGGGAGCAAAGATGAAACCATGAAGCTTTAAAGTTTAGAAAAGAATCACAGTGGCTTGAATTTCAAAAAGTAAACTCCAGATTTTGTGAAAAAAGTCTATTTAACAAACTGTGTAACTTCTTTCAGTGCAGAAAAGAACTTGACTTTCTTTTGAAAGTATGCTATTTCTCAACTACGTTTCTATTTCTAAAGAATATTTTTAGAGAGCAGCAGAGTACCTTTAAAGCAAGATTTATATTTTTTTTGCTACAAACTGATGAGAATAATATAGATAAGACCCAATTTCATTGGCTTGGAAACAACAAACAGATACATTCATAGATTGTTGCAATTTTATCCTCAAGTATAAAGAAAATATTTCAGATAATATTAAAGATAAATTAAAATGAAGCAGGTCAATTTTTGAAATTTATGCTATAGTGTGTGCCATTCAGTTAGGAAAACATAAATAGGCACAACATGATAAATATTAATGGTCTCAGTTATTGTGACATTCAAAAGAAAAATTCTTGATGGCTCAGTTTTTAATCTTACAAATCATGTATTTGACTAGACTTGATCTTCCATCTCTGAGTTTCAGGTGGATAGCATGTCCAGAGAGAGGTTTGTACCAAAGGGGAACCATGGTTTTCTTTTATTGAAGAAAACATAACAACAAGCTATGTGAGTAAGAGATCACATGCATGTCTCCAAAGCACAGAACTGTACTAAGAATGTGTTTTTGTGCTCCCCCCAAGTATAGCTGATAGGAGCAAGTTTACTTCAGATTATTCATTGCAACTGGCTATTGATATTTGTTTATATGCTTCTATGCACCAGCATGTTTTGATGTGTGTAGTTTTGCCAACACAAGCAGCTTGTCTGCCTTGTGAAACTTACCACTGTGATTACATACATATTCCTGTGACTTTTCTTAACCCTCTCAATATAAATTGTCTGATGCTCTGAATAAAATTTTCTATTTCAAGAATCTTTAGTCTGACTTATTTATAGTCCCCATTTTCCTAGTTCCCACCACTTCTAGAGAAGAAACAAGTAAACCATGAACAGAGACTTTAAGTCAGCCATGAGATAAAAGAGTGGGAACCCTCATAGAAGAAGATGAATAAGAATAACTGGATAGCAACTATGGAATGCAAGTACTAACATCACAAGTGGGGATTACTAAACTCATGTAAAACCTGAGAAATCTTGGAAAGGAATCCTAGACACAAAAGAACAGAGTTAAGCATAACTTTTTGGTAGCAGCATTACCTTGGGTGGGAAAATGCTCTGGAAACTTGCTGGTAAGCCAAAGGCAAAGCTGCCTTATCTCTATCTATGCCCATTTAGCATTTCAAAAAGGGTACTGCTGGTCAGAAAATAATTACAGATACACATTCAATAAAAACAAATACATATGGAAAAGACCTCTAAATGGATCACAATGTTAGATAAATGTACATAGTCTTGGGAAGAAGAGAAAAAGAATAAAGACAGTTATAAAAGGAAGTAAATGATTTTAAAAAATAAAGTATTTAAAGGGACAGTACAAATAGTCATAGATTAAAGGAATAGAAAAAATAAGCCATCTAAAGATGGAATATATACAGAGAGTCTGGATTATGTATACTATTGTGTTTTCTTTAAATTATTTGACTGTGAATGAGTCAAGTACTAAGAGACATTTCATTGTATGGGCTGCTAACTTAAACCAACATATATATTTTAAAGGTATCTTGACTTCAAAATTTGGGTCTAATGATTTGTTGCTTTGGAAAAGAGGTTCTTAATTTGTTTCCACAAAGGATGAGAACCTGTGGATTGCTACCTGAATAATATGGTTTGATGGATCAAGACTATCCAAAAGGTCACTGTGAGCATGCCCTAACATTACTTCACCCAACAAAGCAGGAAGCAGTTTGGAGAGAACTATGCCCAAATTACTAAAAAATTGTTTATAAATGTTTGTTTACATTCAAGCAGATATGCGATAAAGATTTGTATTTGTGTGTATCTTGGCTTATCGATAAATTTAAGGTCTTGATTAAGGAATTGTGTTTGTGCAGCTCATTTTAAACTGTAATGTAATGTGTATATGTGCCACACTTTCTTTATCCATTCTTCCATTGAGAGGCATCATCTAGGTTGTTTCTAGGTTCTGGCTATTACAAATAAAGCTGCTATAAACATAATTGAACAAACGCTTTTGTAGTATGATTGGGCATCTCTTGGGTGTATTCCCAAGAATGGTATTGCTGGATCCTGAGATAGGTTGACTCCCAATTTTCTGAGAAACCACAACACTGATTTCCAAAGTGGTTGCAAAACTTGACAATCCTGCCAGCAATGGATGAGTGTTCCCCTTACTCCACATTCTCTCCAGCATAGGTTATCATTGGTGTTTTTGATTTTAGCCATTATGACAGGTGTAAAATGGTATCTCAAAGATGTTTTGATTTGTGTTTCCCTAATCGCTAAAGAAGTTGAACATGACCCTAAGTATCTTTTGGCCATTTGAACTTCTTCTGTTGAGAATTCAGTTCAGTTCATTACCCCATTTTTTAATTGAGTTATCTAAAATTTTTATGTCTAATTTCTTGAGTTCTTTATATAATTTGAAGATCAGGCCTTTGTCTGTGTGGGGTTGGTGAAGATCTTCTCCCATTCAGTAGGTTGCATTTTTGTTTTAATGACTGTGTCTTTGCTTTAAAGAAGCTTCTCAGTTTCAGGAGGTTCCATTTATTCATAGTTGCTCTAATTGTCTGTGCTACTGAAATTATATGTAGGAAGTGGTCTCCTGTGCCCATATATTGCAGGCTACTTCCCACTTTCTCTTCTATGAGATTCAGTGTGGTCAAATTTATATTGAGGTCTTTGATCCATTTGGACTTGGGTTTTGTGCATGGTGATATATGTGGATCTATTTTCATTCTTCTTCAGGTTGACATCTAGGTATGCCAGCACCATTTGTTGAAGATGTTTTCTTTCTTCCATTGTATAATTTTAGCTCCTTTGTCAAAAATCAGTTGTTCATAGGTGTGAGGATTAATATCTGTGTCTTCGATTCAATTCCATTGGTCAATGTCTCTGTTTTTATGCCAATACCAAGCTGTTTTCATTACTGTAGCTCTGTAATAGAGTTTGTAGTCAGGGATAGTAATGACTCCAGAAGTTCCTTGACTGTATAGGATTGTTTTGGCTATACTGTTGTTTTTTTGTTTTGTTATTTTGCTTTTCCTATAAAGTTGATTCTTGTTCTCTCAAGGTCTGTGAAGAAATTTGTTGGGATTATAATGGGGACTGCACTGAATCTATAGATTGCCTTTAGTAGGATTGCCATTTTTACTATGTTGATCCTACCAATCCAAGAGCATGGGAGATCTTTCCATTTTCAGGTATCCTCTTCAATTTCTTTCTTCAAAGACTTAAAGTTCTTGTCAAATAGATCTTACACTTCCTTGGTTAATGTTACCCCAAGATACTTTATGCTATTTGTAGCTATTTTGAGAGGCAAAATTTTGATTTCCCTCTCAGCTTATTTGTCCTTTGTTTATAGGAGAGCTACTCATTTTTTGAGTTGATCTTGTATCAGCAGTAATAAACAATGACATCTTGAATTTTGCATGCAAATGGATGGGAATAGAAAACACTTTACTTAGTGAGATAACCCAGACTCAAAAAGATGAATATGGTATGTACTCACTCACAAGAGGATTCTAGCCATAAACAAAGGACATTAAACCTACAATTCGTGATCCTAGAGAAGCTAAATAAGAAGGTGAACCCAAAGAAAAACATATATAGATCTTCCTGGAAAATGGAAGCAGACAAGATTGTCATGCAAAAGTTGAGAGCATGGGGGTGGCATGTGGGTAAGGGGAGAGGGGAAAAAGAAGGGAGAAGGGGAGAATTGGGGAGAGCTTAGGGAGTGGGATGGTTGAGATGGAGGAAGGGTGGATATGGGAGCAGAGAAAAAGATATCTTATTTAAGGGAGCCATCTTGGGGTTGGCAAGAGGCTTGGCTCTAGAGGGGTTTTCAGGTGTCCATGGTGATGTCCCTTCTAGGTCCTTGGTCATCAGGGGAGAGGGTGCCTGTGCTGGCCTTGTCTAATAGTCAGACTGATGACTATCTTGAATATCACCATAGAACTATCATCTGGTGACAGAAGGAGATAGAGACAGAGACCTACATTGGAGCACTGGACTGAGCTCTCAAGGTCCAGTTGAAGAGAAGGAGGGAGAATATGAACAAGGAAGTCAGGATTACGTAGGGTTGTTCCACCCACTGGGACAGTGTGCCTGATCTAATGGGAGCACACCAAAGCCAGCTGGACTGGGGCTGAATAAGCATATGAACAAACTGGACTCTCTGAATGTGGCTCACAATGGGGCCTGACTGAGAAGTCAATGATAATAGCACTGTGATCTGTCTCTACTGCATGTACTTACTTTTTGGGATCCTAGTCTGTTTGGATGCACACCTTCATAGGCCTGGATGGAGGGGAGAGGGCCTTGGACTTCCCACAGGCCAGGGTACCCTGCCCTCTCTTAAGACTGAAGGGGGAGGAGGGAGGGAGTGTGGTGGAGCAGGAAGGAAATAGGAGGAGTGGAGGAAGTGGAAATTTTGAATGATATTATTTATAAAGCAATAAAGAAATAAAAATGTAATATATAATTAAGAAATATAGGTTAGTTGATAATCATCTATAATAGTCAAGATTGTAGTCATGTTAGATTTTCTAGATATAGAGACATATTTCAGTTAGATAGATAATCTTTAAAGCTTTCAAAAAATATGGCATTTAGAGACACATCTGCTCCTGGCAGTACCAATGTACTTCAAGAGGATGATGGGCATCAAAGAGGCTCCTCATGGAGTTTGTTCATCATTTGGGCAAAAAATTGCTTTTGCCTGGACTGTATGCTGTATGAACCAAATATGCAGGACCCACAGAAAAATGACTTCTGAACTTGCCTAAAGGTCAGATGGTCGTTCAGGGTTCCTGATTCATGAAAGAGTCTGCCAGACATTCTGCAGGACACAGAGGAAAGTGACTAACAAACTGCCAATATTGGGGGAACTCTCTTTGAAACTTCCTGCTTCATCAAAAAGTCTGCTAGATAATATGGGTCAGTAAGTTGAAGATGGGTGCCCACAATGTTAAAGAAGAACTTTGAGTGACTATCTAGGCAGTGAGATGTCTCTGTCATTTCTAGAATTTTGGAAGTTGCTTACAATGTACTTCCTTTTTACTTAGTAATATTATAAAAATCTTCTGTGGTCTTTGATGGAGTTGAAGAATAGAGAGTTAAAATTATAGTTTTCATTAGTTATTATCAAAGGTGAGGTAGATATCAATATTGTAACTGTAATTCTTGGTTGATACCTGTTTTGTTATATGTAATTTTGCTATGTTAAAGATAGAATCTTTCTTTTTATTTAGACAGAAAAGGAGAGATGAAGCTGGGCACACGCCTTTAATCCCAGCACTTGGGAGGCAGAGGCAGGTGGATCTCTGTGAGTTTGAGACCAGCCTGGTCTACAAGAGCTAGTTCCAGGACAGGCTCCAAAGCCACAGAGAAACCCTGTCCCCTGTCTCGAAAATCCAAAAAAAAAAAAAGAAAAAAAGAAAAAAGAAAAGTGGAGATGACATGAAACGTCCTTCTGTATATGTATTGCTTTTATTGGTTAATGAATAAAGCTGTTCAGCCAGGGGCTTAGCAGAATAAAGCTAGGCAGGAAAACTAAACTGAATGCTGGGATAAAGGAGGCAGAGTCACTGAGAAGCCATGTAACTGCTGACAGATACAGAATCTTCAACTGGAGCCCACCAAAATTTTTCCAGTAGGCCACAGTCTTGTAGTGATGCACAGATTAATGGAGATGGGTTAGTTTAGGATACAAGAGTTAGTTAAAAATATGCTTAAGCTATTGGCCGGTAGTGCAAATAATATAGTAACTGATTTATTATTTGGGTCTAAGCAGCTGGAAATGAACTAGTGGCCTCCCAGCAACAGAAAAGGATATTATAAAGGCATATAAAAAGGACCCATTTATTTTGGGCCACTTTGGTATGAAACTGAGCTGTGATTAAAGTACTTAAGGAGGATAAGAATATTAATCAAGAGAAGGAAATTCATTGAATGATTATAAACTGGGTGATCAAACCTTAAAATTTGTTTAAAATAGGCAACAGCAAGAGAGAGGGAAGAAGGAGGGAGGTGGAGGGGGACTTTTCCCTGTTCAGGCAAAGTTGAAAGTAAAAAGAGCACCACAGATAACTATGGTGATTACAACTTGTAATCTGTTATGAAATACTAGTTGAAGATGTGTTACATTCATTTATGCTGTGGAATGTTTGCTTAATGATGCAAAGATATGCTGCATATGTTTAACTCTGTGAAACTGTGTTACTTTGCCTACCTAAAAACCTGATTGTTCTAATAAAGTACTGAACAGCCAATAGCTAGGCAGTAGAAAGAATAGGTGGGACTGGCAAGCAGAGAGAATAAATAGAGGGAAAAATTGAAGGAGTAAAGCAAAAGAAGATGATATTAAAAGTCAGGAACCCAGCCACATAGCCGGACACAGAATAAGAAGAAAAGAAATGATATACATAATACATAAATAGAGAAAGGTAAAATCCCAGAAGCAAAAGGTAGACAGGTTAATTTTAAATTAGGAAAATATGGATAGAAATAAGCCAAGTTAATGGTGGATATTCATATGTAAGAATAATATTCCATGTATTTATATAGGAGGTGGGTGGCATTACCCCAAAGACTTAAAAGAACACCAACAATGCTTACACCCTTATTAGAACCTCCTTTTAGTTATGTATCCTTCATTGTGTGAAAATGATGCTAAAACATGAGTGAATAATTTGATAAGCAACCTAATCTTAAATTCTGTCCACTTTTTGATGATTCTTAGGAGATCCTATGAGAATGCTAACTTTACAACCTAAGCAAGACAGGGCACTGCAAGGAAAAGGAATTTGTTTTCCAATTCCTTCTGGCCTCATGAGCTGTGCTTGATATTTCTGGTGTACTATTTAAAACTCTGGAAGAAAAGATAGCATTGAATAATCCCTGTATATATCTCAAGAGGGAAGAAAAGAACTATAGCTGTTTAAATCTAGACTAAAAGAAGTATTTATGTATTATGTGGGAGGTGATGTATGCTGTGAATATGTTTTATTGCTACTGGTTAATAAAGAAACTGCTTTCAACCAGTGGCTTAACAGAGTAAAGCCAGGCTGAAAGAGGTATATAAAGAGAGTAGGCAGAGTCAGGAAGAAGCCATATAGCTGCCCACAGGGGACATATATATCTGCCAGGGCCCACCAGAACCTTACCGGTAAACGACATCAGTGTGGCCATACACAGATTAATATAAATTTGTTAATTTAAGATATAAGGGTTAACCAGAAATACGCTTAAGCTATTGGTCAACCAGTATTGCAAATAATATAGTTTATGTGTGTTTATTGTGGGACCATGTGGGATCAAATCTTCTGCCAACATATGTATCATATGGCTCCATCATTTCTTTTAAACTTACTTATTTTATCCCACTAAATTCTCTCCTGCAGGTATTATAACACAAGATGATTATGCTTTCAAATGGCTTTATTACACCATAAAGGCAAGGAAATACTAACTGCTTACCTTACTTTTCTTGTTCAATTTGCAATCAGGGAATAGCATGATGTTAACAGTTATATGGATTTGATCATTGCTGTACTATATTACCTTTAACTAGAATGTAGGTGGTATGCAGGGGAAAATTAAATCATGGAACAGGGTGTTTAGCTGGGTAATGGGAGGAAAAAGGAAAGAATTGAAAATAACTAACACTAAAGACACCACATGTAATTCTGCTACTATAGAAGTTTCCTTAAATATATATGTGTGTGCTTATACATATATGTGTTTATTTGGCAAATAACAGAGTCCAACAACTGGTCAAAATGCAGAGAATAAGAGAATGTGGGGAGAACAACTCTAACTGGGACATTTATATCACACCCCAATCCTCCAACACTCAGAAATCATGATGAAAGAGAAGGAAAAAAGATTTTAGGAGCCAGAGATAGGGAACTCCTGCAACAAAACAGTATTTTCCAGGCATGACAGGGCCACTGTACACAAGAATTCAATAGTGGCTATACTATGTACACAAAACCTGCACAAAATAAAAGCAGCAAAATTTCAAGCAGGGACTGAAGAGGATCTTGTAAAGTCAATTACTGTGAAGCTATTGAAACTTGAAGGCTTCTGAAAGAAGGGAAGGCAGTTTTTTTTCCAAGAATATGGTTCTTAAAACCTCACCAAAGCTCTGGTAGATGACCCTAATATAGACACACATAACAATATCAAGTGGATTCAGTGAGTTTAAAAATATGTTTTTACACACTAAAAACAATGTTGAGAGAGAAAAGTAATGAGTGTTAGGTGAGGTAGGAAAGGAAGTAGAAAAGAGTAATTAGGAGTGAATTTGTCTCCATCTGCTCCTGATTTGGACCTTGAGATTTCAGTCCGGTGCTCCAATGTGGGTCTCTGTCTCTGTCTCCTTTCACCGCCTGATGAAGGTTAATATTCAGCAGGATGCCTATATGTTTTTGTTTGGGTTCACATTCTTATTTAGCTTCTCTAGGATCATGAATTATAGGCTCAATGTCCTTTATTTATGGTTAGAAACCAAATATGAGTGAGTACATCCCATGTTCCTCTTTTTGGGTCTGGCTTACCTCACTCAGGATAGTGTTTTCTATTTCTGTCCATTTGTATGCAAAATTCTCAGGACCTCAAGGGGTGCACCCACACACTGAGACAATGGGGATTTTCTATCAGGAACTCACCAAGGCCAGCTGGTTCTGGTCTGAAAAATCATGGGATAAAACCGGACTCGCTGAATATAGCGGACAATGAGGACTACTGAGAACTCAAGAACAATGGCAATGGGTTTTTGATCCTACTGCACTTACTGGCTTTGTGGGAGCCTAGGCAGTTTGGATGCTCACCTTACTAGACCTGGATGGAGGTGGGTGGTCCTTGGACTTCCCACAGGGCAGGGAACCCTGATTGTTCTTTGGGCTGACAAGAGAGGGGGACTTGGTTGGGGGTGGGGGAGGGAAATGGGAGGCGGTGGCGGGGAGGAGGCAGAAATCTTTAATAAATTAATTAAAAATGGAATTAATTTGATCAAAACACATTCAATGTGTATATAAAATTCTCAACCAACAAAATGTAAATGCAAAATATGGAAACAAGTAAGTTGAGTGATTTCTATGGCATGTAAATCACATGAAAAATTAAGCAATATACAATCACAGATGTATTGAAAAAAACTCAGAAAGAAATACACCGAGTGAAAAAATTCCCAGCATATTCTTCTAGTTTACCGAATGAAGTGCAGAGGAAATTTGAACAGTACTTCAGATTAAGAAAATTTAGCTTTCATTCTTAATGGAATAAGCAGATATTTCTGCCTGAGTCTTATTTTTTGTTGCTATTGTTTCTTTTTTCCTGTTGTTGGATTATAGGGTATGGAACTCTTTAACCATTTATAGGCAAACCCTCTCAATGTGAAGATGAGACAAACTGTTTTTTCAAGGGAAAGTTTACAATATGTCTAACACATTTTTCCCGCGTTAGCACCTCCTTCAATTTCAGTTACTCCTGTATCCCATATCATAGTGATTCTAACACTTGATGATTACTAAACAAATTTTGACCCTTTATTTGAGTTTAAATTCCAAAGCCAAAAAAGAAGGTGCTCACTGCACTCCTTTCTCCAGAAACCCCCAAGTCATAGTAACCATCACATGCTTAACTACTAATAGCTGTCCTGCTACAAGGGTGGTACATGCCTCTACAAGGGTGGTACATGTCACATACTTGAGACGGTAAGAGAGAAAGATCACCAGTTTGGAGATTGCCTAGATTATATTATGAGCCTACTTAAAATTTCAAAGTACCTAATAAACTCAGAATACAGGGATCATATCTCAGCATGACAAAACTTACACATAACAAATACATAGCTGATATCATACTAAATAAGAAAAACCTAAATGTATTTTGTCTTAGGTGAAGAACAACACAAAAGTGTTCACTTTTAACACTTTTATTCAATATAGTGTTAGAAATCTCAGAGTAATTCATGCAACAGTGGAAAAAGACAGAAATTATTCTTCTTCCTCACAATAAGGTGCTATACTGATCTCACTCAATCTCATTGAATTGATAAATTTAGCATAAAAGCAGCCAATACAGAAAATAATTATATTTTATAGAATGGCAATAAATTCCCTAAGAAAAGAGGAGGGAATCATCTTACTCACAATAGCTTCAAATATCCAGGAATAAATTCAGTTAAGCAGGAGAAAGATCTCTCAGTGAAAATTACAGGCAACTAAATGAATTAATTGAAGAAGGCACTAAAAGTTAGAAAGACTCTGACTACAAGCTGAACACCTGTGTAATATCAAATTTGCTAAACACTATCGTGGAAGAGGGAAGTGTTCATAAGGCCCAACGCTTTCTGCAGGAATGTGATCCCCAAAAGGCTATGCATTTTCCAGTAGATAGTCACAAACAAATGCCCACACCTGTAGCACTGAGGATACTCAGCAAATATGAAAACAAAGCAGATTTAGTTGGGAAGGGAAAAGGGTAGGGGAATAAGGAAAAAATGTTAGGGGACTAATTAGGAGATGGATTTGAACAAAATAATGTATATGAATGTATAAAATTAACCAAATAATCTAGAATTTTCAAGAGACCAAACCCAGATAAAACTTTGTGACCTATGATCTTATTATATATTTGCTTGTTTGTTTATCATCATTATTGTAGGCGATATTTTTTTCTGAATTTATTCTAAAATTTCACATTTATATGTAACACATTTTAATCGTATTCATACCCTCTTGGCTATTATGCCCTCACCTTTGTAAACTCTTCTTCACTAAAAGTCCCTTTCTCAGAATTATTTTGATGCTGTTTTACTGTGAAGAGACAGAATGACCACAGCAACACTTATACAAGAAAACCTTTAATTGGTGTGGCTTACAGTTCAGAGGTATAGTCCATTATCATCATTCTAGGACTTGGCCTGCAGGCAGACAGGGTGCTAGAGAAGGAACTGAGAGGCCTACATCTTGATCCTCAGGCACAGGAAGTGAAATGGGTTATAAGACCTCAAAGCCCAACCCACAGTGACACACTTCCTCCAACAAGGTCATATCTATTGCAACAGAGCAACCTCTCCAAATAATGCCACTCTCTATAAGATTAAGAGGGCCAATTACATTTAAACTTTCCCAGTGTCCTACCCAATTTCATATTTCTGTTTTGATTAATGACCCACTGGTTATAAGCAGGGCTATCCAGACAAATATTTGAGAGCATGGGAGACTCACAAAATTCAGCTATATAAAATGATTTTAAAATACAGAAAAGTTACTTTTTTGGTGCTGAGGAGTTCCATCTGGACGGGTGAGTGTGTGCTATCCAGGGAGAGATTGTCCTGGAAGAGAGCACAAACCCCCATCCCCAAGCTCCATCTGCAGGGCTGTCTTTCTTATGCACGACCCAGCCCCCCAGCACCCCCCCCAACCCTGCCCTGCTGTATGCTAGGACCAGTGCTCAAGAAGAGTTTTAAGCTCCTACACTAAGGCTACCCACCCAGAGCGGTGAGTGCCTGCAAACCGGGCTGGCCTCAAGGTCCTCTGTAAGGGAGCATGGGCACCTTCAGCTTGTGCTCCAAGGTCTCCTGTGCTCTCCTGGACCCTCCTCTGCCTGCCAAGTTCTTCCTTTTGTCCCCAGATCATTGGGATACCAGATGGCCCTGTTTAGGTGCTGAGGAGTTCCATCTGGACGGGTGAATGTGTGCTATCCAGCTCTCCCCCAGATCCTTCTGCAGGGCTGTCTTTCTTACACACGACCCTCCCCCCAAGCCTATGTTTTCTGCAAGGTCCTTTGCTCAGGAAAAGTTTTCTGCTCATACACTAAGGCTACCCACCCAGAGAGGTGAGTGCCTGCCTACCGGGCAAGCCTCAAGGACCCCCCCGAAAGGGAGCATGCACACCTTCAGCTTGTCGGCAGGGTGTCCTGTGTTCTACTCGTCCCCGCCTTGACCCCAAGTTCCCCCTTTTGTCTGCAGGTCATTGGACTACCAGGCGTCCGTGTTTTGGTGCTGAGAAGTTCCATCTGGATGGGACAGTTCCTGCTTCAACACTGAAGAGATACACCCAGAGAGTCAGTCACAGCAAAGACTGGACCAAGACACCAGGTCTCTCCTGGCTCTATTTAAAGGAAGAGATGGGAAGGTGCCAATGCAAGAATTCCTCCAACAACCTGAAAGGCAACATGACATCACCAGAATCCAGGGATCCTGAAATAAGAATTGTACACCCTACTCCAGAAGAATTAGAAGAAATCGACTCAAAAGTGAATTATATGAAAATAATAGAAGACCTGAAACAGGAGGTGAAAAACTGCCATAAACAATTAGAGATTACAAACAAAAAGGTAGAGGAAATGAATAAATTGCTCAAAGATACCCAAGAAAACCAAGAGAAACAAGAAAAAGCAATCAAACAGGTAAGGGAAGTGGTACAAGACTTGAAGAATGAAATGGAAGTAATGAAGAAAACATAAACCGAGGGAAGGATGGAGATGGAAAATCTGGGTAAATGAAAAGGAACTACAGAGACAAGTACTACCAACAGATTATAAGAGATAGGAAGAATGTCAGACACTGAAGATACCATAGAGAAAATAAACACGCTGATCAAAGAAAACAGCAAAACCAACAAATTTTCTCATCACAAAACATTCAGGAAATCTGGGACACAATAAAAAGAACAAACCTAAGAATAATTGGGATAGAAGATGGAGAAGAAGTACAGCTCAACGGTCAATAAAACATATTTAATAAAATTATAGAAGAAAACTTTCCCAACCTAAAGAAAGAGATTCCTTTGAAGATTCAAGAAGCATACAGAACACCGAAAGGACTGGACCAAAAAAAAAACACATCTCCTCGCCATATAATAATCAAAACACAAAACATACAGAATAAAGAAATAATATTAAGAGCTTCAAAGGAAAAAGGTCAAGTTACTTATAAAGGTAAACCTATCAGAATTACACCTGACTTCTCTATGGAAACCATGAAAGCCAGAAGGTCCTGGAAAGATGTACTTCAGAAAATAAGAGAACATGGAGGCAAACCCAACTACTATACCCAGCCAACCTTTCGTTTACTATAAATGGAGAAAACAACATTTTCCAGGATAAAAACAAATTTAAACAATACGTAGCCACAAATCCAGCCTTACAGAAAGTAATAGAAGGAAAATCACAAACCAAGGAGTCCAACAATGACCACAATAACTCAGACATCTAGAGACCCTTCAGCAGCACAACTCAAAGAAGGGAAACACACAAACTCTACTACTAAAATTGTGACCGGAGTAAACAACAACTGGTCATTAGTATCACTTAATGTCAATGGACTCAACTCTCCTATAAAAAGGCACAGGTTAAGAGATTGGATACGAAAACAGGATCCAACAATCGGCTGTTTACAAGAAACACACCTCAACCACAAAAACAGGCACCTACTCAGAGTAAAGGGCTGGGAAAAGGCTTATCAAGCAAACAGACCTAAGAAACAAGCAGGTGTGGCCATACTAATTTCTAACAAAGTTGACTTCCAACTTAAATCAATCAGAAGAGATGGAGAGGGACATTTTATACTCATAACAGGAACATTTCATCAGGATGAAGTCTCAATCCTGAACATCTATGCCCCTAATATAAAAGCACAAACGTATGTAAAAGAAACATTACTAAAACTCAAGACTGCCATCAAACTGCACACACTAATAGTAGGAGACTTCGACACTCCTCTCTCACCAATGGACAGGTCAATCAGACAGAAACCTAACAGAGAAATTAGAGAATTAATGGAGGTAATGAAGCAAATGTACTTAACAGAAATCTATAGATTATTCCACCCAAAGAGGAAAGAATATACCTTCTTCTCTGCAGCTCATGGAACCTTCTCGAAAATTGACCACATACTCGGTAACAAAGCTAACTTACACAGTTACAAAAAAAATATTACTAACCACCTGTGTCTTATCAGATCACCATGGATTAAAGTTAGAATTCAACAACAATGCTACCCCCAGAAAGCCTACAATCTCATGGAAACTGAACAGTCAACTACTGAACCATACCTGGATTACGGACGAAATAAAGAAAGAAATTAAAGTCTTCCTTGAATTCAATGAAAATAAAGAAACAACATATTCGAACTTATGGAACACTATGAATGCAGTGCTAAGAGGAAAGTTCATAGCACTAAGTGCCCACGTAAAGAAAACAGAGAAAGCACACATTGGAGACTTAACAGCCCACCTGAAAGCTCTAGAAAAAAAAAGAAGCAGACTCACCTAGGAGTAGTAGAAGACTGGAAATAATCAAACTGAGGGCAGAAATCAACAAAATAGAAACAAAGGAAACAATCCAAAAAATCAATGAAACAAAAAGCTGGTTCCTGGAGAAAATCAACAAGATTGATAAATCCCTATCCAAACTAATCAAACGGCAGAGAGAATATGCAAATTAATAAGATCAGAAATGAAAAGGGGGGACATAACCACAGACACAGAGGAAATTCAGAGAATCATTAGATCTTACTACAAAAGCTTGTATGCCACAAAACTGGAAAATGTAAAAGAAATGGACACGTTTTTAGATAAATACCATATACCAAAGTTAAACCAGGACCAGATGGACAATCTAAATAGACCTTTTAGTCACGAGGAATTAGAAGGTTTCAAAAAAGCCCAGGACCAGATGGTTTCAATGCAGAATTCTACCAGAACTTCCAAGAAGACCTAATACCTATACTCCTTAATGTATTTCACAATATAGAAACAGAAGAGTCATTACCAAATTCCTTTTATGAAGCTACAGTTACTCTGATACCAAAACCACAAAAAGACTAAACCAGGAAAGAGAATTACAGGCCAATCTCACTCATGAACATCGATGCACAAATCCTCAACAAAATACTGGCAAACCGAATCCAAGAACACATCTGAAAAATTATCCATTATGATCAAGTAGGCTTCATCCCAGAGATACAGGGCTGTTTCAACATATGAAAATCTATCAATGTAATCCATCATATAAATAAACTGAAAGAAAAAAATCTATATGATCATTTCATTAAATGCTGAAAAAGCATTTGACAAAATTCAACATCCCTTTATGATAAAAATATTGGAGAGATTAGGGATACAAGGGTCATACCTAAATATAATAAAAGCTATATACAGCAAGCCGACAGCTAACATCAAATTAAACGGAGAAAAACTCAAAGCCATCCCACTAAACTCAGGAACACGACAAGGCTGTCCACTCTCGCCATACCTCTTCAATATAGTGCTTGAAGTTCTAGCAATAGCAATAAGACAACATAAGGGAATCAAGGGGATTCGAATTGGAAAGGAAGAAGTTAAACTTTCATTATTTGCAGATGATATGATAGTGTACATAAGCGACCCCCAAAACTCCACCAAAGAACTTTTACAGCTGTTAAACACCTTTAGTAATGTGGCAGGATACAAGATCAACTCCAAAAAAATCAGTCGCCCTTTTATACACAAAGGATATGAAGCAGAGAGGGAAATCAGAGAAGCTTCACCTATCACAATAGCCACAAACAGCATAAAATATCTTGGGGTAAAGCTAACCAAGGAAGTGAAAGATCTATTTGACAAGAACTTTAAGGCATTAAAGAAAGAAATTGAAGAGGATACCAGAAAATGGAAGGACCTCCCTTGCTCTTGGATTGGGAGAATCAACATAGTAAAAATGGCAATTCTACCAAAGGCAATTTATAGATTCAATGCAATCCCCATCAAGGTCCCATCAAAATTCTTCACAGATCTTGAGAGGACAATAATCAACTTTATATGGAAAAACAAAAAACCCAGGATATCCAAAACAATCCTATAGAATAAAGGATCTTCTGGAGGCATTACCATTCCTGACTTCTCATAGAATCCTAACAGATGTACAATTAAAATCACAATACTTTTCTTTCAAATCAATCATAGCTTTTGTAGTAAAGGATAAAAAACAGCTAATTTTAAAGTTTACAGTTCTTAAGATCATTCAATTTCATCACAAGTCTTCTCTGTAAAACCCCCCAAATCTATTTTCAATACCCATCTTGTGAACTGTATATCTGTACTTTTTTTTAAAAAAATGGGCTTGAATTGCATATTTAGTTGTGGTTGTATTTTTTTCCTTTTTTTTTTTGTTTTTGAGACAGGGTTCCTCTGTGTAGCTGTTTGGAGACTGTATTGTAACTCACTCTGTAGACCAGGCTAGTCACAGAGATCTGCCTGCCTCTGCTTCCTGAGTGATGGAATTAAAGGCGTGCGCCACCACCACCCGGGTTAAAGGAACTTAAGAGGTTGGGTGATGTCCCTCAAACCCCTCAGAGAGATCGGCTGAACATGGCAATGAAAGTGTTTGATGAGAGGGAGAAGAAAGAAAGGATAGAAAATGCTTCTCATGATGGACAGAAGTGCAAGCTTCTAGAAGTAGCGCTGAGGCTACCTCCAAAGAAGATGCGAAACTAACAGACTCCACCTGGGTCCTGTTTCAGTACTGGAAACACCAGTCACTGAGTGGAGAAATATACTTCACCTTGCCTACAACCAGAACTCTGTCCAAACTGTGGCCAGCCAGGACACTGGAGGATTGACTCCCCCAAAATCGTTCTCTATGGGAAAAATTTTCAAATTTTTCGGACCCAAAAGCCAAAGACTGACACTGCCCTGGGACCTTGGCTCTCTACAAAGCCAACAAGATTACCATAGAGAATCTCAGATTAACTGTCCAGATAGCAGGTAAATTTCTGTCATTTTCAACTGAAATGGAAGCTACTTGGTCCATACTTCACACTCATGCCAGTAAATTTTATCTTTCTCAATCTCTTCTTCATTTTTGTTCTCTTTCCTGCCAGGAAATTTTGTTCTTATTACAGATGAATGTTGATGTTTATATTGATAACTTTTCAGGCTTTGTTTTTTTACTGTACCACAAAGATGAGAGTCTGCTTGAACTATTCACAGACACTTGCTGTCTGCTTTGTCTACAATTAGGACTTCAATAAAGATTAAAACAAACAAAGGTTTTGCTGATATATCAAAATATATCTCATTTTGGCAACTTTAAAAAATTTCATGTGGGATTCAATAATTCATCACTTGGATCCATCTCTCAAAGCTCAAACACACTCCAGGCCTCTGACATGGTAAGTACTCCAGAGGTCCTGTAAAACTGCAGAGCCCCCAACTTCTTCACAATCAAAAAGGGAGGCATTTGTATCTTTCTCCATGAAAAATCTTGCAACTATGTTAACAAGCCTGGCTAGTTGGAATAGGGGATTAAAGACTGAGATGGCTCAAAAACTACAGCCTCCAGGGGACAACGACTATGTGGAGCACTCCTTTTGGTCTTTCTTGGGCCCCTAGCTCCTCCTTCTCCTTGGCTCACTAATACCAACATTTCTTGCAATAGTGATTGCTCCCTATCTCATTAGTTCATTCAGGAAAGAAATGGTAAAATTAGTAGAACATCAGTAAATCAGATGGTTATGATGGAATTTCAACATTTCTTCTGTCACCTCCAAGTTTGAGCCCCTGCTTTAAACCAGTATACCAGAAACTGCCCTCCCCCACATTATTAAGCTGCAATTCAGCCAGAAGTAGCCAAACTACTCTGATTGTCTCTTAGCATCAACAAAAAGCTGAAATGATAGGTCAAAAAGCAGGCTGTCCACGTGTCAGTGACAGTGACAATGTTCTATGTTTCCATGCCAGCTTCCAGGTTGTTCTACCCCATACTCTCACTTCACTAACTACTCAAACTCCCAGGCTTGTTTAGTTTACAGACTCTCTTGCTGCTACCTGTCTCTTTAAACCTGGAGGGCTTTCCTCACATTTTGCTCTGTCCCCCAAGAGACAGCTCTGTAGTTTTGATTCCCCAAGAAAACTTTTTTTCTATCCATAGAGTGACCAAGTTTGCTACTTTCACTGCACCCTTACAAGTACAGGGTAGGAAAATTGGTATGAAGCTTGTATCCATTGAAGGAATCATTGAAGATCATCATCTAACACCAATACTACCATTCCTATCATAATTAAGAACTTATTGGATGTTTTTATGTCTTTTAGTACCAAATAGAATACAAAATTTAAAATATAAAAATAAGTAATCTCAATACCAATGCTGATTTGAATGGAAAAACTAAAATACTTAGTATTTACGGAAAAAGTATTTGATTTGATATTTGTAATCAGAGGTAACAACAGACTCATTTCAATTACATACAACTAACATATTGATAAAAGACAAGATTGGCCTAATCAAGAGAATTCAATTTGGAATTTACCAAGTTCTGGAGAAAATTTTCTCAAGGACTACTTTTCTTCACCCAAGTTGTATAAAGAAACACAAAGCTAGAGAAATGCAATAAAGGAGTAAAAATGACTCTGCCTATAGTCACACTTCCCAATAATTAATTACTGTCAGAATTTAGACAACTCTACCCATCTCAATCTTCATGCCAGTGTAAGAAAAGTTTGTCATTTACTTGCTTAACTCTTCCTGAGTTTCTGTCACTCACTTTCATAAATTTGGAGAGTCTTTGTTATTTAAGTGCCAACCACAAATTATACTGCCTACTGATCTACCAAGAAACTATGTATGTGAAAGTATACTCATATTAACATATATCTGAACATTTCGCTATTTTATATAAATGTTTATACCTTATGTGTTATTAACATATATTATGAGATATATAGCCTGTCTAGGGTACTTTCTCAGAAATGACTCTTGGCTTTTGAAATGGTGCTGTGTTTTCCCTTTGGCTTAATTTCCCTATAGTCTATGACTCAAATATGTGATATCTTCAGTAGTAGGGCCTTACCAACCTGTTCTGCAGGGTAGCCAATAATATTGGCAATAACCTATAATACTTGGGAGTCTATGTGACTCCACTGGCCAACAATTCAAATAACCCACTTCTGGTGCTTGTGTTTTCATTTGATAGCATATTAGATTTTCTTTTTTTTTCTTTTAGGGTATGGAGGGGGTTAAGATAGGGTTCCTTAGTAACTTTGGAACCTGTGCTGGAATTCACTCTGTAGAGCAGGCTAGCCTGAAACTTATAGAGATTTGCCTGTCTCTGCCTCCTGAGTATTGGGATTAAAGGCAAGTACCACCACCACCTGTCTTATTTCTAGATATTATCTTTCATTTGACGAATAGCTGTACCTCATACAGCAGACTCGACATTTTTATTAAATGTTACTTCTTCAACAAAAATATATTGCCACCCTATGCATTTAAATGACCGAAACAAGGTAGATTATAGAATTTTATTATGTTATTGAGTTGCTAATACCATAAATGAAACTAATTCATTTATAATTATTCTCTTGTGGAAAATTATATTCTCATGGGTATTTAATTGTTGTTGTTGAGATAGGATCTTGTTTATGTAGCATTGGCTGATGTGAAACTCATTATTTTGACAAATAAGCTTCATACCCACTATAATCTTGCCTCAGCCTCGTGACTACCCCCATCCCAAGGGCAACAAATTTACAGAAGAAAAAGTTAAGTATAATTTTCTGGAGCTAAGGTGATAGAAGATATTATCTGGAATTATTCAGTCATATAATAGGACAGGATATGACTAGCAGCCTTACTTAAGGCTTAAGAAAGTTTGAGAAGTAAGTGAGCAAACAGTACTTACTCTAAGGTCCTTTTCCACATTTGTATGAGTCTTAATCTCAAATTCTAAAATATCAAAATTTAGAATATCCTTGGGTGTTTAAGCGTGAAGGTAGATAACAAGGCATTTGAAAGGTCTCTGTGAAACATGCTGAGAGTCAGCTTCCTATTGTGTATAGTATATAATTCAATAGCTCTGTGCTCCTTTTGAATTTTGACAAGTCAATTTATGACAAGGTTGGCAAAGGCAACTGAAGTCATCTATCTTATTACTAAATTAATTTTAACAAATATGTAAATATATTTATTATTCTTAAAGGATGGTATTAGAATGTCTTTATTCTATTTCTTTCATTGTGCAATGCTAAAATCCTCCAAAAAAGTTATTCATGGAGATTTCAAAGATAGATAAAAATTGACCCAACTATAGATAAGTAAGCAAGTAACTACATGGTATTGAATGCTTTATGTTTTCTTCTTGCCTCAAATAACTTGATAGTGTATTGCAAAACAGGAAATCTGGATATTTCACCAAAAAAATAAGAAATTTGTTCTTTTCAGTTTAATAGATAAAGAAATCTCAACCTAGTAAAAAACTTTCAGTTAGCAATGGTTCACTCCAAGGAAATACTGTAGGCAGAACTGTGGCCTCAAACTTTCTAATAATATCAAAATAGGAAATGCATATTTAACCTCACACTTGTCAGACCAGAATGACGTTCCTTAACTGCATATTGAGGTTATGTCAGAAAAAGCTGAATAGTAATTCAGATTTTATATTCATACCCCAATTGATAAGAACAAGAACTTGCCAAAAACCAATCATTCATACAATGTCAAAGGGGATTACAACACAGGGAAAACCTGAATGCCTACTTACAGTCTCTAATAAGATCTCTTCATTGCTCCCAACTGGAGTGATTTCAATGGAGAGACAACATACCTTTGCACTCTCTCTTTTATGGGCTCATAATTTTGTGTGCCATTGGAGTATATGTGAGCTTCAAAACCAATTTTAAACTAAGAATATATAAAAGTGTAAACTAAAACACAAAAATGCAGAAAATATGATATTGAATGATAATCAAATAAGCAAACAAAAATCAAAACAATCAAACAAACAAAAATAAACAATAACATTAACAAAGCGGTATAGTATTTCTTTAACTAATTCAGAAATGTAGAGACCAAGGCCTTTATCATTGAAAAGTATGAAGGAATCAGTCCAAATATTCTTAACTGCTAGATGTGTTAAAATCTCCGTAATTTGTGCCAAAAGAGAGCACAAAGAAATTAGTAACAGATTATGAGCTATATATTCAAATCAAGGAAATTCCATAGCTACTTTTGCTTTGAAATGATTATATTTTCTTTATTAATTTATTTTGCACAACTACAGTGGCATATACAGTTTCCACAAACATACTTTTAAGATATATATTCTGGTTCAATGAAAGTTTTTAATTAAAGTAAAGTAAAATGCTCAGGTTATTAATTTCTTTGAGAAATTTACAGAAAATGGAACTAGACCTTTACTCAAAGTTGCTAAGAAATTTTTGAAAATTTTAAGGTGCTAACAACATTTGCTGAGGTGTTGCCATTTTGGGGATTTGGCATATAGCTTCATTATTTAAGTGATGATTGGGTTTGTATTTATCATTTTTCATTTAATAATACTAATACATTAAATATTTTCAAAAATATTGCTATTCTCTGATTCAGTTATTACTATGTATTTATATTTAATGCAAAATCCTTTTCAGTTGAAGATCATGAAAATTTAGTGAGGGTTGATGGAGGAAGGTCATTGGTCAATTATTAAAGAAACTGCTTGGCCTCATAGGTTAAAACATAGGTGGATGGAGTAAACAGAACAGAATGCTGGGAGGAAGAGGAAGTGAGCTCAGATGCCATGCAGCTCATTGCCAGAGCAGATGTGATGAAGCTCTGACCCAGGATGGACGTAGGCTAGAATCTTCCCGGTAAGCGCACCTTGGTGCTACACACATTAATAGAAATGGGCCAGGCAGTGTTTAAATGAATACAGTTTGTGTGTTGTTATTTCATGGTATAAGCTAGCCAGGTGACCAGGAGCTGGGGCGACAGGACCACAACCCTCATCTCCTACTACAGAGGGTCACTCTAATTCTACTAAGATTGTAGAACTAGAACCCTCCTTACTTTTGTTCTATAGAAAAGGTAGTTTTCTACCCTAATTTAAAATGACAAAATTGTGTTTTTTAGCTTAAAATGTCTATTCACATTTGCATAACAAAGCACTATAATTAAATGGCTTGTAAATAAAATAAATTAAATCAATTTTGTGCAGTTATGGATGCTTGAAGTTTATATCAGGAGCTATCATGAATGGATTGGGTTAAAGAGCCTCATCTTGGTTGCAGACTACATACTTCATTCTCTTTATATGATATAAAAGAAGTAGCAAAACTCCATGGAGTCTCTTGTGAAAGCAAACTATGGGAGTTGGAATAGAAGTGTCCCCCAAGAGTCAGATTTTGACACTTGGTTCCCAGTTGGTGGCACTGTTTGGAGACATTTAGGAGTTGTGAACTTGCTTGATGGAGGAGGTATGTCACTGGTAGTGGATTTTGAGATTATATAGCCTCACCATATTTCCAGTTCACTCTCTCTGCTTTGTGTTTGTGGTAAAAGAGATGAACTCTTAGTTCTTTCCCCTGCCACCATTCCTGCTTCCCACTGCTATGCCTCCTCACTCTCATGGTCTTTTATCCCTAAACTCTTTCATAATTTGTTCAGGAAAAAAAATAGAGTGATAGAGAGATGGGCAATGGTGGCACACGCCTTTAATCCCAGCACTTGGGATACAGAGGCAGATGGATCTCTGTGAGTTCTAGGCCAGTCTGGTCTACAAGAGCTAGTTCCAGGACAGGAACCAAAAAGCTACGGAGAAACCCTCTCTCAAAATCAAAAAAAAAAGTGATAGAGAAAATAGTCTAATTCATGATGACTACACAATCTAAATGTCTCCCCCAAGAGTCTACCTTCTACTTCCACTAGGTTGGGATTTAAGATGTTTACAAATGAAGTTTTGAGGGAAATGCATGTTCGTTCTATTGCAGTTGATATTGTCAATGTAAAATATTGGGAAATGCAATTTAGGCAGAAGTATTTGGGACATGATTGCAACAGATACCGTTATAGGATAGAGACAAGCAGAGAGCTATCATAGTATGTGTTATTGATAAGGTTAATACTATAAGAAATCGAAACTTTTCAGTATCATGGGGGAACACAAAAAAGTACCTCAAATTACTCACTTAAAAGTGAGTGTATTGGCATATTGTTAAGCACTGTTTGACCATGATCTTTTCAGATCTATCTTCAGCCCGAGATAGTCCAAAGACAAAGAGCTGAGGTTAGCATCTTTAATTTAAGGACAGTGGTTGCTATGGAGAAATAAACAGCTCACATCCTAAGACTCCCTTGTGGTATTAGAGTTTAACAATATTGGGGGATGATGGGTACCAAGGAAATCATAGATTTATGGATAAGTTTTTTCGGAAGCAGGGATTGTCTAGAAAAGAATGGTAGAGAATATGGAACTATAACTCCCCTCTAAATTACTGGTAAATATCAAATACAGACACTCTGTTAAGAAAATACATATTAGAACTTTGACAGAAAATCATAAAGTCAGGCTTCAATATGATCTCCATATAGAACTGATGGAAAAAATCAGAAATAAAAACTTTCACTGTTGTGGATTGTACTTCTCAGTTTTGAAAGTAACATGTTATTTTTTCACAACATTATGTCACTGGGGGTAGAGAACAGATGGAATTTGGAAACAGTGCACAGAAGGAGAACAGGGTACAGTGGAGAAGGAAGATATTCAAATAGTTTTGTCACAGCAATAGCATTGCTACCATTGTCAATAAACAAAACACAGCATAGGATTGAAATGTCAACATTGTGTTGACAGTTCTTGTCATAGAGTGATGAAACTACTTAAATAAATTAAATTAAACAATATTTTAGTTCCTCTAGAATCAATGAGTAGAATTCTTTATTGGCTTGATACTGATTCATAACTAAAAAATAGGAAATAGGCAATTCAAAGTTACTATTAGAAGTCAATCAATATTATGGAATAATATAATATTATGCTCTATTTTCTTAGTTGAAATGAGAATTATAGAAAAAGGGCCAGTGGTTATATAATTTGAACATCATCAAAAGTACTATCCACAATAAAGTCACACCTAATATAATTTAATAGACATAAAAACGATAATGGTTTGAAAAATTATCAGGCAGATTTTGTGATCATGCTCTTTAACATGTAAAACTGGCATAAAATTGGTTATATGGAGTCGTTATTTTTATATTCTAACAGACTATTATTTATTTAGATTCTGTTGTATTATCAATTTTGCTGAAACTTAATCTAATTTATTGAGTGTTTATTACTTCATTACCTTGACTGATAATGAGTAGAAGCAACACATTTTAATATGAAGGACAATTTCAAATTTTAAAACATATATGGAAAAGACATTTATAACTATACTCATCAAATTAATTCAGATCAAGACTTCTTTCTTCTGGATTCTAAAAATGTGAATTCAGATACTCAATTCTATTATGATACTCTTTTAGTCTAGATACCAGATATCGATAGATATATATCAAATATATAAAAGATCTGACTCTGAAAATAGCATATTTGTAAATATAATAAGAATTTTCTCTAATAAAATCATTTTAATCTGAAGGTAATAATCATTTCTAATAATGCTAATATTTTTTTATCAATTACGTTTACTGGTTTTGTTGCACTATACATTTTTCTCTTCTCCAACCCCTTCCTTCCCCCCACCTCTCTCCTCTATATTAAGATAACTTTCTGCTATTACTTTTATAATTTACATATATAAACATAAACTGGAGGGTATATTTCCTAATGCATATCACTTTTAGATGAAATACATTTTGGGAGAACATTAATGTGTATAGAAATGACTATTGAAATAAAACTATTTCAAAGCTTACATCTGTATTTCATAGCTTGGAAAACATTTTTTTAATTTGTTATTATTGGGTAACTTCAGGGCATTTTTTGTATGTATGCAGTGTATTTTGAGTATATTCCTTCAAATATATCCTGCCACCTTATCGTTTCAGGGTCCTTCCCTTCTAGTGCTTCCAAATAACTTCACTTCTACTTTCATGCTAACATCTACCCATATAAGTGCTTTTCTGAAACATATTATTTTATCCAAATTTATCAGAGTAATTTGTATAGAAATAAAAAATACTCATTTGAAGTATACATTTGAAGTCTGACTTCCAAAATTTGTCTATAAGTTTATAATCACCATGTTTTCAAGATAATTAAATAGCCCTGTATTTCTACTTATTCCAACCACAATGACCACAGATTTATGAGAAATTTACATATGTTTTGTTTGTGTATGTGTGTTTGTGTGTGTGTGTGCCTGTGTGTGTGTGTGTTAAGAGGAATTAACTCACACAAAAATTAGGGGAGAAACACTTTTAAAGTTGATTGTAAATACCTTTTAATATCAAAAAAGTCACCTGAAAACATACATACAAGTAACATTATACAGATTGGATAGATTACATTTAGGAATATGTATTACATTTACATTTATGCATGCTATAGCAATTCAAAAAAAGGGATCATGCATGTGAAGGGGAGCTAAAACAGATATATGGGAGAATTTGGAGGTAGGAAAGGAAAGTGATTAAATGTTACTACTATAGTATCAAAAAAAGAAAAAGTTAAAAATATTGTTCATAAAATGAACTCTGAGTAGGAGCATAAGGGAAGTGTAACCAAAATTAAAGTGTTTGATAAGCCCATATGGAAACCTCCCATTTCATAAGCATATTAAAATATAATATGTAAAAGAGTTTGGTTCAAGTCTTGCATAGTGCCTCTGTGCTGTAGAAAGCTCATGACCTTGAGGGTATGTGGCTTAATCGCCTTCCAAAGATGCCTTATTCCCAAGATGAACCACAGCATATAGCATTCATTATTGGATTACTTCCAAAGGCCATGAGGACCCTGGAGAGAATGGTTTAGAAAAAATCTGAGAAAGACTCAAGAAGAAATAGGCATAGAAGCAAGTCATTTGATTTTAATTAAGAGGTTCAGAACGGAGCTCAATTATGGTGACATGAAAAAGCCTAAAACCATCATTTATTAGTTGGAAGAGTTGAAAGACTATGAGGTACTGATCTATATCTCCTCAGAGCATCAAGCACATCTGGCTAGGGTTGGATGAGGCCTGCTATTTGTTCAGTTCAAGTGGATGAGGACACTGCTTCAAGAGGACCCATTTCTCTGCCCTACACCCTCCTGAGCCAAACACATAGTATGCTATTCTTTCACAGTATCCTCAAGGGTCTTGAGATGAACCCATCTTTCCATTCAGGGAAAGGATAGTTGATCTTTGGTTTGTTACAGTCAAGACCAAATAGGATGGTGAAATTAAAATTAGCTTAGGACTCAGGTGAGAGCCCATAAGCCCTGGATTCAATCTCTAGCATAGAATACAATCACTTTAAACAGAAAACCGTAAGTGAAAATTTTAGCTTAAAAAAAACATCAAAATGGGTAAAAGTTTGAAAATACCAGCCCCATTATGTATATCTTTGTACTCTACAAATAAACATTAAGCAGGTTAAAGATGATAGATAGATAGATAGATAGATAGATAGATAGATAGATGGATATATGAGAGATAGGTAGATAAAGCAAGCCAAAACAGTTGAACAAAGATAATGTCAAAGGGTGGTTAATGCTTCTCTAAGAAGCCAAATGTTAGTAATCCTAACCCTAGTACTAGGTGTGGGACACTTTCCTACATGTTTCTATATTTATGCTGATTTGAAACGGTAATAATATATAGGAACGTTTGATGAATGAATACATTTAATTTTTTTACTTTTTCTATGATTATCTAAAACATTAAAAAGGCATTATTTTTAATATTATTCTTGTAAAATTGCCTTGACTCATTAGAAATTAACAATTTAAGAAAAGGTATTTTCAAAAAAATGTGCATGTATACCTATCAATCATATTAAATTATTTTCATAGAATTTTTCGTTATTAATTCATTTTTAGGGTACCTGTGTGCGTGCTCGTCTATATATGTAAAACCTATGTGTAGGATATTGAAGAGGCCAGAAAAGGGCATTGGGTATTATCAGACTAGAGTAGCAGACAGTTGTTAGCCCTCATGTTGGTGCTAAAAATAGAACCAGGTGCTCTGCTCTTAATTGTTGTGTTACCTCTTCAGCTCATCAAATTTTTATTTGCCACAGAGATTAAAGATTGTTACAAATAAAAAGCCAATAACAAATTATTAATTTAAATGTCATTTTGAATTTAACAATCCAGTGTATAGACTCTTATTTAATAATTCTCTTATTTCCAAAAATACTCAAGTGTTTAAATGAAATTTGTATTATGAATTTTATTTGAAGGTCTTGCAAGATTAAAGTTATGGGAAATTTTAATAATAACCAGTGCAAATAAAATGACGAGACAAGTAATGGGTAGTTTACAATATTTTAATATATGTTTAGTTAACTATTTCTGATATTTTTCTCAGATAAATGAGCTAAATAAAATGAGAAAATGGCCTCTTGCCATTCTCTGTGCTCCAATAAAAGGCTGATTTGAAATTCCTATTATTGAAGTTCAAGATTATTACCATGTGATGCAAAATCACATAAAGCACAAACATTTCTAATGATACTGGACACTAGAATCTATGCAGCCTTCCATAGTCTATATATTTAAATAAACATATAAACCTACAGAGATTCAAATACACATTGGTCTATGCTAAATGTCTTGGCCAACCTGTTAAATATAAAAGCAGCTCATCAGTGTGTCAGTTTTTCTATTCACAATGAATGAGAGTAAAAGAATAACAAAATTTATAAATCAGACATGACTATAATCTTTCCCTTTCTCATCACATTACTTTCAATGTTTGATGTGGTATTAACACTATAATTGGTTGTGCTCTCTAATACAAACAAGATAATGTGGTGCTAAATAAAGTTGTAAAATATTTCAAGGCTTAAAACATTAAGACTACCTCACCCTCTCTGAGAAATGGATGGGGAGTAGAGTTGGGGGGAAGGAAGGGGAGCAGGTGGAGGAGAGAAAGAGAAAACTGGGATTGGTATGTAAAATAAGAAGATTGTTTTATAAAATAAAATAAATGAAAAAAATTTCATGAAACTGTGAGCTATATATGGACTGTGAGTTGCAGTTTATGGTAATATATAATGTCAAGAAATCATCAATAAAATAAATAAATTAAAAAAAACATTAAGACTATGAATAAACCTAAATTTTTCTTGGTTTTAATGTTACTGAAAACCTCTCAAATATCTTCCTTTCACAAATGATTTGCAGTTATCTATTACTTCAAAATTAAATAACTAGATCACAATTTTTGTTTAGTTTTGTTATAACTTTCTTTTTATTTATTCTTTATGTCTTTCACGTCATGCCTTCTGATACCACCCACCTTTTTTGTGTTAACTCCTTTTAGGGTTGATCAGAAAATCCAGGTCACTACACTTACTAGATAGAGTTGTTTCACTGAACTACATTCTGAGTGCACCTTTTTTCCAGTCTTTTAAAACCACAAATTATAATTTTTTAAAAAAGTAAGTAGAACAAATTAACTGAGAAAATGTTCAACAATAAATATTTCAACTAAATAATAATTAATAAAATCAACATTGAAGAAGACCACTTGTTAACTGTTGAACTAAGGACACTTGCTCAGCCATGTTCACAGCATATTTATTTATAATAACCAGAAACTAGAAACAACATAGATTTCCCTTAAGTACAGAATGAATAAATAAAATATGGTACATTTACACAGCGGAAGATTACACAGCTCTTAACAACATTGTGAAATTTGCAGGCAAATGGATGAAACTAGAAAAATATCACCCTGTGTGAGGTAATATGACAAACATGGTATGTACTCCATTATAAGTGGACATTAGCTGTTATTAAAGGACAATCATTATAATTAATCCACAGACCCAGAAAGGCTAAGTAACAAAGAGGGCGTTAAGGGGAACAGATGGATCACCCTGAGAAGGTGAAAAAGTATAGGCAGGCAGGCATGTGAACAAGAGGGATCATGTGGGGAAAAGGGAAATGGGGAGAAACTATTGGGAGGCATGACTGGAAATGGGTGGTATTTTGTAGGCAATGAAGAGAGACTTAGTGAAGTGAAAACTTCCTGGAACTTATCAGGGTGACCCAAGCAAGGAATCTTAGTAATGGAGGATACGGAACCTGAACCAGCTATCTTCTGTAACCAGGAAAGACATTCAGTTGTGGTAATGAGGCACTAACCCAGCCACAAAATCAATGTACAAACTGTCCTGCCTGCAGTATATGCTGGGGCAATGATGGTGAATCGGTACTTGTGGGAGTGGCCAACAAATAACTGGTCTAATTTGAAGCCCACTCCAGGAGAGAGTCCCTATGCCCAACCCTGTCTGGGTGGCCAGGAAGCGGAAGCTGAACAGCCCTGAGACTTAGGAACCACCCAAAAATATCAATAAAATTATTCTTAATGATATTCTGCTATACTTATAGATTGGTGCCTAGTCCAATCATTGGAAGAGAGGCTTCCTCAGACTGCTAATGGAAGCAGATGAAGAGAACCACAGTCAAACATTAGGCAGAACCCTATGAAAGAGGAGGAAGAAGGATTATAGGAGCCAAGGACACCAAGAGAACATGGCCCACAGAATCAACTACACAGGGCTCATAGAAAAATCACAGAGAATAAAGTGATAATCTTAGAGCTTGCATGGGTCTGTATTAGGACTTGTACATATATGCTATGGTTGTTTAGCTTGAAAATTTTGTGAGAATCTTAGCAGTGGGAGTGGAGGTATCTCTCTTTTGTCTGATATTAGGGACTCTTTTCCTCCTACTAGGTTGCCATGTCCAGCATTGATATAAGGGTTTGTGTCTAGCAATACTGCATCTTGTGATGGAGGAAGGTCATTGGCTAATAAAGGAACTGCCTTGGCCCATTTCATTGGTTAGAAGATAGGTGGAAGGAGTAAACAGAACAAAACGCTGGGAGGAAGAGGAAGTGAGGTCAGACTCGACAGCTCTCCTCTCCGGAGCAGATGCCTCAGAGAGACGCCATGCTCCCAGCTCCCAGGCAGACGCACACTATGAAGCTCCGACCCAGGATGGACAGAGGCTGGAATCTTCCCGGTAAGCGCACCTAGGGGCGCTATACAGATGATTAGAAATGGGCTAAATTAATGTGTGAGAATTAGCCTAGATAGAAATGGGCCAAGCACTGATTAAATGAATACAGTTTGTGTGTTGTTATTTGGGGGCAAAAGCTAGCCGAGCAGGCGGCTGGGGTGTTGGGGACGCAGCCCCGCCGCCCCTATTACTACAATCTTGCTATGCTTAGTTGGGTGGATATCCCTGAGAGGCTTACTCTTTTCTGAAGTGTCATAGAGGAGGAGTGGATGGTTGTGGGGGAGAATGAGAGGAGGTGGAGGGAGTAGAATCTGTAGTTGGGATGTATTGTATAAGAGAAGATTAAATAGAAAGAAAAAACATTTTAATTGATTCAAATCAATATATCTCAGTAATATATGTGTTATAAAATACATTTTCTCTTTAAAGTTTTTTTTTGCATAATTACATAATGATAAATATTTAAATAAATACAAGTCAAGTATACTTGGGAATATGTGAACATGAAACCGTCAAACAAAAGATTATAAATATCCAGAGAAAACTTAAAAGGCATTATACATTTTACCATATGCCCAAAATACACAGTAGAAATATTTATTGAAAACTTCACCTTCTAGCATTTTTTCAACCTAATCTTACAAAGTGGAAAATTTGTATATGATTACATAATCATGACATTATTTACTGTTGGTACTAGTGTTATAGGATTTGTGTTTTCTTTTATGTAACCTCTTAATTAAATGGCCTTTTAAATATGTTGACCATAATACAAGTCTTAGAGATTTTATTTTTATTTCTTTCATTCTTTTGTTTAACCATGCATGTTGATATTTCAGATGTAAGAGTTTTAGATGGTAAAGGTCCTCATCAACGACATAGTGAGTTTCAGACTAGGCTTACTACTTTGAACCAATCTCAAAACAAAATTGTTCAAAAATCCTGCCTTTTTGTTACCTAAATAAAGCTGAAATATTTCTACTTTATTTGAATTAGTCAGTCTTTCAATGAAACAATCAGGATAAATACTATCAAAGTATCACAGAAGGCTTTAAAAATGATTCAGTTCCTGCACATGAGTGAGATCTGAGAAGCATTAGCACAAACTGGATGTAATCAACATTCTTTGTTGTTGAGATTTTGTCACCACATAGCTCAGGCTCTAAGCTCTGCTCTGTTACTCACTGATATATGATTTTCTTTGATTTTGCTTTCTCCTCTGTGGTAAATCACACCATTGGGGGTTTAGTAACAGTGGAAATCTGTATATCTGTAGAGCTCTTTAAGTACTCATTAAATGATATTTCCTTTCCTTATATCTTTCCTATTAGATAAGATTTAAAGTGCATTTAAGAATATTTTCAAGGATTTGAAAGACCTTATAGTCTAGAAAAATACAGAAAAAAAAAACTTTACTAGATAATTCATTACTATACCAAACTTTCCACGATAAGCAATTCAAGGTATGTAAAAAAAAAAATCTTTGCTTAAAAATTCAAAATGAAATTTTACAGGAGAATATGAAATATGAAATAATGAAAATCAGCAGGAGAATACTTTTCACATTTAAACCACAATAGGTCTTATAATATTTGATTTTTTCAAAAAGTAGAAAGTAAAAGAGGTGCACATTTTCAATAGAAAGATAAAAGAATTCCATAAAGAGTGGCAGAACACTGCAAACAAAACTCAGAATGATAAACTAAGGCATGTGGTATGGTTATATTGGAATTTACTGATCTCATTAGTTGTGTAGTATACAAAATTAATCTCCATATGGGAAAGAGCCAAAACTGCCATCAAAATTTAAGATTCCATGGCATTCCAACTCAATTATAGGAAAACCCTAGATTTCCTATATGTAGCTCATCACTACATATAAACAAGTATGTAATAAAGACAATTACAAGTATTCCTGTTGTTGAAGCATTCATCTAACAACTCTTACTTTGTAAATAATAATTTAATGAATATTGAAGAAACAAAGCTAGTTCAAACAAAAGAAATGTTGGCAAAATGGGCATATAAATTATCACTTGTCTTATTTGTCTTAACATTACACTGCCAAACTAAATTAATATGGTAAAAATAGATGTTCAAAATAATACCTTTATGAAAATATTCAAATAAAATTGAAAAAAAACTTGTAAGAATTTCTCAGTAATAATCTCAGCATGTTAATTGATATTTATAGTCCCAGCACTTTGGAAGCTGATGCAGCAGGATTATTGCAAGTTGGAGTGAAGCCTAAGATATAGAATGTGATTCTGTGTTAAAGAATATTCCCAAATTCAGCTTATAACTAGTCTGAGCTTGCCACAAAAGCTAATGACATGAGTTGGAATCCTGAGACACAGTAGAAAGGGAAGTGACTCCCAACAGCTGTCCTCTGACATTCTCATATATATATTGAGATGCATGCCTGCATAACCGCACACACACACACACACACACACACACACACACGCACAAATGTGATTTTTTTAAATTTTTATTATTTAAAAAGATGTTTATATTTAAATATATTTTGATCATAGTCTTTCCCTTTTCTAAGTTAGTCCAGATCCTCTTGTCCTCCTTACCCACAGAACTTCAATGGTGACAAGAGATGACCAGTTGATACTCACTCTCCCCTACTACTTTGAGTTTCATTTAGATCACCTTCATATGTGTGTGTGTGTGTGTGTATATATATATATATATATATATATATATATATGGAGGTATCTGCCATAATAGGTTTCAATACTACCCCTCAGTTGTTACTTAATTTTAGCTCTCTCATATTCCTTCCAACTATCCCTTCTACCTTTCTGATTCCTATTTGATCCCCCAATTTCAGATCCCCATTTATTCATAAATATCTATTCTATTTCCCTTTCCTAATAAAATCTACTTATTCACTCTAGCCGCTTAATCTATACCTACCTTCTATTCTATGGGTTATAGCATGGTTAATACTGAATTAAAGCGTAAAGCAAAGGACACTGTCACTAAGACACAAAGGCAACCCACCAACTGGGAGAAGATCTTCACCAACCCCGCAACTGACAAAGGTCTGATCTCCAAAATATATAAAGAACTCAAGAAACTAGACCGTAAAAGGCTAATCAACCCAATTATAAAATGGGGCATTGAGCTGAACAGAGAATTCTCAACAGAAGAACTTCAAATGGCCAAAAGACACTTAAGGTCATGCTCAACTTCCTTAGCGATCAGGGAAATGCAAATCAAGACAACTTTAAGATACCATCTTACACCTGTCAGAATGGCTAAAATCAAAAATACCAATGATAGCCTTTGTTGGAGAGGTTGTGGAGAAAGGGGTACACTCATCCATTGCTGGTGGGAATGCAAACTTGTGCAACCTCTTTGGAAGGCAGTATGGCGGTTTCTCAGGAAATTCGGGATCAACTTACCCCTGGACCCAGCAATACCACTCTTTGGAATATACCCAAGAGAGGCCTTATCATACAACAAAAGTATATGCTCTACAATGTTCATAGCAGCATTGTTTGTGATAGCCAGAACCTGGAAACAACCTAGATGCCCTTCAATGGAAGAATGGATGAAGAAAGTATGGAATTTATACATATTAGAGTACTACTCAGCAATAAAAAACAAGGACTTCATGAATTTTGCATACAAATGGATGGAAATAGAAAACACTATCCTGAGTGAGGTAAGCCAGACCCAAAAAGAGGAACATGGGATGTACTCACTCATATTTGGTTTCTAGCCATAAACCAAGGACATTGAGCTTATAATTAGTGATCCTAGAGAAGCTAAATAAGGAGAACCCAAAGAAAAACATATAGGCATCCTCCTGAATATTAACCTTCAGCAAGCGATGAAAGGAGACAGAGACAGAGACCCAAATTGGAGCACAGGACTGAAATCTCAAGGTCCAAATCAGGAGCAGAAGGAGAGAGAGCACGAGCATGGAACTCAGGACCGCGAGGGGTACACCCACACATTGAGACAATGGGGATGTTTTATTGGGAACTCACCAAGGCCAGCTGGCCTGGGTCTGGAAAAGCCTGGGATAAAACCGGACTCTCTGAACATAGCGGACAATGAGGACTACTGAGAACTCAAGAACAATGGCAATGGGTTTCTGATCCTACTGCACGCACTGGCTTTGTGGGAGCCTAGGCAGTTTGGATGCTCAACTTACTAGACCTGGATGGAGGTGGGGGTTCCTTGGACTTCCCACAGGACAGGGAACCCTGATTGCTTTTCGGGCTGGGGGAAGACTTAATTGGGGGAGGGGGAGGGAAATGGGAGGCGGTGGCGGGGAAGAGACAGAAATCTTTAATAAATAAATAAATTAAAAAAAAAGACTGAATTAAAATCTAATACTCACATAAAAGTGAGTACATACCATATTTGTCTTTCTGGATCAAAGGTAACCTTACAGAGGATAATTTTATTCTATTTCCATCCATTTGATACAAATTGTATGATGTCATTTTTAATGGCTGAGAAATACTCCTTTATGTAATGGTACCACATTTTCTTTATCCATTCTTATGATGAGGGACATCTAAATAGTTTCCAAATTCTGCCTATGATAAAGAGAACAACAATGAATATGTTTCCCCAAGTCTCTCTGTGTTATAATAAAGCAACTTTTGGGCATATGCCCAAGAGTGGTATAACTGGATCATGAGGAATATCAATTCTCATCTTTCTAAGGAACCACCACACTGATTTGTATAGTGATTCTACAAATGTTCATGCCCAATAATAACATATGAATGCTGCTTTTGTTCCATATCCTTGCCAGGATGAATTATCACGTATATAATTATCTTAGTAATTCTAACAGATATAAAATGGAATCTCAAAGTAGTTCTGATTTGCATTTCCATGATGACTAAGGATTTTTAATATTTCTTTAGATTGTGGCATTTTTGTCTTGATACCTAGTTTCCAGAAATCATTGTATAGTTTGTATATAAGCACTCTATCAGATCTGTAGCTGGTAAAAATATTTACCTATTCTTTAGGCTGCCGATGTTTGAATAACAATGTCCTGTGCCAGGCAGAGGTTTTGCAGTTTTATAGGATGCCATTGATTAATTATAGCTCTTAGTCTCTGTGCTAATGGTGGTTTGTTCAGAAAGTCTTCTCCTGTGTCAATGAGTTCAAGACTATTTTTCACTTTCTGTGTATCTTGTTTTATGTTGGGGTTTTTGATCTAATTGGACTTGAATTTAATGCAGATCGATAGATATGAATTCTTCTATATACAAATATCCAGCTGGTTTTAGTTATCTTGACTTTTTGTGTTTCCACATGGATCTGAGGATTATCCTTTCAATGACTAAATAAATTGCATTCAAATTTTGATGGAGATTGCATTGAATATGTAGATTGTTTTTGGTAGCATGGCCATTTTTACTGTGTTAATCCTTTTGATCCATGAGCATATGGAAGATCTTATCTTCTGATATTTTCTTCAATTTCTTTCTTCAGTTACCTGAAGTTTTTTTTTTTTTGTTTTTTGTTTTTTTCTTTTTTTTATTGAGAAAATGAGAAAAAAGAAAACAAGTTTCCACCTCCTCCCAGCCTCCCATTTCCCCCCCCTCCTCCCACCCTTCTCCCCCTCCTCCCATCCTTCTCCCCCTCCCCCCACTCCTTTCCCCCTCCCTCTCCAGTCCAAAGAGCAGTCAGGGTGGAGCTGATATATTGGGAGCTCACCAAGGCCAGCTGGACTGTGACTGAAAAAGCATGGGGTAAAACCGGACTCTCTGAACATGGCGAACAATGAGAGCTGATGAGACGCCAAGGACAATTGCAAGGGGTTTTGATCCTATGTAATGTGCTGGCTTTGTGGGAGCCTAGCCAATTTGGATGCTCACCTTCCTAGATATGGACGGAGGGGGGAGGACCTAGGACCTACATGAAGTTTTTATCTTACAAGTCTTTAACTTGCGTTGGTAGACATACCCCTAAAATATTTTATAGTATTTGAGTCTATTTTGAATGGTGTTGCTTCCCTGACTTCTTTCTCAGAAAATTTATCATTTGCATATAGAAAGGGTACTGATTTTTGTGAGTTAGTATTGTATACATATACTTTGCTGAATGTGTGATACTAAAAATTTTAAAATGCATGCAAGTCTCCAACATTTTTTCTGAGAAACAAATAAAGTAGAAGAATGACCATAACAGAATATGTAGGAAATTATGGTTAAAGTGGGATTGTGGCTTTTCTTTCTGTATGATATGGGTATTCTTACAAATGGAATATTACAGTCTTTTAGTAGTATAGATTTTATATATTATCTCTACCTTCAGATTATTTAATATTTGCTTTTTATACTTATGTGCTCTGATACTAAGTACACGTATATATTTACAAATTTGTCTTCTTGATGAAGAGCTCTCTAACATGTTATAGTGACGTAGTTTCCATTTACAGATTTAAATGTATATTTGATGTCAAATGTAATTATGTTTAATTTCTTTGAATGCCACTTGTATGGATTATTTTATTTTATTCACTTTCAGTCCATATACCCTTTTAAAAATGACACATCTCTTGTAGATTTCATTAACTTAGGCAGGTTTTATGGTGTTTATCCATATATTCATTCTGCATCTTTTATTTTTAATGTATATGCATGTGTGAAGTCTCTTGTTAAGTCCAGAGCTCACTGATGCACAATCATTTCTCTAGCCAACTTTACCCACAAACCTCTTGTCTATGACTACTGAGTACTGGGATTATAGGTGAGTATCAGGCCTGCCCAACTTTTACATGAGTTGAAAGTTTGCGTGTGCATGTGAGCACATGTGTGTGTGTGTTTAAAAGTCACTTACTTGCAATCATACACAGAGAGATTACATTAAATACAAAGTGATGAAAGTCAAATAAGATGTGTAGTAGAACTAAATTAATGATATAAGTGTCTTTGGGTATTTCACTTATATAAGATGACATAGTTAAGAAAAATGTCATTGGATTATATATAAATATATTTTATTTTTACACCATCCTGTGAACTTGAACTTACTAAAAAGCAAAAGTTCAAAATATAAGATTTATCGAAATTGGGATTTTGACCAGTGAATCTTTGTTTGATTTGTCTTAGCATTAAGGAATTTCTAGTTCTGTAAATACTTTTTCCATTATAAAGTTAAAATAGTTATATTTAAACATGTTTCATTATCATTGTTTTGCACATGAACATTTTAAAGTTGTTTCATCTTAGACTATCAGCAAAGAAGCTTTCAGCAAATCTCATGTGTCAACGTATTATATTCATCTCAAACTTCTTTTTGTGTTAATTAAATTTATTCATTTATTTTACATCCTGACTGTAGTTTCCCCTTTCTCCTCTCCTTCCATCCCCTTCCCATCCTTCCCTCTGCCTCACCAAAATCTCTCCTCCTCTGTTTTTATTTAGAAAGGGTCACTCCTCCCATGGGTATTAACAAAGCATGGAATATCAATTGAGGTAGACTGAAACTCCTCCCACTGTATTAAGGCTAGAAAAGGCAACCCAGTGGGAGCAATAGGTTCCTAAGAGCCAGAAAAATGCATTAGAAACAGCCCTTGTTCCCATTGCTATGAATCCCACAAGTAGAGAAAGCTACAGACATCTCGTATATATGAAGAGGGCCTAGGTCAGTCCCATGCAGTCTCCCTTGTTGGCAGCTCAGCCTCTGTGAACTCCTATGAGCCCAGGATAGTTAATTCTGTGAATTTTTATTATATCTTTGACCCCCTGGCTCCTATAATTCTTCCTCCCTCTCCTCAGCAAGGTTTCTTGTGCTTGGCATGATGTTTGGTTATGGGTTTCTGCATCTGTTTCGAGGTTACATGAAGGCTCTCTGATGAAAATTGCAGTAGTTACCAATCTAACCTCTTTGTGCCCATGTATTATAGCACGGTTATCCCTTGCTTATCAATTAATATCCACTTATGGATACTTTCTGTGTCTAGGTTATCTCACTTAGGATGATTTTTTCCTGCTTCCATCCATTTGACTTCAAATGTTTTTATGCCAGTGTTTTTAACAGTTGAGTAATACTCAAATTTACTTTATCCATTCTTCAGTTAAGGTTGTTTCCAGGTTCTGGCTATTATGAATAAAGTTGCTATGAACATAGCTTAGCAAGTGTCCTTGTGCTGTAACAGAGCATCCTTTGGGTATATACATAAAAGTTCACCTCAAACTTCTAAATTTATTACCACTGATTTAGTTTCCAATCAACAGAGAAAAATAAGGCATATTTTCTTAGAATCTCTTAAGTAAATAAATTTTAATATTACTTATATTGTAAGTAAAAGCTAATTTTTATTTGAAAATATATATTTAATGATACTTAATATCTTTAACTGAAAGCATGTCTTTATTTTGTTACACACAACTAAAGTGACACAATCCCTTTTTCTTTTTAATTATGTTTTTACTGAGAGTAAAATTACATTTCTCCCTTCCCTTTCGCCCCTCCAAACCTTCCCATATATACCCTTCTTCTTTCACCTTAAAAGTCATATTCCTTTTCTACTAATTACTATTGTAATATTTAACATATATACATACACACATATATATATGTACACACACACACACACACACACATATATACACAAAAAATGCATTTTCTTTCTAGTTCACAAAAGCACTTTCTGAGGCTAAAAGAAATCTGCCTGAAAGAATTGTGTTCTGATTCTTCTGCAGACTTTACAGCAGGCAAGGGAAAAAAAACAATCAGGGTGAGGTAATAATGAAACTCAGCTCAGCCTAATTTTATTTTGACCAGCACTAAACCAGCACTTCTGGAGTCTGGCCTAGACCATTTTCCTTTAGCCATATTTAGGAAAAGCACAATTTTGGGAAAAAAAGTATTCAGGTAGCAATTAACTCACTCCTGAGTTAAACAAATATTAAAACACATCTATATTGAAGTTCTTAGCAAAGTACATATGACTTTATCCATATGATGATTTCTCTTTTACTCAAAAAAATAATGCTTAAGATTAGGACCTAGTGAGAATGACTGGGGTAAACAAAATGTCTGTGAGTGTCAGAATTGTCCTGCTCCTAAGATGATGTAGAAGTCACTTAGGCTGTTGTAAAGCACAAATGTCATCACTCATAAGAATGGATTTTCTGGTCTAAAAGCAATGCTCAAGATCTAGGGGGAAAGTTCTGATATAAGTAAAAACAAAAACTCTGGGAATTATGGGCAAAACCTTTCTCACCAGACAGCAAGGTCACCAGGTTGCAAACTACAACATTCCTGGAATTCCAGGAAGAGCAGCTATACACCTCATTTCATTGATGAGATAAGTGATGTGCTTAACTTTCCTGACTTATCCTGTGCCTATATCTGAGTGTACAAGGTCCTTTGTCCCCTACAGGATTGAGGTTCCAAATACTCAAAATTCAACTGTTAGTTGTACTCTTTGACTATAGCTCTTGCTTCTTGTTAGTCAGCAAATGATATTCTGCTTAAATATTCCCGTCATGGGTAAGAAAAAAGACAAACTGAAAGAAATCACTAATCTACTGACATGGCTCATCTGTACCCACATCAGCTAACAAACCCTTACTGTCTGGTCTACAAGGTTATGTCCAGTGCCCACAGAAAGGCCACAATGTACCTGCGAGGACAAATAAGAAGTCAGGAAGAACATGCAATTTTTTGAGGAAAAGTAGATATCTACAAGCTTCAAACATCTGCACAAAATGTATAATCCTTGTGTATTGCATAGCTCACTGTGGCACAGATCCTTCAGTTCTTGTAGTTAAGTAAAGCAGTCATGTCCTCTTGTTTAGCTTGACATGAAAGACCTTAAATTTCTCAGATACGTGTTTTGGTGTCACAGACTTGGTGATCACGACCAACTACCCATGGATAAGGAACCTGATTAGCACATGATCAGTAGTTTTATTGTGTTTGGTTACAATTTCCTCAATACTGGGATATTCCATGATAGAAAGATTCTCAGCCTTGGCCCAGGAACTAACAAAGAAGAGAAGAGATTTTAGGCAATCACCACAATGTTTTAGGCATGGCAGTGCTTGATCAACTTCTCCTGAGATAGGTATGGGTGGTACTTGATCTTGCTAACTGTGGGCTTATATTTGAAGCTGATTTGTTTATGATACTCTCAGTTGAAGTTAAAGACATGAACTTCTTTAACCAGACCATCATTGACTAACTGCCCCATGACCATCCCAAGTGTCCACAAAATACATGCCATAGTTAGGATTTCTATTGCTATGAAGAGACACCATTACCATGGCAATTTTTTAAAAAGAAAAGCATTTAATTGAAGTGGCAATTTACAGTTTCAGAGGTTTAGTCTGTTATCATTGTGGCAGAGAACACAGTGGTGTTAAAGTAGACATGGTGCTAGGTACAGCTTGGTCAAATAGCAACAGGAAATAGACTCTGTTGAGGGAAGTGTGAGCAAAAGAGACCTCAATCCTGGCCCCCATAGTAACACACTTCCTCCAACAAGGTCACACCCACTCCAACAATGCCACACCTCCTAATAGTACCACTTAATTTGGGGTCTCTTTCTTTTCAAACTACTGCACTCAGTGTCACTGTGAAGCATGTAGTCTGATACACCCAGTAGGAAATAGTCAGGTTTAAGTCTGAAGACTGTTGAGCAGTGAATATGTTAGAGACCCAAGTAATCCAGCTTCAGGTTACTAGATATGCTCTAGTACTCTCTTTCATTGTGCCTTTGTTGTAGAATGTACACCATTATTTCAGCGATAAACTAGCCAGGCACCAGGAACACAGACTGTTGCTCCTCTTTCTACAGAGTGGCACCAAACGTGGTAATTAAATCCACTTAAAAACCTGAGAGGGTTTTTCAAAAAGGGAAAGAGAGTTTAACATAGCTTTTTGCTGTTTGCTAGGACATGCCATAGAGAAATTTCCTGTTTCAACAATAGTGGCAGGGGAAAAAAAGCCACACTATTTTAAAATGCAGCTTCCTGGGCTGTGCTGCCAGTACAAACTCTAGCTATAAAGAATTTCAATGGTTTTTATGGGACTGGATGTTTGTGTGTACATTCGGATCAGAAGAAAGTACTCTGAGACCATGCCAATGGCTCAGTGCTCCCCGCCTGCACCTGGGCAGATGGCAGGATCAGGCTTAGGCAAGCGAGAGAGCATGAGGGATCTCTGCTGCCATACAGAGAGACGTTTCCAGGCTGTGCAGTGCTCTGCATGGCCGATTTGGTTGTAACTCAGATAGAAAGAGTTTCTGTGCTGCACGCTCAGTCTCAGAGTTAAACTGCTGAATATGGCTCCTACCTGGTGGCCCCAGAGTTGCTGAAATGGGACATTCACCATTTTGAAAGTGGAGAGAGGTGGAGCCAACATCCAGAGTAGCCCACCACTCTGAAGCAAAAAGGCGCAACTGATTCAGAGTCACAAGCAGCTCTGCCATGTTGGACTGGGAGCGGCAAGCCCGCAGTACCTGTTTTTGACCTAGGGATGTCACAGTTTAGATTCTTAAGTGCCTAGCGATTTAAAAGCACAAAACAAAATGTTCCTGGACAGTAAAAAATTACAGACAATGCAATAGGACAGATTCAGATATAAAAGACCTCTAAATGGGTCATAGTGTTAGATAGACATACGTAGGCTTGGGATAGAGAAGAAAAAGAATACAGAGAATAAAGTTAATGCCTTAAAAATGTAAAGCCTTAAAGAGACAGAGTATAGATAGTTATAGATTAAAAGAAATAAAGAAAAGCCACAAAACATGGAAAATTCACAGAGTTTGTATTCTGTATATTGTATTTTCTTTGAATTTTTTGACTGTGAAGGAGCTAAATACAGAGAGACATTTCATTATGTGGGCTGCTAAGCTGATCCAACATGTATGTTTTAAAGGTATAATGACTTCAGAATTTGGGACTAAGGATATGATGCTTTTGAAAAGAGGGTCATCTTTTGTTTTCACAGAGTATGAGACCCTATGGATTGCTTCTATCCCAATATGGTATGATAAACCATGCCCTCCTGAAAAGTTGCTGTGAACACCCTCAAAAAATTACTTCACTCAACTGCCGACTGAGATGAACCTGGCACACAGGATACACCATAAAAGACCTGATTAACAGCACCCCTATACAGCAGGAAGAAGTTTGGAGAGAAATAACTGTCCATATTCCCAGATTTTGAATATAAATGTTCTTTTACATTTAAAGGAGATATAATATAGATAAAAATAATTTACATTGGTATAAATTTTGATTTATTAATATAAAGTTAAGGTCAATTTTTGTGATATGTATATGTGTTTCTGCTCTTGATTGAGGTATTGTGATTGTGTAGTTCATTTAAAAATGTAGTATAAGGCCGGGCGATGGTGGCGCACGCCTTTAATCCCAGCACTCGGGAGGCAGAGGCAGGCGGATCTCTGTGAGTTCGAGACCAGCCTGGTCTACAGATCTAGTTCCAGGACAGGCTCCAAAGCCACAGAGAAACCCTGTCTCGAAAAACAAAAACAAAAAAATGTAGTATATAATTAGGAAATATAGGTTGTTAATGGATAATCGTCATTGATAGTCAAATTTGTAGTAATGTTAGTTGGATTTTCTGGATATATAGACATATTTAAGTTAGATAGGCATTCTTCATATCTTTCGAAGACTACAGACTATGGCTGGCATTGAATGTTTTAATAACAGGGCTTTTCATGATAATGAGACACGTCTGCTCCTGGCAGCAGCAATCTACTTCAAGAGGAAGATGGGCATCAAAGAGGCTACTTAGGAGTTTGTTAGTCATTTGGGCAAGAAACTACTCTTGCCTGGACTGCTGCATAAACTGGATACAAAGAACTTGCAGAGAGAGGACTGCTGAACTTGCTTAAAGATGAGATGATACTTTGGGGTTCCTGCTTCATGAAAGAGTCTGCAAGACATTCTTCAGGACACCACAGAAAGTGACTGAATGGTCTCTGAAAATTCCTGCTTTGTGGAAATATCTGCTAGATACTATGGGACTGTAGGCTGAAGATGGATGCTCCAACGGAACAGAGGAATTTTGGGTGACTGTCCAGACAATGAGATGTCTCTGTCATTTCTAGAGTTTTGGAAGTTGCTCACTTCTTGTTTACTTAGGTAATATTATATTCTTCTGGAGTCTTTGATGAAGCTGAAGAATGGTTAGTTATAGTTGTTGTGGGAGCTCCTTCAGCCAATAGCCACTGAAATACCAGCCCACTGGGGCGTGGTCTCACTCCCTTTAAAAAAGAGGCCACTTCCCACTTCTCACACTCTGGCTTCCGGCCCCACTTCCAGTGAGTAGGCTCCATTCCTAATTGCGCAGAGGGCTGTTGTCTGGAACCGTAATCTCTAAGTTCTTCCCCCTTAAAATAAATAACCACTCTAATAATCATAATTCCAAACTGGTGTGGGATTGTTTGTGACTTACAACTTCATAGAGTTATAGTTTTTCTTACTTATAATAAAAGATAAAATAGATCTAAATATTATAACTGTAATTCTTCCTTGATAACTGTTTTGTTATATGCAGTTTTACTATATTAAAGTGAAAGCCTTTCTTTTTTGTTTAAACAGAAAAAGGGAAAATGATGTAGGAGGGTCTTCTGTTTTGTGTTGATTTCATTAGTTAAATAAAGAAGCTTCCTTGGCCTTTTTGATAGGCCAGCCCTTAGGTGGGTAGAGTAGACAGAACAGAATTCTGGGAGAAATAAAGCAAAGTCATGCAGACGCCATGATTCTCTGACCTGAGACGGACGTAGGTTAGGAACTTTCCCTGTAAGCCACCTCCTCATGGTGCTGCACAGATTATTAGAAATGGGTTAATCAAGATGTGAGAATTAGCCAATAAGAGGCTAGAACTAATGGGCCAGGCATTGTTTAAATGAATACAGTTTCCATGTAATTATTTATGGGATTCGCTAGGCGGCTGGATACTGGGAGGTATACAGCCCACTCACCGCTTATTTTTGCAAATGCAAGATACAAAATCAACTCAAAAAAATATTAACCTTCATATATACAAAAGGTAAACAGGCTGAAAAAGAAAAATCAGAGAAACATCACCTATCACAATAGCCACAAATAGCATAAAGTATCTTGGGGTAACACTAACCATGGAAGTGAAAGACTTATTTGACAAGAACTTCAATTCTTTGAAGAAAGAAATTGAAGAGGATACCTGAAAATGGAAAGATCTCCCATGATCTTGAATTTTTAGGATCAACATTGTAAAAATGGCAGTCCTACCAAGGGCAATCTATAGATTCAATGCAATCCCCATCAAGGTCCCAACAAAATTCTTCACAGATCTTGAGAGAACAATTATCAACTTTATATGGAAAAACAAAAAGCCCAGGATAGCCAAAACAATCCCATACAATAAAGGAACTTCTGGAGGCATTACCATCCCTGGTTTTAAGCTCTATTACAAAGCTACAGTATTGAAAACAGCTTGGTATTGGCATAAAAACAGAGATGTTGACCAATGGAATCAAATTGAAGACTTGGATATTAATTCACATACCTATTAACACCTGAATTTTGACCAAGAAGCAAAAAAAACAGTAAAAGAAAGAAACCATCTTTAACAAATGGTGCTGGCATAACTAGATGTTAACCTGTAGAGGAATGAAATAGATCCATATCTATCACCATGAACAAAACTCAAGTCCAAGTGGATTAAAGACTTCAAAATAAATCCAACTACACTGAACCTGATAGAAGAGAAAGTGGGAAGTAGCCCGGAATGCATGGGCACAGGAGACCATTTATTACATATAACCCCAGTAGCACAGACAATAAGAACAACAATAAATAAATAGGACCTCCTGAAACTGAGAAGCTTCTGTAAAGCAAAGGACACAGTCATTAAGACAAAAAGGCAACCTACTGAATGGAAGATCATCACCAACCCCACATCAGACAAAGGACTGATATCCAAAATATATAAAAAAAAAAAAAACTCAAGAAACTAGACATTAAAATTCTAAATAACCCAATTAAAAATGGGGTATTGAACTGAACAGGGAATTCTCAACAGAAGAATTTCAAATGGACAAAAGATACTTAAGGACATGTTCAACTAACTTCCTTAGCTATCAGGGAAATGCAAATCTAAACAACTTTGAGATACAAGCTTACACCTGTCAGAATGGCTAAAATCAAAAACACCAATGATAGCCTAAGCTGGAGAGGTTGTGGAGCAAGGGGAACACTCATCCATTGCTGATGGGAATGCAAACTTGTGCAACCACTTTGGAAATCAGTGTGGTAGTTTCTCAGAAAATTGGTAGTCAACCTACCTCAGGATCCAGCCATACCACTCTTGGGACTTTACCCAAAAGATGTCTAATCATACTACAAAGGCATTTGTTCCACTATGTTCTTAACAGCATTATTTGTAATAACCAGACCCTGGAAACAACCTAGATGCCCCTCAACTGAAAAATGAATAAAGAAAGTGTGGCACATCTACACATTAGAGTACTACTCAGTGGTAAATATAATGATATCTTGAATTTTACATTCAAATGGATGGAAGTAGAAAAGACTATCCTGAGTGGGATAACCCAAACCCAAAAATATCAATATGATACATACACTTCCAACTTTACAAAGCCCTGTATGCATCTACATTAAGAGCATTCTTATTTCTCCTCAGTATCTGCATATTAAATGAAGTTTGTTTCATTACTGACCACCTCTCTGTTATGAAGATATTTGCAAGACACACATGTGTATGAGTGTATGTATGTACACTGTAGATTAGTGTGATATGTGAGGAGTCTATCCAATAATATGACTGTGCATGCACCTATGCATACATGTAGAAGTCAGAACAGGACTTTAGGTGTACTGTGCTATCACTGTCTTCTTTATTCCCTTGAAACAGTGTCTCTCACTGAAAATAAAGTTAGGATTACAGCTAGGAAACCTTAGTGATCCAACTGCCACTACCTCTCATACTCAGCATTTTAGGAGAGTACTGGGATCTAAACTCAGTTCCTCAGCCTTGTGAAGCAAACACTCTTACCCATTGAGTGAGTTGTGTAGCTTCTGGGTTATGATTTAGGGTTATTAATTATGGACTCCCTTGCTCAAGCAAGTTACAAAATGTTATTCACCATAAAAGTACAGGAGACGTGGGAAAGAGCTGTTTTAACTCTCTCCCTGGGTGTTTTTCCTTGCTCATTAATAAAAATTGCATGTAAACAGCTCATTTAACAATGTTATGCAAACTTTTACTCCTTGGAAATTATTATTGCCAACTGTTTAAGATAATAAGGAAACATAGGTTAATAGTTAATCACCTAGTATAATCAAACTTATAGTCTCATTAGGTATGTTTTCAAGGTAAAACAAAGATATATTTTAGATAGACAGGTCATCTTCAAATACTTCAGAGATATGCAGAATATGGCATTTAAAATGCTTTAATAACATAGTCTCTTTTACGACAATGAGACATGTCTTCTCCTGGCAGCACCAATCTACTTCAGAAAATATAATGGACATCAAAAAACTCCACATGGAGTTTACTTTCTTTGTGGCAAAAGTAAACCACTGGGCAAGAAAATGACCCTGCCTTTACTGCTGAAAGTATGTTGTCTTAATTAGACAAACAGGATGCAAAAGAAAAGGACAGCCAAACAGTGTCAAGACAAAGAGAGATATCCCTTCAGAATATCCTCCTTCACAGAAAAGTCCGTCAGATATAATGGAGCTGTAGGTCAAAGATGGATGGCATAGTATTGCAGAGAAACTGTGGGTGACTGTCCAGGAAGCCAGCTGTTTCTGTCATTATTCACATTTTTTGGAAGTGTCTTGCTCTCACTTCCTGCTTACTTAGTTAATATAATTTTCTTCTTGGTCTCTGAGGGAATTGAAGACTAGATAGCTATATTTATAGTTTTCCTTGTTTACCTTACTCAAAAATCAAGTTATGATAGAAAATAAATAAGGTACAAGACTTTGGACTCACCAAAATAAGATAAATATGAATTATTTTTTCTAAATTTGTCAAATGCAAATGAACTAGACACTATTGATATATTTATTGCCTATATATTGTATACAGTTATTATATTTATTGTATATAGCTTTTCTTATATTAGTTATATCTTTCTTTTTTATTTTAGACAAAATGGAAAATGTAGTGGTATTTTATTTGTCTTTTAATAAATAAAGCTACCTGAGGAGAAGAAAAGTAAAACAGCCACAATGACAAGTCTTATAGACAAGGCAGCAATGACACACACCTTTAATCCCAATAGCCACACAAGATTGCAACAGAAACCTGGTGGTAATGGTGTATAACCTTAATCCCTGGACTAGAGAGGATTATAAAACAGAAGGAGACGGCTTGCAGGCTCAGTCTTATTCTGAAGTTCCCTAGAGGCAGAATTGCCATTTTTGATTTAACGTCAAGGTAAGAGCAAGTGGCTGGCTGCTTTGCTTTTCTGGTTTTCAGATTGAACCCCAATATCTGTCTTTGAGATTTTATTAACCATGCTTCAACTGTTTCTTACTATAAGGAGAACAAGTGTAATGAAACTTCTAGGACAAAGGACTGGAAAAGAGTTAATATTTTCAAAAGCCTGGGTCATCCCAGCTTTTCTTTATTTCTTTTAGTGCACTGTAGACTTTGGCAACTGATTATGGAAGTGAGAGGTGGCTAGCAAATTTCCATTTCTATTGAGCATGTGTTCACCACCCTTACAACATTGTGCCAACAAGCATGGAACCATTATTTTCTGTTGTCTTTTAGTTTTGAATTATGGTCCTAACTAAGCATGCTCAAAAGTATGTATTTTAAATTGAGTACATACACCGAAGTTACCTTCATAATAGGGTGCTATAGATGGGAATATGTAGAGGCCTCCTTAACAAATGCTGGATCTTCTCTTTGTTGGAGGAAAGCATGACTTATTTCAGAGCTATGCTTTGCTACCTATCAGTAGTAAAAATTCTTCACTCATTTGGGTTGGTTTTGATTTTGGGGTTTTGCAAATCTAAAAGCACTGTGTTCAGTTAAACAAGTATAAAGAAATTACATAAAATAAAGATGACTTTGGTTTAAACATTCAAGATTTTTCTAATTGTTGGTAGAAATGGGATAGTTCAATGAAGAAATAAATTAGCATGTTTTTTAAAAAACAAGGGTATTTAAGAACTCCCTCTGATATGCCTATTGAGGATATACTTGTTCAGGACTGTGTACTACTATAGTTCTGAATGACTTAAGTTTGAAGTCAACAGAACTCAAACCTGGTTTAGGATTATAAACAGAGTCTCTCTAAAACATGATGGGTAAGAATTATTAAACTTTGCCCCTTTAGCACTTGTCAGGCCTTTGCCTTGGCTTCTGTATATAGCTACTAAATCTAGTCATAGGAAGTAAATTGACATATAATTCTTCTACTCATGTTATTTTCTTCCAGTAACATTAATCTAGTATTTTTCTTAACCTGCCAACTTGCCAAAAATTCCCATTTATTCTTTTAATATTATTCATAATTGATATTTTGGTTTTGGAATTGAAATAAATTGGATACTGGAGTCATTTTTCCAATTGTAGTAGATTTTTAATAAAAGCTATCTTGCATGCTTTGTTGTGTGCTGCGTTTGTTTTATTTTCCTTAACAAAAAAGGAAAGTAGCTCATATATCTTATCTAAACAAATATTTTGTCAACTCCTGTCAGTACAACTTTGTCACTACTATGTCTGAAAACTTCATTTTCATTATGATTATGTAAATGTGTCAACAGATGTAGATTTGTATTTAGGTACATTAGAGAAAGCAATATTTCCAGTACCATTACAAAAATTAAATTAAATTATATATGCTAATCATAACAGTTTGTTTATTATAATGTTCACAGACAAGAGAATAAGAGAAGTGGTCATTATGAAAAATCAGTTAGGTAGGCTCATATCCTAAATTTAAGACAGTTCAAATTTGTTGCAAATAAATTATATGCAGTCTTTTTCTTAACAGCAATATCATTAAGAATAAAAACTGAGCTGCCTTGACATTTTGAACTCTATTATGTATTTATTCTAAGTCTGCGTAACACGTTATGCCTCAAATTACCATGTCTAAAATTATCTCTTGACAAACTTTGACCTTTTTTTTATAATGAAAACATATAAAAGTAAATATATTCATTAGCTTTATTCAGTCTTTGGTACGTCCATTCCAGAGTACTCAATGCCTTAGTGATTATGTACTTTAGGAGACAATAGATTCTACCTCATGGCTTAGCATTTCCCCTACTTTCTCCTGTATCACCAGAAAATAAATATGCACTTCTCACACTGTGGAAGACATTCCTCATAAAAATGTGGGTTAGTATTAATCCTGAAAGAAAAAGGAGATGTTGAAACTAATCATGAGAAAGTTAGTAAGATTGTGAGTATGATTAGGTATGCTAGTTTTCCCACACCAACCTCCCTTCTCATGGACTCCTTATTTGTTTTCTTGAGCTTTAAGATGATTTCAGATGTATAACACCTCCCTAGACATGGCCTTCCCAGGAATAGAGTGTAAATTGGATACACTCATCATATTATCTCATTGGTCCTAAGATAAATTTAAAGACAGGCTTAATATTGGAGATGCAGATGCCTCAAAAACTTACCTAAGCAAACAAATCAAATTTATATTATCAGAGTTCTCTAGTGTAACAGAATTTATAGAATGAAACTCTCTGTTTGGCTTTCTCTCTCTTTCCCTCTTCCCCCCCTCATATATATATGTGTGCTCATATGAATAGTGAACATATTGGAATAATTACATGCTTCACTCCAGCTAATCCAATAAGGAATGGCAGTCAACAGAAAGTTCAGAAATCCAGTAGTTACTCAGTCCACTTGGCTGAATGTTTTAGCTGATCTTTCATACATGCTGCAATCCAAATGAAGATTTTTTTTAAAAAAATGATATTTTTTAAAAAAATGTCTAATAAGTTACAAAAAAAAAAGAAATAGATTCACCAACTTCAAACCAAGCAAAATCTAATCTCTCACAAGTGTTCTCTCCATTTCTGGATAGTAGTTAATTACATATGCAGCCAAGTTCACAAACAAGAATAGCCATCACTTATATCTTTGTGGAATTTATCCATGTTATTTGACATGACCCGAGCCCTGGCAATCAAGGACTTTTAGCTGTTTACAATATTCAAGGTAAATCTTGAGTTTGTCAACTTAGAAAAGGCTTAAAACGCAAAACTCAGCAAACATTATCATGCTCTACCTCAGGAATATGTTCAATACTGTTTCCACTGAAAAGTGATCTTTATGTGTTCTTTCTGAAGTCTGTAGCCATTTTATTATAACCACTAAAATACAGATGGTACTATGAACAGACAATTACAGATAATGGAAAACGTCTTATACCTGATTTTCCTGGAATTCACACTGTTAGAAATCAATAACTCTCAGTAAAATTCGGCAACCCAGGAAAAACATACTAAGGACAGTATATGTAGACAGGGTTCTTCATAGCAGAGTTTCCAGTAAAGACTAGAATAAAATTGTGGTCATGAGAGTAAGTCATTCTGATCATGAAGCTCAGCAAAATTTCAGATGATTATAGCCATTGTCCACTAGATATATTTTTCTCATAAAAGGACTTAAAACTTTAAACACACCACAACCTATCCATTAGATGTATTTCATAAAGCATTTGATATTCAATGTGCTTAAAACTCTACATGTCATCATGTTCAATGAATGTCTAATTATATAGACAAAATTAGTACATGAAATAGATAGCTGGCATTTGTTGGTTACATAGAAATTTGTTTAAGTGATTTGTTCCATTTAGGAGAACCTTGAGATACTGTGATGTAAGTCAAATTTTATTTCAGGTTCTGAATTCATTTAATATGTATGACTCTGTTTTAGAGAAGAACTATAAAAGACATTAATTTCCCAGAAAAATAATAATTTATAGTTGAGAAATAGGGTTATTCCATATTAATTTTCAGATGGTTTTTAAATTAACACCTACCTGAAAAACATATTTTTTTTAAAAAAAAAGAAAAAAGTACAGGCCATGGGCATCCACATGTCTTTTGGGGCAACTCAGACATCAACATGGCCTCTAGAGGGAGCACAGACCACAAACTTCTCAAGGCCTCCAGCTGCAGGATAGATCACAGACTCCAAGAGAGGCCCTATCATACAACAAAAGTATATGCTCAACTATGTTCATGGCAGCATTGTTTGTAATAGCCAGAACCTGGAAACAACCTAGATGCCCTTCAACGGAAGAATGGATGAAGAAAGTATGGAATATATACATATTAGAGTACTACTCAGCAGTAAAAAACAAGGACTTCTTGAATTTTGCATACAAATGGATGAAAATAGAAAACACTATCCTGAGTGAGGTAAGCCAGACCCAAAAAGAGGAACATGGGATGTACTCACTCATATTTGGTTTCTAGCCATAAATAAAGGACATTGGGCTTATAATGCATGTTCCTAGAGAAGCTACGTAAGAAGGTGAATCCAAAGACAAACACATAGGCATCCTCATGAATATTAACCTTCATCAGGCGATGAAAGGAGACAGAGACAGAGGAGCACGGGACAGAAATCTCAAGGTCCAAATCAGGAGCAGAAGGAGACGGAGCACGAGCAAGGAACTCAGGACCGCGAGGGGTGCACCCACACACTGAGACAATGGGTATGTTCTATCGGGAACTCACCAAGGCCAGCTGGCCTGGGTCTAAAAATGCATGGGATAAATCCGGACTTGCTGAACATAGCAGACAATGAGGACTACTGAGAACTCAAGAACAATCGCAGTGGGTTTTTGATCCTACTGCACGTACTGGCTTTGGGGGAGCCTAGGCAGTTTGGATGCTCACCTTAGGAGACCTGGATAGAGGTGGGCGGTCCTTGGGCTTCCCACAGGTCAGGGAACCCTGATTGCTCTTTGAGCAGATGAGGGAGGATGACTTGATCGGGGGAGGGGGAGGGAAATGGGAGGCGGTTGCGGGGAGGAGGCAGAAATCCTTAATAAATAAATAAATTAAAAAAAAAGATCACAGACTTCAACAAAGCCTTCAGCTGAAGTACAGGCCATAGACACCATCAACCGGTGAGCGTAGTGACTTCTGACAGTTGTCCCAGGTATTTGGAAGACCCAGGTGGAGGGAATGTAAGTTCAAGGCCAGCAACCAGCATGGAAACTTAGTGAGAATCTTTGATAATAAAAATTTTAGCAAGTCCTTCATTGTCATTTGGCCATTTGAGATTCTTCTATTAAGAATTCTCTGTTTAGATCTGTATCCTACTTTTATTTATTTATTTTTTTGGAATTCAGGGTTCTTTTAATTGTTTCCTCCCCTCATTTGGCTCATTTCTATCATTGAACCACTGGGGCTACTCCAGTATAAAAGGTTCTTTTTTTATTGGTAATTTATTTTTATTTATTTATTTATTGATTGATTGATTAAAGATTTCTGCCTCCTCCCTGCCACCGCCTCCTATTTTCCTCCTCCTCCCCCAGTCAACTCCCCCTCCCTCATCAGCCCGAAGAGCAGTCAGGGTTCCCTGCCCTGTGGGAAGTCCTCCCACCTCCTTCCAGGTCTAGTAAGGTGAGCATCCAAACAGCCTAGGCTCCCACAAAGCCAGTAGGTGCAGTAGGATCAAAACTTTTAAATTGAATTGTTTTGTTTTAGTTATCTAGTTTCTTGGGTTCTTTATATATTTTGAAGATCATTCCTCTTTCAGATGAGGTTGGTGAAGATCTTTTCAAATTCTACAGGCTGCCATTTTGTCTTCTTTCCCTACAGGAGCTTCTCAGTTTCAAGAGGTCGCATTTATTAATTATAAATCTAAGTGTCTGGGCTAATGGAACTGTATTCAGGAAGTAATTTCCTGTTTCCATGCATTCCAGGTTACTTTCCACTTTCTCTTCTATAAGATTCAGTGTGGCTGGGTTTATGTTAAAGTCTCTGATCCATTTGGACTTCAGTTGTGTTCATGAGGACAGATATGGATCATTTCCATTCTTGTATGTTATTGCATATTGCATATTACTACATGTTGACATGCAATAATGCTAGCTCTATTTGTTGAAGATGTTTTCTTGTTTTATATTGTGTAATTTTAACATCCTTAGCCATCAGTTAAATGCGAATCAAAACAACCCTGAGATACCGTCCTTTTTTTTTTTTGAGATGGGGTTTCTCTGTATAACCTTTTGAGCCTGTCATGAAATTCACTCTGTAGGCCTGGCTGGCCTTGAACTCACAGAGATCTTCCTGTCTCTGCCTCCCATATTACACCAGTCAGAATGGTTAAAACACTGATAATAGCTTATGGTGGAGAGGACACAGAGTAAGGGGAACAATCCTCTATTGCTGGAAGGAGTACAAACTTGTACACCCACTTTGGAAATCAATATGGCAGTTTCTCGGAAAACTGGGAATCAATCTACCTCAAGACCCAGAAATAACATTCTTAGGCATACACTCAAAGGATGCACACTCATACCACAAGGACATTTGCTCAACTGTGTTCAGAGCAGCATTATTTATAATAGCCAGAATCTGGAAACAACCTAGATGCGTCTCAACCAAAGAATGGATAAAGAAAATGTGGTATATTTACACAATAGAGTACAAGTGGTGAAAAAACAATGACATGCAATGGGATAAAACAAAACAAAAATACTGAGAGAGGTAACTCAGACCCAGGAAGACAAAGACAGTACATACTGACCCATAAGTGGATATTAGACGTTAAGCAAAGGATAACCAGCCTATAGCCCATGACCCCAGAGAAGATAGGTAACAAGTTAACAAGTAGAACCCTAACTTGGATCCCCATGGGAAGAGGAAATAGACAAAATCTTCCGAGTAAACTGGGAGCGTGGGGGGGTGCAGAAGTGGAGAATGAGGGGATAAGGAAAAGTGGGAGGAAAACAAAAGGGACTGGATGGTCCAGATGTGTGTGTTTTAAATAGGAATTATTTCATTTCTTCATCTTCAACAAATTACATAGATAATAACACAACAAAATAACTAATAAGAACACAATACAATAATTATACTACTCTGAAATCTATTTTTACAATCATGAACAAAAAATAATTTTACTCAAGAACTTTTAAGAGATATATAATCAGTGCAATTTGTTATATTTTTGGTAGAATACAACTGATAATTGTTTAGTAACAACAAATATACATATAATGCTCTGGGTAAAGCTCAAGCTTTATGTAAGATTATCATATAATATATATATATATATATATATATATATATATATATATATATATATACCCAAACTGAACTGGCAGTAAAAACACAGGCATTAAACAAGTGCGATAATGAAATCAGTTGCCTCTGAAATGTATGGAAATTAAAATTTTATGCTCCTCATCACAAAGGGATTAATTCTAAGCTGGCAAAATTAGTAAGGTTCTACAGAATATTTATTCAATTATTGGAATTTCCTCATACCGAGAACTGTTAGTTGGTTAACCCACTGAAAGAAGCTAATTGAGAACAGTAAAAAATTTACTTTGACCATCTCTTTTATAAATGAATAGAATAATTTTATTTTAAAAATGAAAAAAAAACTATTAGCAAGACATGCCCTTTGAAAAACACTGTAAAACTGGATTTGATGACACATTCATTTTAATACTAGCACTCAAGAGGTAGAAACAGTGAGGTCTCTGTGATTTTACCTACAGTTGGGTCTACATAGTGAATGCCATGCCAGCCAGAGAATACTGTAAGCTTTTTATATAATATCCTTGAATATAATAACTAGGTATTTATGTTTGTATTCCTCAAGAAACTTAATGTACCAAGACAGAATTTTCCTTTCTAGATATAACTGAAGGGCAATTTATATTCAGTAATTATTGAGAGCATCATCAGTTAATTTGTTACTTACTGTGGAAACCACAGTGCTTTGGGGTTTCCATTCTCTCAAAGGATATTATACAGAGTGACACTGCTGGTTAATACAGAGTCTATGACTGAGCATTTCTTGCTCTCATTGTAGTTAGGCTAACCAATGCTATTAGTGGGTATTGAGGACAAGAACATGAAATATTAAAGGGGAAAATTGTAGGCTCTTGTTAAAGAAAATACTTCTTCCGATTCAACATGTTTCTAGAAAGGAATAGGATTTAAGCCAAAACCTGAAAAATGAGAGGTGGATAGATGTGTTGCCACAGTTCTATTTGGCTGAAATGTCCCTCTACTAAGAACACAACTGACTAACAGTACTAAGCTATCAGATCTCTCCAGGAACTAACTTCAGCAAAAAAAAAAAAAAAAAAAAAAAAAAAAAAAAAAAAAAAACCTGCTTTGGGTTTCTCTTTTTTTCCCTTTGACCTCCTGCTGGCATTCAGTGATGGGAGAAAGCAGAGATAGAAAAATTGAACCTTTTTTTCCTCCAAAAAAAGATCTTTCTAAAGGGGAAATCAAGTTTAGGAGTTTAGCTGAAGCCCATGTTCATTCTGAATCACTGCTTAGTTTTATCTTCAGTTAAATCATGCATTCAATTTGCCTTTATTAAAGTGCATCAATTTATCGAAAACATTTTCTGTAACAACTTGTACTAGTTAACCTCTCCAGCTCTTTCTTGTATTCTACATTTACTTATTATCAATATGTCATCCATCCTGACTTTCTTAGTCCCTTATTTGTGCCTGATTTCTCGCGACCATTTGTTCTTGTGTTTTTTCTTCTGCCTGCAATGTTCTTCCCCTTCTGTTTATGTTTTTACATCTCTGTTAACCTTCAAATAGCTCCTCAGTAAAGAACTGTCTTGGAAATTTATGACTAAGCCAATTTGCCTCATGATATATTCAGAGCATCATTTACATGTCATCATACTGAGCACAGTGTTTCACATCTTTCAGCTGTACATAACTAGTACAGTGCCTAAAGAAATAAGTAAAAAATAAAATAATTAATCACTAAAGGAACCTGACTTAATTTAGTCCATATTAATTGAATCAATAAAATAAAATACATTATTAAATGTGTTTGTATATACTGTGTGCTATATTATCCATTATTTTCAAGCAATCATATTACTTGAGTTCCTTCCTGTCATATATATGACCTGAATTAACCCAAAATATGTTTGGAATATACAAAACTAGTAGGATTGCTACTAAAATTTGAGGTATTATTTTCATCCTGTTTTATTTTTTAATGATTTACAAAAAACTTGTAGTAATCTCATTTTATGTTTTTATTTGCAAGTTCCTTACAATAAAATTTTGGTTAAAAAGGTAAAATTGAATACACTAATAACTAAAAACTCCTGAAATAAGTTTGTGATTTTTTTTAATTCAAGAAATATGAGAGTCATTTTAGCAAGCTTGTTCTTAGATTAATTGGCCAGAATTATTCAAGCTTAATTGCCTCTCTTAGGGAAATGTTAAAGCACTTTATAGCTACAAAAGTACCTCCCAGAAAATTATATTCTGCCAGTAGGAATGCTTAATTTTTTTATGTTATTCTGAAAGTACATGTTTTGAAAGTTGGTCACATGCGTATTTTGCTAAGATTTTCAATACACAGAAAACTTTTATCCATATACAGCCAGGTCTCTATTACAAATGACAGCTCACATTTCCAATTTTTCACAAGGTTATAAATTATGAAAATTAACAAGTACCCTGTCAGTAAATCTCTAAAGTAGAAAAAACTGAATGTAAGTATAAATCGGTTATAAACCATATAGGTATGTGAGAAATATATGTATGTTTTATGTTGCAGAATATTATTTTAAAGTGTGTTGCATTTTTCCCTACTGAAAAAGCAGTTAACAATGCAAAGATGTGTTTGATTAAATAAAATTAACCTGCTAGCAGGATGCTGAGTCAGCAAGTAGCTGACAAGAAGTAGTAAGGAGAAACCACACAGTCTAATAAGGGGTTTTTAACGGGGGTGGGGGGTGGGGGTGGTCACTGGGTTGTTTGGAGGATGGCTGCAAAAGGAGAAAGTTAGCTACTTGTTGTTCACCCCTTCAGAGCCAGCAGAATTACACCTCAAATCTTGAATTGTGAGTTCTTTAGATTTAGATAGATTCCTTTAGTAGCTTTGAGGAACAGAATCTGCCACACGCATGGCGGCCCCGTGTCTGTGCTCTGTGCGCTAGAACTCAGTTCACAAGCTTCAGGCCAGGGGCTAGAGATTGAGAATACACAGACAGAGACAGACTGACAAACGCAGAGCTATTAACACTGAAACAAAAAGCCCGCCTTTACTGGGTCCTGGGGTAGGTTGATCCCAAATTTCCTGAGAAACCGCCACACTGCTTTCCATAGTGGTTGCACAAGATTGCATTCCCACCAGCAATAGATGAGTGTGCCCTTTACTCCACAACCTCTCCAGCAAAGGCTATCGTTGTTGTGTTTGATTTTAGCCATTCTGACAGGTGTAAGATGGTATCTCAAAGTTGTTTTGATTTGCATTTCCCTGATCGCTAAGGAGGTTGAGCATGACCTTAAGTGTCTTTTGGCCATTTGAACTTCTTCTGTTGAGAGACATGTACCCAACTAGGTCCTTGGGCAGCTGAGGAGAGAGAGCCTGAAATGGACTGATCCTATAGCCATACTAACGAATATCTTGCATATCACCATAGAACCTTCATCTGGCGAGGGATGGAGATAGAGACAGAGACCCACATTGGAGCAATGGACTGAGTTCCCAAGGTCCAAATGAGGAACAAAAGGAGAGAGAATATGAGCAAAGAAGTCAAGACCGCAAGGGGGGGGCACCCACCCACTGAGACGGTGGGGCTGATCTATTAGGAGATCACCAAGGCCAGCTGGACTGGGACTGAAAATGCATGGGATAAAACCAGACTCACTGAATATGGTGGACAATGAGGGCTGCTGAGAAGCCAAGGACAATGGCACTGAGTTTTGACCCTACTGCATGTACTGGCTTTCTGAGAGCCTAGCCGGTTTGGATGCTCACCTTCCTAGACCTGGATGGAGGCGGGAGGACCTTGGACTGCCCACAGGGCAGGGAACCCTGACTGCTCTTTGGACTGGAGAGGGAGCATGGAGGGGAGGGGGGCATTGAGAGTGGGGGGAGGGGGAGGGAAAAGGGAGGCAGTGAGGAGGCAGAAATTTTTAATTAAAAAAGATTAATAAAAATAAAATAAAATGAGTTAATTAATTAAAAAAGCCCCCCTTTATTAGCACCATGTAGGCTAAAATACACTGCAGTCAATGGCCAACAGGTGAAAATCCCATCCTCTGATCCTCTAAGCTAGGCACAGCTTCTAGTAACTTTAATTAAAAGGTTCTAGGAGGGAAGAGCAGCTGAAGACCTAGGACTCATTAATCCCAACATCCAGCTGAAGGCCACGACTTAATTGGTTCCAACATCTCCCCCCTAATTTTTTATAAACCAGAAGACCCTCCTGTCTTAGGTCCAACAGGCTTGAACCTGAATGTACTTTAGAGCCAAAGCTCAAAAGGGTGGAGAGTGCAACCTATTGGTAATAAGGTATACTACATACTGGGATATAAAAAAGGCATGGTGAAAATGTACCTTTTACTAAAGCTTATGCAAGTCTCTTGGTCCATAAAAACTACGTTAAGATTTGTGTCTTCTAGCTTAACCTGTACACCAGCCATATATCTATTTTTTGACCATTTAATCAAAACCAATCAAAAACCAACCAAAAGGGTGTGTGTGTGAGAGACAGCTGAAAACTGTGATTTCCAACAGTTTGTACATTTTGATGTTTTCCGTTTTACTGTGGCTTCTGCGTTTCAGATCAGCAATTGCAGGTAATGGGGTTTTGAATAGATCACCTGGTAGGAAAATTTTTCCCAAGAAACCACAAAAGATTGTTCATTTTATCCTTGCTTTTCTTTCCTTTTTCTTTTCTTTTTTGTTTTTTCAACTTTTTGCCACATTCAAGTCAGTTTAAGTCGTAGCAAAAAGATTGTAGTTAGGACACCACCATTGCTGTAGACAATGTGACACTGGTAGAATTTGTGCTGGCATTTGTGTAACTTCCCTTGCTGTTTGTGATTGATTGGTTGGTGGGCACTTGGCTTGAGTTGGCTCTGAGGATCGCTCCTTCGGCCCTGGTTCTGGTGTGTAGGTAAAGATAAGGCTAGTAGAATAAATGATTCCATCAATACGGACCAAAGTTACTGGAACCTGTACTGGCTGCCGGACCCATCTCCAACCTTCTCGGAATGCAGAAATGTCTGGGACCACACAGAGCATGTTCTCTCCGCATCTGTACATTGTTTCGGCTTCTACATCCCCAAACCATACTTGTAAATTTGGAGTAAAATTCTGTCCTGTAAGTTCAAGAATTGCTACGTCCCCACTGCCATTCAACTGAAGATTTTCTACGATAGGCACAGGAGTGACTGGGGCAAGGACAGGGCCCATTCCCTCATAGAATGTATACTCTGCCTTATCTGTGCTAATAATTTTCCAGCAAGATCCATCATTTATCATTTCTTTATTTGGTTCTTTCGGACATGGAGTGGCCTGAAATTGGATTATTCTTTCTTGAGAAAGGCACAAGTACATTTTTTCAGTATCCTTAAGATAAAATGCACATTTGTGGAGTTGTGATACAGGGCCATGTGCATCCAGTAATGCTGTCTGCTTATCAACTTTTCTAATTATCAATCTTGGGAGTGCCATGCCAGTCACTGAGCACACAAGTTTGACAGTCTGGCCATAGTGGATATAACCATCTCGGACTGTGAACTCCTCTCCTTCTGACTCATTGTCATCCAAGAGATGTATATAAAATGCTCCCCACTGTTGTGAACTAGCATGGAAGTTTTCTCCTTCTACATGCAGGTATCTGGTACTTACTCTCTGGGATCTAAGCCGATTAAACAAAGCCACCTTTGTTCCTGATGCAATGCACAAGTCAGCACTTTTCAATGACTGCTTCTTTTTGGAAGGTTTGGAAATGACTTTTATCCACTTGCTGACGAACACACCAATATCATCACTGTTACCATAGAACATTTTTACAGACAACCTGAAATGTTTTCTCTTGTCTGAATCAGGTATGTACAATGTTTTAGCTGTGGAGTAGTTCTTCCCTTCCAAGTTTAGCCACTGCATTTCTTGACCAGTATGTCTTATTCCAATATAGGCACAGGGTTGTGACTCTTGTTCTGAACAACCATCTCTTTCCATTTGTTCTTTTTTTTTCTTCCAACCACTGCCCATAAGATACACACACGGAGGAGGGCAAAAAAATCGTTTTTCCTTTCCATATGACTTCTGGGCAACTTTTGCATGAAGAATGAGTACTGTTTGATCCCCTCGTTCTTTTAAATAATTTCGCATAGCTTCTCTAGTGAGTCGCTTAGGTGGAGGCCGCTCCCAAAACCTCCCCAGCGATGGAGCATGCGCAGGCCGCTCCTCCGCGGGTGAGCCCTCCATGTAGTCCATTGACTGTAGAAGCAGGACCTAGTGGCATCTGACCATTGAGGGCAGCTATTTGTACTCTCACTCGAATTCTCTTGCTGACAGAACGTTCGAGGGGTTTGTTGGCCACGTGTGCACATTCTGAGAACAAGCTACTGAACTGTCTGCCAATAATGGGACGAATCTACATTGTAGAAGAGAGTGTTGGCCAATATATTTCAAGCATCAGTCTCCAGGGAAAATCTTTTGTCTCTGGTCTTTTGATAGGACAGTGTTCTTCACAAAAGGATTATGTGATTCTTGCCACTAGAACACCACCAAAAGAGGAACACAATGAGAACCTCAAGCATCCCAATGGTAAGTTGGATACCTTGGATGAAGAATGGGCCACAGAACATGTCAGCCAGGTATCCAGAATGCTCCCTGGAGGACTTGTGGTTCTTGGAATATTTATTATTACAACTTTAGAACTAGCAGATGATTTTCAAAATGCCCTGAGCAGACTAATATTTTCTGTGGAAAAATCTATGAATAGAAAAAGACTATGGAATGTCACAGAGGAAGAGGTCTCAGAACGAGAAATACTTCATATATGTTCTTATACAAAAAAAATTATCTTGTTGAACTTATGATGTCCATGATCCAAAGAGTTCAGCAAACCTGCAGATTGGAAGTATCAAAATCGAGTATCTACCTCCTGGCTGTATCTAGAGTATACTGTTCACATTAATATCCACATCCCACTGTCCGCAACTTCTGTCAGTTATTCTCTGGAAAAAAGATACAAAGAGTGAACTTGTACGCTGGGTCAAGCAAATAGAAAATGGTGTTTATTTGATTAATGGATAAGTTAAAGATGAAGATTGTGACCTATTAGAAGGACAGAAAAAATCTAGAGGAAATACTCAAGCAACTGCTGATTCTTTTGATGTTCAAGTGCTAACACAGTTGCCCCTGAGTTCAGACCACACATCCACAGCCACAGTCCAGATCTGTAGTGGTTCTGTAAACCTTCGGGGTGGGGGGGATGTGAAATGCCGAGCTTTCATCCACAGCAACAGACCCAAGGATAAAGATGCCGTGCAGGCATTGAAGAGAGATATTTTGAAAACAGTCGCTGATCGCTGTGAAATACTTTTTGAGGACCTGCTTTTAAATGAAACTCCAGAAAAACAAATATGAACTTCCTCACCGAATTTTCTTTCCCCTTCCTGGATCCGCTGTAAGGTAATGTGATTATAAATTTGGTGATGAATCGGCTGAAGAAATCAGAGACCATTTTTCAGAGATGTTAGATCATGAGATTCAAGTAGAAGACTTGGAAACTGCAGAGGAAGTAAACACAGCTTCTAGTAACTTCACTTAGAAGGTTCTAGCAGGGTAGAGCAGCTGAAAGCCAGGACTCAAGTAATCCCAACATCCAGGTGAAGGCCAGGACTTAATTGGTCCCAACAAGAATCCTCTCAGGCTGTAGCCCTTGCAGCTGAAGCCATTAACTAAAGAGAAGTGACTGTAAACAATAAATAATGATTACCAACAGTTTTCTTCCTTTAGAAATTTTTGAAAATTACAGATTAAGTTAGCCAATTTAGTATATAATTTCTTTTGCATCTTACCTCATCTAAAGACAGACATGTCTTTCTCATCAGTTGAGAGTTCTTAAATCTAGAGAATATCCTAACAACAATGGAGGAAATAACTGTGAATGAAAATCACACTTGTGAAAACTAAAGCAAGACTTATTACAAAAGAGTATTGGAACTAAGAATTATTTATCGTAAAAATTCACTTTGGAGTAAATGAGTGACAGTTTTCTAAAAATAATTTGCATCTTATCAAGCCAATAAAATGAGGTAAATAATAAACTACAGAGGCTCATTTATTTCTCCTGTTAGGCACTTATTTTTAAAACCCATCCCACTTCATCTGTTCCCAGTTCATGGGAACAAAATGGCTTCTAATAATTATTACAACCTGCAATTGTTCAACTAGCTTATATCAAATAATGAATGGATGCACCTTCACAATTTTTCTTTCAGTTTAGAGATCATATTCTCTTAATCCTTAGTTGTCTTTCATTTAAACTTCTTATTGTTTGAATAAAATATAATGAGAATATTAGTGATAAGACTGTAGATACAAACAATCCACAAACCTTGTAGATTTCATACTATCACTGGTTGTGCCAGATTTTATTGTCCAAAGATATCAGTTTCACCCAAATGTTCTTGCATTCATTGAGGTTGACATTGAATCAGGGTGATCAAGTAATCTAAGACATTGAGAGGTATAGACTATGTCATATGCTCTGTGTGTTCAGACAAGCAGTGATGTAAGATAAAGAGAGTTAGGTAAAAGGATTCTCTATGACGTCTAAAATTGAATAAAAGCAGGAAGTTCAATTCTGATAAACTCATAGAACCTCAGTTAACCGTGTAAGAATTCTGACTTTCAAAAGATTACCATATTTGAGGCATTCTGAATCATATCACATGGAGAAGCTACATCAGATGATTTTTTTTTTTTGGATACTGACCTCAATTGGTAGTCAAACCCAGACATCAATAGGCATGCAAGTAAACAATTACACAAAACACTCCCACCCAAAACATCAAGTCATTCTCAATCATTGTATTTTCCTACATGAATGTCAAGACACTGGTTATGAGTAACATGCTTTCTACTAAAATTTATGACAAATTAAGTGTAGCAAAATAGAATTTTAAACCAAAACTATGGAGTAGCATGCAGCAATACGAACAAAACAAACAACAAAACTTGTGATTATTATTCTTCCCTACCATCTAAAATTCACAGCACTTGATATTCTTGGAATTCATCTAAAGAAACTAGTATAGTTCCTCAGCTAAATAAATATTGACTACCCATTATGAATCATATCACTCGAAGCATAAAGTAAACGAGTAGCACCATGACTATATTTAGATTTTTTTTTATTTATTTATTAAAGATTTCTGTCTCTTCCCTGCCACCGCCTCCCATTTCCCTCCCCCCCCAATCAAGTCCCCCTCCCTCGTCAGCCCAAAGAGCAATCAGGGTTCCCTGCCCTGTGGGAAGTCCAAGGACCACCCACCTCCAGCTGGCCCGGGTCTGAAAAAGCCTGGGATAAAACCGGACTCGCTGAACATAGCAGACAATGAGGACTACTGAGAACTCAAGAACAATGGCAATGGGTTTTTGATCCTACTGCACGTACTGGCTTTGTGGGAGCCTAGGCAGTTTGGATGCTCACCTTATATTTGGATTTTTATAACTAATATTAAAAGAAAGTTTCATCTTACCTCTATTATTGACTAAAATACTGTTTTATTCTCAAAATTTAAAATTGTATACATTTTTTTTTCTAACTAGGACATTTGTCTTGGGATTATTTTTTTGATTGTGTAAATAAATAAGTCATTTGTAATTATTTTCAAATGGTAATTTCAAACAGAAACCAGTGCTAGATGTCCTAAGATTATAAAAGACTGTGATTAAATTGTAAGTATACGTCTTGAATAAACCAGAAAACCAGGTAGGCTAACCATGGAATTCTCCTGTGCCTCTGTTCCCCTAGGCAAATCCTACAGTTTTGTCCTGTCCCTAGCGCTGTAACAGAACACCAGCTACAGCCCTTCTTCATCCCCCTCAACATCTCCTGTGGATACCGCAGGACATCTCCTTCAAAACTTCCTCCCAAAACATACTCCTATATTACAGGCCCCAGCTCCAACAGAAATTCCCTGCTAAACAACAGGCTACATACACCTGCCAGAAAAACAGGTAGGCTAGCGCAGACTTTCTCCTGTCTTCCAATTTCACCAGACTCAATCCTCAAAGTCTTGTCCCTAGCACAGCAACAGAACACCAGCTAGAGTCTTCCCGCAGCCCTGCTCACGTCTGCTGTGGATCCCACAGACCACCTTCTACTAACATTCTTCCCTCCACTAACTGCTGTATCCCAGGCCCAAACTCAAGCCTACCCATCCTGCTAATCCACGGGCCATGTCTCCTCGAAAACCAGGACAACTGTCCACAGACCTTCTCCTTTTTCTGCTACCCCACGCCCAAACACTTCCCTACAACACCAGCTTCTCAAGAGTAAATTTTATTCTGAGGAGTTTTACAAATAAAGAGAGAAATGAGGGCTGGGGTAATGATTCCAGGGAGGTAGAAATATAATTGCTGCTAGTTTGAGGCTAGCCTGAGCCATGCAACGAGACTGTCAGAAAGAACAAAAACCAAACAAAGCAATCAAACAAAAATGAAAAACTGAATTATTATTCAACTATTTACTGGAATAATATATAATGATGCAAACCATAATAGACAAACATACTAGGTAAAGTCAAACTTTCACAACATCTAAAACAATTATAAAAACAGACCATACTTAACACATAATTTCACCTGTGTACATTGTCTGTCTCTATAGGCATAAGCGTAAAGCTGCATAGGAATAATATAGCTCAATAACAATAAAATTAGTGATGTATGTTGTTTAAAAATTGCAAGTGAAAATAACAAAATAAAAATAGAAAAAAATAATGTATCTAGAGTATCATTCTATAGGAATATAGATAATGAGAAATACATTTATGCTGAAAAACAATAGATTAAACAAAATGAATATATTTCTCTTTAAAAATACTTTTTAATAGTAAAACATTTCTTTTATTCTATGCTTTGCTTTTGTGTTTGTTTGTCTGTTTGCTTTCCAAAGAGAGAAAGAAATGGCATAGAAGTGGGTCTAAGGGTAACCTGGAGAGGTGAAGGGGTTACCTTATAGGATCAGAATTATCTCACAGACAGCTGCGGTGCCAAAAGCTCACCCTTTCAGCCTTCTGTCAGCTCTACAGCTAGGAGATTGTCCATTATGGTTGACTGAGTTGGTCTGAACCTTTTCTACTCACCTAGGTTGGTCTCTGCTTTTTTCCAGTCAGTTGATCTGGTCTCAGAGTCTTCTCTTTGTAGCTTGGCTTGTCTGAAAGTGACCCTAAATCTGCTTTCCTATTTATATAATATTGGTGTGGTTGAGGCCTAGGGAATCTAATCAGTTTCAAGGATTTACTCCAGCTATTTTGAGTTGTCTTTCTTTAAGATCTACACTATAGAATGGAACGCTTCAATATTGAAGGAAAGAGCCACATAACCAGCACTCAAGCTTAAGACCGCATCAAAAGTATATGCGGTCAAATAAAGACAAACACTGTTTTTAAGCAAAAATTTAAAATAGGAAAATAAATGAAAAATATCCACCAAGAACAAAATATATGAATTATAATCTGTGACAGAATTAGTGTGGCTGAATTTTCTATGTGCCTCTGAGCATATCCTTAAATAGCAGCCTTACATGACCATTTTGTTTCAGGAAAATGAAAATATATTTACACAAAATTCTAACCAAAATTATTTGTAGAAACTTTGTTCATAATTGCTAAAACCTAGAGTTAATTCAAAAGTTGTTTGACTAAGCTAGATGTTGTGATGCAAACCCACAAATCCAACACTTTGGTGATGGAGGCAGGAAAATCAGAATTTGAGGCCATTCTGCACTGCAGGAGATATTGAATCAAATCATAAAGTACTTTAACAGGTAATTGGGAAGATATGGCAAGGTAAATCCACACAGTGGACGACTAATATTCAATAAAAAGAGAGAACTGCAAATACATACAAAATTGGAATGAATCACAAATTAATATTTAAGTAAAAAAGAAAGTCTCAAAACTGCATTATTATGAAAGTGAAAATCTTGGTTTTTGAGAACAGATCCATGGCTTTTACAGTTTCAAGAAGTGATTAATTTCCTTTATCTTTATTGTGCTGGTACTTAATTGTATTAAAACTCAGAATTCTTTTACAAATATTAAGTTAAAGCCGGGTGGTGGTGGCACACGCCTTTAATCCCAGCACTTGGGAGGCAGAGGCAGGCGGATCTCTATGAATTCGAGACCAGCCTGGTCTACAAGAGCTAGTTCCAGGACAGGCTCCAAAACCACAGAGAAATCGTGTCTCGAAAAACCAAAAAGAAAAAATAAAATAAAATAAAGTTAAGTTAATGCATGGTTACACTTCTTAAAAGTCTTTTCTTCTCTTAGTAAGTTAAAATTAACCAATTTGCTTATAAAAGCTCCATGACTGTATAAAGCATGAGATAAATTTTTGTTTTGAACAGGTCAGAAACAGTATGTTGTAAAGAAAAAGTTTGTGAATCTCGAAAACTGAATTTTGGGAGGAAATATAGAGCAAGTTTTAGGAATCTATAGAAATTGAAGGCAGCAGAGGAGGGAGAAAATCTGGAAAGTGAGTGGATTAAGGCCAAAGGGGCATGTATAATAAAGACATTACACTTCATAAACCATAGGGAAACAATTATTTTGTCAAGCAGATGAAATAATTATGACAAAAATCTTAGAGAGATATCTTTTTAGTCAAATATATAATATGCATTTGAAATGAGGAAGACTCATGAAAAGCTAATTGTTCCAACTCAAATATGAAGAGAAAAACATTCATGATAAAATAGTACTGGTAAGGCTAAAATACATAAAATAATCAAAGTGGCAAATAGTTTCAACCTTAGATATAATTGAAACCACAGTATTTTAACATAGTTTTCAGCAGTCATTTGCTATTGTTTCAAGGTGAATAAAATGATTTCAACCTATTTGGATAAATACATCACGTAGCAATAAATGTAACTGAATACATTTCACTACTGCTGGCAAAATCAATTTAACTTTTGAATCAAGATCGAATGACTTGCAATGTCTGTGTTTAATTGGCAGAAATGATTTAATGGCAATATTATAACATAGTCAAAATTGTCAACTGGAAGCCTTACCATTAAGGTAAGCTTCTGTTATAAAAGGTGAAGCATATACTAAACTTCAGTGTTGGTTATTTCTCACCAAAGTGTACCGAATGCATTAAAACATGACCATTACCTTTGTGAAATTGACTTATCTAGGGAATACAGGGAGTATCCTCAGATACCAAAGAAACAGGCAGGCCACTTATTATTTATGTCTGATATAAAACTATAAAAATAAGAAAACTGCATGTTATTATCCAAAATTCTTATCTTCAGGTGTGCTGTCTACAACTGATATGGGAGAAGATTACTATGACCTGTGCATAGAAACACACCATTTCTCCAGTCACCTAAGTTGAGCAATGTAGAATCAATAAACTATATAAATCCTTTAGCTTATGGTAAAAAAATAGTTAACACTATGAATCCACAGTGAACATTACAAATACAAATAACAAGGGACACATATTTAATGAAAATATACATAAAATATATTGAAGGTGTCTATGTAGGAGAGCTTAAAGTGAGGCTATTATGTGCATCATGGTAAAATATTAAAACAACTATGAGAGAGGAAGAAAAAAGATAGAAAATAGAGCATATTGTTACCCTAGCATGTTGGCTTATATCATCTCACAGTCTAGACTCCATTGTCTTCCTGAAAAAAAATATAATATGTGATAAAAGTGAAATGCACTGGAATGTTCTTTTTAAAAAAAAACTAGCAGAAACATTCTCCTAAGCAATTAATATGCAGTTATTTTTAAGTACAATTTGAAATCATCATATTTTCATAGTTTAGCAAATATACTATGTATTATTTAGTCTTTGATTGCATAGACTAGAAAGTGACAACTCATGGACACTTCAACTATAGTAAAACAAGCAGAGAATATTGTAGCAAGAACCTAAATAATGATTTATAAAGAAAGAGCAATATTAAGTGACATAATACTCAAAGTGGTTATGCTTACAAAGGCTCACTGCACAATATTAACTTTAACATTGTAACATGTTGTTTGGGAATACCTGAAAATCCTTATAACACTGCCTAGAAAAAGGCTTTTCTATTTTTAAAAGTTCCAATCTTTAATAAACATAAATAGCTATACCATAACACACTATATTTAATATTACTCAAATTTTACATCTACCAAGATTATCAACCAGTCTTCAATGTGGCAGAACATTTTTAGGATAAATGCTATGGTCTAGATTTTAAACGTTAGAAGGATGAAATTAGACTCTTCTGTGGACTAGCAATACCGTCTGCTAGACTAATGGTTCTCCACAAAGCCTTTTTAGAAATGCAAAATTCTTTCCTATGTTTGTGAAGTATTATTATTGTGGAAGGTTTTCACATACATATTACTGATACACTTATCCTCACCAATGACAAGAATATATGATTCCCAAGCTGTATGGGCATGAGTGGTAGTGGATTTTGCAGTGTGATTTGTGTGTGTGTGTGTGTGTGTGTGTGTGTGGTGTTTATCTGCAAACTTCAGAAATCTTCCATACTAATGGGCCCTAAACTATTCTCCCAAGAAGTGCTCTGATTTCACATATGATTCTAATAGAAGTGGAAGCCATACAAACAATGATGGCAGGACTGTTTTCTAAAGGATAAAGGAGGAAATACAATATTTATCAAAATGCAAGAACTTAGAGTTGCAAAATGAATGTTATGAGAAACTAATGAACAACATGGATGCTGACAGAAATGGTTATTTTATTGCTAGAATGGTTTATTCAATGTATGCATAAGTAAACATATACAAATTTTGATGAAATTTTATTTCATAACAATACCTCAATCAAGTCAGATATTTCATATTGTAGTATATTATTTGTGTTTTAATAAATAAAGCTTTCCTGAAGATCAAAGTTCAAAACAACCACACTAGTCAGCCATACAGGTCAGGCAGTGATCCACACACTTTTAATAATAATAATTTTAATAATAATAATAATATTTTTAATAATAAGAATTTTTCAGGGAAACCCCTTTAAGATCCTCTTGTCACCCCTATGCCAAATCCAGTTCAATCATTTCCTGCCAGCATAGTGGAAAATTGTAGGGATAAGCCCAGCCCCTTAGGAGGCGTGTTCGCCTCGGGCTAATGTTTACATACAAATCTAGCAAGCATGAGCCCTCTGCTCTCTGCTTCCCTGTTCTCCACAGAAACCAGTGGTTCTGTAAGTCTATTTCCCAATTAAAGCTGTATATATTTTTACAATCTGTGTGCATTCATTTACGCCATTACATTTTGAAACTCCAACTTCGGGCTATTTTGCCCCCTCCCCGGCACCCTTTGCTAGCAAGTTAGCTACTGGAGCTCAGGAAATGCGATTGGGCTCCAGTGAGCTTAGCCCACTAGCTTTCACAGTGCACTGCTCCGGCTCGCTTTCCCTTCCCCCACTCCAGGAGCAGAGGGGCGACCCCCGCTTGGCCCATACGCCTAGCCTGTGGGCCCGGCACCATCCTCCAGACTTACTCAGGCCAGAACATGTTAACCCCTCCCTGTCTGCCTTGGCTACGTTTGCAGCAGAACCCTGCTGCCTGAATTAGCAGAAGCTCAGGTGCCTGCGTTTTTGCAGCAAAAGCTGCCACAGCAGCAGATTTGGTCTGATACAAAGTGACCCCTTCCATAATCACTCTAACTTCTCAGGCAGTACTGTAACTTTTGGTTTTGAGTTCATTGTTTCAGACCGGCTCTGACTTAGATCACGTGGACTCAGGTGCATTTCTTTCACCACCACTGGCAGGAAAACATCATTACAGGCAAATAATTTTCTTTTATAAATAAAAATAAATACTGATTTGATTGAAAATGTCTGAAAACATTACCATTCAAGACTTTAACAGTTTTTTGATTGTACCATGTGGGAGATTTTATAAGAGGTGTCTGTCACCCCACATCTATGGATCTTTCTGGGATTCGTAGTTTTCCTTGGTATTATATGGTTTGATAATAGAAATATGATAAAGTCTTTACAAGACGAATCCAGGATTCTTAAGGCAGAGGTTGAACGCTTAAAAACAATTGAGAATGACAACAATCTTCTCAAGAACCAGTTTGAAGTTCTCCAGGAAGAGAACAGATCTTTGTTTAACATGACTCGATCAACTGAGCAAAATTTAGAAAAGGTACAGGCTGATGTTAAGGAGAAATTCATTACTATGGAAGAGGGAACAGCTGTTTTGGATCATAAGCTTCAGTCCCTTTCTGTAGGAAATGAAACATTAACTGAGAGAATCAAAACTGCTGAATGTGACAATCAGATTTTGTCTAAAGTTATGACAGATTGGCAGAAAGATTGTCAATACAAGAAGGCACGGTTGATGCCATAAAAATTATGTCCAAAGATGAGATGTTATCTCTAATAGACAAACTTCATACTTTAGAATCCTCAATGAAGGCGTTGGAACATAATTCTGGACAGGAGATTCAGACATTGCAGAAGGCAATGGTGAATAGAATTGAAAAGATTGAGGAATTTCTAAATTCTGATGAAGAAGAGCAAAGGGTAGAAAAGCAAATTTTAACTACATCTGTGGATAAATCCCTCCGGGACAATTCCCAAAAAGCTCTACCTACAGCTCTACCTGCCTTTCCAGTAATAACAAGAGAGAAAGTGATTGGTTCCAGAAACCCTAGTGTCATTAAAGAAGATACATCGGAGCCTGTCCGTATGAATGATCTCAAGGAAATTAAACAGGCTATGATGACTTTTGGGATGCAGGCCTCCTTTGTTAAAGAGATGCTAAAATCTTGGGCCACAAAAAGCAGAGCAACCCCCTCGGACTGGTTCCAGCTGAGCTCTGCAGTACTTGAGAGTGGATTGCAATTGAAATGGAAATGCTTATTCAGGCAAGAGGCTAGACTTTTAGAACAGCAGGAAAGAGCAAAGGGAATTAACATTTCCCTAGATAAAATTTTAGGTGAGGGGCTCTTTTCTGACCCTCAGGAACAAACTAATTTTGATGAAAACACACTCTCCATGTGTACTACAGCAGCCTTAAGGGCTTGGGACAGGGTACAAGACCCAGGACAGAGAATGGAATCATTTGTCAGAGTTAAACAGAGTCAGAGAGAACCCTTTAGTGACTTTTTACAAAGACTAACTAAAGCTGTAAAAATAGGGATATCTGACCCAGAAGCAAGACATATAATGATTGACTCTTTGGCTTATGAAAATGCAAATGTGGAATGCAAAAGGATTTGGGGGCCTTTAAAGCTCAGATCAGTGCCCTTGGAAGAATGGGTCTTGCATACACTGAATGTTGATACATTTGACTATGGCAGTGAAGCATGGGTAGAAGAAGCAATTTCCAATGGTAAAAGGAGACACCAGAATACCAAATGTTTTAATTGTGGCAAAATGGGTCATATGAAAAGGAATTGTAGACAACAGATTTTCAGAAATAATAATAATGCATCTTCTAGAAATAACAGAAATAGGAGGACTCAGCCTTCAGGTTTATGTAGAAGATGTGGAAAAGGCAGACATTGGACAAATAGATGCAGATATACAGGAGATAGACAAGGCAACCTGATACAGACGGGAAACGTGAGAGGGGGGTCTCACAGGCCCCCATGGCAAACATGGCTCAGTCATTTCCAGTTTCTGCAGAGAACATGCCTCTTCAGGACAATTAGGAAGCCACATGCCTACTGTTACAAGCAATAGTGATCAGAAAGATGAGTTACCTGTGTTTTGGCAAACTTCTATAAATGATCAAAGACCTAAGCTGAGAGTATGTGTAAATGGCATTTTTATTACTGGCCTGCTGGACACAGGTGCTGATGTAAGTATCATTACCCCAGAATCTTGGCATCCATATTGGCCTCTTCAGAATGAAAATGTTCAGCTCCTGGAAATTGGAACCCTATCTTGAGTAAGGCAGAGCATGAGATGGGTTGAATGCATAGGGCCAGAGGGACAAATAGGAAAATTAAGGCCATATGTAGCCAATATTGCAGTGAATTTATGGGGCCATTACCTATTACAAGAATGGAATACTCAAATTAACATTCCTGCTAATTCTAGAGCATATATTTCTGAGAATAATACTAAAAGATATTACAAATGGAGAAAACCGGCCATTCGGGCTGTACAAGAACAAGTAATTGATGTCCCTTCAGAGATACCAACAGCTTTGCCTCTAAAATGGTTGACTGAGAACCAATATGGACAAAGCAATGGCCTTTAGCTGAGGAAAAGTTACAGGCTTTAGAACAGCTGGTACAAGAGCAATTAGATGCTGGACATATAGAAGAATCTACCAGCCCTTGGAATTCTCCTGTATTTGTGGTTAAGAAAAAATCAGGTAAATAGAGAATGGTGACAGATCTCAGAGCTATCAACAAGGTTATTCAACCTATCGGCCCTCTGCAATCGGGAATTCCTTTGCCCTCTTTATTACCAAAAGGATGGCATCTCATATTTATTGATTTAAAGGATTGTTTTTCACTATACCTTTACAAAAAGAAGATAGAGAAAAATTTGCCTTCACGGTGCCCACTTATAACAATTCTCAACCTTTGAGGAGGTACCACTGGGTTGTCCTCCCCCAGGGTATGTTAAATAACCCCTCCCTTGCCAATATTTTGTGAACCAACCATTTCAAATAATATGCAAGAAATTTCCCAAATCTATAGTATACCATTACATGGACGACACTTTGTTATCCGATTCAAACATGGATATCTTGGACAGACTGTTTGAAGAAATAAAGTTACCTTTACCTAAATGGAGATTGAAAATTGCTCCTGAAAAGATTCAGAAGGGAGATTCTGTAAATTATTTAGGTTATAAAATAGGTTTGCGAAAAATTAAGGCACAAATTAGGACAGATTGCCTACGGACTCTTAATGACTTTCAAAGACTGTTAGGAGACATTTCTAGTCTATGACCAGCTATTGGGATAACACCTGACCTAATAATTCATTTGAACAATACCTTGGATGGTGATAAGGATTTAAACAGTCCCAGAGAATTAACAGCTGAAGCAGAAAAAGAACTGACAATGATTGAGGAAAAAATACGACAGGCACATGTGGACAGAGTGAATCAGAGCTCAATTGTATTCTTGTCATACTACCATCAATAATTTCTCCTACAGGAATTTTGATGCAGAGAGATGATATTATTTTGGAATGGATCTTTTTACCACATAAACCAAGTAAGAAACTGAAAACTTATGTGGAAAAAGTCTCTGAGTTAATTTTAAAAGGCAAGCTGAGACTTCGTCAACTAGCAGGCATAGACCCAGCAGAAATTATAGTGCCTTTCACTGCTGATGAACTAAAGAAATTATGGGAAGATAATGAACCATGGCAAAGAGCTTGTGCTAAATTTTTGGGAGACATTAATAAAAACTATCCAAAAAGCAAGCAGCTTAACTTCATAAAGAGAACTTCTTGGATTCTTCCTCGAATCGTCCGTGATGCTCCAATAACTGGAGCCCGTACATTCTATACTGATGCCAATAAATCAGGGAAGGCAGGTTACAAATCAGAAGACTTGGATAAGGTGGAACAAAGTCCTTATGATTCTGTCCAGAAGGCAGAATTATATGCCATTCTTATGGTGCTAAGGGATTTTAAAGAACCTGTTAATATAGTTACAGATTCACAATACACAGAAAGAGTTATTTTACATATTGAAACTGCTGAATTTATACCTGATGATAATGAACTAACCTCATTGTTTCTCCAGGTTCAAGATTTGATCAGGAACAGGCTTTACCCTATGTACATAACACACATCCGATCCCATACGGGTCTGCCAGGTCCTCTAGCACAAGGTAATGCAGAAATTGATCAATTACTGATTGGTAGTGTGCTACAAGCCTTTGAATTTCATAGAAAACATCATGTTAATAGCAAAGGTTTGAAGAAAGAGTTTTCAATTACATGGCAACAAGCTAAGGAGATTGTAAAGAAATGCCCTACTTGCTCTTTCTATAACAAAACGCCACTGCCTGCAGGGGCTAATCCAAAGGGCACCCAAAGGAATGAAATCTGGCAGATGGATGTGTTCCACTTTGCAGAATTTGTCAAATTAAAATATGTTCATCACACCATTGACACTTATTCAGGCTTTCAGTGGGCAACTGCTTTAAGTTCAGAAAAAGCTGATTCAGTAATCACTCATTTATTAGAAGTCATGGCTATCAAGGGTATACCTACACAAATAAAAATGGACAATGGTCCTGCTTATATTTCTAGGAAAATGAAACGGTTTTTTGATTATTACAATATCAAGCATGTTACAGGTATACCATACAATCCTACAGGTCAAGCAGTCATAGAAAGATCAAATCGAACTATAAAGGATATGTTGAACAAACAGAAAGGGGTGGAAAACACCCCCAGAAATAGGCTACATAATGCTTTGTTAACCTTGAATTATCTCAACGCTAATGAGAAGGGAACAATGGCTGCAGAAAGACATTGGATAATGGAAAAGTCTACTGAACTAAATCAACCAGTTTATTTCAAGGATGTGCTGACCTCACAGTGGAAGCCAGGATATGTGCTACGTTGGGGAAGCGGTTTTGCTGTTATCTCCACAGGTGAGGAAAAATTGTGGATACCGTCAAAATTAATAAAGGTTCGGTTTGAAAAAGAGAAGCCACTTGGAAAAGATAAATAACAATTCTTTCATAAGGATGGCGAACATACTGATGGTAAGAAATACAGATAGGTTGGAGGCAGGGTTCTTTTCTTATCTCCACAGGAAAATACTCATCTTTCAAAGAAATTGAGGGACCTTGAATATTTAATTACTGATGGATGGACACATTTTGTAAGTATTAATTTTTATTTATATGTCTTATTAAACATTTCTTTATAAATATATAGAGCTGGTTTTGAAGTTGGACTCTGGCTCAGTCCCTCTCTAATTCCAAGCCTGTTAGTAAGAGAAAAACCCAGAGTTTCTGGAGTTTCTGTCTCATGTCAAGAGCCATGATATGGGACAGAAAGAAATATGAGTTTAGATGTTTTATCTTTGCTTTTCTTCATACTTTTCATTGAATATATCTATCATGCCTTTTATTGAATATATATATATATATGTATATATGTGTATATATGATTAATGTTTAAGTTTTTCACAATGAACAATGAGTTTTTCCTGAAGTGACATTTGAAGTTTCCAGGAAGAAGATGGGGCCCCACAACAACAACTCTACCTGGTTGATATGACGTCATGATACTGATAGCGCTACTACAAGACCTGTTTTGGATACCAGCTGCACAAGATGATCCCAACTTGGTTAGCTGAAATGGTGCACATCTTGTACAACATTCTGGCCAGACCTTCACAAAATACTCAGAGACTATTTGCAATTTTAAAAGACATTGATCTTGAAATTTAACCATCATTTTACTTTCACAGGATCCCCCAGAAAGAACATCGCCCCCATGACAGCTGGAAGTAATTCTAGAGGACGACGTCCCCTCTCCCAGTAAAGTTTACCCCTGGGTTTAGGGACATCATTTAGGGGTGGGGAGGTTGGGGGAGGAATTTTATAAGCTCAGGGATCATTTTTTTTAAAAAAAGAGGGAATGATGGGATAATAGATTTATAATTGTGAGTTACTGCTTTTAGACAAATATATTGGTATCAATTCTTGTATATTGAAACAAAGTTAAATTATATTGACTATTGTATGCATGCATGTTTCTATGTCTGTTTAAAATATTTTTATGTATTGACATATATTGTATTGATATATATTTTGTATATATTTACCATATTGCAATGTACATTTCTACCTCTGATTAAGATACTTATAAAATGTTTGTGTATTGATATATATTTGCCATATTGCAATGTATATTTGTAGAGTGTTTATATTTGGAGGTCATTATCCTCATTTGTTACACAGTTGTTTATTGTCTTAGTCTTTAAGGTAGATAGATATTGAGAATTATATAGATAAATAGTCATCTAAGTTTGTCATTTATAATCAGACTAATCAGGTTCTTTAGATATATAGAGATTATACTCAGTATAGATAGATAATCTTCAACCTCTTCAAAGAGCTGTAGAAAATGGCCTTTAATCTAACTCAGAGTTTCGTGATAGTGAGACACAATTGCTCCTGGCAACACCGCTCTATTCCCGAGAGAATGTTGAGCACCAAAGACACTCCACCTGGAGCCTTTCTATTTGGCAGAACTGGCCTTTGGGCAAAGAAATGCCCATACCTCAACCACTGACACAGATACAGAGCGTGCATCAATGGATAAAACAGGACTGTCATATCCTGCCAAGACAGGGTAAGATAGTTTTGAAAAGTTCCTTGCCTTTAATAATGGTATGTCAGTTATGTTAGGTCTTAGCCAAAATTGGTTGACTCAACATTGCAAACGAGACTTTGGGTGATTGCCCAGGTAGTCAGTTGTCTCTGTCAATTGTTGCACATTTTGGATATATCTCGTTTGTTGAGTAGTGTTTATTCCCTTCTCAGATCTTTGACTGAGTTGAAGATTATATAATTGTAGTTACTCTTTACATTATTTGGACTCCTTGAGATAGAATGTTTAGCAAAGCTTTTGTTCTCAATATTGTTTGATATATTTATTATTTGTTGTTATTGTATGTAGCTGTATTTGGTTTAGTTCTGTCTTATTTAGACAAAAAGGGGAGATGTAGGGATAAGTCCCGCCCCTTAGGGGGCGTGTTCGCCTCGGGCTAATGTCTGCCTATAAATTTGGCGAGCATGCTCCCAGCTGTCGCTTCTGCTTTCCTGGTCTCCACAGGAACGGTGGTTCTGTAAGTCTATTTCTACATTAAAGCTATATATATTTTTACAATCTGCCTGCATTCATTTACACCGCTACAATACATATATATTTTATGCTTATGTGTACATGTGCATATTAATGTGTACATATGTATATTTTTATGTGAATAAATTTGTATGCTTAATTTTGTCTGTGTATATATATATGTGTGTGTGTGTGTATGTACTTACATGAGTATGTTCAAGACTGTGTGAGTACCATATGTATATATTGTATACATGTGTATGCAATGCATATATTTATGGTTCTGTGCATGCACAAACATATTTATTATTTTGTAGATATTTGTTAGGTCCACTTTAGTTTTAATATCTGTCAGCACCATTATTTCTTTGTGAGATTTCTGTCTGGAGGACCTGTTCATTTGTGAGAGTGATGTGCTAAATGTTTCACCCAAACACAAAAGAATATGCTTTCTTTTTAACAACACATGGAACCTTCTCCAAAATTGACCATATAGTCAGTCACTAGGCAAGTCTCAACAGATACAAGAAAATTGTAATAATCCCCTGTATCTTATCAGATAAAAGCTAGATTTCAACAAGAACAGAAACAACACAAAGCCTACAAACTTACAAAGTCATGGAAATGGGAACAGCTCTTTACTGAGTTACCACTGAGTCAAGGAAGAAATAAAGAATGAAGTTAAAGACTTCCTAGGATTCCATGAAAATGAATGTACAGCATATGAAAACTTATGGAGAACAATGAAAGTGGTGCTAAGAGGAAAGTTCATTTCACTAAGTGCCTTCATGAAGAATTTGGAGTGATCCCATACTAGAACTTAACAACACACCTGAAAGTTCCAGAATAAAAAGAAGCAGACACACCTAAGAGGCATAGATGGCAGACAATAATCCAACTGTGGATAAATCAATAAAATAGAAATGAAGATAATAATACAAATAATCAATGGAACAAGGAGTTGGTTACCTGAATAAATCAACAAAATAGATAAAACCTTATTCAAACTAATGAAAAGGCAGAAAGAGAATATCCAAAGGAACAATATCAGAAATGAAAATTGAGATATAACAACAGACTCCAAGGAAATACAGAGAATCACTAGGTTTTACTTAACAAAAGTGGAAAAATCTGAATGTAATGGACAAATTTCATTGTTGATACCACTTAACTAAGTTAAATCAAGATCAGATAAAGAATTTAGATATACCAATAACCCCTAAGGAAATAGAAGCAGTCAGCACAGTCTCCCAACCAAAGAGAGAAACTAGAGTAAGATGATCTTAGTGCAGAATTCTTCGAGTCTTTCAAAGAAGAGCCAATACCAATACTCCTCAAATTATTTCACAAAATAGAAACAGAAGGAACATTGCCAAATTCTTTCTATGAGGCCACAGTCATCCAGACAAACCACACAAAGACCAAAAAAGGAAAGAGAATTGCAGACCAATTTCATTCATTAATATTGATGTACAAATACTCATTAAAATACTGGCAAGCCAATTCTTAGAAAGCATGGAAAAGATCACTCACCATTACCAAGTAGGCTTCATATCACAGATGCAAGCCTGGTTCAACATACAAAAAATCAATCAATGTAATCTACCATACAAACAAACCAAAAGAAAATAAAGCAAATGATTATCTCATTAGATGAAAAAAAAATCCTTTGACAAAATCTAGCACCCTTTCATGATTAAATTCATTGACAGATCAGGGATACAAGGGACATACCAAAACATAATGAAAGCAATATACAGCAAGTCAATTGACAACATCAAATTAAATGGAAAGAAACTCAAAGCAATTTCACTAAAACCAGGAAAAAGACAAGGTTGTCCAGTCTCTCCATACGTATTCAATATAGGACTTGAAGTTCTAGTTAGAGCAATAAGACAACTAAAGGAAATGAAGATGACACAGCCTGGAAAGGAAGAAGTCAAAGGATTATTATTCACAGATGATATGCAATTATAGATAAGCAACTACAAAAACTGTACCAAAGAACTACTACAGCTGATAAACACCTTTAGTCAAGTGGTTGGATACAATATTAACTCAAATACCAGTAGCCCTCATATATAAATAGATGGAGAAAGCAATCAAAGAATCAGAATCAACACGCTGTGCAAGAGCCTCGAATAAGACAAAATATCTTGGTGTAACTCTAACCAACAAGTGAAGGATCTGTATGACTAGAACTTCAATTCTTTGAAGAAAGAAATTCAAGAAGATATCATAAGGTGGAAAAATCTCCAATGCTCATGTATCAGTAGGATTAAACATAGTAAATATAGCCACATTAACAAAAGTGATATACAGATTCAATACAAACCTCATTAAAGTCCCACGACAATTCTTTTTTTCATTTTTTATTAATTTATTTATTTATTAAAGATTTCTGTCTCTTCCCCGCCACCGCCTCCCATATCCCTCCCCCTCCCCCAATTAAGTCTCCCCCCAGCCCGAAGAGCAATTAGGGTTCCCTGTCCTGTGGGAAGCCCAAGGACCACCCACCTCCATCCAGGTCTAGTAAGGTGAGCATCCAAACTGCCTAGGCTCCCACAAAGCCAGTGCGTGCAGTAGAATCAGAAACCCATTGCCATTGTTCTTGAGTTGTCAGTAGTCCTCATTGTCCGCTATGTTCAGCGAGTCCGGTTTTATCCCAGGCTTTTCCAGACCCAGGCCAGTTGGTCTTGGTGCATTCCCGATAGAACATCCCCATTGTCTCAGTGTGTGGGTACACCCCTCGCGGTCCTGAGTTCCATGCTCGTGCTCTCTCTCCTTCTGCTCCTGATTTGGACCTTGAGATTTCAGTCCTGTGCTCCAATTTGGGTCTCTGTCTCTGTCTCCTTTCATCGCTTGCAGAAGGTTAATATTCAGGAGGATGCCTATATGTTTTTCTTTGGGTTCTCCTTATTTAGCTTCTCTAGGATCACTAATTATAAGCTCAATGTCCTTGGTTTATGGCTAGAAACCAAATATGAGTGAGTACATCCCATGTTCCTCTTTTTGGGTCTGGCTTACCTCACTCAGGATAGTGTTTTCTATTTCCATCCATTTGTATGCAAAATTCAAGAAGTCCTTGTTTTTTATTGCTGAGTAGTACTCTAATATGTATATATTCCATACTTTCTTCATCCATTCTTCCATTGAAGGGCATCTAGGTTGTTTCCAGGTTCTGGCTATCACAAACAATGCTGCTATGAACATTGTAGAGCATATACTTTTGTTGGATGATAAGGCCTCTCTTGGGTATATTCCCAAGAGTGGTATTGCTGGGTCCAGGGGTAGGTTGATCCCGAATTTCCTGAGAAACCGCCATACTGCCTTCCAAAGTGGTTGCACAAGATTGCATTCCCACCAGCAATGGATGAGTGTACCCCTTACTCCACATGCTCTCCAGCAAAGGCTATCATTGGTGTTTTTTATTCTAGCCATTCTGACAGGTGTAAGATGATATGTTAAAGTTGTCTTGATTTGCATTTCCCTGATCGCTAAGGAAGTTGAGCATGACCTTAAGTGTCTTTTGGCCATTTGAAGTTCTTCTGTTGAGAATTCTCTGTTCAGCTCAATGCCCCATTTTATAATTTGGTTGATTAGCCTTTTACGGTCTAGTTTCTTGAGTTCTTTATATATTTTGGAGATCAGACCTTTGTCAGTTGCAGGGTTGGTGAAGATCTTCTCCCAGTTGGTGGGTTGCCTTTGTGTCTTAGCGACAGTGTCCTTTGCTTTACAGAAGCTTCTCAGTCTCAGGAGGTCCCATTTATTCAATGAGGTCCTTAATGTCTGTGCTGCTGGGGTTATACGTAAGAAGTGGTCTCCTGTGCCCATGTGTTGTAGAGTACTTCCCACTTTCTCTTCTATCAGGTTCACTGTGTTCAGACTGATATTGAGGTCTTTAATCCATTTGGACTTGAGTTTTGTGCATGGTGATAGATATGGATCTATTTTCATTCTTCTACAGGTTGACATCCAGTTTTGCCAGCACAATTTGTTGAAGATGCTCTCTTTTTTCCATTGTATACTTTTAGCTCCTTTATCGAAAATCAGGTGTTCATAGGTTTGTGGGTTAATGTCAGGGTCTTCTATTCGATTCCATTGGTCGACTTCTCTTTTTTTATGCCAATACCAAGCTGTTTTCAATACTGTAGCTCTGTAGTAGAGTTTGAAGTCAGGGATGGTAATGCCTCCAGACGCTCCTTTGTTGTATAAGATTGTTTTGGCTATCCTGGGTTTTTTGTTTTTCCATATAAAGTTTATTATTGTCTTCTCCAGATCTGTGAAGAATTTTGATGGGATTTTGATTGGGATTGCATTGAATCTATAGATTGCTTTTGGTAGAATTGCCATTTTTACCATGTTGATCCTCCCAATCCAGGAGCAAGGAAGATCTTTCCATTTTCTGGTGTCCTCTTCAATTTCTTTCTTCAAAGACTTAAAGTTCTTGTCAAATAGATCTTTCACATCCTTGGTCAGAGTTACCCCAAGATATTTTATGCTATTTGTGGCTATCGTGAAAGGTGATGCTTCTCTAATTTCCCTCTCTGTTTCCTTATCCTCAGTGTATAGGAAGGCCACTGATTTTTTGGAGTTGATCTTGTATCCTGCCACATTACTAAAGGTGTTTATCAGCTGTAGGAGTTCTTTGGTAGAGTTTTTTGGGTCGCTTATGTATACTATCATATCATCTGCAAATAACGAGAGCTTAACTTCTTCTTTTCTGATACGAATCCCCTTGATCCCTTTATGTTGTCTTATTGCTATTGCTAGAACTTCAAGCACTATATTGAAGAGGTATGGAGAGAGTGGACAGCCTTGTCGTGTTCCTGATTTTAGTGGGATGGCTTTGAGTTTTTCTCCATTTAATTTAATGTTAGCTGTTGACTTGCTGTAAATAGCTTTTATTATATTTAGGTATGACCCTTGTATCCATTAACAAAAGTGATATACAGATTCAATACAAACCCCATTAAAGTCCCACAACAATTCTTTATAGATCTTGAAAGAACAATACTCAACTTCATACAGAAGGACTTCTTGAATTTTGCATGCAAATGGATGGAAATAGAAAACACTATCCTGAGTGAGGTAAGCCAGACCCAAAAAGAGGAACATGGGATGTACTCACTCATATTTGGTTTCTAGCCATAAATAAAGGACATTGAGCTTATAATTCATGTTCCTAGAGAAGCTAAATAAGAAGGTGAATCCAAAGACAAACACATAGGCATCCTCACGAATATTAACCTTCATCAGGTGATGAAAGGAGACAGAGACAGAGATCCACATTGGAGCACCGGACAGAAATCTCAAGGTCCAAATCAGGAGCAGAAGGAGACGGAGCACGAGCAAGGAACTCAGGACCGTGAGGGGTGCACCCACACACTGAGACAATGGGGATGTTCTATCGGGAACTCACCAAGGCCAGCTGGCCTGGGTCTGAAAAAGCATGGGATAAATCCGGACTAGCTGAATATAGAGGACAATGAGGAATACTGAGAACTCAAGAACAATCGCAGTGAGTTTTTGATCCTACTGCACGTACTGGCTTTGGGGGAGCCTAGGCAGTTTGGATGCTCACCTTAGGAGACCTGGATAGAGGTGGGCGGTCCTTGGGCTTCCCACAGGTCAGGGAACCCTGATTGCTCTTCGAGCAGATGAGGGAGAAGGACTTGATCGGGAGAGGGGGAGGAAAATGGGAGGCGGTTGCGGGGAGGAGGTAGAAATCCTTAATAAAGAAAGAAGGAAAGAAGGAAAGAAGGAAAGAAAGAAAGAAAGAAAGAAAGAAAGAAAGAAAGAAAGAAAGAAAGAAAGAAAGAAAGAAAGGACAAAAAAATCCAGCATAGACAAACCAATATTGTATAATAAATACATCCAGAGTTCTCACAATCCATGATTTTAAGCACTACTACAGAGCTATTGTAATAAAAACTTCATAGTATTGGCATAAAAACAGACAGATGGATAAATGGAATTGAACTGAGGACCAAGATGCAAATCCACATACCTCTGGCCACAAAGAAGTCAAAATTATATTCTGGAAAAAGAAAGCATTTTTGACAAATGGTGCTGTTCTAACTGTATGTCAGTATGTAGAAGAATGGAAACTGATCCATATTTATCACCCTGAACAAAACTGAAGTCCAAGTGCATCAAAGACCTCAACATAATTCCAAATACATTGAACTTGATAGAAGAGAAAGTGGGAAATATTTTTGAACAAATTAGTACAGGAGACAACTTCCTGAACAGAACACCAATATCACAGGAACTAAGACTGACAATTAATAAATGTAACCTGATGATATTGAAAAGTTTGAGTAAGGAAAGGATTATATCAATAAGACGAAAGAACAGCATACAGAATGCAAAAACTTCATCACCAACCTAACATTCCACAGATGGCTAATTTCAAAAATATATAAAGAATCCAAGAAAGTAAATATCATCAAACCAAATAATTCAATTTAAAAAGGTGGTGCAAAAAGGGGGTACAGTGCAGAAGAATCTCATATGGCTTAGGGACATAAAGAAATGTTCAACACCCTTAAACATCAGGTAAATGCAGATCAAAACGACTCTGAGATTCCATTTTCCACCTGTCACAATGGCTAAGACCAAAACCACAAGTGATATTTCATACTGTAGAAGATGTGAAGCAAGGGGAACACTCTTTCATTGGTTTCAGGACTGCAAACTTATACAGTTACTTTGGAAGTCAGTGTGGTGTTCCTCAGAAAACTGGGGTCAACCTACCACAAGACCCATCTATATGGCTCTTGGACATATAACAAAGGCTGCTCAATCATACCACAAGAGCACTTGCTCTTTACTTGTAATATCCAGAACCTGGACACTACCTAGATGCCCATCTACCAAGGAATAGATAAAGAAAAATATGGCACATTTACACAATGGAACATTACTCAGCTATTAAAAGCAAGGACACCAGGAAATAGGAAGCAAATGCATGGAAGTAGAAAAAACTACCCTGAGTGAAGTAAACCAGACCTATAATGACAAACATGGAATGCATTCATTCATAAGTGGATATTAGTTGCTATAATCCACAAGATCCAGAGAGACTAGGTAATAAGGAGAGTTTATGTGTGTACCCTCAGTTCTTCCTGGGAAGGGGAAAGAGAAGACATTTTGTGATTAGACTGAGGGCAGGTGCGAATGAGAATATGAGTGTTCAGATTGGGGGCACACAGATGGGGAGATTATTGTGGGGGACTGCTGTAAGTGGGTATTTCAGTGGCAAATGGAAGATTGTTGTAGGGGAATCGCCAAGGAGTCTTAGGAGAGGACCACAGCTTAGACTCCTAGCAATAGTGGTTAAGCATCCTGAACTGGCCATCTCCTGTCACCAGATTGGTACCTGGTCCTTTGTCATCAGAGAGGCTACATCCTGTAACCAATAAAGGCAGATGCACAAACCAACAGCCAAACATTAGGCAGAATTCAGAAATACTATGGAGGAGAACATAGTGTAGGAGCCAAAGGAGTCAAGAACATCATCAATTAACCTGGACCCATTGGGGCTCACAGAGTCTGAACTGACAACCAGGAAGCCTGCATGGTAATCTCTTTTGGGACTTTACGTCTCATACTGGGTTACCCACCTTACCCAGTCTTTATCTATGGGAAGGTGCTCAATTTTACTCCAACTTGACATGCCATGTTTTATTCATATTCATAGCAGATCTGCCTTTTCCAGGATGGAGATGGAAGAGGAGGGGAATGGAAGGATGGAGGGAAAATGAGGGAGAAGGGCAAACATATTCCTCCTCAATGATTTGTTCTGTTTTTCCTACATGAACACATCTTCCCCCTGATATCCATCCACTTAGTTCACTGCACCACATTTTTCCAATATATATATATATATATATATATATATATATATATATATATATATATATATATACACACACACATACATACATACATATTCCTGGATGAAACAATCTTAATAAATAAAAATTCTTTATACTCTCCTGGCATACAATCTCTGCATCATCTGTTTTGTTTTTGACTTTACTACATGTTATAATAGCAAGAGAAGTCCAATAAGAAAAAAAAATCTCCTAATCAAGAGAAGGGATGTTTTGATATGAGTGGAAACCTAACTTTTGAATTTGGCCTGATTGATTATTTGATTAAGGGGCCACCCCTTGGAGGATGTATTGACTTGAGCCATGATAGAGAGTTAGGTGGAATAATTAGTCATTTAATGTGATACTGTGTTTTTCCTTACAGAATCCCTACCTCTTCTAGTTCTTTAAATTCTAATAAAATTGTCATAAATTTCATTCTTAAATTCTTTCGTTAATTAGACTAAAAAACCCAAGAGAGGACTCCAAAATCCCCTGTATTATCAGACCTTTCAAACCTACTTGCATGCTTTGCTTATTTATTTAGAATACTCAGACTGATGATAGTTTACAGAAAACAAAGGTTTCTTTTGATTGTTTGTTTGTTTGCATTGTAGTTAGGATTTCTATTGCTGTAGACTCTTGTCCACCAATGCAGATCTGTGTCTGTGAGAACTGGGATTTGAAGGCCTGAAAGAATGGGTTGGACTAGAGTCTAATGCTGTACACAGCTTTACTTCATTTTCAAGTGTATCTTATTACATTAATGTAACAAAGAATGCAATGATCCACAAAATCATGTACAAGGCCAATCCGGGGAACAAAATATACAAAAGGAACTCTTCCTTTTTCTTTGGAACCTCTCTTATAGTTCCCAAAGTCATTTAATTTTATCATGTGTCATTCCTTTGACACTGTTCCAATAGACGCTATGACCATGGCAACTCTTATAAAGAAAAACGTTTAATTAGAGCTGACTTGCAGTTCAGAGGTTTAGTTCATTATAATCATGGTAAGAGGCATGGTTCCATATAGGTAGAGATGGTGCTGGAGAAGTAATTGAGAGGTCTATATCTGGATATGCAAGTACCAGGAATAGACAATGAGCCACTAGGCCTAGCTTGAACTTCTAAAACCTCAAAACCCACCCACCCCCCCAGTGACATACTTCCTCTAATAAGGCCATACCTACTCCATCAAAGTCACACCTTGTAATAATGCCACTCCCTATGAGGGGCATTTTTATTCAAACCATCACTTTTTTTAACAAGCTGATGCACCCTCTATGGTTGCGGTATGCAATTTGCATTCACTAAATATTCATTTAATTTTTAAAATTTTTTGAATTATCAAAATTAAGGACAAAGAGAAAGTATCTATAATGTCATTAATCTAAATCTTCATATGGATATTGCACAAATCATTAAGTAGTAATGAATGAGGGACTAAATCATGCTAAGTGCCTACAAGGCAATCATATGACTTCTTAAAATGTCCACCCAATATCACATAGGCTTTTCATACTCATCCTACTTTTACTGTAGAATAGAAAGGTTTAGAATCACAATTACTCAATATCTAATGTCTATTAAAATGGAAATTACCCACAGAACGGTAAACAGATACAAAGAAGAGTAAACATCAGAATTTTTGTAAGAATCAGATATGGTTACTCATATTGGCCTATAGGTTTGCACAAGCCTATGAAATTGCAGATAAAGGCAGAAGATGTTTTGATATTTTTTATATGCATATGTAACATATAGAATAATCCTTGGCTTCAAAATTATAGGTTCACTTTCTGTGACTAAATGCCTTTCATTGATGAGGTTAAGTTGACATTAAGTTGGAAATCTTTATTTTGTATACATACATACATATTGTTTATGTATGGGAGATTGGTCCATTTGTAGTGAAATACTAGGCAGTGAATCCAAAATCAAGTGGCAATGCTAAAGATCAGCTTTGCTGGAGTTTAAATCCCAAAGAAGATGTGTGGAATCAGCAGAGGAAAAGGAATAGATGGAAATAATCTGAGAGTGAATAGGGATGAATGTCTGCACATGCATTGAAAAAGAAATATAACTTTTATACTCAAATTTTAGCCATAAGCTAGATTGAAAGCAGACTCAATGATTCAGGGATGGAAAGTGGCCATTAACGTAATTACAATATTTTTTCTTGGGACAAAAGTGATAAGTTCAGCAAGTATATAAATGTCTATTGTTCTCAAAGATTCACTAAGTCTTTTATGAGCCCTTTCATATCAATGGAAGGGCCACAATTTCTCCTGCCAGAGATAAGGAGAAAGGCTGGTTTAGGAAGTAGGAACATTCCTCAAGCCCCTGAGGGAACAGAGACCTTTATCCAAATGCCTGACCTTGATAAATGGACTTTTTCTGGTGACCAGACACTTCACTGTAATTGAAGAGCAATTTTCCTTCCTCTAGGGACATGATGCAGCATTTGTACTGGGATGTTTCTTAATAGGATCCCTTTGTGTCTTAGTCATATTATATGGGCCTGTTTTCATACACTCCCAAAAGGAAAGGTACAGATGCCTTACTCTTTTCCCTTCATACTATATTATTCAGATCTATATATTTTCCAACTGAACTCTTGCCCTTAATGGTCCTAGCCTCTGGATCTGGACTGTAAGCTTGCAAAGATAACATGACAGAGAGATTCATTGCATCAACTAAAACTATGAAAAAATAAGCCATATTTTTAGTAATAAATATTTGAAAAGTAAGTATGTGCTAAGTACAAAGGTTTTATGCAGCAGAAAATATACATGTGAGTTATGTTTTATTTCCTGGAAATGTGACTAAATTATGTCTCTATACTTTATATTCTTCTTATACATATGTGTACTTAAAAACTGGGTGGGGTGGCTGGGACCGAATCCCAATCAGGAGGGCAACCGGGAGGGTGGTAGTTCCTTTGTCTCGATAGCCTGCCTGCAGCAAGCAAGGTAGGCCCTTTGTTTGCAAGCTACCCAAGCAGCACGGAGATCTGATCTGGGCACCAGGAGAGCCATCATTCGGGTGAGTGAGTTTCTGACCCTTGGCAGCAGCCTAGGACAGGGAACTCAGACGTTCCTCATCCCTCCTATACTTCCTGGTCATCCTGCAGGGGCTATACTGCCCGATACCTCCTGTCTCTTCCTATCCCACCCAGCTTGCATCCAGAACCCTCCCACCCCCGTCTGCCTCCCTCAGGTCTTTGGCCACATAACATCTCCCAGCTCAGCTTGTTTGGGCGTTGGGACCGAATCCCAATCAGGAGGGCAACCGGGAGGGCGGTAATTCCTTTGTCTCAATAGCCTGCCTGCAGCAAGCAAGGTAGGTCCTTTGTTTACGAGCTACCCAAGCAGCACAGAGATCTAATCTAGGCGCCAGGAGAGCCATCACTGGGAAGTGACATCACTGGGAAGGTACTTCAGTGGGCAAGGAGACATGATCCTGTAAAAGAAGATCCATAGGGGAGCATTTGGAGGAAGAGATGGGCAGACGCCAATGCAAGAATTCACCCAACAATCTGAAAAACAACATGAAACCACCAGAACCCAGCGACCTCACAACAGGAGGACATGAACACCTTAATCAAGAAGAAGTAGAGAAAATTGAATTTATGAAAGTAATAGAGGCCCTTAAACAGCATGTAAAAAACGCCCTTATAGAAATGGATGAGAAGTATAAAAGAAAGTTTGAAGAATTGAGTAAATCAGTGAATGATACCATAGGAAATCAAGGAAAAAATATCAAGCAGATAATGGAAACAGTTCAAGACTTGAAAACCGGAATGGAAGGAAGGAAGACAACACAAACAGAGTGCCAGCTGGACATGGAAAATCTAGGTAAACAAATAGAGACTACAGAAACAAGCATAACCAACCGAATACAAGAGATAGAAGAAAGAGTCTCAGATTCTGAAGATACCATAGAGAAAATAAATGCACTGATCAAAGAAAACAGCAAATCAAACAAACTCTCATCACAAAACATTCAGGAAATCTGGGACACGATAAAAAGACCAAACCTAAGAATAATAGGAGTAGAAGAAAGAGAAGAAGTGCAGCTCAAAGGTCCAGAAAGTATATTTAATAAAATTATAGATGAAAAATTTCCCAAACTAAAGAAAGATATACCTATGAAGGTTCAAGAAGCGTGCAGAACACCGAATAGACTGGATCAAAAAAAAAAACATCCCCTCGCCATTTAATAATCAAAACACAAAGCATACAGAATAAAGAAAGAATACTAAGAGCTGCAAAGGAAAAAGGTCAAGTTACTTATAAAGGTAAACCTATCAGACTTACACCTGACTTCTCTATGGAAACAATGAAAGCCAGAAGGTCCTGGATAGATATACTCCAGAAACTAAGAGACCATGGATAAAAGCCCAGAGTACTATACCCAGCCAAGCTTCCATTCACTATAAATGGAGAAAACAAAATTTTCCAGGATAAAAACAAATTTAAACAATACGTAGCCTCAAACCAAGCCTTACAGAAAGTAATAGAACGAAAATCACTAACCAAGGAGTCCAACAATGACCACAATAACTCAGACATCTAGAGACCCTTCACCAGCACAACCTGAAGAAGGGATACACACAAACTCTACTACTAAAAAAGTGACCGGAGTTAACAACCACTGGTCATTAATATCACTTAATGTCAATGGACTCAACTCACCTATAAAAAGGAACAGGCTAAGAGATTGGATACGAAAACAGGATCCAACATTCTGCTGTTTACAAGAAACACACCTCAACCACAAAGACAGGCACCTACTCAGAGTAAAGTCTTCTCACAGACAGGCTGGGAAAAGGCTTATCAACAAATGGACCTAAGAAACAAGCAGGTGTGGCTATGCTAATTTCTAACAAAGTTGACTTCAAACTTAAATCAATCAGAAGAGATGGAGAGGGACATTTTATACTCATATTAGGAACAATTCATCAGGATGAAGTCTCAATCCTGAATATGTATGCCCCTAATATAAAAGCACCCACTTGCGTAAAAGAAACATTGCTAAAACTCAAGCCAGTCATCAAACCGCACACACTAATAGTAGGAGACTTCAACACTCCTCTCTCACCAATGGACAGGTCAATCAGACAGAAACCTAACAGGGAAATAAGAGAATTAATGGAGGTAATGAATCAAATGGACTTAACAGATATCTATAGAACATTCCACCCAAATAGGAAAGAATATACCTTCTTCTCTGCAGCGCATGGAAATTTCTCGAAAATTGACCACATACTCGGTAACAAAGCAAACTTCCAGAGATACAAAAAATATTAGTAACCACCTGTGTCTTATCAGATCACCATGGATTAAAGTTAGAATTCAACAACAATGCTACCCCCAGAAATCCTACAAACTCATGGAAACTGAACAGTCAACTACTGAACCAACCCTGGTTCAAGGAAGAAATAAAGAAAGAAATTAAAGCCTTCCTTGAATTTAATGAAAATAAAGAAACAACTTACTCAAATTATGGGACACTATGAAATCAGTCCTAAGAGGAAAGTTCATAGCACTAAGTGCCCACTTAAATAAAACAGAGAAAGCACACGTTGGAGACTTAACAGCCCACCTGAAAGCTCTAGAAAAAAAAAGGAAGCAGACTCACATAGGAGGAGTAGAAGACTGGAAATAATTAAACTGAGGGCTGAAATCAACAAAATAGAATCACAGAAAACAATCCAAAGAATTAATAAAACAAAAATCTGGTTCCTGGAGAAAATCAACAAGATTGATAAACCCTTATCCAAACTAATCAAATGGCAGAGAGAGAATGTGCAAATTAATAAGATCAGAAATGAAAAGGGGGATATAACCACAGACACAGAGGAAATTCAGAGAATCATTAGATCTTACTACAAAAGCCTGTATGCCACAAAACTGGAAAATGCAAAAGAAATAGACAATTTTTTAGATAAAAACCATATACCAAAGTTAAACCAGGACCAGATAAACAATCTAAATAGACCTGTTAGTCGTGAAGAATTAGAAGCTGTTATCAAAAACCTCCCTACCAAAAAAAGTGAAGGACCAGATGGTTTCAATGCGGAATTCTACCAGAACTTCCAAGATGAGCTAATACCTATACTCCTTAATGTATTTCACAACATAAAAACAGGAGAGTCATTGCCAAATTTCTTTTATGAAGCTACAGTTACTCTGATACCAAAACCACACAAAGACTCAACCAACAAAGAGAATTATAGGTCAATCTCACTCATGAACATCGACACAAAAATCCTCAACTGGCAAACCGAATCCAAGAACACATTAGAAAAATCATCCATTTTGATCAATTATGCTTCATCCCAGAGATGCAGGACTGGTTCAACATACGAAAATCTATCAATGTAATCCATCATATAAATAAGCTGAAAGAAAAAAAAAACTTATGATCATTTCATTAGATGCTGAAGAAGCATTTGACAAAATTCAACATCCCTTTATGATAAAAGTCTTGGAGAGATTAGGGATAAAAGGGACATACCTAAATATAATAAAAGCTATTTACAGCAAGCTGACAGATAACATCAAATTAAATGGAGAGAAACTCAAAGAAATCCCACTAAAATCAGGAACACAACAAGGCTGTCCACTCTCTCCATATCTCTTCAACATTGTGCTTGAAGTTCTAGCAACAACAATAAGACAACATAAGGGGATCAAGGGGATTCGAATTGGAAAGGAAAAAGTTAAACTTTCATTATTTGCAGATGATATGATAGTGTATATAAGTGTCCCCAAAAACTCTACTAAATAACTCTTACAGCTGATAAACACCTTTGGAAATGTGGGAGGATACAAAATCAACTCCAAAAGATCAGTTGCCCTCCTATACACAAAGGATATGGAAGCAGAGAGGGAAATCAGGAAAGCATCACCTTTCACAATAGCAACAAACAGTATAAAAATCTTGGGGTAACTCTAACCAAGGAAGTGAAAGACCTATTTGACAAGAACTTTAAGGCATTGAAGAAAGAAATTGAAGAGGATACCGGAAAATGGAAGGATCTCCCTTGCTCTTGGATTTGGATGATCAGCATAGTAAAAATGGCAATTCTACCAAAAGCAATCTATAGATTCAATGCAATCCCCATCAAAATCCCATCAAAATTCTTCACAGATCTTGAGAGGATAATAATCAACTTTATATGGAAAAACAAAAACCTAGGATAGGCAAAACAATCTTATACAACAAAGGAACTTCTGGAGTCATTACCATCCCTGACTTCAAACTCTATTACAGAGCTACTGTAATAAAACAGCTTGGTACTGGCATAAAAACAGAGAAGTCAACCAATAGAATCATATAGAAGACCCGGATTTTAACCCACAAACCTATGAACACCTGATTTTCGATAAAGGAGCTAAAAGCATACAATGGAAGAAAGAAAGCATCTTCAAAAAAATGGTGCTGGTACAACTGGATGTCTAGCTGTAGAAGAATGAAAATAGACCCATATCTATCACCATGCACAAAACTCAAGTCCAAATGGATCAAAGACCTCAATATCAGTCTGAACACACTGAACCTGATAGGATAGAAAGTGGGAAGTACCCTACCACAGATGGGCACAGGAGATCACTTCCTATGTGTAACACCAGCAGCACAGACATTAAGGGCAACATTGAATAAATGGGACCTATTGAAACTGAGAAGCTTCTGTAAAGCAAAGGACACTGTCACTAAGACAAAAAGGCAACCCACTGACTGGGAGAAGATCTTCACCAACCCCGCAACAGACAAAGGTCTGATCTCCAAAATATATAAAGAACTTAAGAAACTAGACTTTAAAATGCTAATTTACCCAATTAAAAAATGGGGCACTGAACTGAACAGAGAATTCTCAACAGAAGAAGTTCAAATGGCCTAAAGACACTTAAGGTCATGCTCTACCTCCTTAGCCATCAGGGAAATGCAAATCAAAACAACTTTGAGATATGATCTTACACCTGTCAGAATGGCTAAAATCAAAAACTCCAATGATAGCCTTTGCTGGAGAGGTTTTGGAAGAAGGGGTACACTCATCCACTGCTGGTGGGAATGCAAACTTTTCCAACCACTTTGGAAATCAGTGTGGCAGTTTCTCAGGATATTCCGGATCGACCTACCAAAGGACCCAGCAATACCACTCTTGGAAATATACCCAAGAGATACCCTGTCATATTACAAAAGCATTTGTTCAACTATGTTCATAGCAGCATTATTTGTAATAGCCAGAACCTGGAAACAACCTAGATGTCCTACAATGGAAGAATGGATGAAGAAAGTGTGGAATATGTACACATTAGAGTACTACTCAGCGGTAAAAAAAACAATGACTTCTTGAATTTTGCATGCAAATGGATGGAAATAGAAAACAATATCCTGAGTGAGGTGTCCCAGGCCCAAAAAGATGAACGTGGAATGTACTCACTCATAATTGGTTTCTAGCCATAAATGTCATTGAGTCTATAATTTGTGATCCTAGAGAAGCTAAATAAGAAGGTGAACCCAAAGAAAAACATATAGTTATCCTCCTGGATATGGGAAGTAGACAAGATTGTCGAGCAAAAATTGGGATCTTAGGGGAGGGGTGGCATAGGGGTAAGGGGAGATGGGGGAGAAAAGTGAGAAGGGGAGGATGGGGGGAACTTGGGGAATTCGGATGGTTTGGATAAAGGAAGGATGGTTATGGGAGCAGGGAAGCATATATCTTAATTAAGGATTCGGCTTAGAGTAGGCAATAGATCTGAACCTAGAGGGGCTCCCAGGTGCCCAGGGGGATATCCCCAGTTAGTGCCTTGGGTAGCTGAGGATAAGGAACCTAAAATGGCCCTATCCTATAACCACACTGATGAATATCTTGCATAACACCATAGAACCTTCATCTGGCGATGGATGGAGATAGAGGCAGAGACCCACATTGGAGCACCGGAATAAGCTTCCAAGGTCCCAATGAGGAGCAGAAGGAGGGAGAACATGAGCAAGGAAGTCGGGACCGTGCAGGGTGCACCCACCCACTGAGACAGAGGGACTGATCTATTGGGAGCTCACCAAGGCCAGCTGGACAGGAACTGAAAAAGTATGGGATAAAACCGGACTCTCTGAACAATGAGGACTGATGAGAAGCCAAAGAAAATGGCACTGGGGTTTGATCCTACTGCGTCTACTGGCTTTGTGGGAGACTAGCCAGTTTGGATGCTCACCTTCCTAGACCTAGATGGAGGGGGGAGGACCTTCGACTTTCCACAGTGCAGGGAACCCTAACTGCTCTTTGGACTGGAGAGGGATAGGGAAAGGAGTGGGGAGAGGGTAAGTGGTGTGGGAGGAAGGGGAGGGAAAAGGGAGGCTGGGAGGAGGTGAAATTTTTTTTTATTTTTCAATAAAAAAAACTGGGTGGGGTGAGTGAAACAAAAGAAAATCTAGTCTGTTCAATATTCCCATGACACTATAATTCTACAAGTGAACACTTTGTTCTTTGGATTAATGCTAATGGTTTGCATTTTTGTCTTCCATTTATTTTGAACACTTAGGAGGAAGACATGGGTCTCTTGTTTTAGTCCATTACAGACCATCTATATTTAATATACTGAAGCATAACAGTTAAACCTAATATATAGATGGAAAACTGTGTGGATGTAACTATATGCAGCTATGTCTTCTCATTAATTTTTTTGAGACAGGGTTTCTCTGTAGCTTTGGAGGCTGTCCTAAATTCACTCTGTAGTGTAGGCTGGCCTTGAACTCCCAGAGGCCACCTGCCTCTGCCTCCTGGTTTCTGGGATTAAAGGACTGTGACACTACCACCCAGTGTGTCTTTTCAATTTTAAGATTAGAACACATAACTCAGAATGTGTAAACGCCATGTCCATGCTGCACAAACAAATAATACTATATTACCCTCAAGAATAGAATCTAGGACATAAGAAACATCTGTTTCTTCACTTTCAATACTTCATCACAACTAGGAACATGGCAAATCCAGCCAGGAAATCTAAGATGAGTCACAGAAACATTACCAAATGTTTTTGGCAGTGTGGCATTGCCTTAAAGTAATATGGTGCACATTCTTAAGTATTGTCACCCATATTTATGCAAATAATCACAATATATTATGAACTATGGAGAATATATCAGTTTTTAAACCACAATAAATACCTTTAGTGACTGAAGTACTTACTAAGCAGATCTCAAAGGGGCACCAAATGGTTAGATGTTTTCATATTTCCTATACTTTTATTTTTTCTTCAAGGAGAATATCTCACAGATTCCATGAAACATCTTTACTAGAGTTTACCAAGGTAATATACACTTTCACTCTCTGCTGAAGAAAACATTTCCATTTCCTATAGTTTCCCTTAATCCCTTCAACTTGCAGTTTATCTGTGTCCCCAGATATTGTGAGCTAAAGCTCACATAATTTGTATCATGGACAGATCAAAAGCCACATACTCACTGTTCTTAAGCCCACTTTTCAGGTAATCCACACTCTTTAAAATTTTTGATAGAGAACTCTAAATTGTACAAAGAGCAACCTGGAATGTTATCATCTGTGAACTAATTTCTGTTTGGTGTTTCACAATTATTTTCTGTCCATTCACCACTTTGCTAGTTAATCTAATGATATGTAACTAATCTATGATATACCATAAAATGTCATATAACTGTGGCCTGGGACTTTAATAAATTACAATTAAATGTTATTAGCAATATGCTACCATATGTTGGTTTATTCAGCACAAGCATTTGGAACGTCTTCCTCATATAAGGTGCTGTGATAGATATGCAGAATGCAGCAAAGCAGCTGGATAAGCGATATTCTGACATTAGTGAAATTTTATTACTAGCAAGGAAGAACTATTGGAATTATTTAATAAGAACAGATAAAAGCTATGAAGAAGGATAAATTGCATGAGCGCATCAAGGAAATGTTGGTGAACCAAGCAGGCTTCTTTGAGTAAATAGACTTCCAAATGTTAAATAGTAGACAAAAGAGGAATCAGAAATGAAAAAATAAAGTAGACGTAAGAAAAATATATTATTAGAAAGAAAAACTCTAAATAAGGGTCCTTTTATTCCCAAGAAGTTCTGTTAATGAGTGAGGACATCACAAGATATTTATGTTAGTCAATGGAACAAAACTTCTAGGATATTCTGAACATGTGTTTAAAGAATTTGTAATGTCAAATAAAAAATGGTCAGCATCAGAGTTGTATTGCTATTATTTTCAGAATATTGTGGAAATATCATGAATGTTGCATGAAAGTTGGATTAAGGAAAGAAAGATGAGACCAATTGCAAAGGGTACAGAAGATTTCTACAGCTTACTACAGAAGTGCAACAAAGCTAGTTTAGAATTCAGATGTTGTCAGGAGAGAGAGAATAGATGAGCTGTGAAGATGGGAACTTTATTGGATACAATTGTAAAGACAAGGGTAATATTCACAATCTTTGATTATTAACCGTGAACACTAACAGTCAGAAAATATAGCACTGAGAACTTATCAACATACTTTAACATGAAAACAAAGCAATCATATTTCTGTAAGTGATTTTCCTTTCCTTTTTTTCATTTTGCTTTAAAAATTATATTATGTATTGAAAGGAATTTATACGGTATACTAATCAATTAGATGTGTTTCATAAACAATGAATCAGTTAAATGTATTTTATAGTATGACTCTTTTTCTCCTAACTAAAGCACAAAATATTATGAAACTCAAAGCCGGATGACAGGATTTGCAGTCTGTGTGAACACAGTGGACTAATCTTGCCTTTCAGGGACATCCAACTGTATTAATTTTTATGAAACATTAACTTTTCTTTTTCTATAAAGGTACATAAAAGGAAATTTTTCTACCTCACTATCATTAATAATAAACTCAAAAGCTCTTTATTCCTACTCTAAATAATTTTCTACCAACTTGGTTGCCCGCAGGAAAGGGAATTATACGTACAAGCTGGAAAAAAGAGAAAACATTTTAGATTTTAATTTTTCAGATCAATGGATAGATAGAGAAAAAACAGCGCTAGCAAATTTTGAATCCTCAAACAAAAAAAAAAACAGAAACACAAATCATATTTTATATTACAAATGGTTCTCTTGCAAATTCTGACTATAAATATTATACTTTTTTGAAGAAACAAATTACTTATGAATGACATCTGATAAATATGTTAACAAATAATATGATATCCAGGATGTTTCAGAAGGTTTGTGTATTGTCTAAAGTAGAAATGCATATTGTAAAATATAATGATCCTTATTATTTTTGGCAACTGGAGTATCATTACAGAATACCACAGGGCTTAGTGGTTCAACTAAAATAATAATTATTGTTTAAAAGAGAATCTTAAACCAGGAGAGAGAATTACCTTTATTATTTGGCTTTAGGTTCAAATAACAGAAAAAATTAATTCACTAAATGTTGCAACTAGATCAGAGTACATGAAATGCTTAGCCAACTCAATATGTACTTATGGGAAATATTTTTCATCTTACAGTCTCTCAGAAAATATGTATTAGTTCTTTACAAAAGAATTAGTTCCAAAGTAGACAGTATGTATGACTGTTCATTTAAATAACATATTTAATTATAGAAATTATAGATTTTAATTCTATTAAAGGTGAAAACACTAGTAAGCTGAGCAATAACCTAAACAAAAGGGTGTTTTGAGGAGGATAATATAATTTAGAAGAAATGATAGTTATATTATGTCAATATGTTTTTTCTAAGTAGAAATGTCAGTGCCAGCAATTTAGAACTTAAAATAACGAAGAGGGTAGCAGTAATTTAGAAAGATCCTTCTCATTTTTCATTCTTTACCACAGGCATGCCACTGAATCTGGATAAGTGCTACATTATCCAAGTCACACAGTGTCCATCCTGAACATGGTGAGTAGGTAAAATTAGAAGAGGCTGCTACTGGGCGAGACTGTGAGATTACCAGGCATTCACAGTTTCCTAGGAGTAGTGAGAAAAAAAAAGGAAATCACTAGAAGAATCTATGTTTATATGTTTATTTACTCACGTTCATGCATGTTCTATAACTTTGAGAATATGGAAAAAATAAGAAAGGCTATGACAAAAATGTATTGGAAGAGATAGATTTTTAAAAATGTTGTTCTGCTTTTTATACTTTCTATTGTCTCTCTATATTCTCTTGCATAATCATATTTGCATATCACAGTAAATATGTTTGGTCTTTTTCCCAAAATATGCCAAAACAGTTTTTGAGTATAAATTTAGTTTATATTAAACAGTTTCTTACTGCAAATATTGATTACATCTTATGTAAATTGTTTTGAACAATATATCTAATAAATACAGAGACAAGGGCATTGATAAAGTCAGCACACTAAAAAACCAAATCCAGTGACTGATAGTGAGTGGGTATTAGCACAGACCACACCTTAAAGGGAATAGGAGTTTGTTTGGGAGCCATTTTGAATGACCATGGCTTCGGAACTCCAATTTACGTTGTCTCAAATCCCATGTTCCATTGTGAAAACAGTTTCAGAAAATTGTATAATTTTATAGAACAAAAAAAAATCAGAAATCAAGACAAGTTTAAAATATATATATATATATATATATATATATATATATATATATATATATATATATATACATATTAGAGAGGTAGTTATAGCAACTAAGAACTACATTTAGACTAACACAGCAGTCCAGTCTTAGAGGGCTGAGGCCAGCCCTGTCAGCAACCTCAGTCTGTTAAAACAATTATAAGAATTTAATCCTGCTAAAATATTCCAGGAACCCTGTTTTTATCCTGTTCCAGAAATGTGTAACTGCTTATTTTGCTCCTGGAAAATTGCTTAATCACTTCTTGCAAAAGACCTGTATGTTATCTCTGGCCTGCAGAAGTGCATGTCTGCAGGAATGAAGTAACAGTGGCTTTTAGTTCCAAAAAATCTACCCAGTTTCAATCAGGGTCACAGTCTTGAACCACGGAGCTGAGGTCAGCTGCAGCTTAATAAAATCTGGCTGACTGGTGATCTGAAACTCAACATAATTACAGCAATACGGGGAAACTTTTCTATAGACCTCGGATATTATCAGAAGGCTTTTGTGTTAGTGGAAGCTAACTATCTGCTAAAATAGTAGATTTCACGGAGTTATTATTAGTCACCAGATGTCAGTGCTGACAAAACAGTAGGCAAGGAATGGCTATCCAGAGGCTAAAGTTTGACTGAGATAAGGTAATTAGACTCTCGACCTGCTGCAACATGCCATCCCCTCTATATTACTACAATTTTAGTCAGTTTTTGCAGACAGCTCATTTCAAACTCCCTTTCATTGTATTTATGCTTTCCTCTCACACATCAGTTATTTGGTCTTAAATGTATAAGCTCATATTGACAACCATTCCATAAGAACTAAGTTCATATTGAAAAAACTGTTTTGCTATATTTTGGAAAATCTTATAGAAATGATAACCTAAAGACAACTAAAAATATATTATTAAGTGATCAAAAATATATGAACTGCTTTTGCTAAGCACAAAATGTAAAATCAAAAGTATAAGTTACGCGATGGGTCTTTGTGTGTACATATTGTTAATCTCACATGAAACAGAGGAAACATTCAAATATGCAAAAATATAAACAAGAAACACAGAACACAGAAAGTTCATGTACTCAAAGAAGAGCAGTCAAATAGAAAACATGTGGTGGGCACGCATTCAACAGAGCCTGATCCAATTCTTACTCAGTTCCATGTTAGTAACTAAACCAACATTCCAGAAACACAGACCCATCTATACACACAAAAGAGACAGACAAAATTTTTTAATCAAACAGAATCAGGCAGTGAGTGACATCTCACTATTTGCCCTGAATGAGAGAATATTGGGGTCTCGTCAGACCCCTTCCAAATCCAAGAGTGGGATCCCCACAGAACAAAAGTAGATTATTATTCACTAGAAGGCCCCCATACGTGCTTGCTGCTTTTCTCAGTGCATCAGTTATCGCTGAAAAATCTGTAAAACTGAAGACAGACTCAGAGACGGACTCAGAGCATTGAACATCTCAAGGCGTTTGCTTCCTGAGGCAGCCCCTCAGACTTAGTACTGGAGCTCTGAAGAGAAGTCCAGCTTTAGAATTTGGGTGAGTGGTCTTAATCCCACTAGGGTCTCCAGAAAATGTTAATCCCATCAGTCAAGTATAAGACACCTAGCACAATTTTTGAGCCAAATTTGGAATAAGCTTTACTTAAATGCTTTCCTGGATGATTCTAGGGTTCCCAGAAAATGGTGACAAGTCACATTTTGTAGCAGCTTACAAAGACAAACCAACAAAGCTACATATTTACCACCAGGTCCAGTCAGAAGCAAGCATACATCACAATGTATTTCCTGCCTATGAAACTCCCACCTCTATATGATCAAGCACATCCAGTGCAGTTTGGTCAACCAAACTTTTTGAGTTAAGTGGAAGCATGTGGCTTGTTATCTTTTTGAACAGCAGCCTCTAGCATCTCAGAAAATATCTGTCCTTGGGTAATGGGTATGTACAGGGTAGAGGCATGTTTGTTTTATGGATCTCTTATGCACAGATATTAAAACTTAAAACGTTACATTTCGTTCTCACAAAACTTTTGCCCTGTTCCCTGTAAATAGTACTTTTATTGACAAGATTAAGATGACTTTCATGGTTCTTGTTGATATGGGAATTTGGAAACAGCTCATGGAAGCTAGAAGTTAGAAAACTTTGCAAAAATGTCAAAGCAATCATGTTTCAGGGCCTAGAGGTCCTACTACCTACTGCCTCCCCTAAAGCAATTCTGGAGACAATAAGTGGTAGAGGAGATAGCTTTATTTAATTCTTGCTTGGGGAAATCGGGTAAAGAACACAAGCCTCAGAGAAAGGCAGTCCTCATTTTTGAATGGGAAAGTGATCTTAAGGGCTTTGAGAGGCAGTTGATGAAAATTTCTCATGTTTAGATAAGTTCATTGGTCCCTGGTGGAAGTTCCCTAAAGAATAGAGACTTGTTTGACTCACCTAAAGTTTTCCAGGCCTATCATCCTATTAACATACTATAGGTAAAGAAGAGATCTCCATGAAGTTAGCACACTTTCTGAGGAATGATTAGTTTGCAAATGAAGAATGGTGATAAGTGATCTAAGAAGTAAGCAAGCCTGAGGGAGTTTTGTTTACGTTGCCTGTCTATATTTAGCTGAGGGAAACTGCTTGCTTCCAGATGAGACATCCCTTTTATAAACTTGTTGTTGTTGTTTGTTTTCTTGTGTTCTTTAATTTTAATTTGCTCTGCTACAGTAAAATATAAAATAGCCAAGTGTCAGAACAGGCATTGGAATTTTGGTCAGTATCAAATTTCCAACAACAATTAGTTCTGAAGATATTTTCTTTAAGTTAGAGCTATAGAGGCAGACAATCTCAACTGTAAAGGTATGGCAAACAACTAGAGAAGATTATATTTATGACAAATTGACATTTCATATTTCCACCTAGAACCAGAAAAAAACTTAGATTACAATTTCAGGTTGCCAAGAAGATGGCAGACATCCATGATATCAAACTTATACCCTAAATCAAGTCTAACCACTTGCCCTCAATAAACCAATTAAAAGAGACATGCTAAAACTGGAAAGAAAAAAAATAAGATCAATTCAATATGGTCAAACTTTGAGGAAAACAAAGAGATTCAAGTCGCAGTAGTCTTGGGGTTCTGGAGTTTGATCAAAGTATGAATAGAAGACCAAGTATATATACATTCCAGTAGTCCTGGTTAGGTATGGTCTTATCTATTATTCACCTATCATTGGACTTTGGCCTTAACCTGTAAGGTGGTCTGACAAGTTGTTAGAACTGTGTAAAATCTAAAATCTCTCTCAGGAACACAAATTGTGCCCTCTGACTGTTTTGTTTTCCTTCTCACAGAATGACAGTCCTGGAGAAGTTCCATATCATTGGGTTCCATTGTTTTGATAATTTGATAATCAGATTGAGAGATACAGGTGTCTCTTTAGAATATCTTCATTTCTTCCAAGTCTGTTATATTCAGACTGAGCACACCTGGCAAAAAGAAGACACCATCTTACAAAACAATAAGAGATTTCTGCCTGGGAAAAAATGGCAAGGAGAAGCTCCCTGCATACTGCAATGACATTGGTTTAGGTTTTGAGGCAACTAAAGAGGTCAGAGAGGTATCCACACAAAAAGGAAATGTCCCTTCACTGGTAATATTCCCATTTAAAGGTGGAACATTTCCAGTAACTATGATGATGCTTCAGAGGACCATTGTCATCCAGGGAACTATCTCAACTATATTTGAAAGTAAAAATATTAGAAAAATGCCACATAAATATGTATGTATAACTTTACCCCTACTTCAGGGATGTGAATATGGGTGATATCCTCACCATGGTTGAGCACAGGCACCTGAGCAAAACATGGTACTTCAATGTGCTGAAGGTGTTGATGCAAAATCACAGATCTCATGAGATTTTATTCTGGAGCTAGTTCATGTGATCATGGCTAAGAAGTACAGGCTTATGTTGCCCCAAATTACATATTCCAATGGAAAATAGTGTCATGAAGTTTTATAGCTTTGCAGAACAAATAAATTCCCAAATCAAGGCATGTTTAAAATACGTTGATTGGAGCCACTGAAAAGCAGATACAGAAAAATAAAGGAAGATTTTCTATAGACCACAGGTGCAATTTGATGACATTCTAAGCCTTTGCATTTGTGGAAGCTAGTAGTCTGCTAAGTTAAAAGATTCCAAATTGTTTTCATTAGTCATAAGATGTTAATTCAGACATACATAGGAAAAGGATGGCTATTCGGAGGGCTAAAACTAGCCCAAGATAAGGTAACTAATTTAGGGACCAGCAACATTGAAAACTCTCCACAGTACAGTAGTTCTAATCTGTCAATCAGTCTACACACATAGCTTCTTTCTAGGAGTTCTTTTTCTCAAAAATCATCAGAGCTCTCTGTACCAAGAAACAGAGAAGTTCTGAGAGGATGCCAGCTGACTCACAAGACAGAAAAACGTTGCTAAAAACAACAATAACAGATGCTTCAAACTACACATATTTCTTCTCTAGTAGTGTATATTACTCAGAAAAGTGAGAGCTGCCATCCAAAAGTAATTATGAGACAAGGAATTAGACAGACTTCCAAGTAGGCAGACAGAGAGTTTGCAGTTAGGTAATAAAGGCAACAAACTTCCAACATGATTAACATCACCCTTGCCCTCATGACCTGAGACAAAAGTCTGACATCTTAAAACAAAAGTCTTGTAGGCTTTGGCCATCCTACCAGCAGGCTCCCTGGAGATTGGTTCAACAAATTCAACTCCATGTCAGGACATGTTAAACAACAGCTGTAGGCCAATCAATCATCCTATCTTTCTTAAAACTAGCCAACCCACAAGTAGGGGAGGAAAACTCTTCAGAAAAGGAACTTGCAGAGAAAAGACTGGATTTTTTTTAGCTTCTCCAGTTCCCTACTCCCATCTGCACGCTTAGCAGGAGGTCTTTTTCTCTGTGCTTCTGCTGTCTGTCATTGTTTTTTCAACCTCAATAAATGTCATTTCTCGGTTGCAGGCTCTGCCTGCTGTTGTGTGGTGTGTTGGTTTTTCAGTGCTCCCTGTAGGTCTGAAGATTTTTCTGCCTTTTAATTCTTTAATTGGCAGAGAAAATGAACCCAATCAAGACCCTCTATAATGTCTCAATTAAAATGGGGAGGTCAATCTTCAATGGTTTCTAAGGTGGCTAATAGCTTTCTCCTATCTAAATCTAAACAGTTTGATGGAAATGTTCACAGTGAAATAATTAAGCGAAAAACAGTATCATTCACAAAAGGTAAATTTAGTTTTAGAATCTATATTCATTAGAATATTGAGCTCAATATTTAGGTTTATAGATAAAATGTTATTATGAGACTGTATATATTCATATGAGCTTTAAAAATATTCAGTTTGGATGCTCAACTTACTAGACCTGGATGGAGGTGGGGGTTCCTTGAACTTCCCACAGGACAGGGAACCCTGATGGATTTTCGGGCTGGGGGGGACTTAATTGGGGGAGGAGGAGGCAAATGGGAGGCGGTGGTGGGGAAGAGACAGAAATCTTTAATAAATAAATAAATTAAAAAAAATCCTGTAAAAAAAAAAAGAAAATTCAACGTCAATAAAGCCTTATGGAATCAAAAAAAAATATTTGGGAGGTATTATGATAGACAATGAATAATATATGAATTCATAGAATATGAATAAAATGCTATTAGAAATTTAGTTCATTTTTGGTTACAAATAGCATAAGATAGTTTAAATATCAAATCTTTTGGTGCTTGTTTTTTTTTTCTTTTCTGCTATTTTTAAAATGAGTCCCTTCATTTTTGCCTCATCATTTCTTCAATTTTTTCATTTCTGTTCAAATAGTTATATTTCCTTGGAATGTAGAGACTCAGATGTTGAAAATTTTTTTATTACAACTAACTTGTAATAGAATAATGGTACTTAAGATGGTCAGGATATTGATTTCAACTATATACCATACAATACCAAACTTTCATACCTATATAAGAAGGAATAATGAAAGCTCGATTTTCTATCTGACACATTCTTCCTTTTTATTGAACCCTTCTTACTTAGAGATATTTATATCTTTTGAAATAGTCAAAATTGCCTCTACCAAAATTTGTAAATTTAAATTTGACTGTGAATCTTAATTTTTTTCATTTTATTTAAATTTAAATGTGTTATTAAAATCACATAATTCTGATAGTCTGAGATAAACCACAAGATAGAAAGAAAGAATAAGAAGAATGCTAATCCCAAAGTTGTAAGGGAAAGACCACTGACTCAATTCATGGCCAAATGAATTAAGGCAAACAATTAATTAAAATCAGCTTATTTTAAACTTGTGTTCATGAGTTATTTCCCCCTAAACGTAGGGTTCAAGAGATCATTAAAGAACATTGGGATGATAAGGGATTTCATAGCTTAATGGTACAGGTTTTCCAAATGGGGGGTAGGTGAACAAATAGGCAGGGTTAAGAAATATATATATATATATATATATATATATATATATATATATATATATAACAAAGTGGTCACAACAAGGTATTTAATTCAACAAAAAGATATAATAACCTTTTCAAATCTAGGGAGGCTTATAAGATGGTCATAACATCTTTTTGTATTTTTTTATTTTTTATTTATTTATTAAAGATTTCTGCCTCCTCTCCGCCACCGCCTCCCATTTCCCTCCCCATTCCCAGATCAACTCCCCATCCCTCATCAGCCCTAAGAGCAATCAGAATTCTCTGCCCTGTGGGAAGTCCAAGGAACCCCCACCTCCATCCAGGTCTAGTAAGTTGAGCATCCAAACTGCCTAGGCTCCCACAAAGCCAGTACGTGCAGTAGGATCAAAACCCAGTGCCATTGTTCTTGAGTTCTCAGTAGTCCTCATTGTCCGCTATGTTCAGCGAGTCTGGTTTTATCACATGCTTTTTCAGACCCAGGCCAAATTTTGAAACTAAGATATGGTTTCTGCTTCCTGGAACAGGTATTATAGAACCATTTGTAGTTAAGGTTACAGGTGGGGAATATCCCAGTCTTTGAGAAACAGAGCTTTAATCATAAACAGGAATGAACCTAGTTTGTCTTCATGATACAATGGCTTTCAAGCCTAAGATGGAAGCAGACAATTTCATTAAAAGAAAGAAGCAACATCACAAACATTAACATGAAGCAAAAGCTTTCCGATTCAGTGCACACTGGGCAAGTGGCTATGGCCTGAATGAAAAGGAAAGAAATTTCATTTTTTTGTTTTCCAACCTAAGCTTCTCTTTATATACTTTATTGGGCAATTATTGATACTGATATTCTGTTGAAAATGACAAGTTAGAAAGAAAGCAATATACTTGCATAACCAGTCATTATGCACAATCAATGGAACTTATAAGTACACATCTATTGATGTGATGAAATGAACATGTTCTTTTTCTGAGACTTAAGCTTTTTCTTAAATCAAAGATATGCTTCAGCAACTATTATGAAATTTCTTGTAATATGTAGGGAGATTTTGGAAAGTTTTCCTAAGCATAGTGGCACCATGGGTAATTCAATGATGAGAGGTGTTGATTTATTCTAGTAGAATGTTAGCTGTAAGGTACCCATCTTAGTAAGGATTTCTATTGCTGTGGAGAGACACCATGACCAGGGCAACTTTTATAAAGAAAAACATTTAATTGGGGCTGGTTTATATTTTTAGAGATTTAATCCATTACCTTCATGGCAAGACATGGTAACATGCAGCCTGACATGTTGCTGTAAAAGGAGCTATGGCTTCTATATTTTGATCTGCAAGCAGTAGGAGCAACTGTGTGTCACACTGGGTATAGATTGAGCATAGGAGATCTCAAAACCCACTCCCACAGTGACACAGTTCCTCCCACAAAGTCATACCTACTTCAACAAGGTCACACCTACTAAAAGTACCACTCCCTAAGGGAGTCAATTTCTTTCAAACCATCACAGCCCTCTTAAAAAATTCCTTTGGTCAAGAGAAAAGGAAACTTTTGGATGGGTGGAAATATAACAATTCATTTGGACTGAATCAATTACATACCTAAGAAACTGCCTCTAGGATGATGTGCTAGCTTTGAGGCCTGCTAGAGAACTAGACAAAAAAAAACTAGTCCTTTATTGAAATACTATGCTGTTCCTTTCTAGTGTCCCACCCTTAACTTAGCTTATCAGGGCACAGCAATGCAATTTTCTAAGTCTGCCCACTTTGAAAAATTACTCAGAATGGGAAACTTCTCTTTTCCATCTGTCTCTTTTTTTTTAAAATGCTTTCCTTAAAACTTGTGTTTCCCCAACATATTTGGCTTCCTAATTATTCTTTTTCTAAAGCATCACTTCCCACTATTTGTCTGTTGTCCATGTGCGGATGTCCATGTCAGCTTAAATGGAATACCCATTTTCATTATCTTCTTCATTGTCCTTCTTTGGGCACCTGTGGATGTTTACAGTTTGACTGCCCTGAAGTCTCTTTTAAATTTTAGTAAAAGGGTTCTTGAACATTTAAGTCTCTTCTTAAGTTAAGTTATTAATTTTTTTAAACTATGATCCACAAGAGGAACCTTGATTGCCCCTGCATCAGAAGAAAGTGACAAATGCCAGGGGTTACAGGGTGATATTTCAAGAACAGCTGGGAGTAAATAACTAAAGAACAATAGGACAATGCTGTTGTAGAATATTAGTTTAACTATATACAGATGTGTTGAATTTGTTTGCGTTTCAGAATAATTGTTTAACTATGGAAAGATGTGTCACCTTTGCTTATATTGCATTTGTTTAACTGTGTAAAGATGTGTTCCTGTTTCACCTTGCCTGTCTAAGGCACCTGAATAGTATAATAAAAAGCTGAGTGGCCAATAGCTAGACAGTAGAGGGATTGTTGAAGAAGGGGTCGCTTGTTTGTCCCAGCCACTCAGCTAGCTTAGATCCAAAGTAATCACACAGAAACTATATTAATTAAATCACTGCTTGGCCCATTAGCTCTAGCTTCTTATTGGTTAACTCTTACATATTAACTTAACCCATTACTGTTAATCTGTGTATCACAACAAGGTCATGGCCTACAAGCAAAGTTTCAGCAGGTCTATCTTCTGTGACTCCATGATATCTCTCTCACTCTGCCTTCTTCCTCTCAGCATTCAGTCCAGTCTTCCTCACTTACCTAAGTTCTGCCCTATCAACAGGCCAAGGAAGTTTTTTTATTCATTAATGGTAATCACAGCATATGGAGTGGAATCCCACATCAAGGGATAGATGGGGCTGGAAGGCAGAGAGAATAAGTAGGAAGAGAAAAAGGAAAGAATGAGGAAAAAGAGATGAGAATCAGGGAGTCAGACAGTCAGACAGCCAACTGCCAGTCAGACTTCTAGTAGCATTTATAGAATGAAAGAAAGGTAAAAAAAATCCATGAAACCAAACTTAGATGAAGTGAAACAGGTTAATTTAAGTTATAAGAGGTAGTAGGGTGAGCATAAGCTAAAGTCAAGTATTAATGACTAATATAAGTCGCCACATTTTTATTTGGGAGCTGGTTGGTGTTTCAAAAGAAAGCCTTCTATACAATGTCTTACACATGTTTTCAATGATATATTTTTCTTTTCTTTCCCTGGCTGTTTTGTCTGGTCATCACATAATATATAACAATAATTTAACAAATGAGCAAATATAATAAAATACTACATACATACCAGAGGGTATGTTAAAAATTTTATGGCTAGATAACAAATAAAGCCACATTACAGTAATAAACAGATTTGAAATATTCATCCTAGGAAGTATTACTTGTTTTTCAGGGGGAAGTTTATTAAATTTTAATATAGATCATTGTCCTAATTATCAATCAAGTTGGCTCTAGAACAGATGATCAGACCAGAGACAGAAACTTGTAAAATTGTACATAGGCCCAAAGAACATCAACTTTACATAACTCTCTATAAAGTTCTCTTAACATATAATCATTGACAATATATGATAATGCCTTGACTCTATTACTTTCTTTGTGTTATAGAAATATTTATTAATTAATAAAACTTATATAAATTGATATGTCACATCCACTTACATAATTTCATGCAGGGTAGCAAAACAATGTGTTATGTTCAAGGTTTCTATGGATTCTTAGATTCCTTTCTGGAGATTTAATTGGCAGTGTTCAACATGGAATGCATAAATTATTTAAAAGCCCTTCCTCATACTTTTTAGTACTTGTATTATAATAAGAAATTTACCCTGTCATCATTTCTTTCCCATATCTTTGCTCCTTATGTTCTTCTTGAAAGAGATTCATCTCTTTACTGAAGGGTGTCTGGTTTTATTTGACTATGCAGCCTTTGCTTATATTTGACAAAAGTGAAGGTCAACCCATGCATAAATTTTGCTCTCTTTGACCTCTGTCCCACTAAATATGCCATTTAATCTGCCCAGAATGTCATCTCCACTTTGCAGTCCTAAACATCTGCCTCACTCATTAAAAACTTTCCCAGGGTCATTGATCCTAATTATACAATGTAACTTCATTCTATGCACCTCCTTTAAAACACACATACACACACACACACACACACACACACACACACACACACACACACACACTAAAAGCTAAAGCACTTAATGGGAATGACTTATAATTGCTTTATAAATGCTTTATACCTGTACCTAATTTCCTTCGATTTTTCCACTTTTCATTAAACCAAACGTCTGACTAAAGAAAACTTGCTTTTTTATTTCTTAAGATTTCACTGCACTCAAAAAAGTGTTCAGCATTTAGTAGATGAACAATGAATTTGTTGGTGAAGAAAATTAATAGCTGACATTGGTAAACTACAACTCTTCATGCTTTGGATTTTATATTTTTCAAAAAGAGAATATTATAAAGGCAATTTACCATTGAAAAGTATTTTGAAATCCTTGAACAGAGGAAACTCTTCAACAATTGCATGAAATACAGCTGCAGTTGTAATAATTTTTGGATGCCACTCTCCTGCAAATCTGCCATCTAGCAACAAAAGAAATGGCCATTTGAAAAAAAAATGGTTAACAAAGTGCTGTGCAAGGTCAAAGAGTTACCTCTTCTACCCTACATCATATTGTGGATGCCCATATCCTGATACTAGAAAAATAATTTTGAGGAAATTTTATCTAAGTTAAAACTTTTGAAAAAAAATAAGATCTATTCCAAAAAGACTTAACTATGGTCCGTCTTAGAATGACTATTTATTTTCCCAATTTACCAGGTAAAATTAAAATGATTCTTTCAAATAAATTCTGTGATATTAATTAGTTTTAGACTATATACATTTAACCCCATAAAAGCCTGTAAATCTTATGGATATGAATTTCAATAAATTTAATTCTTATCCAATGATGATTAAAAATACTGAATAAGAGAAACTATATTATAATAAAAATTGATTATTAAAAAAATTTACAAATTTTTTTAGGAAATTAGTATAAATAATTGAGAAAATATATGTTGCAAGTTATTGAAAAATGACTGACTTCTGTCTCTTAAAACAGGATTTAATACACTATAATGCATCTATATACTATGCATTTAATATAATATAAATGAATAAAAATGATTTTGTATCACTTATATTATCAAATTACTACTTTTGTCTGTACTATTCCTTTTACATCTTTTCCTTTTTCAGATCTCAGTTTGCTTTTTCAATTTCTCAAAAAAAAATCTAGAATCTTAATTTTTAATTTATGTTATTTAATAAAAAATTATATCAACAGATGAGAGTTATATGGATTCACACAGAACAAACAGATGTCATTAATTTTAGTAAATGTAGGATGAATAAAACAAGGTAATTATTATACCCATCATTTGTGAGGTAGAGGCAGAAGGATCAGTGCGGTTCATTGGCCAGTCAACTTAGTGTAATTTTTTTCCAAGTTCATTTTTGTATCTGTGGCTCTTTGCAAGAGGTTTTATAGTTCAACTCCTTCCCTCCTTCTCTCTCTCATGATATCTTAATATTAATATTTGTTACTTAAGAGATAAAAGTATTTTGCTGTGCCCAACAGGTTTGAAATGTGTGTGCATAGTGGAAAGCTTAAATTGAGCTAATAAGTGAATCCACTTTCTCACACCACTTTTTGGCATGAGGAAAGTGGCCCATCCTCAGCCACTTTCAAATACACAAAACATTGCTAACTGTTGTCACAGTGTTATACAATAGACCTTTTGAACACATTTTACTGTCTGCTTGAAATTTTCCCTCTTCTGAATAATGTCTCCCTACTTCCTCCAATCATAGTGTTCAAATTTGTGATATTTCACAAGTAAGTACAAACATGCATCATTTATCTTTTTGTACCTGGCTTATTCAACATAAATAACATCAAAGTTCATTTGTATTATTGCCAATGACAGAAATTTCCTTTTTTAAAATGTATATTTTAATCTTTATTTTTAATGTGTGTGCTTGTGCATTTGTACTCATATAGGAGTGCCTGTGAAAGGCCAGAGAAGAGTATCAATTTCCTGGAGCTTGTTACAAGCAGTAGGTTGCCCATCATGAGAGTTTTATAAAAGTAGTGTGCTCTATTAACAGTTGAGCCATATCTCCAGCCTGTTTTTCTATTTTTAAGGCTGAATAATAATTTATAAGAGTTGAAATATAGCAGCTTACTTTTCTCTTCTCAGGGTCTTCATGGTATTGCAGTTTAAATCAATGAGAAAAATTTACTCAGACAAAATTACAGTTGAGAAAAAAATAATTTTTTTAAAATTTAATTTCACAAGAAATATGTCACCTTGTTTATATGCTATATATTAGAAATATGTCACTATACTCCAGAAAAGGGAATTTAAATTTTTTCTCTTCAAGGGGGAGACAGAATAGAATAGCATGGCATTTAAAACCATATGTCACTTGAAAAAAGTTTGTTTCTGCAATTATGTGTAGCAATTTAATATGATAAAAAATTGCTAGACTAAGTCAATAATGCAAGGCCATATAAGGTTTTAGACGGTTACCCTTCTCTATGCCCTATCTGCTTGTTTAAACCTACTTTTAAGAGAACAGTGTAACAGTCAACCTTGTTTGCCTTGGATTTCCCATGTAATCAACTTTAAAATCTAAATGCAAAGCTATAATCTTAAATTATATACACGTGTATGTCCAAGACCCAAAAAGCAATGCATGTGGTATGTATTCATTTGCTGAAACCAGCAAATATGATTATAGCAGCATAATAAAAATGAATATACACAATATATAATGGACACAGCATGTGGTCATTGCTTCAAAACATTTGTTTCTTTGTTATCTCAATCAATTGGAGACAACAACTTTATCCCTTGAAAAACACTGTTATAAATTCTTTAAATCACCTCTCATTCTTTCCCCCTGTTATCCTTTCTGTGATGTTCAAAAAATAGAGAGTAAGGCCCTTTGTTAGGGACATACAGTTACAGACTGTTGCAAAAAGCCACTTGCTTATCCTGGCCACCCAGCTAGCTTACACCAAAAATAATTACACAGAACCTATATTATTTAAAGAACCGCTTGGTCCATTAGCTCTAGCTTCTTATTGGTTAACTATTATATCTTAATTTATCCTATTTCTAGTAAACTGTGTATCGCCACATGGCATTGGCTTACTGACAATGTTTTGGCATGTCTAGCTCTGATGGCTCCATGGCATCACTCTGAATCTGCCTTCTTCTTCCAAGCATTCAGTTATGTCTTTCCCACCTACCTAAGTTTTGCCCTGCTATAGGCTCAAAGGAGTTTCTTTATTCATTAACCAATAAAAGCAACACATGGACAGAAGGACCTCCCACATCATTTCCCCTTTTCTGTTTAAACAAAAGGAAGGCTTTATCTTTAACATAGTAAAATTGTATATAACAAAACAGTTGTCAAGCAAGAATTACAGTTACAATATTTATATCTACTTGATCTTTATTCATAACTAAGGAAAAATATAACTATAACTATAAATTCTTCAACTCCATCAAAGACTCAGAAGGATATGCTATTACCTCTTAGGTAAATCATAAGTACATTGTATGAAACTTACAAAACTCTAGAATGAAAAAGATATCTCACTGCCTGGACAGTCACCCAAACTTCTTCTGTACTGTTGGGGCATCCATCTTCAGCCTACAGGCTCATAGTATGCAGCAGACTTTTCCACAAAGCAGGAATTTTAAAGACAGTTTTGCCTATATTGGAAGTTTGTCAGTCATTTTCTTCTGTGTCCTGCAGAATGTCTAGCAGACTCTTTCATGTGTAGCAGGAACCCCAAAGTATCATCTCACCTTCAGGTAAGTTCAGCAGTCATTTCTCTGTGGGTCCTGCATGGCCAGTTCAGCAGTCCAGGCAAGACTAATGGCTAGCAAACTCCATAAGGAGCCTCTTCAATGCCCATCATTCTCTTGAAGTAGCTTGGTGCTGCCAGGAGCAGATGCTCATCACTGTCATGAAAAGTCTTAACTTCTTAAAATATTTTAAATGGCATATTCTGAAGGTCTCTGAAAGATTTGAAGAATACCTATCTAACTGAAATATACCTCCATATATTTAGAAAACCTAACTAACGTGACTACAATCTTGACTATTATAGATGACTATCTATTAATGTATATTTTTAAATTATACATTACATTTTTTAAATGAGCTGCCAAACACAATACCTTAATTAAGATCAGAAATATATATATATATATATATATATATATATATATATATATATATATAATTTACCTTAAATTTGTATCAATAAACCAAGATCTATACCAATGCAAATTATTCATATCTATATCATATACTCCTTCAAATGCAAACAAACATTTATAAGCAATATTTGGGAATATGGGCATAGTTCAGCTTCCTGCTGATTGGGAGCACTCTTAATCAGGCCTTTTATGGTGTATCCTGTGTGCTAGGTTCATCTCAGTCAGCAGTTGGGCTAAGTAATTTTTTAGGGTGTTCACAGCAACCTTTCAGGTAGTCTTGGTCCATCAAACCATATTGGGCTGGAAGCAATCCACAGGTTCTCATCTTCTGTGAAAACAAAAAAGAACCTTTTTTCCAAAGCAACATATGCTTAGACTCAATTTTTGGAATCAAGATACCTTTATGTTGGTTTAACTTAGCAGTCCATACAATGAAATGTCTCTTTGTACTTAGCTCCTTCACAGTAAACATATTCAAAGAAGACACAATAATATACATAATTGAGACTCTCTGCGTGTTTTCCATCTTTATGTGGCTTATTTTTTACTCTCTTTAAAATCTTTACCTTATTTTTTTTAAAGAATTAACTTTATTTTATGATTTTCTATACTCTTTTTCTTCTCTCTTCCAAGCCTACATGCACTTACCCAACACTATGACTCATCTAGATTTGTCTTTATTGCATACCTGTAATTCTTTACTGTCTTGAAGAGCTTTTAAAATAGTAAGCATCTTTGTTGCAGTTGCTCTGGATGCTGTCTCCACCTCTGTCCACTTTTAAAATGGTGGAGGAGCCATTACTGCCAGGTTTGGTAGGAGCCACGCTCAGCACTTTAACTCTGAGAATGAGTGTGCAACACATGATTCCTTTTTATCTGAGTAATAGTTAAATATTCCTAGCACCATACTATTCAGCCTGGAAATCTCTCTGTGTATGGAGGCAGGAATTTGTAATGCTCTCCTGCTTGTGCACACCTAGTAGATCTGATCCCACTGCCTGCTCATGCAGGGAGCGCTGAGCCTTGGGCATGGTCTCGGCTACTTTCTTCCTGACCCCGAGTGAGCACACAAACACCCAAGCCCACAAATGCCATTGAAATGTTCCATAGCTTGATTTCCAGGAAGCTGCATTTTAAAACAGCATAGCTTTTTCTTCTACTATAGCTGAATCAGGAAAACCTCTCTTAACAGAGCTGTGTCAAGCCACCAGCTGAAAAAAAATGCAGCTGAACTTTGCTTTTTCTGTCTAGAATTCCTTTTCAAGCCCTCTCAGGTTTTACATGGATTTAGTCCACCATGCACATTTGCATCCATTTGTTACAAGAAAACTGCTTTTTGATACCTGTTTTGTTATATGTAATTTTACTATGTTAAAGTTAAATTCTTACTTTTTATTTTAGCAGAAAAGGAGAGGTAATGTTGGAGTCCCTTTTGTGTGCTGTGATTACCCATTAATGAATAAAGAAACTACTTTGGACCTATAGCAGAACGGAACTTAGGTAGGTAGAGAGGACTGGACTGAATGCTGGGAGAAGAGGGGCAGAATCAGGGAGATGCAGTGGAGCCCCAGAGAAACTTTCCTGATAGTCCACGACCTTGTGGTGAGGCACAGATTAATGGACAAGGGTTAAATTAAGATGTAAGAGTTAGCCAATAAGAATCTAGAGCTAATTGGTCAAGCAGTGATTTAATTAATATGGTTTCTGTGTGGTTATTTAGGTTCTGGGTGGCCAGGACAAACAAGCAGCTCCTTCTTACTACATCAGACATGGGGGCAAATAAAACACCATTCATGTAGGCACAGATTTATACTCATCCAACAGACAGACAAAAAATATTGGACACATGGAGAGAAGCAGAAAGTTCAAATCTAGACTCCCTCTAGCTTAAATTATACCATTGGGAAGTATTTTGTCAGTTTATTTTCCTCAATACAATACCAATGAATTACTGGTGACACTAGTTTTAATTAATACATTCAAGATGATTGTAATTATGACATTTCAATAATAAAAATATGTAAAGGAAAAAGTGTCTGAAAAAATAATTTAGTAAACATACATATACATATGTACACACAGCACACAGACATGTGTCAGTAAGACTGACCTCTTACATTTTAAGCAGTCGTAGTTCACTCTAACACTCATACTCAGTTATTACTTCTAAATGGAGTTGTTTAAGTTATATTCAAATTATACTAAGTAAAGCCATGTATCATCAATTTATTAAAGTACAAGTTATTGGTAAAAGAATGCTCTGTTTAAAAAAAAATGTTTACCTTTGAACTCTCAAGTTGACCAAAGAGTCTCATGTGAATCGTTATTATCCCAACAATACAGTCTTATTTTTAAAGATTAAGTAAATATGATCTTGTAAACAGATTCATGCAAATTTCTGTTGTGTTATGTTTATTGTATCATATTTTAATCGACTGCATTCTCGTCGATTCTACGTATTCTATTCTATGTAACTAAGTGGTACAGTGAGATAATTTGGCTTTATATGTATTAGATACTTGTGGTGCATATAAGATATATTCCTAAATTAAACAATCTAAAATCTTTGAATCATATAAATAAAAATAACTGCCTCAATATAAAGTCCAGGAATATCAGGGCATGGATACATGAATCTTTATTTCCAATCCCAGCAAGCAGGAGGCAGTGGCAGGTTGGAATATGTGAGAGAGTCTGAGACAAGTCTGGTCTAAATTGTGAGTTTCTGATCTACCAGAGATATATAGTGAGACTCCATTTAATAAGAAAACAAAAGAATCCCAGGGCATTAGAAACAAAGCATCGAAATGCTTATATCTTCATTCATCCAGGATTTGTTTGTAAATCAACTATAACAACATCTGAAAACTTGTTAGTCATCTGTCTTCTACATCCCACTGGAACCTTAATAAAACAGAATTTCTGGGTTCTTACATTACAATTAGTTTTATCAGTCTATCAACATGACTCTTAATCAGACTTACATTTTTAATAACTGCTTAATGTTGTGATTGGCAACCCAAAAGTTGACAAAACATTAAGCCTATTATTTTTCTTAATTTCGTAACTAGTTCTTTCGTTGTAGAACTGAAATATATATCAAAATGATATTATATGGCAACTTTTTCTGCATGAAAAATGACATTTATGAAAAGCAATAAATACCATATCTATTGTAATTCATGATTATTTATCAGAATTCCAAATCAAAATATCACATAGATACTTTCACATCACTGTTTATTTTGGCACTATTAACATTACCTACCTTATGTAATAAGCATAAAGGTCTATCAACAAAGGAATGTATAGATATGATGCAATATAGATAGATAGATAGATAGATAGATAGATAGATGCAATAGAAACTTTTCAACTGTAATAAAGAATAGTGTCATTTGAAAGAAAATAGATAGAACTAGTGATAATCATATCAAGCAACTTAAGTCAGTTTAAGAAAAACAAATTATATATGTATTTATATATATATATACTTTTATTTGTGCTTACTAGATTTCGTATAAATATATATATATACACACATACATAAATACACATATGATGATAAAGTATAAAAAATAACTAGGAAACCAAAGGGGACTATTGAGATGGAATTGAGCATATGAATCATAGGGAGTATGGAGATGAATTCTCAACATACAATGTATACTTGTATGGAAATTTAAAAGAAATCAAAAAACACTCTTAATAATTACATTACCAGCATATATGCATCCTAAATACATAAGAAACTTCAGCCTATACAGAGAAACAAAAGACCAAGTAAGGATAAATAGCCTTAATAGCCTGTACAAGTATGGAATTGGCAAATTAAGATGTCTTGACATGAAATGATTTAGTTAAAGCATTTTTAACAACATTCATGCCCCTACAGTCTAAAGAATTGGATTTATTTTTCTGTAATAAGAACCTTTTTTTCCATTTATTTATTTATTAAAGATTTCTGTCTCTACCCCGCCACCTCCTCCCATTTCCCTCCCCCTCCCCAATCAAGTTCCCCTCCCATGTCAGCCCATAGAGCTATCAGGGTTCCCTGCCCAGTGGGAAGTCCAAGGACCACCCACCTCCATCCAGATCTAGTAAGGTGAGCATCCAAACTGCCTAGGCTCCCACAAAGCCAGTACGTGCAGTAGGATCAAAAACCCACTGCCATTGTTCTTGAGTTCTCAGTAGTCCTCATTGTCCGCTATGTTCAGGGAGTCTGGTTTTATCCCAGGTTTTTTCAGGCTTAAGGCATACAATTATTGATTCATGATTCTTTCCTTGAAGTTCCCAAGTATGTAAAAGGATTGAGACCTTCAACACTTTAGGACTTGGTAAATATAGAAAAAAATATATAAAGCTAAGAGTATTTCTATTCACACTCAAAACAGGTATGAAAACAGATTCTCAAATATATATATTTGGCTGCACAAACATAAAACCCTTATTGTCAATGATATCACAGAAAAGGCAAAAATGTACTTTCCACCTATAGTTGTGGAAAATAGCTCAAGCTAGGCCAGTGTCTCATTTTCTCTTCCTTCTGCCTGTGGATCAAAACGTGGAACATGCAGCTCCTTCTTCAGCACCATGTATGTCTGCATGCTGCCATGCCTCCTACCATGATGATAATAGACTAAACCTCTGAACTGTAAGCCAGCCTCAATTAGATGTTTTCCTTAATAAGATTTGGAATGGTTATGGTGTCTCTTCATAGCAATAGAAACCCTAAGACAAGATAAAGGTTTTTTTAGGAATTCTACTACTATGATAAACAGCCATGACCAAAAGCAAGTTAGAAAGAAATGGTTGTGTTTCATCGTACAATTCCAGGTAACAGTCCACCACTGAAAAAAGCCAGAACATGAACCCAAGCAAGTGAGAAACCTGGTGGAAACTTATTTAGAGGGGATAGAGAAGTGCGGTGTACCAATTTTCAACTCTTGGTTCACTCAACTTGTTTTCCAATAGCACCCAGGATCACAAGCTCAAGAATGGCACCATACACTGTGAGATGGGCCTTCTCATATCCATAATAAATCAAGAAAATAATAACCAAGGTTTGCTCAGAGGACCACTGATGGGAGCATTTTCTCAAGAGAATTATTCTCATCTCAAATGATACTACTTGGGTCAAGTTGATTAAAAACAACAACTAGCAAATGCAAAGTAAAATGCCAAGTGACTTTCAGCAAATCTAAACAAAAGTATCAAATTTATTAAATTATTTGTGGCTATTAGAGTGACCCTAGTAAGGCAGAGATCAGAAGAAAAAAAATTGCTGGACTTACTAAAATAATTAACAAACTGCAAGAAAATTTTGTGCTCATTACGAGATATTTTGAGTCTACTTAATTTTAAGGAACTTTCCAACAACCCAATTCAGAATGCATTATTTTGTTTTCTTCATTCCTTCTCACTTCATCTGGTAAATTCCCTATTACTTCTGATCCAGAACATATTATTCATATATATATATATATATATATATATATATATATAGTATTATATGTAATATAATACAACTGCACGTATGAATATATGTGTGCATATATTATAGGTATTGTATATGCATAACACTTATACATACTACCATATATAATTATATATCATAAGTATTATTTATATAGATTATGTTTAATATAATCATATAATTATGCAAAGGGGTATTGCATATGATATGGCACATTAATATACAGCATATTATATACTTATATACTTTATTGACATGCATACACTTATGTAAATATATGATATATTGTATGTATGTATTCATATGAGCATGCACCCTTCAAATTCCATATATTTTTGTTGAAATAAAATATGGAAAAAACAATAAGGAACTCATAACATCAACCTAGTTACAATATTTAACCTTGAAAAGTATACACACACATATATAAAATCAGGTTTGCACTTTTGCATACAAAATTTTCGGAGAAATCAGAATTCTTGTTAGTTCTTTGTAGTTGAAATGAACAAAAGTATTCCATTGGAAAGTGATGTTCCTAATAAGACTCACAAGCTTATGTTCTGTTGTACCAACTGCAGTGAAAGCAATTTAAGAAATGAAATGCTGCAAAGGCATCATTGTGTTCATAGATGCTATTTACTATCCTCATTCTTTTTTATGGCATATTTGTATCAATTCCTATAGAATTTTACCCATTCATACAATAAATTTCACCTTTTTTTTTCTTGTGTTAACTCCTCCCAGAACCTCCTACAGATCTTCAGACCATCCTAACATTTTGTTCTCTATTAATTTCTTTTGATAATATACACAGTACAATTTGTGCTTCCCATAGATCGAAGCAAGGGTATAGGACTGTTCTCTAGAGTGTGGCCAAACTACTGGTGCAGGAGAATTGGCTGTATTCTGTCAATCATGTTATAAAAATAAACGCTGATTGGCCAGGCAGGAAATATAGGTGGGAAAACCAGATAAGAAGTAGAAATGATGTCATGAGAACAGGAGAATTCTGGGAAGGAGGAAGGAAGTTGATTCCTCCCACTCCTGCCTAGGCCACCAAAGCTGCAGGATGTGATCTGCCTGACTGAAAAAGGTACTGAGCCACATGGCTAACATAGATCAGAAAAATGGGTTAATCAAGATGTGAGAGTTAGCAAGTGAGAAGCTAGAGCTAATGGACCAATCAGCTTATAGTTTATGGAGACCTATGTGTGATTTTCTTTGGGGCTAAACAGTTGTGGGGGACCTGGTGGGAGGAGAGAAACAAAAACAAGCAGGCCTGACCCCGTTCATGTTACAGATTGATGCCCAAGTGATTAACTGCATCCACAGAAAGCCTGAAAAAGCTTGGGAAAGACTAAAGTAAAACATTTCGGTTTTCAGCCATAGCAGAACAAAAGCTGCTGTTTTAAAATGCTGACTTTCTGGGCCTTCCCTCCAGGGAAAACTATGACTCTTTCAAGCAGCAAGTTCGGACTATGGAGCTATGGATACATTGTTGCAGCTTGCTTCTTGACAAGAAAATGCCATAAGAGCTTTTGACTGTTGTTTATGGACACAGCATTGCAGCTTGCTTGCTGGCAAAGACCTTAAAACGCCATACAGTTGTGGCAAAAAACTTCTCCATATTCCTTACCAAATTAAAGACCCATATGGTCAGAAAAAGAGAGATATACAGTAAAGAGAGATTCAAAGAGTAAGAAAACCTCTAAATGGTTTACAGTGTGTTAAAAAATATATGCAGGCTAAAGATTATAGTTCTCAAAAAAAAAAGAAAAGTAAAGAAAGAAAGAGAGTAGCCTGGGAGGCAGAGACAGACAGATCTCTGAGTTCAAGGATAGCTTGGTTTACAGAGGGAATTCCAGGACAAAGTTATACAGAGAATCTGTCTCAAAAAGCCAAAAGTTAAAAGTAAAAATAGAAGTAGAGGTTAAAATAAAGCCACGTAAAGATGGAAAATACACAGAGAATCTTGATACCATATGTTATTGTGCTCTTATTGAATTGTTTAAATGCTGAGGAAGGAGCAACTGAGGAAGGAGCAACAGCTGCTACAACATATTTTCTTATAAATGCTGTAGAATTAATCCAAGATAGGTATTTGAAAATACCTTGACTTCACAGTTGAAGTCAAAAGGTATGTTACTTTGGAGAAGAGATTTTGCTTTTGTTTCCACAGAAAATGAGAGGCTGTGGATTTATTCAGAGTTAAGAAAAATCAAGTTTGATCAAGGAAGACCTCCTGAGAAGAATCCAGCAGGAATAGATGGCCCAGATGTCTGAGTTCTTCATCCAGAACAGGTTCAAGACTGCTGCCTGAGATGATTAAGACTCAGAGGATACTTCAGTCAGGAGATCATAACTCTAAATTTTCTTTAGGTCCCCATAAGATTATCAGCACCCCCAACCAGCTGGAAGTAGCCTGAAATACTACACCCACATTCCCATAAAATGGACTATGGATATTTTCCTTTGTTTTTTTTTTTTAAAGGGGGAGGTGGTGCAGGAGGATTTTCTGTATTCTGTCAATCATGTTATAAAAATAAACGCTGATTGGCCAGGCAGGAAATATAGGTGGGAAAACCAGATAAGAAGTAGAAATGATATAATGACAACAGGAGAATTCTGGGAAGGAGGAAGGAAGTTGATTCCTCCCACTCCTGCCTAGACCACCAAAGCTGCAGGATGTGATCTGCCTGACTGAAAAAGCTACTGAGCCACATGGCTAACATAGATCAGAAAAATGGGTTAATCAAGATGTGGGAGTTAGCCAGTGAGAAGCTAGAGCTAATAGGCCAATCAGCGTATAATTTATGGAGACCTATGTATGATTTTCTTTGGGGCTAAACAGCTGGGGGTACCTGGTGGGAGGACAAAAACCCCAACAAACAAGCAGGCCAGGCCCCCTCCATGTTACAAACTACCAGAAATTACAACCTTAAAAATAGTGATTTTCCCTCCCCTATAAGCAATCAACTATCAATGCTTTCTCAATTAGGTTTGGGGGCTCATGATCCCATAGCTACCTCCAGAATGTTGTCTGCTAGACATATCATGAAATAGATTATATCTGAATAAAACAATACTGTTTTTCTTTCCATTATTCCATGTGCAATATGAGAATTGTTTTCATAAAATTTTATAATTAATTCAGAGGTATTTTCATCAATAAGGAAGATGTGTACAAGTGTTAAGCAAAGTAAGACATTTTATATAAGAAACGTGAATATCTGTAGATTCAAATCTGAGTGAAGAGTGTTGGAACCAATTTCTCATGCCTTTGAGGGACACATTTTTGTGAATGGTGTAAGACAAAGGCCCAGCTACATTATTTTGTACTAGTTATTCAGTTTTACAATAGTATTTATTGCCATCTATTGAAAGATTGCTTATATACATGCTTAGGTTTATCTGTGTACTGTTTTAAAACTATTTTTCAATGTGCCTGTTTTTATTTTGTTCTTATTCAATAAATACTTATTGGAAAACAATCAGTCACTCTTTAGACATTTGAAAATATATAAACATACATACATACATGTGTCTGCTGAAAATGCCTGCTGTTAGGACAGTTGCATCTAGTTTTAATTATAAACCTGTTTATAACTAGACATTTTAGTATTTTGTTCAATTTCATACTCTAAACTGTTATTACTCAGAACTTCAGCATGTTTTAATTTATTTTGATAGTTCACTAAATCAACTTAGTGTCTGGATGTACATGATTGTGGAGTCACTGATGGGAACCAGTAAAAATATATCAGTGGGCACATTCTCAAAAAAACATTCTTCCTCAACTAGCAAATATTGGCTGTCAATAGTTACTCAGTAAGAGATTAGGCCAAGAGATCATCTACTTCATTTATGATACACTTTTTATTTGTTTGTGTCTCTATGTGAGTTTGTGCACATAAATTTTGTGTCAGCAAACATCAAAAAATAGTATCACATCCCCTGGAGCTGGACTTGCAGGTGCAGGTGAGTCATCCTACTGAAGCTTAAATCTAATTATTCTTAATCAATAAAAAATCGGGAGTCAAATATAGGGATAGGAATCTGAAAGGTCAGAGAAGCAGGGAGCAGCAATTAGTCACCTAGTACCTCTTTCATTCTTCCATCCGAAAGGATGGAGACCCTCTCTTATTGCCTCCTTACTACTTCTTGTCTCCTCTTATCTACACTCCTACAAATCTCTATGGTTAATTTTGGTAGGCTAGTGACTAGCTCTGTCCTCTTAATCCAAGCAAGCTCTATTTTTTACAATATAATCAAAATATCACACAATACCCTATATGGGTCTGGGAGCTAAAACAGAGTCCTCTCACAAGCACAGTATCAAAAATAATGTTAGAAAGTTGAGAAGGGAGTGTGTTGGGGAATCGGAGGGGAGTTTGATGGAGAAAACAATAGAAGCATATGTAAGATTATATCTTATTATATACCATGGATGAAAATAACAAAAACAAAGAAAAATTAATAATACTAAAGATAAAATTGTCAAAATATTTTTAAAACATTACACTTTCAAACATATATTCTTTTTCTGGAGTTTAAATTTCCTATCACACATAAATAAATCACATTATCTTATTAAACAAACTGCCATTATTTTACTATAATAAGAAGAAAATTATAGATATTGAACTATAATTAGTCATCTACACCTGGAAAGATGATTCAGCAGTTAAAACCCATTGCTGCTCTTGCAGGTTCCATTAGCAGAATTAGCATGATGGCTAAGAAACATTTGTAAACCCAGTTTCAGGGGATCTAGTGCCCTCTTCGGACCTGCATGGTCCCCAGGCATACACATGGCACATATACATACACGTATAAGAGTATGTATATACATAAAATAAAAAAAAAAACAAAAAAATCATTAAAATTTATTTACTATGAAATTAAGATTTAAACAACTAAATATAGGGCAATCAATAATCTAACATTATTATTTAAAAATAAGTTATTGCTTCTATTATAAAATTTTGAATCATAAAATACATATTATGTATTTTAAGAGAAGAGATCTTAAGATTCTTAATAACAATGAGCACCAAATAAGATTTTAGACTCACACATGTATCAATATATGCCCGTGGCGTCAGCAAGATGGGCAAGTGTCATGGTCTCCATACTGCCAATAAGCTCCACAGCCACCAACAGGACCAGAAGTGGCATGAATAATAAAAGAAAGCCCACTTGGGCACAACCCTGAAGGCCAATCCTTTTGGAGGTGCCTCTCATGCCAAGGGAATCGTGCTGGAAAAAGGAGGAGTTGAAGCCAAGCAACCAAATTCTGCTATCAGGAAGTGTGTTGGGGTGCAACTCATCAAGAATGGCAAGAATATCATAGCTTTCTTTCCCAAAAATGGTTGCTTGAACTTCGTTGAGGAAAACGATGAAGTTCTGGTTGCTGGATTTGGTCGAAAGGGTCATGCTGTAGGTTATATTCCTGGAGTCCGCTTTAAAGTTGTTAAAGTAGCCAATGTGTCCCTTTTGCCCCTATACAAAGGCAAGAAGGAAAGACCAAGATCCTAAATTTTGACAGTGGAAGCACAGTAATAAATTTTCCTATTCTGAGAAAAAATAACTAAAAGTGAGTAATTTTATTAATGGTAAAATTTTTCAATTAATATATTTATTGATTTGATTTTACAACCTGAGAGGAAAGAAAATTGTTACATTTTGCATAACATCATTAATGTAAAAATACATTTAATTCTAGGCTTTTATAATCAATTGGGTTTGCCCCTAAGTGTCAAATACCATATTGAATGCCTTTCATGGATTATGTCTTGAATTCACTATTTGAAAAGTTATAAATAAAAAAAAACTTGTTTTAAATGTTAGCAATTTCCCTGGGATGTTCTTGTTGGGGATTTATCTCAATGAACCTTGGTTATGAATATTACTCATCTAAAGGTTCTTTCACTAATTAAATCAGACCATATAAGTAAAATGTTTGACCACAGATAAGCACATTTTAGGAACTTAATAATCATGAATTAATGTTATCATTATTAATATTTAACTCTTACAGTAAAACAATGGGTAATTTCACTTTTTTATTTAATTTTTTTGAGGCTGTTAAGCATAGGTACTGTATTTAATGTTTCTATACCTCTTTCTATCAAAATTTCTTCCCATATTTACTCTATTCCTTCTCAAATTCATGTGCTTAGGACTGTTGACTTGGGATTGGATAACATATCAGCAAGCATATCACTGGAGAAGATTGTTTTTTTGTTTCTTTGTTTGTTTTTCCCTTCTCTTAACAACCACTGATTGCCTGGTAGCTCTTCATCAGTGTGTGGAGAGGGGCCTTAGAGAGAGAAATAAAGAGGGAGAGAGATACTTCTTTCATGCATACTAGCATATCAACTGGTGTTGATGTCATTATGAAGGGCTTGTTCAGGCAACCATATTGTTGGGATTGGATGGGTGCAGCCCTCCAGTCATGTCTAGAATATACTATCTAGTGACAGACATTCTGGTCCTTTTAATCTTTCTATCTTTCCATTCCCTCCTCTGCAATGTTTCCCGAATCTTAGGTGTAGGGATTTCAGATGTACTGTTAACAATAGGAACCCCACGGTTAGGTGTTCTCTGCATTTTGACCAGTTGTGAATTTCTGCAATAGCTTCCATCTGTTAGAAAGCAGAAGGTTCTTTAATGAGAGATAAGAGCTGTCCTTATCCATGGTTATATGGGTACATGTTTATAATACAGTTTAAAATTATATTGGTTTAGAAAAATGACAGTAACAGGTTCTTCTCTAGGGTCTACATGCTAGGCAAGGTTTGTGTAGCAGGTATGAATTCCCATCTATTGAGCAGACCTTGAGCCCAATTAGACAGAAGTTGATTATAATGTTTTTATGCATGTTAATACTACTTCGGGTTTACTGATGAGGAAATTTAGAAATAGCAAGCTACTTATATAAACTGATTATAGAGCTGTAATCCTTAACTGTGATAGCATGATATAGAACAGCACAGAAATGTTAAAATTTACCTTTGAGTTGTAAGAGATGAACCTTACAGACTGCTTGTAACTTTACTACCTGATTATTATCAGACAAGGGTCTTTCAGGTTTGAGTGTGGCATAAATTGTGCATTTCTGCATGTATATTTATGTGTGGCCAATGTCAAAATATTTCTTCAATATCCATACTGTTTTTGTAACACAATGGAAGAAATAAATTTTAACAAAATTTTCCTGACAGTAGGTTCATGAGGAAAAAGAGAAGCTTTGTATTCACAGGAGCTGAGAAAGGTTGTAAAACACGAAAATTTGGGCAGCTAGAAGAATACTGCAGGAATGTTTGCAAACTTGACAGATACATTCTCAGAAGCACAAAATCTCAATTTTTCATCTATAAGAGTATATCTGAAATCAAGTTTTGAAGTTATCTTAACTTGATAGCATTTTATTCTGTGGCCTACTCTAATACCCTTAAAACTAGTTTGTCTAACAATGCTTTTTCTTATTTTTTATTTTGTTTATATGTCTAATTTTCAGTTATTGAACAACAACAATAAAACATGTACATGAAATATTTTACGACCCACAAGAATGTAACTTCATAGAGAACAGAACCTCTGATTATTTTTCATTTTTATATAGAGTGTACTTCTGTGTCTGTCATACCACACAGTGTTTACTTAATAAATATTAAATAAAAGTTAAATATATAAAAATTTTGTCATTAATCCCTTATAATATAAATATTATCCTACTGTTTAAAACTTATTAGGAAACACGAATAAATACAGAACCTACTATGGTGACCGTCCTTTAAGGGTTTAATGTGTCTATCAAAAGTCATAGGTTGAAGTCTAAACCACAACGGTGATAGATTGTATCAGGATATGGGACCTCAGGGGGCAATGAGGCCATGAAGTCATAACTGTAACAAATGGGATCACTGCCCTTAAATGTGGATATAGAGAATAAATCTCTCTTTCTTCCTCTCTCTTTGCCATGAAAGGATACATTAAGAATTACTATCTACAAATCAGAAAGTGTGCTCCCAACAGAAACAGAACTGGTCTTGATTTTGAACTTCTCAGGCTGCAGAAGTATGAGAAATTAATTTTATTTATTTAGCTTATCCATTATGGTACTTCTATAATCACAAACTAAGACATACATATAAAATAACTGTATCTAGGTAGAAATAAAAAATTCAAAAGCTTATTTTGAAAATGCAATACCATTATTTGACTTTGATTACTGATATGATAGAACTTGAACTATCACCCTTTCTTGGTCATTTTATATATGAAGAAAATATCTTCAAAATAATATATGATGAAAATAATATATAATTTTAAAGAAAATAAGTGCATTTATAGCATAATTATATTATTAGTAAATCAGCAAAACAAGAAAGGTGACATTAATTTTTCAGAAAAATAAAACAGATAAGACCTTTATTGTTAGAACAAAGGCATCAGCAATGATAGATCCATCACCAAAATAGGGTTTCATTTTGTCATGTGACAGCATAATAAACCTGAAGAAATCAGATGCTGGTCTCTATCATACATATGCATTGGAAAAATTCATTGCTTAAAAAATCCTTAGCCTGGACTAACTTGGCCCATATTTTCTAAGTTTTTCCTAGAGTAGTAATGAAGAATTTTCAGTTGACCCAGTTAAAACATGATATTCAAAGATAATCCATATTAAAATTTCCAAAAAGTCTAATCAACTTCTGCCTACTGTTTTCCACAACACCTTTTGCAAAACTGTGTAAAAATACTAATAATATGAAATAATAACATCATATTATAATACATGTCTACATTCTATTGGCTTCTTGAAACTGCACTGCCAACATACTTCTGAAAGGCAATGTCTAGATATATTAATCATTTCCATATCTGCAATTCATTTCAAACGTTGTCAATGTGACAACCAGTGCAAGTGTAAGGGAGAAATAAAGAAATAAATGGTCAAATAAAATTAAATTAACAATGAATATTTATAAATTAACCTAAAGTTGAGTCTGAATAATTTAGTAAAAACTGTAATTTCTGGTTTTCACATGGATTTGAAAATGGATATTCTCTGCTAAAGAAAAATAACAAGTTGAACAGTTGAAGAAGTCAGCAACTCCTCTGGGACCTATCAGGGAACTGAGGTCAGAGGACAAATCACTTACATCAAAACTGTCAAAGAAGTAAATATAGAAAAATCACAATTTACTGGTGCAGAAACACAAGAAGAGAATCCTCCAGTGAAATCAAAATTCAGAATATGAGAACAGAAACAAAAAGTGATGAATTATGAGGGACAGATATGAACCAGTTGGACACTATAGTAATTATATTATTTGTATTTTAATAAATAAACTTGTCTGAAGACCAGAGGGCAAAGCAGATATACTAGTCAGCCATATAGGTCAGGGAGTGATGGCACATACCTTTAATCCCAGGACTCGGGAGGCAAAGTCAGAGAATCTCTGTGAGTTCAAGGTCACCCTGGGCTACACAAGATTGAATCTTTCTAAAGGAGAAACAGAGCTCACACAAAGGTCATTCCAACATTAAGGATTACATGCCTTTAATGCCAGCAGTAGGAAGGTGTGGACAGAAGTGATATGGCTGGATAGAGAGACTATAAAGAGGAAGAGACAGGACGTCAGTGGAGTTTGGAATCTGAGGTTGGTGGATGCTGAAGGAGCTGCGGGTAGAATTGCTGCCACCCTGCTCCAAGCCACCTGGCTAGCTTATGCCCTGAAATAACAATATACAAACTGTATTAATTTAAACATTGCCTGGCCCATTTCTATTAATGTGTGTAGCACTGAGGTGCGCTTACCGGGAAGATTCTAGCCTACGTCCATCCTGGGTCAGTGGGCAGACATGATGAAGCTCACTTCCCTTCTTCCCAGCATTCTGTTCTGTTTACTCCACCCACCTAAAGGCTGGCCTATCTAATGGGCCAAGGCAGTTTTTTTATTAGCCAATGACCTTCCTCCATCAGATGGAGAACAATGCAGGATAACCTGTAGTAATATGGAGCGGCGGGGCTGCATCCCCAACACCCCAGCTGCCCGCACGGCTAGCTTTACCCGAAATAATTACACAGACACTGTATTCATTTAATCACTGCTTGGCCCTTTAGCTCTAGCCCTTACTGGCTACTTCTGATATCCCGATCAACCCATCTCTAATAATCTGTGAGCACCGGTCTTACCGGGAAGATTCTAGGTCAGAGCTTCATCGCGTGTGTCTGCCTGGGAGCGGGGCATGGCGTCTCTCTGAGGCGTCTGCTCCCGAGAGGAGAGCTGTGGAGTCTGAGCTCACTTCCTCTTCCTCCCGGCATTCTGTTCTGTTTACTCCACCTACCTATGTCCTAACCAATAAAATGGGCCAAGGCAGTTCCTTTATTAGCCAATGACCTTCCTCCATCAATAACCCTTTCAGTCTGAAGATTTTGTAGAAGTAAAAGATCTCTCTAGTGGATGGCTGGATTGCTTTTCTGATCTTCAGACTGAATCACAATATCTGTCATGGGTTTTTATTTTTCATGCTACAGGACACTTAAAAGAATTTAAGGAGACATGGTCTGGAAGTGAATAGAATTTATGAGTTTTAACTCCAAGATCTTATCCAAATACTCACATTAAATATATGGAAAAAAATTGTCACACTAATCAAAGGAAAAGAGGAAAAATAACCTTTAAGAAACGCAGAACACCTGATTTTAGCCCACACTTCCGGAGGAAACCTTCCACTTCCTAGAGGCCAGTCTGGCATCTTGAACCCCAGGTAAGACCTCACATACACACTGCCTGTGCCTGCCCAGCATAATACCAATTGCTCCTCTTCTCCTTGTCACCATACCCCAGCTCACACCTCTGGAGAAAGCTTTCCACTGCATGAAAGACCAGGCTTGAAAACCAGGTAAGCCACCACCACACTCAACCCCCCATCTGCCTAGCCCAGCACAACTAAAAGGAGGTACTCCTTCCAACTTGATCCTGGCCCAGATCTCTAGAGGAAGCCTCTTACCTACCAGAGGCCAGACCAGCATCCTGAACACAAGGTAAGAAGGAATACCACCCTACCTTCATTTACTCAGCATGACTCCAACTGCCCCTCTCTCTTCATCATCATATCCCAGACAACACCTCTGGTAGAAGCCTTATACTCCATGAGGCCAGCCGAGAATTCCATTTCTCAGATGCCAGACCATCATTCTGAACCACAGAGACCAGCACAACTCCCAGTAAATGAGATAGAAGCCTCCTATCCCATCAGAAGCTAGTTCTACTTCTGAACTCCAGAGAAGCCCTAGTCAGATCAGAGGCCATGCATGTATATAGCCAGAACTTCAGTCCAAAATTTGGGGAGCAATCTCTTGCTGAAACAAATATCATCCAGGCATCAAAATTCTAGCACCCAACATGAGCCATAGGCCATGAAATCCAGACGACCAGAGAGAAAGCAGAAACCAACAGAGAAAACACCCACCAAACAATGACAATTCTAGAAATGATTGGTGAATATAGGCAACCAGACTTATAATCATTCCAAATACAGATACCTAAACTCTGAACCACAGAGACCAGCACAACTCCCAGTAAATGAGACAGAAGCCTCCTGCCCATCAGAAGCTAGTTCAACTTCTGAACTCCAGAGGACTCCAAGTCAGATCAGAGGCCATGCACGTATATAGCCAGAACTTCAGTCCAAAATTTGGGGTGCAATCGCTTGCTGAAACAAATATCATCCAAACATCAGAATTCTAGCCCCCAACATGAGCAGAGACCCTCTCCTTAGCCATAGGCGATGAAATTCAGAAAACCAGAGAGAAAGCAGAAACCAATGGAGAAAACACCCACTGAACAATGACAATTCTAGAAATGATTGGTGAATATAGGCAACCAGACTTATAATCATTCCAAATACAGATACCTAAACTTAAGTGTAAGAACACAAACAACAACAGCCTGGGCAATATGTGAACACCAAAGCCCAACCATTGTACCACAACAAGCTCTGGATTTTTGAGCACAGAAGAAACACAAGCAAACAATCTTAAACTTAATTATATGAGGATGATAGAGGTCCTTAAAGAATAGATTAAAAATTCCATTAATGAAATTGATGAAAAGACAACCAAAAAATGAGGAAATCACCAAATTCCTTAAAAAATACCATGAAAATCAAGAAAAAACAGGCAAAAAAAACTCTTCAAGAAATGAAAATTGAAATAGAAACAATAAAGTAAACACAAACAGAGAAAAATCAGAAAATAGAAAATCTGGATAATACAGATGTAAGCATCATCAACAGAATTCAAGAGATGGAATAGAGAATCTCTGGAATTGAAGGTACAATAGGAGAAATGGATTCATCAGCAAAAAAAAAAAAAAACACGTTAGATCTAAAAACTGTTGACAAAAATACTTCCAGGAAATCTAGGACATCATGAAAAGACAGAAGAAGAAGAAGAAGAAGAAGAAGAAGAAGAAGAAGAAGAAGAAGAAGAAGAAGAAGAAGAAGAAGAAGACGACGACGACGACGACGACGACGACGACGACGACGACGAAGAAGAAGAAGAAGAAGAAGAAGAAGAAGAAGAAGAAGAAGAAGAAGAAGAAGAAGAAGAAGAAGAAGAAGAAGAAGAAGATTCATATTTCCAGATTTCCATGTGGGTCTATATATGTTTTTCTTTGGGTTCACAGTATTACTTAGTTTCTCTAGTGTTCTGAGCTATATGCAGGTTACCCTTTGTTTATGACTAGTATCAAATTATGAGTGAGTACATACCATATTTGTTTTTTTGGGGCCTGGGTTATCTGACTCAGGATGATGTTTTTTAATTCCATCCATTTGCATGCAAAATTCAAGATGACATTTTTTTTTAACTAATGAGTAGTACTCTAATGTGTAAATATACCACACTTTCTTTGTCCATTCTTCAGTTGAGGGGTATCTAGGTTGTTTACAGGTTCTGGCTATTAATAATAATGCTGCTATGAACAAGTCTGAATGAATGCTCTTGTAGTATGATTAAGCATCTTTTGGATATATTCCCAAGAGTGGAATTCCTGGATTCTGAGGTAGGTAGATTCCATTTTCTAGGAACTGCCACACTAATTTCCAAAGTGGATGAACAAGTTTGCATTCCCACCAGCAATGGATGAGTGTTCCCCTTGCTCCACAACCTCTCCAGCATAAGCTATCATTAGTGATTTTGATCTTAGCCATTCTGACAGGTGTAAGATGGTATCTCAAGGTAGTTTTGATTTGCATTTGCCTGATAGCTAAGAATGAAGAATATATCCTTAATTATCTTTTGGCCATTTGAAATTCTTCTGATGAGAATTCTCTGTTTAGTTCAGTACACCACTTTTTAATTGGGTTATTTAGAATTTTAATGTCTAATTTCTTGAGTTCTTTATATATTTTAGAGATTAGTCCTTTGTCTGATGTGGGGTTGGTGAAGATATTTTTCCCATTCAGTAGGCTGCCTTTTTGTCTTTTTGACAGTGTCCTTTGCTTTACAGAAGATTCTCAGTTTCAAAAGGTCCCATTTATTTGTTGATGTTCTTATTGTCTGTGCTATTGATGTTATATTTAGGAAGTAGTCTCATGTGTCCATGCATTGAAGGTCACTTCCCACTTTCTCGTCTATCAGGTTCAGTGTGGTCAGATTTATATGGACCCCCCCTTAAAAATCTCCAATAAGATTTGATGGCACGGATGATCCAATGTGTTAGAGTACCCTGCTGCAGTTTCCTCTGAATTCTACATCTAGAATGGCTTCAAGACTACTGCCTAAGATGATCTAGCCTCATAGAATACTGCAGTCAGGACTTTAACCAAAATTCTAAATTTTCTTTTTGAGCCCCAAATTATCAGCATCCCCAATCAGCAGGAAGTAGCCTAGAAAAAAGGCCCATATTCACAATAAATGGATTATGGTTATTTGTTTTTGTTTAGTGTGTTAGTTACAAATCGTTATAGATAATGGTAAGGAAAATAGCTAAACAAAGGAGATTAGATTGAAAGCTCTAATTTTGAAAATAAGGGTAAAATGCTGTGGGATAATGTTCTTATACACTATAAAGATTTCTCACTCATACTGGTTTAATAAAACACTGATTGGCCAGTAGCCTGGCATGAAATATAGGTGGGTGACCAGACTAGGAGAATTCTGGGAAATGAAAAGGCAGGGAATCAGTCACCAGCCAGATAAAGAGGATGCAAGATGAGAATGCTTCACTGAATAAGGTACCAGGCCACGTGTCTAAACATACCCTAGAATTATGGGTTAATTTAACTTGTAAGATCTAGTTAATAATAAATCTGAACTAATAGGCCAAAGAGTTTATAATTAATAAAGCCTCTGTATGTTTATTTGGGACTGAAAGGCTGTGGTTCAGGTAGGAAAAAAAAACTTCCATCTACAGCCCTGTGGGTGGACAAGGAGTGGTTGGTGATGATAACCTGAGGGATCAGGTTGGAATGTAGACGGAAGACAAGCATACTCAAAGAAATGATTGCACGGGGGCATTTTTTGGTCAGGGAGAAACCTGGTGAATGCAAGGAAAACTCACTGTAATCTACAAAGGTAACAACAAGTAAGACTCCTAGCAACAGTAAAGGCATATTCTAAACTGGCCATCTCCAGTGTCCAAGCAAATCCTGCAGTGGAGGGACTGGGATACCAACTCAACCATATAACTTTTGACCTATCATCTGTCCTTCCCATGGGATGTGTTGGGATAAAGGTAACACAGAGAATGTGGGAGTGGTAAACCAATGACTGGTCCAGTCTGAGACCCATGCCATGAGATTGAGCCCACTTCTGACACTGGAATTCCAAGACACAGAGGTTAGATAATCCAGAGACCTAGGATAAAAACAAATATGTATAGAAGGGAAAATGTCAACATAGCAATTTTTAATGATATTCTGTTAATACTCATAAATTTGGTGCCTAATCCAATTGTCATCAGAGAGACTGCACCCACTAACTGGTGAAAACAGATGCAGAGACCCACAGTCAAACATTAGGCTAAGCTCAGGGAATCCTGCTTAAGAGATGGAGGAAGGATTGTATGAATCAACGGGATTAAGGACATCACAAAAAAAACCACAGAATCAACTAAGCTGGGCTCATAAGGGCTCAAAGAAATCGAACTGAAAAACAGGGAGCTTGCATGGGTATGACCTAGGCTCTCTACACATATGTGACAGTTGCATGGCTAGGTCTTGTAGTGAAACTCCTAACATTGGCAGCAGGGACTGTCTCTGATTCTATTACTGGCTTTTGGGACACTATTCTTCATATTGGGTTTTCTTGACCAGCCATAATACAAGGGAGGTGTTTATTCCTTCTTCAACTTGATATGCCATGTTTTGTTGAAATCCATGTGAGGCCTGCCCAGTTCTGAACAGAAATGGAGGAGGAGTACATGGAGCAGGGCAGAGGGGAGTTGGAAAGAAGGAATGGGAAGAGAAGAGAGAGAGGATACTACAATTGAGATGTAAAATAAATAAATAAATTTTAAAAACCTATCAGGCTGCTTGACTGATTTAAACTTCAATGATTGGTGGGTACTAGAATGTTGTAGTTATGTTTGGTTATCTTTATCCCTAAATAGGCTATAATTTTCCATCTGCATATATGCATGGAGGCCATAATAGAGTGTGGCACACCCTGGGACTGGAGTTATAGATGACTGTGAACTGTCATGTGGGTGTCGGTGTAATGGGCCTAGGAACTCTGTGGAAAGCAGCTAAAATTCTTAATTGTGAGCCTTCTGTCTAGCACCAACAAATAACAAAAATTTTTAAATAAATATGCAATGAATTACAAATAGCAATGTGCATAAGATTGTATTTTCATCTCATTCAAACTTGCAATTAAGTATTAAACATAAGTAAATTTATTAATATAGTACACATTAGAAATTTCATCTTTTCTTTTACCTAACCTCACATTCAATTTACTAGTTTTTGACCTAATATTTTTCAGTGTCACTAGTTTTCCTCAGTGTTGTCTGATATATATGGGAGAAAGTAGATAGGCTAATTAAAATATGAATATTTCCACTCTTGCTGGGCAACATGAGTTTTCTTTTACAAGTTCTTAGTGTCCTTGATAAAATAATTTAAAAAGTGACTCAGAAGTAAGCTCTGAGGCATTCTTATTACTATTTTAGACAAAAATGACAGACAAGTAGTAAATTCCAGTTGTTGTTGGCAAGAGAACAGAGAATAGAAAGAAAGTCCTGCCTTTTGAATTAGAGTATTGATGTGGGATTTCCCTCTCTATGCTTGAATACCATTAATGAATAAAGAAACTGCTTTGGACCTATAGCAAGGCAGAATTTAGGTAGGTGGGGAAGACAGAACTGAATGCTGGGAGAAAGAAGGGTGGAGTCAGAGAGATGCAATGGAGCTGCCACCAGAGTCAGACATGCCAAAACTTTGCCCGAAAGCCAAAGCCATGTGGCATATACAGATTCATAGAGATGGGTTAAATTTATATAAGAGTTAGCCAAATAAGACGCTAGAGCTAATGGACCAAGCAGCAATTTAATTAATACAGTTTCTGTGTGATTATTTCAGGTCTAAGCTGGCTGGGCAGCTGGGAACCAACAATCAGCCTCCCACTACAGAGTATGTGCAGTTTTATGTAAACATCATGCATCCTGGGGTTATTTTAGAAAAGGAAACCTCAAGTGAGGAAATGTCACCATCAGATTGACTTATGGGAAGCCTGTAGCACTTTTAGTTTTGATTGATGTTTGATGTGGAAGGGCCCAGCTCAGTGTGGGTACTGGCATCCCTGGACTGGTGGCCCTGGGATAAGAAGGTAAAGTGAGTAAGTCATGGGTAGCAATCCAATTAGCAGGATTCCGCCATGGATTCTGCATCAGCTCTTGCCTCTAGATTTGTTGTGAGGAGGCCACTTGGTTTCCAACCGCTTAGCCAAAAATAACCACACGGAAACTGTATTAATTAAATCATTGGCCCATTAAATTAACTAGGCCCATTAGCTCTAGTTTCTTATTGGCTAACTCTTATATATTAATTAAACCCATTTTTATTACCCAGACCAGCAGAGTCAGCAGCAGGAGCAGCCGCAGCCTGCACCCTCTCCTGCCCTCCCACCAGCCAGCCCTCCACCCACCCCAGGGTCTCTTTCCCCTTCCACCCCCTCCTCTGCCCGCCAGCAGTGGTGGGGGGGGTTGTCTTCCCGCTGGCCCCTATTGTTCCACCCCCTGCCTCCCGCCCTTCCCCTTCCCGCCTGCTCCCCTTTTCTCCTCAGTCAACTGGAGCCTCCAGTTTTGCCATTCACTTCCACCCGTGACCAAAGACTTCACCACTCAAAAGTTGAGCTCCCTATATCTGCTAGACATGAACACTGGTGTGATTGAAGGTGGATTAAATGTCACTCTTACTATCAGGCTACTTATGCATGGAAAGGAAGTTAGCAGTATCATCGGAAAGAAAGGAGAATCTGTTAAGAAGATGCATGAGGAGAGTGGTGCACGTATCAACATCTCAGAAGGGAATTGTCCTGAGAGAATTTTCACTTTGGCAGTGAAAATTTTCACTAATGCCATCTTCAAAGCGTTTGCTATGATCATTGATAAACTGGAAGAGGACATAAGCAGCTCTATGACCAATAGCACAGCTGCCAGCAGACCCCCAGTTACCTTACGGCTCATGGTCCCTGCTAGTCAGTGTGGCTCTTTCACTGGAAAAGGCGGTTGCAAGATCGAGGAAATAGATTACAGGGGCTCAGGTCCAGGTGGCAGGGGATATGCTCCCCAGCTCAATTGAGCGGGCAATCCTATTGTTGGCATTCCGCAATCCATCATTGAGTGTGTCAAACAGATCTGCGTGGTCATGTTGGAGTCCCCCCGCCCCAAGGGCGTGACCATCCCTTACTGGCCCAAGCCCTCGAGTTCTCCAGTCATCTTTGCAGGTGGTCAGGAAAGGTACAGCACAGGCAGTGACAGTGCGAGCTTTCCCCACACCACCCCGTCCATGTGCCTCAACCCTGACCTGGAGGGAGCACCTCTAGAGGCCTATACCATTCAAGGACAGTATGCCATTCCACAGCCAGATTTGACCAAGCTGCACCAGTTGGCAATGCAACAGTCTCATTTTCCCATGACCCATGGCAATACCGGATTCAGTGGCATTGAATCCAGCTCTCCAGAGGGGAAAGGCTATTGGGGTTTGGATGCATCTGCTCAAATTACTTCTCATGAACTCACCATTCCAAATAATTTGATTGGCTACATAATTGGGCGTCAGGGCACCAAACTCAATGAGATCCTTCAGATGTCTGGGGCGCAGATCAAAATTGCAAACCCAGTGGAAGGATCTACTGATAGGCTGGTCACCATCACTGGGTCTGCTGCCAGCATCAGCCTGGCTCAGTATCTAATCAGTGTCAGGCTTTCCTCGGAGACAGGTGGCATGGGGAGCAGCTAGAACTGTACAGATTCACCCATAATCCCTTTCTGCTGTTCACCACCACCCATGATCCATCTGTGTAGTTTCTGAACAGTCAGCGATTCCAGGTTTTAAATAGTTTATAAATTTTCAGTTTCTACACACTTTATCATCCACTCATGATTTTTTAATTAAAAGCGTTTTAATCCTTTTTCTGTTCAGCAGTTACGCTGAGATATCCATATTGAGTTTTATAACCTTCTCCCCCCTTTTCCTTTTTTTGGGTTTTTTTTTTTTGGCTCATGAATGTTTGTTTGTCATGGAAATGTAAGAGTGTAATATTAATACATTTTAGTTTAGTTCTGTAATGTCAGGAATTTTTCAAAATAAATTAAAAGATGGACTGGAGCTTTGTGGTGAATAGGACCTGGCTGCCACAGTGACAAAAAACATTTTGATTAACCTGTGTATCCCCACGTGGCTGTGGCTTAAGGGCTAAAGTTCTGTCTGGCTCCAGTGGGGCTCCATGACTTCTCTCTGACACCGCCCTTCTTTCTCCCAGTATTTACTTTAGTTTTCCCCACTTAGCTCTGTTCCCCTATAGCTCTGATAAGGGCCCAAAGCATTTTTTTTATCAATGGTAATCACAGCATGCAGAGGGGGAATCCCACATCACAGATTCCTGCCCTGTTTGTGTCTTTCTGACTTCCATTAATTTAGGACTGTGTTATGGAGCGCCCCCGCCCCAGATGCTTTTTCTCAAGCCATTTTAATACTGTAACAGAAACCTTCAAAGGGTCTTAACAGGGTCCATGAATGCAGGAAATGGGAAATAAGAGAAATAAGGGTAAGCAAGTTGCTGGATGGGGAATCCAGTGTTTTCAAGGATATTATGAGAATGCTCAAAGTATCAAACAAGCAGACATAGATTTTGGCCATCATCTGAGGACTATAAAGAAGGGGAGGGACTAGGCTGTTTGAATTACAATTCAAAAGTGGGCCTGATAAGCAATAAGAATCTGTGAACAACTGCATAAATGGAAGGGCTTTGAGTGTGGAAGCACATTATCTCCCTAAGGGGATGATTACTCTTACTAGTCTTTTCACATTTCATGGGGTAAATTGGATTTTTTGAAGGGTGGTTCCCATAGCCAGGAAATTGTAAAGGTCAGTAGGATTCACTTTTAAGGAAGTGGACAAAAATATGTAATATTTAGGGTAGTTTTAAAATGTTATATATACATCCAGAGCCTGAAGTACATGACAAATTCTGCTCTCTTGTCAAGGAAGAAGTATCTTTTTCTATACCATCATCTCAAAACCCCTGATACATCTATCTTCCTCTTTTATGATATTTTAAATCTGTAAGTAATGATGTTGCTTCGCCTTTTGAAAATTGGTATCTACCAGGAAAAAGGAAGGTAATATCAGAATCTGATTATGAGTGGAGAAGTCCATCCTTAATGGCCTCCAAGCATACTGACATTTATAATAGCTGCCATTCATTACCACATTAATCATAGTAAATACATATCATTTGCATGCACATGTATTTTTCAATATTATGTGCAAAATCTCTGAAGTAAAAAAGGAAACATTTTATAGGAAACTGAATAACTCGAGTTTAAGATAATACATTTAATGCAAGATGTTGAGAAAATTGGGCCGGCAGATGATAAAAGCAATTGCCTCATAACCCTATCTACCTAAATTTGATTCTCAGAATTCACAATGTAAGAAAAGAACAAAGTCATGAAAGTTGTTCTCTGACTTCTCTATATGCATGTTGTATCATGCATATACCTACATGCATACCCCACTCACAAATAGTGAATTAAAAATAAAATTGGGGAAATGACTGTTAACGTTACAAGCTTCCTTTTTAAAGTATCTATCTGTGGACTGAAGGTAGAGCTCATTTGATCAAGTTCTTATCCAACATTAAGTATGCTCTGAGGCAGATACCCGGAACTGGAAAAAACAAAGGACATAACAAAATGAAACAAAGACCTGGTTCTGAATAAGTTGGTAAAAGAAAGAGACCTGAGAATTAAGTTCTCTCTTCCTTCTCATTTTTCATTCAGGATCTAAAAGGCTGTTCTTAAGCTTTACAAATAGTGGTAAATCCTCTAAGAAAATAACAGTGAATAATGTAGCTCAGTCACTTAGAAATGTAGCTGTAGCAATGAAGGACTTCTTAAGGAGCAATTGGAAATAAATTCCACAAACAAAAACTTCATGGTATTACAGTTTTAAAAACACAGCAAATAAGAAATGCAGTAAGTAGTATATTGTGCAGCTCGGAAAAGAAAATAAACTAGCACTTAGAGTCCAATTCTCTCAGTTGGTAAACCATAAGAATTGCTAAATTTGCCGGGCGGTGGTGGCGCACGCCTTTAATCCCAGCACTCGGGAGGCAGAGGCAGGTGGATCTCTGTGAGTTTGAGACCAGCCAGGTCTACAAGAGCTGGTTCCAGGACAGGCTCCAAAACCACAGAGAAACCCTGTCTCGAAAAAAAAATGAATTGCTAAATTTAAGCACATGATGAATTATTTTCATGATTCTCAATGAGTGCAAACCAATTAGGTAAAATCAATATTTGAAAAAGTTACACATGTCTCACAATATGTGTGAATGTAAAATAAAGATGCCTAATCAGTAATACAAATATGAAATACTCTCAAGAATTAAGATCACATACATATTCTGTTCTTTGTTGCTTCTGTTCTACTATATACTTAGCAAATAATTAGTCCTTGTTTCATTTTCTCCAGCTCAGCCATAATATGCATTGCATTTTAATCATCCCTAATAAACAGAAATTAGTCAACCATTTGTGGAACTATTCAAAAACCCTGTATGAATATAACAAAACTATATATTGCAAACCTAAATGAGAAATTGTTTGTGTTTATAGAAGAAAAATAGATCAAACAAAAGATGGATGAATTTATAGATAAATTTAGTGCTTACATTTTAATTGCAAAGACATTTTAAAGCTGCATTGTAGAACAATACTAGCAATAAAATGAGAATTTTCCTGTGATGAAAAATCTTTTCTTGGAAATGTGATTTCATTTCTAACATTTTTGTTTCTTTTAAAGGGAACTTTTCTTTTGGTATTAGAACTGTGAAACCATGAGGCAGTCTGGTTATTACAAAGAATAACATTAAACCAGACACCTACCTATAATGAACCTTCATATCAAATGCAATAAAGAAGGATTGGTGATGTCCTGGGAACCTGGCTAGGGTTCATCTACCTGACCAGTATTTAATTAGGCTTGCTTCAAATTTTGCTTTAAGTTGTGGTAGTCATCTTATTTTTGGCCAGTGGGAATAACAATTTCTGGGGGATCCCAACAAGATTCGGACCACCCACACTAATTCTAAAGCTGGACCTTCACTCTGAAACTCCAGGACTGATGTGCCACTTCAGGAGTCATGTATAGGGACTGCTGGGGTAAACTGTCATGCTGAGAAATGCAATGAGCATCTATCTAGAGAGGCCTCCTGAGAAATGGAAGGTGAGCTTGAAATAGTTCTGGAGTCCACTGCCAAGGAAATCAGAAAGATGCATGCTCTTCTGCAGGCCACCTGAAGAGGAGAGGCACACAGCACACCAGAGCTCACAAAGATACTTGCCTCAATGGCATCACTCAGGGAGACCTGCTAATGGGCTAAGATTTCAGCTGGGGTGACAGGGAACCTCCTGCTACCAATACATGCCAGTGTCTGGGGAGTCTGTGTCATAGGCCTCCTTGTCTGTGGTGTCTACTTATCCCAAGCTTGTGGATGGCTTCTTTCCCCATGCAAGCCAGTGTGACAAGGAAACCTGAGGAAGCCAATGAGTGTCAGGAATAAAAAATTCTAGGCATCCAATGTTTCTCCATGTTTCTTTTTGGTTTTAGTTTTTCCTTTATTCATTTCCTTTTCTTTTTTTTTAATTGTTAGGTATTGAGCCCAAGAGTCTGCACATGTGAGGCAAGCAGGCTGCTACTGAACAACATCCCATCACTTATTTTCTGAGACAGGGTCTCACTGTGCAGCCCAGGCAGGCCTTGAACTACCCTCAGTGCTGGGGTTGTAAGAGAGCCCTATCACATGCCTCTCCACATTGCTCTTCGTGATATGCTGCATTTTTAGTGAGATAACAGCCTCTGGTCACATTGGCCCTGAGGCTGGCTCTATGATGCTCATTGTCTTTTTGTTTGTCTCTTTGTTTGTTTTTCATTTTTTTTCCTTTTTTTAAAATTCTTTTTAATGTGCTATACATTTTATTCGCTCTCCTGTCTTCCCCCTCTCTTCCCTTCTACCCTCTCCTGTGATACCCATGTTCCCAATTTACTCAGGAGATTTTGTATTTTTCTCCTTTCTATGTAGATCCATGTATGTCTCTTTTAGGGTCCTCTTTGTTTTCTAGGTTCTCTGGGGTTGTGTATTGTAGGCTGGTTTTTCTTTGCTTTATGACTAAATGCCACTCATGAATGAGTACATATTGCATTTGTCTTTCTGGGTCTTGGTTGCATCACTAATATGTGTTTTTCTAGATCCATCCATTTGCTTGCAAATTTCAAGATGGCTCAGGGGTTAAGAGTGCGGCTATTCTTCCAGAGGTCCTGAGTTCAATTCCTAACAACGACGTGATACCCATTGTATTAAGGCTCCTAGTTGGGCAGCTAAGAAAGGCCTGGAAAAAGTGGAGAGACTCTGTTATCCCTGTCAGCTGAGCTTTGGAGGGAAGCAACACACACAAAAAAGAGAAAGACTCAGTGGCAGTTAAAACTGTGTGACATCTTCCTAGGAGGTGACCTAGCAGATAACTTTGGTGTTTTGTCAAGACTTTTCACCTGCTGTCCTGAAATCGAAAACAGTAGAGGAAGTCTCACGCTGACAGTGGCTTGTAGGCAGGAACACAGCTATTGTCACGACCTTGAAAACAGATACTTTAACTCTATAAAATATCATTCCCCTCTGTGCTGCTGCTTCATTGTACATTCCACACATTCAAATGGAGTGTAGCCAGGACCAATCATGACTTTGGAAGGCATACAGGTGGTGAAGTATCTGTCTGCTTCCCAGCTTCCTACTGAGTTATAGGAAACAGGTCAGAGGTTGTGCCCACAACACCCAGGTGGGCAAACAATAAGGCAGAGAAAACTAGAAAGCTGAGGGGTAGACAGTCGGTAGGACAGGAAAGACCATGGGCACTTAAGGCAAGAGTTGGTATTCTTTGGCTCTGAAGGAGGGAACAGAGCTGAGGCAGAAGATCCTTGGGAGCAGAGGCATGCACTTGGGATTTGCAGGACATTTTGTGGAAATTATTTGGAAGATGAGACTGAGGGGAACTGGCAAGGTCTTTGTCCACTTCATCCATATGACTTGTAATCTGATTAGGAAACCAAGCTGGTGTTTCTGGGTCCTGGTACACTACTGTTGAGATTAGTAGAAACTATACAAATACTAACTTTCACCAATACCAAATCTTTTACCAAGCAAAGTTTTATGGGAATATATAGCAAAATTACTTACAAGGAACAAAAGACTTCAACAAACTCATGTCCTCCCATCAAGAGTCATAAAAATCCAGTTTGCTTGACATCAAGAAAACTAGTAAGGAAATTGCCAGTAAGATATTATCTGGTAAGGCACTTGGTTACCGCATATCCTTCCCACTCTGTTGTAGGAGGCTGCTTGTTTATTCCCGGCTGCTCAGCCGCAAAATAACCACGCAGAAAATGGATTAATTTAATCACTGCTTGGTCCATTAGCTCTAGCTTCTTTTTTTTCTCTTTCCAAGCCATTGAGTTTTGATTAATTTATTTTTGTTTGTTTGTTTTTTTTTAGTTGTTGAAAAAAATTTCTGCCTCCTCCCCATTTCCCATTTCCCTTCCCCTCCTCCCACACATCACCTCCTCCCCCATTCCCCTCCCCCTACTCCTTCCCCCCTTCCCCCACTCTATTGCCCCTCCCTCTGGAGACTGAAGAGCAGTCCAGTTTCCCTGCCCTGCAGGAAGTCCAAGGTCCTCCCACTTCTATCCAGGACCAGGAAGGTGAGCATTCAAACAGGCTAGGCTCCCACAAAGCCAGTTCATGTATTAGGATCAAACCCTAGTGCCATTGTCCTTGGCTTCTCATCAGACTTCATTGTTTGCCATGTTCAGAGAGTCCAGTTTCATCCCATGCTTCTCCAATCCCATTCCAGCTTGCCTTGGTGAGCTCCCAATAGTTCAGTTCCACTGTCACATTGGTTGGGTGCACCCCTCGTGGTCCTGACTTCCTTGCTTATGTTCTCCCTCCTTCTGCTCCTCATTTGGATTTTAAGAGCTCAGTCTGGTGCTCCAATTTGGGTCTCTGTCTCTATCTCCATCCATCGCCAGATGAAGTTTCTATGGTGATATGCAAGATATTCATCAGTGTGGCAATAGGATAAGGCCAGTTCAGACACAATCTCCTCTGCTGCCCAAGGAACAAGCTGAGGACATCTCCTTTGACAGCTGGGAACCCCTTTAGAGTCAAGTCTCTTACCAACCCTAAAATGGCTCCCTTAATTAAGATATCTACTTCCCTGCTCCCATATCCACACTTCCTCCATCCCAACCATCCCATTCCTCCAAGCTCTTCCCAATCCTCCCCTTCTCCCTTCTCTCTCCCCATCTCCCCTTACCGATACCCCCATGCGCCCAACTTTTGCCTGGCAATCTTGTCTACTTCCAATATCCAGGAGGATAACTATATGCTTTTCTTTGGCTTCACCTTCTTTTTAGCTTCCCTAGGATCACAAATTATAGGCTCAATGTCCTTTATTTATGGCTAGAATCTACTTATATGGTATGAGTGAGTACATACAATATTCATCTTTTTGGGTCTGGGTTTTCTTACTCAGTAAAGTATCTTCTATTTCCATCCATTTGCATGCAAAATTCAAAATGTCATTGTTTTTTACCACTGTCTACTCACTTTCTTTTCTCAACATTCTAATGTCATTTTTATCTTATTTTAAGTCATTTTTTACCTCCCCTGCCTTAGTGAATTACAAAGTAATAGGGAGAGAAATAACTTAATAACTTGTATGCTGTAGGACTTGTGGTCACACCAACTTCGTTTTATACAGCACATAATGTCTGATAATGCTGTAGATCTTTTATTTCACTGAAAACCATACTGTTTCAAAACTCTGTTTGGCATGTTCTTCTTACTACCACCCAAGAAAACTTATATAACTTTTATTTGATTTCTTAATGATTTTTTCCTATGTTTTGTCCATGTTCAGTATCAGTAATTCCAGCTCTGTAGACTTTTCTTCTTTCTGAAAATATGTTATCCTTGTTTTTTTCCCCTCATTCCTTATATGAGTATAGCAGATGATTCTCCTTCTAAGAATTCGGCATTATTAAAATCCATATGTTTTATAGTAATAGTGTAGAGATAATGCTTTATATTTGGGGGAAATCATGGACCTTCATTATTAAAGAAAACATCAAAGTAATGATGCTTTCTTTGCCTGTTTGTATACTTGTTTTGAGGCAGAATCTCACATGGCCCAATCTCATTAAATGTTATATAGCCAAAAAATAGCACGAAATATTGATCTCCCTACCTGAAGGTCCCAAGTATTAGGTTATAGTCACATAACAACACACAAGATTCAGTGCCTTTTTCTTTAATGTACAAAATGTATGATAACTTGTCTTCATAGCAACATGAACAATAAATAACTCTAACATATTTTATCATATTTTTGTATCATAGAATTAGACTCAGCAACAAAGAATAAGTATTTTTGTGAGTTGGTATGTGACACATCAAAATGAGTCACATAATAATTTCCTCAAAAAAAGAAATAAGAAAAAAAGTTATAATGGATAATTTTTCAGATGTGTTCTTGGATTCAGTTTGCCAGTATTTTGTTGAGGATTTTTGCGTCGATATTCATGAGTGAGATTGGCCTGTAATTCTCTTTCCTGGTTGAGTCTTTGTGTGGTTTTGGTATCAGAGTAACTGTAGCTTCATAAAAGGAATTTGGTAATGACCCTTCTGTTTCTATATTGTGAAATACATTAAGGAGTATAGGTATTAGGTCTTCTTGGAAGTTCTGGTAGAATTCCGCATTGAACCCATCTGGCCCTGGGCTTTTTTTGGTAGGGAGGTTTTTGATAACAGCTTCTAATTCTTCGCGATTGACAGGTCTGTTTAGATTGTTCACCTGGTCTGGGTTTAACTTTGGTATGTGGCTTTTATCTAAAAAAAAGTGTCCATTTCTTTTACATTTTCCAGTTTTGTGGCATACAGGCTTTTGTAGTAAGATCTAATGACTCTCTGAATTTTATCTGTGTTTGTGGTTATGTCCCCCTTTTCATTTCTGATCTTATTAATTTGCAAATTCTTTCTCTGTCGTTTGATTAGTTTGGATAGGGGTTTGTCAATCTTGTTGATTTTCTCCAGGAACCAGATTTTGATTCATTGATTCTTTGGATTGTTTTCTGTGTTTCTATTTTGTTGATTTCAGCCCTCAGTTTGATTATTTCCAGTCTTCTACTCCTCCTAGGTGAGTCTGCTTCTTTTTTTTCTAGAGCTTTCAGGTGGGCTGTTAAGTCTCCAATATGTGCTTTCTCTGTTTTCTTTAAGTGGGCACTTAGTGCTATGAACTTTCCTCTTAGGACTGCATTCATAGTATCCCATAAGTTCGAGTATGTTGTTTCTTTATTTTCATTGAATTCAAGGAAGACTTTAATTTCTTTCTTTATTTCTTCCTTAATCCAGGTATGGTTCAGTAGTTGACTGTTCAGTTTCCAGGAGTTTGTAGGCTTTCTGGGGGTAGCATTGTTGTTGAATTCTAACTTTAATCCATGGTGATCTGATAAGACACAGGTGGTTAGTAATATTTTTTTGGTAACTGTGTAAGTTAGCTTTGTTGCCGAGTATGTGGTCAATTTTCGAGAAGGTTCCATGACCTGCAGAGAAGAAGGTATTCTTTCCTCTTTGGGTGGAATAATCTATAGATGTCTGTTAAGTCCACTTGCCAACCGAATCCAAGAACACATCCGAAAAATTATCCATTATGATCAAGTAGGCTTCATTCCTGAGATGCAGGGCTGGTTCAACATACGAAAATCTATCAATGTAACCCAGCATATAAATAAACTGAAAGAAAAAAACCATATGATCACTACATTAGATGTTGAAAAAGCATTTGACAAAATTCAACATCCATTTATGATAAAAGCCTTGGAGAGATTAGGAATACAAGGGTCATACCTAAATATAATAAAAGCTATATACAGCAAGCCAACATCTAACATCAAATTAAATGGAGAGAAACTCAAAGTTATCCCGCTTAACTCAGGAACACAACAAGGCTGTCCACTCTCGCCATACCTCTTCAATATAGTGCTTGAAGTTCTAGCAACAACAATAAGACAACATAATGGGATCAAGGGGATTCAAATTGGAAAGGAAGAAGTTAAACTTTCGTTATTTGCAGATGATATGATAGTGTACATAAGCGACCCCCAAAACTCCACCAAAGAACTTTTACAGCTGTTAAACACCTTTAGTAATGTGGCAGGATACAAGATCAACTCCAAAAAATCAGTCGCCCTCTTAAACACAAAGGATATGGAAGCAGAGAAGGAAATCAGAGAAGATTCACCATTCACGATAGCCACAAACAGCATAAAATATCTTGGGGTAAATCTAACCAAGGAAGTGAAAGATCTATTTGACAAGAACTTTAAGGCATTGAAGAAAGAAATTGAAGAGGATACCAAAAAATGGATGGACCTCCCTTGCTCTTGGATTGGGAGGATCAACATAGTAAAAATGGCAATTCTACCAAAGGCAATTTATAGATTCAATGCAATCCCCATCAAGGTCCCATCAAAATTCTTCACAGATCTTGAGAGGACAATAATCAACTTTATATGGAAAAACAAAAAACCCAGGATAGCCAAAACAATCTTTTACAATAAAGGATCTTCTGGAGGCATTACCATCCCTGACTTCAAACTCTATTACAGAGCTACAGTAATGAAAACAGGGTGGTACTGGCATAAAAACAGAGAAGTCGACCAATGGAATCACATAGAAGACCCGGATTTTATCCCACAAACCTATGAACACCTCATTTTCGATAAAGGAGCTAAAAGTATACAATGGAAGAAAGAAAGCATCTTCAACAAATGGTGCTGGCACAACTGGATGTCAACCTGTAGAAGAATGAAAATGGACCCATATCTATCACCGTGCACAAAACTCAAGTTCAAATGGATTAAAGACCTCAGTATCAGCCCGAACACACTGAACCTGATAGAAGAGAAAGTGGGAAATTCCCTACAACAGATGGGCACAGGAGATCGCTTCTTAGGTATAAACCCAGAAGCACAGACATTAAGGGCAACATTGAATAAATGGGATCTACTTAAACTGAGAAGCTTCAGTAAAGCAAAGGACACTGTCACGAAGACACAAAGGCAACCTACTGACTGGGAGAAGATCTTCACCAACCCCGCAACAGACAAAGGTCTGATCTCCAAAATATATAGAGAACTCAAGAAACTAGACTTTAAAATGCTAATTAACCCAATTAAAAAATGGGGCACTGAACTGAACAGAGAATTCTCAACAGAAGAAGTTCAAATGGCCAAAAGACACTTAAGGTTGTGCTCAACTTCCTTAGCAATCAGGGAAATGTAAATCAAAACAACTTTGAGATACCATCTTACACCTGTCAGAATGGCTAAAGTCAAAAACACCAAGGATAGCCTTTGCTGGAGAGGCTGTGGAGGAAGGGATACCCTCATCCATTGCTGGTGGGAATGCAATCTTGTGCAACTACTGTGGAAGTCAGTGTTTCGGTTTCTCAGGAAATTCGGCATCAACCTACCCCTGGACCCAGCAATACCACTCTTGGGAATATACCCAAGAGATGCTCTATCATATGACAAAAGCATTTGTTTAACGATGTTCCTAGCAGTATTATTTGTAATAGCCAGAACGTGGAAACAACCTAGATGCCCTTCATTGGAAGAATGGATAAAGAAAGTATGGAATATATACACACTAGAGTACTACGCTGCGGTAAAAAACAATGACTTCTCGAATTTTGCGTGCAAATGGATGGAAATAGAAAACACTATCCTGAGTGAGGTATCCCAGACCCAAAAAGATGAACATGGGATGTTCTCACTCATAATTGGTTTCTAGCCATAAATAGGGGTCACGGAGTCTACAATAGGTGAACCTAAGAAGCTAAGTAAGAAGGTGAACCCAAGGAAAAACATATAGTTATCCTCATGGCTAAGGGAAGTAGACAAAATTGTCGGGGAGAAAATTGGGATCTTGGGGGTGGGGTGGGATGGGGGTAAGGGGAGATGGGGAGAGAAAAGGTAGAAGGGAAGGAGGGGGGTACTTGGGGAAACAGGAGGATTGGGATAAATGAAGGTTGGATAGGGGAGCATGGAACCACAATTCTTAGTTAAGGGAGCCACTTAAGGGTGGGCAAGAGACTTGACCCTAGAGGGGCTCCCAGGTGCCCAAGCCGAGGTCCCCAGTTAGTTCCTTGGGCAGCTGAGGATAGGGAACCTGAAATGACTCTATCCTAGAGCAATACTTACGAATATCTTGCATATCATCCTAGAACCTTCATCTGGTGATGGATGGAGATAGAGACAGAGACCCACACTGGAACACTGGATAGAGCTCCCAAGGTCCCAATGAGGAGCAGAAGGAGGGAGAACAAGAGCAAAGAAGTCGGGGCCACGAGGAGTGCACCCACCCACTGAGACAGTGGAGCTGATCTACTGGGAGCTCACCAAGGCCAGCTGGACTGTTACTGAAAAAGCGTGGGATAAAACTGGACTCTCTGAACATGGCGAGCAATGAGGGCTGATGAGACGCCAAGGACAATGGCATGGGGTTTTGATCCTACGCAATGTGCTGGCTTGGTGGGAGCCTAGCCACTTTGTATGTTCACCTTCCTAGATATTGACGGAGGGGGGAGGACCTAGGACTTACCACAGGACAGGGAACCCTGACTGCACTTTTGACTGGAGAGGGAGAGGGAGAGGGAGAGGAGCGGGGGGAGGGGGAAAAGGGTGGGAGGAGGGCGAGAAAAGTGGGAGGAGGGGGAGTGAAATGGGAGGCTGGGAGGAGTTGGAAACTTGTTTTTTTTTATTCTCCTTTTATCAATAAAAAATAAAAATAAAAAAGTTATATACTCGGTGTTTTCAGTTATAGAATATTCTAAAAAATAATACAAGTTTTACTGTAGAATTGTAAAACAGACCACTAATTTCTAATAGAAAAATACATTTAGCTTTAAAAGAGTTGGGAAGGCTTACAAATTGATATAAAAATCATATAATGCAATTATTTTTATTTAAATTGATCTATGGCTGCTTGACACTAGGCATATAGCAGAAATTCTGAAATTTTATGCTTCAACTGTATACCTGACATATACACCATGTCTCAGAAATTATTATATAAATCACTGTATGCTTCAGAGGTTATACCCACAATTCCTAGAAAATCATTGCTGAACAAGAAAATGAGAGTAATTAGAACTATCATTTACTAATGGAGGCACTGCACAAATAGGATGTGTGAGTAGAATACACAATCATGAATTCTTCCCAGCACTGGTATGGGTATGTGAAAAACAGCTAATTAAGAATCATTAGTGAATCATTCATGTTTACTTAGAGGTACTTTATGTAACATCTATCTATCTATCTATCTATCTATCTATCTATCTATCTATCTATATATATATCTGCCTACATACCTACCTGTCTGTACATCTACTTACCTACTTGCTGGTCTCCCTTCATTGATATCCTGTCTTCATATTTCTAAGATTCAGTTCACTATATTGTTCTTTTCTTTTTCTTTCTTTGGTTTTCTGAGACAGGGTTTCTCTGTGCGCCAGTTCTGGCTATTCTGGAACTCACTTGGTAGATGAGATTGTCCTTGTACTCACAGAGATCCACCTGTCTCTACCTCCTGAGTGCTGGGATTAAAGGCATGTAGAACCACAGCACACAATATACAATATTTCAATGATATTACATGTAATTGTGATCATCTGAATACAGTGTACTATGATAGGGATTTACTATTACTCCATGTAAACATATGAACTTTCAACTTTCAAAGTCAAAGATGGGTCTATTTACCTAACCAAATTTATTAGGCTGTATTTTATTTCTCACATAGTAAGTGAACCTTTCAAGCAAGCTATTAGATTGTTTTAAATCCAAAAATATATATCTGAATAAGGTAATTTATAATAAAACTTTATATTTAAGGTTCTGATATAAATATTTCACATGAAACAAGTCATGTGACATCACATTTATCTAATTGTAAGTGGTCTCTCACAAAATGCACTATATTTAATTGACATATGCATATATAAACCTATGCATACACATATGAAGAGTTAATTTCAATATGAGTGCAAATGTGCATATTGATAGTTGGCAATTCAAACACAAAGTCTTTACTACAAATACCATAGGTGGATTTATCAGCTGCTGGATTGTTCTTCCTTTAAGTAATTTGAATTTGTTACTTAAAGCATCTTCCATCTGTCCTATATTCCTAAGGAAGTCTACTTTTCTACTTCATTACAGAGAATTATAAGTAAGAACTATAATATTTTAATGTGGATCTTGTGCCAAACATGGGTATGCAGTAATATCTTTCTTTCATTCAACAGAGTATAAGCCCTTGTCAAATTTATACTTTTTTTTAAGTTTCTAAAATGTCTTTTATGATTCTTATATTGCTAGTGCACTTATGGTTTTAAGCTATTAAATATATTTTTTAAAATAATTTACAGGTAACTTTATTTCTAAAATATATAAGTTTTCATTAAATGGTGATAAGATACATTCTGTTTTTGCTAGATATTTGTCTGGAGGCAAACATGGATCTGTCAGGCAAAGATCATCTCTTGGAAAAGTCAAAAATACAGTATTTATTGAACTATCAACATAAATACATTTCTATCTAGCTAATCCTCTAAATTTTTCAAAATATTATGTATCTTAATTTGACAATCAGAGAGCTTGAAGAGGTATAAGGTCTTACAGGGATGACTAAAGCTGTCATAAAACACGATTTACCATAGAGTGCAGAGAAGATGCTGATAGACAACATAGCTTTCATTACCAATTGAATAGACATACTTGATTCTGAGACACAGGAGAGTGACTATGGCCCAGGAACTCAGATTCAAGCTGTTTAAAATATCATGATCTATAGTAGAAGTGGTTACATAAAGTTTTTATTGTCATAGAGCAAAATAAAATTCTAAGTCAATACACTTATCAAATATATTGGTGATGATGTCAAGTTGGTAGACTAGTAAATTTCTATCATAGGTTTTAGATGTTATCTGATGATGTTTTTAGCTTTTGTGGTAGCTGAAGTTGTGTTTAGCAGCCTGGCAAATATCACAGTAATGATTCTACCAATCAATAAACATGGAAGACATCTGTTTTCTAGTGTCTTTCTTAATCTCTTTCTTCAAAAATTTAAAGTTTTCATTCTAGAAGTCATTCAGGACTTTTATTAGCCTTATTCATAGACATTTTGCTTTTATTTTGTTTGGTTGTGATTTTGGGTTTTTTTTTGGGGGGGGGGGAGGCTATTGTGAATATGAGTGCCAGCATGCCTCTCATTGGTATACAGAAAAGATAGGGCAGGCCTGAGACAGCAAATTCTAAGGGAGTGGAGCAAAGCCCGGGAGTACTGAGAGACCTCCAGGAACACAGAGTGACCAAGGGGGTAACTATAATTATGGCACTAATTGTAGCACAAAGAACAAGCATCTGAGCCTTGGATTCATGGCTCATTAATTAATTCAAGAAGATTAATTAACAGAATCACCAAGTGCCCCAAACAAACCTATTAAAGGAGAAAATGAGTAGAAAAGTTAAGAACACATGCAACACCACAAAGAGCAACAGGACACCAGTAAAACCGAAAGACCCTACAACGGCAAGACACAAAAAACCAAATATAGATGAAGCAGAAGAAAATGAGCTAAAAAATAACTTCAGGAGAATGTTTGAAACTCTTAAAGAAGAAATGAGAAATTCTCTCAAAGAAGTGGAGGAAAAGACAAACTAAAAATTGGAAGACATCAGCAAATCCATTAAAGAACACCAAGAAAAAGCAATCAAACATATGAAAGAAACTATTCAGGACTTGAAAACTGAATTAGAGACAATAAAGAAAACACAAGTGGAGGGAAATACAGAAACAGAAAGCTTGAGAAAACAAAGAGGAACTACAAATACAAGCATAAACAACAGAATACAAGAGATGGAAGAGAGAATCTCAAGAGCTGGATTCAATAGAGGAAATAGTCAAAGAAAACAGAACAAAAGCTAAACTCAAAATATCCAAGAAATATGGGACACCATAACAAGGCCAAACCTAAGAATAATAAGTATAGAAGAAGAAGAAGCTCAACTCAAAAGTACAGAAAATAGCTGTTTGGGCGCTGGGACCAAGTCGCAAGTGCAACTGGGCACTCAGGAGTCCCTTTGTTTCAATAGCTGGCCTGCAGCAAGCAAAGTAGGCTTTTTGTTAGTGAGCTACCTGGCCAGCAAGGAGATCTGAACTCAGTACCAGAAGATACATCAGTGGGGTGAGTGAGTTCCGTACCCACGGCAGCAGCCTGGGAGACGGATCACAGACATTCCTAATCCCCCTATACTTCCTAGTCTTCCTGCAGGGGCTATTATCCCTGGATACTGCCTCTCTCTTCCTACACCACCTAGATTGCATCCAGAAAACTCCTCCTTTCTGCCTCTCTTCTTTGGCCCAGAACATCCCCCAGATCAGCCTGTTTGGGCATGGAGACCAAGTCCTGAGTGCAACCGGGCACACGGGAGTCCCTTTGTTTCAATAGCCGGCCTGCAGCAAGAAAGGTAGGCATTTTTTTTTGCTAGCTACCTGGACAGCAAGGAGATCTGATCTTGGTACCAGAAGATCCATCAGTGGGCAAGGAGACCTGACCCTGTAAAAGAAGATCCATAGGGGAGCATTCGGAGGAAGAGATGGGCAGGCACCAATGCAAGAATTCCTCCAACAATCTGAAAAACAACATGAAATCACCAGAACCCAGCGAGCTTACAAGAGGAGGACTTGAACACCTTAATCAAGAAGAAGTAGAAAAAAATGACTTATGAAAATGATAGAAGCCCTTAAACAGGAGGTGAAAAACTCCCTTAAAGAAATTGATGAAAAGAATAACAAAAAGTTTGAAGAATTGAGTAAATACATAAATGATATCCTAGGAAACCAAGGAAAAACAATCAAGCAGATAATGGAAACAGTTCAAGACTTGAAAACTGAAATGGAGTCAAGGAAGAAAACACAAACCAAGGGCCGGCTGGATATGGAAAATCTAGGTAAATGAATAGAGACTATAGAAACAAGTATAACGAACAGAATACAAGAGATAGAAGAAAGAATCTCAGACGCTGAAGATACCATAGAAAAAATAAATGCACTGATCAAAGAAAATAGCAAATCCAACAAATTTTCATCACAAAACATTCAGGAAATATGGGACATAATAAAAAGACCAAACTTAAGAATAATAGGGGTAGAAGAAGGAGAAGAAGTACAGCTCAAGGGTCCAGAAAATATATTTAATAAAATTATACAAAAAACTTTCCCAATCTAAAGAAAGATATACCTATGAAGTTTCAAGAAACATACAGAATACCGAATAGACTGGATCAAAAAAAAAATCCCCTCACCATATAATAATCAAAACACAAAACATACAGAATAAAGAAAGAATATAAAGAACTGCAAAGGAAAAAGTTCAAGTAACTTATAAAGGTAAACCTATCAGACTTACACCTGACTTCTCTATTGAAACCATGAAAGCCAGAAGGTCCTGGATAGAGGTACTCCAGAAACTAAGAGACCATGGATGCAAGCCCAGACTACTATACCCAGCCAAGCTTTCATTCACTATAAATGGAGAAAACTAAATTTTCCAGGATAAAAACAAATTTAAACAATATGTAGACACAAATCCAGCCTTACAGAAAGTAATAGAAGGAAAATCAAAAACCAAGGAGTCCAACAATGCCCACAATAACTCAGACATCTAGTGACCCTTCACCAGCACAACTCAAAGAAAAGAAATATATAAACTCTACTATCAAAAAAAAATTACTGGAGTTAACAACCACTGGTCATTAATATCACTTAATATCAGTGGACTCAACTCACCTATATAAAGGCACAGGCTAAGAGATTGGATATGAAAACAGCATCCAACATTCTGCTGTTTATTTGAAACACACCTCAACCACCAGATATCTACTCAGAGTAAAGGGCTGGGAAAATGTTTATCATAAAAAAGGACCTAAGAAACAAGCAGGTGTGGCCATACTAATTTCTAACAAAGTTGACTTCAAACTAAAATCAATCAGAAGAGATGGAGAGGGAGATTTTATACTCATAACAAGAACAATCCATCAGGATGAAGTCTCAATCCTGAATATCTATGCCCCTAATATAAAAGAACCCACTTATGAAAAAGAAACATTACTAAAACTCAAAGCAATCATCAAACCACACACACACTAAAAGTAGGAGACTTCAACACTCCTCTCTCACCAATGGACAGGTCAATCAGACAGAAACCTAACAGAGAAATAAGAGCTCACAGCATTCCCCTGGACCACGGACATATTTCCCAGAAGCCTTTGCATTCCTCGTTAAAAGGCGAGGGTCACTACGACCTCTCTCTCTTTTTCCCCACCTCTCCTGTCCTGTCCGCACACCTTTACCTGCCCGCTGTTACCCCTCCCCCATTAAAAGTGCACCCACGTGGGACCTCCGCGTGTCTGTGTTTTCTTCCCCGTGTAACGTCTTTACCGTCTAACCCACAGACAAGAAAGCCAGTAAGAAATTAGGAACAGTAACCACCTGTACCTTATACCAAAGTTAAACCAGGACCAGGTGAACAATCTAAATAGACCTGTCAGTTTTGTAGAATTAGAAGCTGTTATCAAAAACCTCCCTACCAAATAAAAGGCCAGGACCAGATTGTTACAATGCAGAATTCTACCAGAACTTCCAAGAAGAGCTAATACCCATACTACTTAATGTATTTCACAATATACAAACAGAAGAGTCATTGCCAAATTCCTTTTATGAAGCTACAGTTACCCTGATACCAAAACCACACAAAGACTCAACCAAAAAAGAGAATTACAGGCCAATCTCACTCATGAACATCGATGCAAAAATTCTCAATAAAATACTGGCAAACCAAATCCAAGAACACATTGGAAAAAGTATCCATTATTATCAAGTATGCTTCATCCCAGAGTTGCAGGGCTGGTTCAACATAAGAATATCTCTGAATGTAATCTATCATATAAATAAACTGAAAGAAAAAACCATATGATCGTTTCATTAGATGCTAAAAAAGCATTTGACAAAATTCAACTTCCCTTTATGATAAAGGTCTTGGAGAGATTAGGGATACAAGGGTCATACCTAAATATAATAAAAGCTATTTTACAGCAAGCCGACAGCTAACATTAAACTAAATGGAGAGAAACTCAAAGCCATCCTAATAAAATCAGGAACACGGCAATGCTGTCCACTCTCTCCATACCTCTTCAATATAGTGCTTGAAGTTCTAGCAATAGCAATAAGACAACATAAGGGGATTCGAATTGGAAAGGAAAAACTTAAGCTTTCGTTATTTGCAGATGATACGATAGTGTACATAACCGACCCCAAAAACTTCACCAATGAACTCTTACAGCTGATAAACACCTTTAGTAACATGGCAGGATAGAAGATCAACTCCAATAAATAAGTTGCCCTCCTATACACTAAGGAAAAGGAAGCAGAGAGGGAAATCAGAGAAGGGAAATCAGAGAAGCCACAAACTTTCACAAGAACCACAAATAGCATAAAATATCTTGGGGTAACTCTAACCAAAGAAGTGAAAGATCTATTTGACAAGAACTTTAAGGCATTGAAGAAAGAAATTGAAGAGGATACCAGGAAATGGAAGTATCTCCCTTGCTTTTGGATTGGGAGGATCAACATAGTAAAAATGGCAATTCTACCAAAGGCAATTTATAGATTCAATGCAATCCCCATCAAGGTCCCATCAAAATTTTTCACAGATCTGGAGAGGACCATAATCAACTTTATATGGAAAAACCAAAAACCAGGATAGCCAAAACTATCCTATATAATAAAGGATCTTCTGGAGGCATTACCATCCCTAACTTCAAACTCTATTACAGAGCTACAGTGTTGAAGACAGCTTGGTATTGGCATAAAAACAGAGAAGTCGACCAATGGAATGAATAGAAGACCCGGATTTTAACCCTCAATCCTACGAACACCTCATTTTCGATAAAGGAGCTAAAAGCATACAATGGAAGAACGAAAGCATCTTCAACAAATGGTGCTGGCACATCTGGATATCAATGCATTCAATGGACTTAGCAGACAACTATAGAATATTCCATCCAAACAGAAAAGAATATACCTTTTTCTCAGAACCTCATGGAACCTTCTCAAAAATTGACCAAATACTCAGTAACAAAACAAACCTCAACCAATACAAAAAATTGGAATAACCCCATGTATCTTATCAAATCACCATGGTATAAAACTAGAAGTCAACAGCAATACTAATTCCAGAAAGCCCACAAACACATGGAAATAAAACAATGCTCACCTAAATCATTAATGGTTCAAGAAAGAAATAAAGAGAGTAATTAAAGACTTCCTAAAATTCAATGAAAATGACCAAAAACATACCCAAATTTATGGGACGCAAAGAAAGCAGTGTTAAGATAAAAGTTCATAGCACTAAATGCCTACATAAAGAAGCTGGGAAAAATCCTACACTAGTGAATTAACAAAACATTTGAAAACTTTAGAACAAAAAGAAGGAAACTTACCTAAGAGAACTAGATGGCAGGAAGTAATCAAATTGAGAGCTGAACTCAACAAAATAGAAATAGTAGAGAGAAATAATGGTACTATATCTATCAGATGGTTTTTGAAGATTACAAAACACATAAACATATGGTTAGAGTTTATAAATATTATAAATAAGAAGTCAGTCATATACCACTTATGAAGTCAGTTATTAGAAGATGCATAAAATGAAATTTATAATCATAACTAAATTTATAAACCTCATAGTCATTGTTCATCTTTTAAGGTAAATTGAAAATAATTACATATGTACTATGGAAATAGTTTAGTGTCTAAGGAGTATACTATGCATATATGAGGGTCTGTGTTAAGATCTGCATAACTTACATAAATGTTATCTAAATACTGAGTAGACATAATGGCATTTCTGTAAATCTAACCTCTAAAGGCAGAGAGAGGGGAATCCCAGAGAAAACCAGCTTTCAAGAGTAGCCATATCTGTATTTGACTGGGAGACCCTGCCACACTAAGAAGAAAGGTGGAAGAGAAATTGAGGATGATTGTCAACATTAACCTTGGGTATCCACATGCATGTGTATATGTATGCTGGCACATTACCCCACACATACACACAGATATAATTACTTGAATGCAGAGATACAGTCACACATGTACACCACACACAAACACACACAATCACATGTATTTCATGTACCACACACACACACACAATCATAAAATTGGAAAAGGAAAAAAAGATTACCTTTATATTATGTATATCTGAATGAGCCTTCAAATCAATAATAGTTATTATTATTATTATTGATTTTTATTGATCTCTACATTTTGCTCTGCTCTCCTCCTTGCCTCTCCCCTCCACTTCAACCCTCTCACAAGGTCCCTATGCTCCCAACTTACTAAGAAGATCTTGTCTTTTTCTACTCCCCATGTTGATTAGATCTATTTATGTCTCTTTTAGGGTCCTCATTGTTATCTAGGTTCTCTGAAATTGTGAGTTGTGGGTTGGTTTTCTTTGCTTTATGTTTAAAAACCACTTTATGAGTGAGTACATGTGATAATTGTCTTTGTATATCTGGGTTACCTCACTCAAAATGATGTTTTCTGGCTCCATTTTCCTGCTAAATTCAAAATGTTGTTATTTTTTCTGCTGTGTAGTACTCCATTGTGTAAATGTACCACTTTTCCTTATCCATTCTTTGGTTGAAGGGTATTTATGTTGTTTCCAGGTTCTAGTTATGACAAACAATGCTGTTATGAACATAAAGCTTCCGGAAAACAAAGGACACAGTCAACAAGACAAAATGACAGCCTACAGAATGGGAAAACATGTTCACTGACCCCACATCAGACATGTCCAAGGAAATGTCCAACATTCTAAGTCATCAAAGAAATGCAAATCAAAACAACTCTGAGATTCCATCTTATACCTGCAAGGATGGCCAAGATCAAAAACACTGATGACAACTTATGTTGGAGAGGTTGTGGGGTAAAGGGAACACTCCTGCATTGCTAGTGGGAATGCAAGCTGGTACAACCTCTTTGAATGTCAGTGTGGCAATTTCTCAGAAAATTAGAAAAAGGAAACCACCTTCCTCAAGACCCAGCAAAACCATTTTTGGGTATATATCTAAAGGATGATCAACCATGCCACAAGACCTACTTTTACTAAAACAACTAGAGTGAAATTTAATTAACACTCTGTTTGAATTCAGTAGTACCCACAACATGGATTTTCTAATGCTAGATAAAATTCATTTCTCCAAATTGGAGAAAAATAGAGTGGAAATAGTAAATACTAAAATGAAAAGTGTAGGAAACATTAATTGCCCACCTAGTAGATAAGTTCATCTAATAAAGCGTCCTTTAAAACCCATAGGCAGCCTGGACATGTTAGAATTAGCCACAGTTTAGAGTGAGACATGGTGTTACCTGGCTACAAAAGATGGCCAGTTCAGACTTTATATTCTCCATTACCAGAAATCCTCACTAGGGTCATCCTCATAGATTTCAGGAAGTTTTCACTGTGCTAGATTTTGACACCACTCCTAAAATGCTTCGCCAATTCCTGTCTTGATCAGTCTTGATATGAGGGCTTTGCCTTGTCTTATTTTATATTGTTTTGTCCTGTTTGGTTGTTTTCTCTTGGCGTTCTGCCTTTTCCTGAAAGGAAATGGAGGAGTTGATCTTGGGAAAAGGGGAGGTGGAAGGGAGCTGGGAGGAGTTGGGGGGGTAGTAAATTGTGATCAGGATGTACTATATGAGAGAAGAATCTATTTTCAATAAAAAAGAAGAAATGTGGTGTTAAGCGTGGCTAAAAAAATTACTCAAGGTCACGCCCAAGAAAATTATATAAGTGAGAATTGAAATCTCTTTTTCAAAGACATAAAACAATTTTTTAAAAGTTAACAAGTGGTAGCAAGTGTTTGAGTTCTCTGGCATATTCTGCATTAGAGCATTCAGAAGAGCCTCACACCTTGATGATATAATACATGGTATGTGGGGATTATTCCATACTCCTACTGTTACTCCATCAATGAAGAAATTGAGAATCAGAAGGACATGGCAAAGGACCCATTGCTGTAAATGTATTTGGTGTCTTTTCCATATGATGAAGGCTGTTTGCTTTTACTTATTAATTTATTTTATATTTTAAAATTGTGTGTGTGTGTGTGTGTGTGTGTGCATAAATTCTGGTACCTACAGAACCTGTAAGAGGACATCAGAACCCATGCAGCTACAGTTCCATGTAGTGGCAAGTGCCCTGATGTAGATGTTAGGAATTAAACTTAGTTCTTCTGCAAGAACAGTGTACGTTTTTAATGTAGAGTTATCTCTCTGGCCCTTGATGGATATTTTAAAAAGCAATTGTATGTTGATGACCTTTGTTCTTTAAAGCTGCATTTAAAAGATTAAATATTCATATAACATACAGATCAAACAAAAATAAGATTGTAAGAAAAATTTTCAGCTATTACAATTTCTTTTGGATGTTCTGAAATAGTTGCATATCACTTAAATGGCAAAATTCACACAAGTGCTTACCCAGGATATAAAAGTAGCTTGGTTAATACTCAAGAGTAAAGAGAAAACTTAAAACATTAATGCCACAAGAAAAAGAATTTCAAACACTCAAAATATTAACTGTGAGATACAATGGTTATGTAAATTAGCATGACTGTAGCGTTTATTTCATTATCAATATGTATATTGATATAGACATATATATAACATGCTATATCTATACACTGCAATTACATATCAATTATAACTTTATAAAGCTGGCTCTGTATTACTGAATATGATATATTAGAAAATCGTATTCAACTTTTATTTTATGAGTACAAATAGGAGGTAGCTTATTGTAAATGCATTATGAAAAGGTTCTCCATGCAAGTTGAGTGGTGGGGTAAAGCTAATGGTTAAAATCACCTGAAATATATAACCTTATGTTTACCTTTGTGTCTTCCAAAGAGAAACTACAAGAAAGCATTAGAAGCCTAATTGTTTGACTTCGGAATATGTTCCTTCACAAAACAGTAACAGTTAAAAAGGAAATTGAGGAGTAAAAAATGTGCAATTGTCATTGCAATGCCACAGATAGTATAAATTTCCTGCCCAATGTTAAGTGGAAATGCAAAGTTAAATGATGCTAATTTTGCTTGGCATTAGTTTTTAAAATTGCATATAATCAGCAGTGTTTATTATGATTTTAGAAATCGAACGTTGAACAGAATTTGTCATTTTAAAGATGGCAAGCTGTAATAAATATCTTTCTGAAGTATATTGATTCAGAGACTAGCAGAATGAGGGCTATAAAAACTATTTCTATCTTACTTTAATGTAAGCCCAGACTAAGCAAAATTTTATTGTGCTCACATTAAACATTTTATTTAGACATTAAACAGAAGTTTTCTGAGGTCAAGACTTTATCAAAACAGAATAAAATCTTGTTTGTCAGTGTTTTTGAATCATGTTTTCTTTTGCCTCTGTCATAATAAATCTAATTGTAAGTGCTTGTTTCTAAATTAAAAACTTTTAGAAATGAATATTAGCTGTAATTTAGTTATACTCAATTGATTATAGGTGTTTCCTAGTCCATAAATGTACTTATAGTTAATAATGAGAAATGAAAGGTATGGGATGACTATATAAAATTGATCATTTTTACTTATTTTCTGGAACTCTCAGCTTAAATGACTATTCATTACTCCTAAACAGAATTAATTAATTTTTCACTGCTATATGAGGAATGTCCAAGGTAAAAACCAAATTCACAAATGCCAGTCAATACAACCCTAATTTATGCTTCCTAATGTCAAGACATAAAGCATTAAAGTAAAATATGGTATGTTAAACTGTGTTCTTGTGGTGTCCTAGAAGATAATGAAGACTTTTCATTATAAAAGGTTGTAATATTCTGGTTATATGACATTTGAAGAAAATTTTAGTCTACCAAGACATGTTAAGTATACTAATGTATCTATTTATTTGGTTGGTTGGTTGGTTTTTTGTTTACTTATTTTACAGCCGGGCCACTGTTTCTCACCTTCCTCTCCTAGTTCTTCCCCCTAATTTCCCCTCTGCCCCACGTCCAATCCTCTTCTATTTCTATGCAGAGAGCAGGCCTTTCTACCAAACACGACATGGCAAGTTGAATGCTGGTGTAGGCAGCCCAATAAGAGGATGAAGGTCTCAAAAGACAGCAAAAGAGTTAGAGTCAGCCCCTGCTCCCACTGTTAGGAGTCCCACAAGAAGCCCAAGCTGCACAATTGCAACACATATACCAAAGACCTATATCAGTCCCATGCAGGTTCCCTGGTTGTCAGGTCAGTCTTGGTGAGTCCCTATGAGCCCAGGTTAGTTTGGTTCTGTGGGTTTTCTTGCGATGCCCTTAGCCCTCTGGTTCTTACAATTCTTCCTCTCCCTCTTCTACAGGATTCTCTGAGGTCTTCCTAACGTTTGCTTGTAGGTTTCTGCATCTGCTTCTGTAGCATGAGTTCTAATAGGTCTTAATAATAAAGCCCAGAGTCAGATATTGGGGAAAACCCTGAAAGATCAGAGAGATGAAGGAGCAAAACCATAGTCACCTTACCTCTCTATTTCCCAGCCAAAAAGAGACCAATTTCCTGTCTCCTTCTGCCTTATCACTTCCTCTCTCTGCCCAATCATATCACTTCCTGTCTGTACAGACCTCCAGACATCTACGGCTAGCTAGTGGCTAGCTCCTCCCTCTAATCTTCAGCAAACTTTATTTGTGCAAACAAGATATCACCACATGTATCCATCAGTTTCTAGACAAACCCTCTCTGATGACAATTGAGGTTGGCACAAATCTATGCGTATACAGAATATTATTGGGAATCATGCTGTTGATTATCTTCTTCTTTCTTTTTTCCCATTTGTGTTTTGTTCTATCTTAGGTCTCTGCTCTCCAGCCTCTGTGTCCTGGCCATCCAGGCAGTATCAGGGGTGGACTCCCTTTTGTAGAATGAGTCTCAAGCTGGACACATTAATTGGCAACTCTCATAATTTCTGAACAGCCCATACCTTAGCACATGTTGTAGGGAGGATAAATTGTAGGTTAAAGGTTATGTGGCCAGGTTGTGGTTCCAATTCATTCCAGGGAAGTCTTGCCTGTTTACAGGCAATGATCAGTTCAGGCTACATATCCCCTATTTCTAGGGAGTCTTAGCTAGGGTCAGCTTCATCAATTCCTAGGAATTTCCATTTTGTCGGTGTCTAGTTTCGTCCCTGTGGTGCCACCCAATTCCAGTTGTCTCTCCTAGTATTCTCTTCCCCCATCCTTTTGCCATATAATCCTTCTCTTCACACCCATCCCTCCTCCATCCTGGATGTCTACTCTATTTCTCCTTCCCAGAAAGATTTCCCTCTTGAGCTTTCCTTGTTACTTAGCTTTTTGGGGTCTGTGGACTCTAGCATGGCTATTCTTTACAGCTGTTATCCATGTATAGTAAGTACATACCACGTTTGTATTTCTGGGTCTGGGTTATTTCACTTAGGATAATTTTTTCTAGTTCCATCTATTTGCCTGCAAATTTCATTATGTCATAGTTTTTAATAGCTGAGTAGTATACTTCATTGTGTAAATGTACAATTTCTTTATTCATTCTTTAGTTTAGTTTAGACTTCTAGGTTGCTTAGTTTCTGGCTATTACAAATAAGGTTGCTATGAACGTAGTTGAGGTACGTCCATTGTGTATATGCCCAGGAGTCGAGTCGTATAGCTGGGTCTTGAGGTATATTGATTCCCAATTTTCTGAGAAACTGCCATATTGATTTCCAAAGTGACAGTACAAGTTTGTACTCTCACCAGCAATGGAGGAGTGTTCACCTTGGTCCACAATCATAACAGTATGAGTTGTCACTTGAGTTTTTTTTTTTTATTGAGAAAAGGAGAAAAAAAACCAATTTTCCACCTCCTCCCAGCCTCCCATTTCCCTCCCCCTCCTCCCACCCTTCTCCCCCTCCCCCCACTCCCTTCCCCCTCCCTCTCCAGTCCAAAGAGCAATCAGGGTTTTCTGCCCTGTGGTAAGTCCTAGGTCCTCCCCCCTCTGTCCAAATCTAGGAAGGTGAGCATCCAAACTGGCTAGGCTCCCACAAAGCCATCACATTACGTAGGATCAAAACCCCGTGCCATTGTCCTTGGCGTCTCATCAGCCCTCATTGTTCGCCATGTTCAGAGAGTCCAGTTTTATCCCATGCTTTTTCAGTCACAGTCCAGCTGGCCTTGGTGAGCTCCCAATAGATCAGCTCCACTGTCTCAGTGGGTGGGTGCACCCCTCGTGGTCCCGACTTCTTTGCTCATGTTCTCCCTCCTTCTGCTCCTCATTGGGACCTTGGGAGCTCAGTCCAGTGCTCCAGTGTGGGTCTCTGTCTCTATCTCCATCCATCACCAGATGAAGGTTCTAGGATGATATGCAAGATATTCGTCAGTATTGCTCTAGGATAGGGTCATTTCAGGTTCCCTATCCTCAGCTGCCCAAGGAACTAACTGGGGACCTCGGCTTGGGCACCTGGGAGCCCCTCTAGGGTCAAGTCTCTTGCCCACCCTTAAGTGGCTTCCTTAACTAAGAATTGTGGTTCTGTGCTCCCCTGTCCAACCTTCCTTTATCCCAATTCTCCTGTTTCCCCAAGGCCCCACCTCCTTCCCTTCTAACTTTTCTCTCCCCATCTCTCCTTACCCCCATCCCACCCCACCGCCAAGATCCCAATTTTCTCCCCGGCAATTTTGTCTACTTCCCTTAGAATCTTAGCCATTCTGATAAGTATAAGATGGAATCTCAGAATCATTTTGATTTACAATTCTTTGATGGCGAAGGATGCTGAACATTTCTTTAAGTATTTCTCAGCCATTTGAAGAATCTTCTGTTGAGAATTTTCTGTTTAACTCTGCAGTCCATTTAAATTGGGTTATTTTGTTTGCTAATGTCTAGTTTCTTGAGTTATTTATATATTTTAGAAATTAGCCCTTTGCCATATGTGATATTGGTGAATATCTTTTCCCCTTTTGTAGGCAGCCATTTTGTCCTATTGATAGTGTTTTTCACCTTACAGAATCTTTTCAGTATTATGAGATCCATTTATTAACCATTGTTCTTAGTTCCAGCACTATTAGTGTTCTTCTGTTCAGGAAGTTGTCTCCTGTGTCAATATATCCTGGAGTATTCCCCACTTTCTCTTCTATCATGTTCAGTGTATCTGGTTTTATGTTGATGTCTTTGACCACATTGACTTGAGTTTTGTGTGGGGTGATAGATATGGATATATTTACATTCTTCTACATGCCAACATCTAATTAATACAGCATCATTTGTTGAAAAGACTTTCTTTTTTCCACTGTATAACTTTGGAATTTTTTGGTCAAAAATCAGATGTTCTTAGGTGTGTGGATTAAATGTGTGTTCAGTCAAATATATAATCATATAACAAATGATATATATATATATATATATATATATATATATATATATATATATATATATATTGCTTTGCTTTGCATCCATAAACATCACAGGTAGTTGAAAGCTGTTCAATTACTTGGTGATATTTCTTAGGTTTTCACCATTGTTCATAATAAAAAAATTGACAAAACAATAGAAGTTTAAAACCTTGAAATTTGCAATGTTATCTAGCATAAATACTTTCATGAACGTTAATGGCAGAAATTCACAATTAGATAAATTTTGTAAAGTGGTGATATTTTGTTTGTGATCTAACAATTAAAGCTTGCCTGAACATCAGAGTGCAGAGCTAGCCACTTGTTAGCCATAGAGGCCAGGCAGTAGTGGCACACACCTTAAATCCCAGCACTTGGGAGAGAGAGTCAGACAGATCTCCTGAGTTCAATGCCATCCTGGGTGACCTGAGAGTGATCTAAAAGAGAAATAGAGCCAGGTGGTGGTGACTCACACCTTTAATCCCAGTATTTGGGAGCCACATGCCTTTAATCCCAGCCCTATGGCAGTGGAGACAGGAAGGAATATGGCTGGGTAGAGAATAGAATATGAGATAGGAGGAGACAGGAGCTCAGGGCATTCAGTCTGAACATTCAGTCTGAGGACTTGTAGAGACATGATACCCCATATGGTCTGAGGATGACAGAGTGTCAAAGTTCTCTATTTGTTTAAACCAAAGCAGTGTCAGAGCTGTTCTAAAACATACAGCAAGAGGGAAATGAGAATTAAATTGTGTTTTTAGAGGAAACATTAATTGAATTTGAAACACTCTCTCTTTGATATAGTGGGTGAAACACTGAGCTATAGATCTCTGTTGAGAGGAATAGAAACAAAGGAAAGATTTGGCTTTGTGAGCCTGGTAAGACAGAGGAAGGACAATATATGAGAATTCAGATTGAGAGGAGAGCAGGTAATTCAAAACAAATAGAGAACTTTGACACTCTGTCATCCAAAGTCCACATTCATAAAATCCTGACAATTCTTTGACTGTCATTATTTCATACTTCATTCTCAATACAGAACAACAACAGTAATATTGAAATTCAACTTATGCTTCTCCCATACCTAAGTGAAGCCCCTTTCTGTGTGGAAATGAGTCCTATTCACTAGTAAAAATAATAAAGTTCTTGCTTGGATTATAATAACATGCTGTTAGAAAAGCTTCTCCAAAGTCTGAAAATATTCTGTGCATTAATAAACTTCTTGCTTTAAAATTTAGTCCCTCACCATTTGACATCAAGGAAAAGATTTTATCATAGTGCCAGTTGCTCAATGACATCACTGCATAAAATTCAAACAGCTAAATACGATACAGATGTGGCTCCAGGAGGAGGCAGTAGAGCAGCATTAATTTTGGGTTCTCAACTGGTCTCACCCTTGGGCATTCAGTAGGCTCATGCATAATATAGAATTTATATATGTTCTATAGGATACAATGATCTAGGAAAGTCTGACTAAGTGAATGAAACAAACGTTGTTTTGTATTCAGTAATCTCTAGCTGAAAGTTTGGGTTTCCTTCAACTACATGTGTAAACAGCCAACCTCAAGAGTGATATGTACATACCATGACTAGGTTACCAGTAAAAAATCTCAGAAATACTTAGCTAATGAAGAACTAGTGACATATATGTTTAGATATCATATATAGGCGCTATTTCAAATTACAGAAATTATGATACATTTATCTAGATTGTGCTGATAAATCTGTTAAAAAGTGCTATATCTTTAATATATTTCATTTTTGCTTTGACAACTATTTTGTCTTATGGGTTTCCTTTTATAAGTCATACATCTTAGTTATATAATGTGATTATTTAAATACTGTGGGTTTTCCTCTGACAAGAAATAGATTTAAAACAGTTATGCCCAATTGGTTTCCATGGAATTAACTGATAACAAAGAAAAGAAAATGCCACAAGTTTAAATGTATATCTGTTTATTGTTCTTCAAGTTTCCTTTGTGAAGATATACTACAATATGATATTCACAAATTAGATGGTATCAGGTGCCTAAAGGGATATTCATATGAAATTTAGGAGTGGCATTTCAAAGACTGGTTCTTCAGACATATTAGTTCCATGTAGGTTGTAAAAAAGCAACTAGAACAATTTAGTAACACTACGTGCAGATTGTGCAACATTGTTGTTCTCTGCTTTAGCTGGGTTCTTGCTATATTATGAGTATACAGGCTTTGTAGCCAAATTTAAATTAGTCAAATTGTGCTGTGAATCACATTATTTCCTTGTAATCAAAATAACTTCAAAGATTGCTATTATTAAAGTACAAATTAACATTCAGATCTATAATTTCATGTAAATATTTTCTATCTGAAAAACGAATGTCTTCCAAAAAAATGGAAATGAATTAATCTATTTCCTTACTTTAAGTGGTATTTCAATTCTATAGTTCATATGGCAGTAATTTTACAAGATGATAATAAAATAATCTTCTTAAGTTGTAGCTATGACTTAGAACAGAGAGCTCATTTTATTGTTATTAAAGAAAAATTATTAAATTTGCTTTCATCGTGTCTTTAAGCATCACTAGCATATTATTTCTGCCTTGTCACTAAGAAAATTAAACTTAATAAGTAATATGCTTTATTACTTGTTTCATTTCCTCCATTTTCTCATTAATATAATGCTATATTTGTAAAATTAAAGCCCAAATATTCCTGCCTAACTTAACTTCTTCAGTATTTTTTTATAAAGTGTGTGGCAAAATAAGTTCCCTTTAATCTCAGTTTTATCCAAGGTGTTAAGATCTCTTTCGCTTTTTTGTCTTTAACAGTATTACTTTTCCTAGGGTTCATCAATATTACTACCACTCCTTCCCCACTTTATCATCACCAAATATCACCAAATTACCAGTTAGGTAATTAGTCATCCAGCTACAAGGATGTTATTGAAACACAGCATTTGACTCTAGGCCCTCTTACTGGGAATCCTCAGCTAAGTTTCTGTCCTACTCAGTCCCAGAGCCATTCAGTCCCAAAGAAATACACAGTGGTCTACATTAATTTATAAACTGATTGGCCTATTAGCTCAGGCTTCTTATTAACTCTTATAACTATTAGTCCATAATTCTGGCCTGTGTTAGCCATGTAGCTTGGTACCGTTTTCAGCAAGGCAGTCACATCTTGTTTCCTCTGCATCTGGGTGATGGCTGCAGATGAATCTTTCTTCTTCCCAGAACTCTCCTATTCTCATTGCCCCACCCCTACTTCCTGCCTGACTACTGGCCAATCAGCATTTTATTAAACATGTACAAGAAACAAATCTTTACAGGGTAAAACCATTGTCCTACAGCACTCCCCCCCTTTTTTTTAAAACATGAACTCTGAATTGGATCTCCCTTGTTTAGCTTTCTTCCTGACCATAATCCATAGAACTTGTAACCAACACTCTAAACAAAGAAAAATATCTATAATCCATTTTTCGGGGAATGTGGGCATAGTTTTCCAAGCTACTTCCTGCTGATTGGGGGTACTGATAATCTTATGGAGACATAAAGAAAATTTAGAATTATGATCAAGTCCTGACTGGAGCATCCTGTGAGGCTTAATCATCTCAGTCAGCAGTCTTGAAACTTTTCTGGATGTAGAACTCATACATAGTATCAGAGATTTCTGAGAAGGTCTTCCTTGATCAAACCTGATTTTTCTTAACTCAGAATGAGCCCACAGTCTCTCATTTCCTGTGGAAACAAAAACAAAACCTCTTCTCCAAAGTAACATATCTTTTGACTTCAATTTTGAAGTCAAGGCATTTTCAAAATACCTATCTTGGATCAATCCAGCAGTATTTATAATAAAATGTCTTTTAGCAGCTGTTGTTCCTTTCTCAGTCATCAAACAATTCAAAGATAACACAATAATATACAGCATCCAGACTCTTTGTGTATTTTCCATCTTTATGTGGCTTTATTTTAAACTCTATATCTTTTATTTTTAATTTTAATTTTTGGCTTTTTGAGACAGAGTTTCTCTGTGTATCTTTGGCTGGCCTGGAACTCACTCTGTAGACCAAGCTGTCCTTGAACTCACAGAAATCTGCCTGCCTCTGCCTCCAAAGTGTTAGGATTAAAGGCATGTGCCACCACACCTTGAACTCACAGAGATCTGCCTGTCTCCACCTCCAAAGTGTTGGGATTAAAGGTGTGTGCCCATACCTAACTACTCTCTTTGTTTTTATTTTAAGGACTTTATCCTTTTTCTTTTCTCTCCTAAGCATACATATATTTTTTAACACACTGTAAACCATTCAGAGGTTTTCTTCATCTGAATCTATCTTTACTTTATAGCTCTCTTTTTCTGACCACATGAGTCTTTAATTTGCTAAGTGATATGGTTAGGATTAAAGTCATGGCTTTGATGGCTGGATCAACCCCAATCCTTAGCTTTCTGAGAGTCTAGCCTCATAGCGGAGGTACTGGCTGAAGCCATGTTTATTGTCACAACTCTATGGCATTTCAAGGTCCCCGACATCACCAAGAAGTATGCTGTTAGTAATTCATAAACACCATTTAAGTGTTTGGTGGCAGGGCCTCTTAAAAGAGCTTCAAAGTTTCATAGCTAAAGCTGAGTCAGGAATAGCCTCTTAAATCAGATGTGCTTGTCTCTAGCAAAGAGAGCAAACCTGAGAAATTTCTGCTATCAAGAAGTCATGCTTAACTCAGTTATTTTGTGTCTAGAATTCCTTCCCAAACTCTCTGAGGTTTTAAGTGGATTGAGCTGTCCACATTGGCGCCATTCTGTTGCCCAAAGTTTCCGACCCACCTGGGCCCACAGCCATTCAGTTCCAAAGAAATACACAGAAGTTTATATTAATCCATATGACCTTGACCATGCCTTCTTCTAAAGCTCATCAAGTTTTAGTGGGTGATTCACACAGACAAAAAGGCTAGACTTATTTGCCCTATCTAACAGTCTTTCTGAACCCTCAACAGTCTGTAATTCAGGTCAACTGAGACCTTCATTGGGAGTGTATTACTGTTCAACATGATGCTCTCCAAGTGTTTCCTCTTCTCTCTTTGTGGCATACACTTTTAAATAACAACAGTTCCAAATGTATATCTTGCATACTAAACTCCATCTTCATTTTATTATTTTTTCATTTTTTCCATTCAAAAATTTCCTCCCCTCCTTCCATTCCCCTCCTGCTCCCCCATTCCCCCTCCTCCCTCCTTCCTCCCCCTCCCCCGTTAAGGGAGAACAGGGAACCCTGCCCTGTGGGAAGTCCAACGCCCACCCCCCTACACCCAGGCCTAGGAAGCTTTGCATTAAAATAGACTAGGGTCCCAGAAAGCCAGTATATGCTGTAGAAACAAGTTCCAGTGCCTTTATTAATAGCTTCTCTGTTGGCCATCATTTTCAGCCACATTCAGAGAGTCCAGTTTGACTGCATGCTCATTCAGTCATAGTTCACCTGGATTTGGTGAGCTCCCATTTGAATAGGCACACTGTCTCAGTGGGTGGACTAAACCCTCGCGGTCCAGACTTCCTTGGTCATCTTCTCCCTCCTTCCACTCTTCAACTGGACCTTGGGAGCTCAGTCCATTGCTCTGATGAGGATCTCTGTCTCTATCTCTATCTGTAGCCGGACATAGATTCTATGGTGATATTCGAGATAAACATCACTGTGATAGTGGGGCAGGCCAGTTTATAAATACCTACAGTAATGTGGCAGGATACAAGATCAACTCAAAAAAATCAGTAGCCCTTCTATACACAAAGGATAGAGAAGCAGAGAGGGAAATCAGAGAAGCTTCACCTTTCACGATAGCCAGACATCGCATAAAGTATCTTGAAAGATCTATTTGACAAGAACTTTAAGGCTTTGAAGAAAGAAATTGAAGAGGACACAAGAATATGGAAGGATCTCTCATGTTCTTGGATGGGTAGGATCAATATAGTAAAAATGGCAGTTCTACCAAAGGCAATCTATAAATTCAACACAATCCCTATCAAAATCCCAACAAAATTCTTCGCAGACATTGAGAGAACAACAATCAACTTTATATGGAAAAACAAAAAACCCAGGATAACCAAAACAATCCTATACAATAAAGGAACTTCTGGAGGCATTACCATCCCTGACTTCAAACACTTTTACAGAGGTACAGTAATAAAAATAGCTTGGTATTGGCATAAAAACAGAGATGCTGACCAATCGAATCGAATAGAAGACCCGGTTATTAACCCACCAACCTATGAACACCTGATTTTCAACAAAGGAGCTAAAAGTATACAATGGAAGAAAGAAAGTATCTTCAACAAATGGCGCTGGCATAACTAAATGTCAATCTGCAGAAGAATGAAAATAGATCCATATCTATCACCATGCACAAAACTCAAGTCCAAATAGATCAAAGACCTCAATATCAATCTGACCACACTGAACCTGATAGAAAAGAAAGTGGGAAGAAGACTGCAACACATGAGCACAGGAGACCACTTTCTACTTAAAACCCCAGTAGCACAGACAACAAGAGCAACAGTGAATAAATGGGACCTACTGAAACTGAGAAGTTTCTGTAAAGCAAAGGATATTGTCATTAAGATAAACTCCATCTTTAACATTGCTTCCTTCAGGAATCTTATCTATTTTAACCGTTTATTTCTCTTGAAGTTGCCCTTTAACCCCTTAATTGCTTGGCTCAGTCTGCCATTAATTATTTTGAGTAGTGATTCTTAACTTTTATCCCATAATTATTAGACTTTAAAAATGGATGTTCTTATTAGCAATGAACATGGATTTTGATTATTGTGCTCTTAAGGTTGAAGTTTCAATGACACCCTTATTCTTAATCCCTGCCCACTCAAATTCCAACAGAGCACTGAAGCATGTATTATTTCCAATTTGCATATCATCAACATTTGTTCCAGCACAAACTATTGTCTTTCTGCAACTTTCCCAGAAGAATTCTGTGTTCTGGGTGAGTATTTAGATAGCTAATATCAGAAATACTCAGGAAAAAATTATGTCATAGTTATTTCCCCAATGAATGAGACATAGGAGATATGAATATTTTAAGCTCCTCACATAAAATTGTGGTAATTATGTGGTATATACTACACTTTCTTAAAAGATCCACAATGACATTCTCAAAGTTTGGACAGTAATCTGTTTGTAATTCTACTTTTTACTAGTTCTTATTATTCCATATAATTTATTTTTTTACAATGTCCACTACAAGTATTGTTATAGTTTGTATATTGAAAGCAGTGAATAATCTTGTACTCATTATGTAGCTGAAGTTGGACTCAAAGCCAAAGAAGTTATCTTGCTACATCTGCCTCCCACATGTTGGGATTACAGACATGCACAACCCCATAAAGCTTGCTTGCTTCTTTTTTCCATTTTACTTTCCACCTTTCTTCCATTACTTCTTCCCTTCCATTTGCTTTCCTTAATTCCTTCTTCTCTTCTCTTCTCTTCTCTTCTCTTCTCTTCTCTTCTCTTCTCTTCTCTTCTCTTCTCTTCCCTATCCTCCTCCACCCCTCTCCCTCCTCCTACTTGTGCTCCTCCTCCCCTCCTTCAGTTTGTGTAGTGGTAGATTACAAGTACCAGTCAAACACTAAACTACTACAAAGCTTCAGCCTGGCTTTCTATCTTCAATGAGATTATTTTATCTAACAAATGTTCCCTTTACACATATTGACTGATTAATCCCAGATCATAGTTCAAAATCTTGATGAACTCCCAATAATTTCTAGGAAGCCCTATCAGACAAACACCATCGGGATTTATGACACCTCTCCACAAACTTTCTGCATATCAGTGTATTTGTTTTGTGTTGAAATGATTCATGAACACCTACATCCATAAACAGAAATAAATTCTTTAGATAAATGGACAGTATCACATTCATCTTTGTATAAAGTAAAAATACTAAACACATTGATCATAAGCCTGAGCTCTTCTTAATCAAAAATGTTACCTGACCTAGGTTCTGAGACCTTCTGATAAAGGATATGCTAACTTATCAGATACTACTGAGTTGCTGGAACAATTTGTTTCATGCCAGCCTTCTTCATAACCTATTATGCTTATCAAGGTTTGCCTAATTTTAGGCTTTAAATAAATGACTGATTCATATTTAAGTACACAATATATATTCAAAATTTTCAAAATCATGCAACATGTACACATACTAATAAATATTGATAATATAGCTTTAACCAGTAAGAATAGGAAACATGCTGCATAAGTATGAAAATTTTATAACTTTATTTATTTGTTAGAAGTTCTACTACACTTACAATATTTAAAAATATTAAACTTTTCAATAATGACATCTGTATAAGTGGAATTAGTGTTTCCTAAACAAGCTCAATTTTTCCAAACACATAATGCTAACATTAACTCAACTCTAGAGACAGTTCTGGGCAAATTATCATAATCATGCTGTGCAAATATTTTTCAAAATTATGAAACCTGACAAACATCTTACATAGCTAATATCATTTGTTCTAATCTATTCACGGTTTGCAATGAACCCAATTTGCTTCTTTTTCATCCATTTAAAACTATAGAGGAGGGAGGACCTTGGACTTTCCACAGGGCAGGGAACCCTGACTGCTCTTCGGACTGGAGAGGGAGGGGGAGAGGAGTGGGGGGAGGGGGAGAAGAGTGGGAGGAGGAGGAGGGAAATGGGAGGCTGGGAGGAGGCGGGAATTTCTTTTTTTTTCTTTCAATAAAAAAAATCATACAAAATTTACAAAGGCATAATTTTGCTTATAATAAACTTGCCTTGAAATATATGAGATTACAATTGTTAAAAAAAAGTATAAAGTGGCTATGAAAAGAAAATGAATGCAACCTAGTAATTGAATTCTTCTATTAATTTCAATAACTTTAAGTCTTTTCTCGTTGTCATAAGCCTTCTTAATTCAGCAATGCTCCAGAGTTTAAGGCACTTATGTTCACTTTTACAAAATACCTTTCTGTCTTGTATATAATACCACATTAAGATACATATTTTTGTCTAAAAATAGTCATTGAAATTCTGCGGAACTCATCCCCCTTACAAAAAAACATATATTGTAGCACATATGTGATGATCAAAATTAAAAATTGAACCTCATTTAAATCAATTTGCATCTCCTAGATTATACATGATAGAGGTATAATATGTTATTTCAATGAATATTTAGAATACAATTACTATAGCTCAAACTCTGGAAACTTTTTAAAACAAAAGTAGCAGAAAGATTTTAGAAAAATCTCAGCATGGCATTTAAGGTCAAGCACTAGAAACTGAAGAGTGAATAGCTATTGTGCTGGCTACTTTTATGTCGACTTGACACAAACTATAATCTTTTGAGAGGAAAGGCAATTGAGAAAATGCCTCCATAAGATTAAGCTGTAGGTAAGCCTGTAGGACATTTCTTAGTTAGTGATTGATGGGGGAGGGCCTAGCCCATTGTGGGTGATGCATCCCTGGGTGATTGAATCTGTCTAAAATAGAAACAGAGCTCACACAAAGGTGAACCCAGCACTTGTGATCACAGGCCTTTAATACCAGTACTAGGGAGTTGGAGACAGGAGTGATGTGGCTGGGAATATAAGAAGGGAAGAGAAAGGAGCTCAGAGGAGTCTGAGGTTTTGTAGAGAGCATTCAGTCTGAGGATTCAGAGGGACAGGATTTTGCTCTGCTTCTCTGATCTTTCAGCTTTCACCCCCTAAAAAAAAAAGAAAGCAGGCTGACCAGATAGTACCTTGGGCAACTGAGGAGAGGGAACCTGAAATGACCCTATCCTGTAACCATACTGATGAATATCTTGCATATCACCTTAGAACCTTCATCTGGTGATGGATGGAGATAGAGACAGAGACCCACACTGGAGCACTGGACTGAGCTCCTAAGGTCCAAATGAGGAGCAGAAGGGGGTAAAACATGAGCAAGGAAGTCAGGACCGCAAGGGGTGCACCCACCCACTGAGACAGTGGAGCTGATCTATTGGGAGCTCACCAAGGCCAGCTGGAATGGGACTGAATAAGCATGGGATGAGACCTGACTCTCTGAACATGGCAGACAACTAGGGCTGATGAGAAGTCAAGGACAATGGCACTGAGTTTTAATCCTACTGCATGTACTGGCTTTGTGGGAGCCTAGCCTGTTTGGAAGCTCACCTTCTTGGACCTGGATAAAAGTGGGAGGACCTTGGACTTCCTGCAGGGCAGGGAATCTGGACTGCTCTTCAGTCTCCAGAGGGAGGGGGAATGGAGTGGGGGGAAGGGGAGAGGAGTGGGGAGAGAGGGAAGGAAGTGGGGGGAGGGGGCGATGTGTGTGTGGGGGAATGGGAAACAGGGAGGAGGAGGAAATTTTTTTCAACAACTAAAAAAATAAACAAACAAAAAAAAATCCTTAAAAAAAAAAGAAAGATAGCAGGCTGAGCAAGGCAGGGGAAGCAAGCCAGTAAACAACACTCCTCTATGGCTTCTTCTTTTTTTTAATTAATTTATTTATTAAAGATTTCTGTCTCTTCTCCACTGCCGGAGACCTCTATGGCTTCTGAATCAGCTCCTGCTTCTATGTTCCTGCCTTGTTTGAATTCTTGTCTTGACTTCTTCCCGTGATAAACAGTGATGTGCAAATAAATATAAGCCAAATAAACCTTTCCTCCCCAACTTGCTTTTGGTTATGGTGTTTTAATCATAGTAATATTAACCCTAAGACAGATACCCTCTTCCATTACATTTTTTTTTCTGTTACACTGGCAGTGAATATGATGACTTTCTAAAAATATCACTTCTGCCTTCTAGAATTTGTAGTCAGTCTACTATTTACTTCCTTATTTACTTTGGATCTCTACATCTTCCACAGTATATATGGACCTTCCAATTTGCTACCAATTCACTTGTTTAATTCTCTTGCATCTTCCCGTTCATTCAGGAATAATGTCATCTTTATTCAATCTCATTTTCATAGTTTGACTTTATCTTGAGTTGGTCTTTTGTCAAATATACCCCAGATATCTCCAAAAGAAACAAGAAACAATCTCTCTCTCTCTCTCTCTCTCTCTCTCTCTCTCTCTCTCTCTCTCTCTCTCTCCCTCCTTCCCTCCTGCCCTCCCTCTGAAACAAAGTTTCTCTGTGCGGCTTTTGGAGCCTGTCCTAGAACTCTCTCTGTAGACCAGGCTGGACTTGAACTCACAGAAATCTGCCTGCCTCTGCCTTCTGAGTGCTGGGATTAAAGGTATGCACCACCACCACCCTGCTCAAAAGAAACAATCTTAAATTTACACCTCTAGACATAAAAGAATGTGAGCAGGATATGGATGGAACTTCCTTGATGATATCACTTCATCATTCCTTCAACATTAATCAGTGGCTCTTAGATATTTATACACATTATCTCTATATTTATCTGTATACTTAGTTTTCTATCTATTACGTTTTTGAAATCAAAGTATGATCCAAAATACAAGGATCAATTATCTTGTTCTTTGCCCCGTTTCTTGAAAATTAAGACAATAATAGACTGTGTGGCAATAACTTTGCTTACTCACATGGAGCTCATGGTCAGCTATTGTAAAATTGCTCTCAGATCTCTTGCATATTGAATTTCCAGAACAAGTGTCATGAAGTTCTTAATCCTAGTTAGCCTTTTCAATCCCTATTAATTTTTTCATTCTTCTTATAAAGTGTTAGGACAACCAAGAATAAATGAATATAATTTTGTATTCAAATTTTCTTTTTACCACTGATTAGCCATATTTTTTAAATCAATATCTTGTTGCCTTCCTGTGGCAGTTTCAAGAGAGCTCTTTATGTTTTCCCTGAAATTCTTTAATTTCTCACATTTATCTTTTCTCATCCAGTTGAGTATATAATTTAATTTTCTAGGTTTCATGGTAGTCATATTTATTCTAAATAGTACCATAATGCACACGTTCACACAGGTTAGACTCGAAAAGGTGTTTGATCTAATCTACATGGGAAGTAGAAAAAGACAAGATCTCCTCAGTAAATTGTGAGCGTGGGTATCAAGGAAGAGAGTAGAAAGGAAATGGGGAGGAATGGAGGAGAGTGGAGAAAATGCATAGCTCAATTAAAAAGGGAGGGAGAAAAGACAGAAAGATATATAGCCTCTAACATTTCCTCAGGCTAGGCCTGATAGAGTCCAGTGCTTGTTGACTTCTGAGAAATTATAAAATGTAGGGGAACTATTTATAGCCTTATGTATATCTTTAATACAGATTATGTAATTTGAAATACTTAAATTTAGTGAAAAGAAAGTAGAATGATTTGAGTAATTATTTTATGAGCTTTCAAAATGGGGCAATCTTTATTCACTGGTCTGACACAAAAGTTCTGCTAATTATTCTTTAGTTTTTGCTTCAACCCCACTTTTTGTCTCCTTTCTATGATCTAAGTTTTTAAGACTGTGATAATAAAATAATTATAATATCAATTCAACAAGGAATATTTTATCTCTAACATTAGGATATACATGCAACTGTTATCATTCCCCACATCGAGAAAAGAATTGTTTTATTGGTTGACATGACAGCAAAGCTTCTATTTGCAGTGGTGTAATACAGAGATTTATAGCAGGCCCAAGTGCTGAAACTGATTGTTGAATGCTTAGTCTTATTTTTTTTAAATTTTATACTTCTCTCATACATTACATCCCCATTGAAGTTTCCCCTCTCTCCACTCTTCCCAGTACCACTCCTAGTGCCACTCTCCCCCAGATCACCTCTTCTTCTGTGTCCTTAAAAAAAACAGAAAGAACAGGCCTCCCACACATATCCATGCAACATGGCCTAACAAGATACAGTAAGGCAGTAAAACTAGGCACAAACATTTATATCAAGACAACCCGGTAGGAGGAATAAAGGTCCTACACACAGGCAAAAGAGTCTGATGTACCCCTTCACTCCCATTGTTGGGAGCCCACAAAAACACCAAGCTAAACAACCATAAGGTGTATTCAGAGGACGCAGGTCAGACCAATACAAGTTTGTGTTTATTGCTTCCATCTCTGTGAGCTCCTATGCATATTGCTTAGTTGATTCTATGAGCCGTGTTCTTGTGGTATCTTAAACCCCTCTGGATCCTGTGATCATTCCCCCACTTTTTCTGCAGGGTTCCCTGGCTCCACCTGAGTTTTGATCTCCATCTGCTCCCATCAGTTGCCAGATGATGCCTCTCTGACGACAACTGGTCTAGGCACTAATTTACCAAGTACAGCAGAATACAGCAATCATTTCATTGATTTTTTTTTTGCCAGTCGAGCTTGGTTCTGCCCTAGGTCTCTAGGCTATCCAGACACTGGTTCCTGATCATCCAGACAGTTTCTGCTTGGATTTGCTTTCATGGCATGGTCCTCACACTAGACCAATAATTGGTTAGCTACTCTCACAATTTCTTTGCTACCATTGCCCCAACACATCTTGTGGCAGGACAGATTATAGGTCTGTTGTAATAGGAGCAGTGGGGCTGCATCCCCAGTACCCCGGCCGCCTGCTAGCTTATGCCCGAAATAACAACACACAAATTGTATTCTTTTAAACACTGCTTGGCCCATTATATCTAGCCTCTTCTCGGCTAACTCTCGCACCTGGACTAGCCCATTTCTTATAATCTGTGTAGCCCACAAGGTGGCTTACCAGGGAGATTCTAGCCTACCTCCATCCTGGGTCGGAGCTTCATCGCGTGTCCCTAGAGAGCAGAGCTATCACGTCTACCCGGGAGAGGGGAGTATGGCATCTCTACTCCAGAGAGCAGAGCTGTCGAGTCTGAGCTCACTTCCTCTTCCTCCCAGCATTCTGTTCTGTTTACTCCTCCCACCTATGTTTTAACCTATAAGGGCCAAGCAGTTTCTTTATTACTTAACCAATGAAATCAACAGATTGATATATGACACTCCCACATCATAGGTCAAAGGTTTTGTGCCCAGGTTGGTCTCCCATTCCAACACTGGAAGCCTTGCCATGTTATAGAAGATGGATGGGTCAGGTTATTGTATTGTTCATTACTAAGAGTCCTCACTAGAGACACCCTCACAAATTCCAGAGAGTATCCACTGCACTAGGTTTCTACATCATCCCTCAAAAGTCCTCCAGTTCCAGTCATCTCTCCTGTACTTTTACCTCCATGCCTACTCCCAACCTAATTCTTCCTATTATCATCCTTACCTGGCCCTAGTCTACCTGCATAATGTATTTCCTTTGCATGGGCATCCATGCATTCCCTTGAGAGCCCTTCTTGTTACTTAGCATCTCTGGGTTTGTGGATTATAGTATAGTTATCAATTACTGAACAGCTTATATATACTTACCAGTGAGTACATACCATGTTGGTCTTTAGAGATCTGTGTTACCTCACTCAGGATCGTTTTTTTTTTTCTAGTTCCATACAATTCCCTGAAGATTTCACAATTTCATTTTTTTAATCTGATGAGTAATACTTTATTGAGTAAATATACTACAATTTCTATCAATTCTTCCGTTAAGAGAAAGCTAGGTAGTTTCCAGTTTCTGAATATTATGAATAAAGCTGCAATGAACATAATTGAGCAAGGATCCTTGTGCTAGGATGGAACATCCTTTGAGTACATGTCAAAAGTGGTATATCTGGATCTTGAGGTAGATTGATCCCCAATTTTCTGAGAAATCACCATTGATTTTCATAGTGGTTTTTCTAGTTTGCTTTCAAAAAATCAATGGAGCAGTGTTCCCTTTGCTCTACATCCTTGTCAGAATGAATAGTCACTTGTGTTTTTAATCTTAGTCATTCTGACAGGTGTAGGACAGAATCTCAGAGCTGCTTTGATTTGCATTTTCTTGATGGCTAAGGATGTTTAACATTTCTTTATGTGTTTCTCAGTAATTTGAGATTCTTCTATTGAGAAGTCTCTGTTTAGATCTGTAACCAATTTTTAATTAATTTAGCTTGTTGGTGTCTACTTTCATGAATTATTTATATATTTTGTAGATTAGCCCTCTTTCTGATATGGGATTGGTGAAAATCATTTCCCATTTTTGGGGAATCTGTTTTGTCCTATTGATAGTTACAGAAGTTTCTCAGTTTCATAAGGTCCAATTTATTAATTGTTGTTCTTAGTGCCTGTGCTGTTGGTGTTCTTTTCAGGAAGTCAACTCCTGTGTCAGTGAGTTCAAGGCTATTCGATACTTTCTCTTCTATTAGTTTTAGTGTAACTGGTTTTATGGTGAGGTCTTTGATCCACTTGGATTTGAATTTGTACAGGGTAATAGCTATAGATCAATTTGCATTCTTCAATATGTTGACATCTGGTTAGAGCAGCACCATTTGTTGAAGATGCTGTCTTTTCCCACTGTGTATAACTGTCTTTTGTCAAAAATTAGGTGTCCTTAGGTGAAGAATAAGGCGTAAGTCACAAACAATCCCACACCAGTTTGGAATTATGATTAATAGAATGGTTATTTATTTAAAGGGGAAAAAACTTACAGATCATCGTCCCAGACAACAACTCTCTGGGCAATCAGGAAGGGAATCTAGTCTCCTTTCTACCTTCTCATATTTTCCTTCAGTTTTCTTCTTCAAAGGCTTGAAGATTTTATTTCACAAATCTTTCACTTGCTTACCTAGAGTTACCCCAAGCTATTTTATATTATTTGTGGCTATTGTGGAAAAATGTTGTTTCTCTGCTTTCTCTGCCTGTTTGTTATTTGTGTAGAGAAGATTTACTAATTACATTAGTTAATCTTGTATTCTGTCAGTCTAGTAATGGTGTTTATCAGCTGTAGGAGCTTCCTGGTAAAAATTTTGTAGTCACTTATGTATGCTATCTTCTAATTTGCAAATAATGATAATTTGACTTCTTCCTGTCTAATCTCTTTGATCTCTTTCAGTTGTCTTATGGTCTCATGTTATAACTTCAATTTCTATATTGAATAGATATAAAATGAATGGACAGCCTTGTCTTTTTCCTGATTTAAATGGAGTTGCTCTGAATTTCTCTGCACTTAATGTTAGCTATCGGCTTGCTATAAATTGCCATTATTATGTTCATATATGTCTCTTGTATCCCTACTATCTCCACAACTTTTATCATGAAAGAGTGTTATACTTTTGTCAAAAGATATTTCTCCATCTATTGAAAATGTCATGTATTAGCCGGGCGGTGGTGGCGCACGCCTTTAATCCCAGCACTCGGGAGGCAGAGACAGGCGGATCTCTGTGAGTTCGAGACCAGCCTGGTCTACAAGAGCTAGTTCCAGGACAGGCTCCAAAGCTACAGAGAAACCCTGTCTCGAAAAACCAAAAAAAAAAATGTCATGTATTTTTTCAGTTTGTTTATATGGTGTATTATATTGACTGATTTTCATATGTTGAACCATCTCTGCATCTCTGGGATGAAGCCTACTTAATCATGGTGGATGATCTTGATGTGTTCTTGGATTCTACTTGTGAGTAAATTATTGAGTATTTTTGCATCAATGTTTATGAGGGTCTATAATTCTCTTTCTTTGTGAATCTTTGCAAGTTTTGAGTATAAGGGTGACTGTTATGTCATAAAATATATTTGGCAGTTCCTTCCATTTTCAATTGGCACATATTATATGTATTTATAAAATAATGTGTAATGTTTCAAGACTTGCATACACGTTTTAGCATTCAAAACATGGTAAACACACCTATCTTCTGAAATATTTATCATTTCTTTTAGGGAAAATACTTGGTATCTTGTCTTCTTGTTTTAATGAAATATACAAGACATTATTATTAGCTATATTCATTTTACAATGAAAGCAGAAACAAGAATTGACTTCTCCTTGAGGGTAATTTTGTATGCATTGCTAAAACTACTCTCATATGTCCTGCCCTACTTTTCCCCCTAGCTTTACTTAACCATAACACTACTCTCAATTTCTATGAGATACAATTTCTCAGATACAAATAAAATTATGCAACATTTGTCTGTGTCTAACTTGTACTTCATATAATGACTTCTGAATTATAGATTATTTGTTGCAAATGACAAGATCTTGCTTTTAATTGTGAGTGACTAGTATTCTATTATGTATATATTGCCATATTTTGAACAATTAGACTTATCTCGTTTCTTATCCATTGTGAATAATGCTGCAATAAGTGTGAGAGTCAAATGTCTCTTGAACATACTGACTGCATTTGTTAACAAAAAAAAAATCAGTTACCTCCTATCTCTTAAGTAAGTATAAACTTGGCAGTGTACATTCCTTATGTAGGTAGTTACTGCTAGAAGGATATGAACTTTATTGTCAAAGAATTGAGATTGTATGCTCTGACTTAGCTAGTGTCTTCCTCAAGGGATTCTTCTCATTTCACCACATATAAACAATTTCATGAACTGAGTAACTTTTATTATACCCATTTAAAGACCAAACTATGACTACAGTATCCTGGAGGAAGGGATAAAAGTCAACACAGGTAATTCTGGGACAAAATAGCTAAAGAAGGACAATATTTTGGGGAATGAAGTCTATTTAAAATCTATGCCTATACCGAAAAATCAACAAGACTATACAGACTGAGGGCTGGGGAAAAAAGCCCTAAACTTTTTAATTCTGGTTAACCGTCAATCTCTTCTAAAATGCAAGTAAATGATAAGGTAGAGATACAGACAGCTATACTCACTATTAAATGCACATTGAACAAACAGCAAGCCAGCAAAAAAAATTAAAAGCATATTATTTTTTATTTTATTTTCATGGCTCAAAGTCATTCGAGAAACTATCAGGACAATTGCTGAACACTAATATAGTGGATAATAGACTTCAGAGACTACATGAGAGAAATTAAGCATATTTTTAAGAAGCTTAAAATCACTTGTAAAATGTAAATAGCAACCCATAGAAAAGCACAACAATATGCAACAACCATCTATAATACCTTTCTCATTGTTGTGACACAATAGTAAAAACAGCTTAAGAACGGGTTTCTCTTATCTCATGGTTTCATGATGAAGTGAATCATGTGGAAACTGTAGAAATGAAGGGGGTGGGTCCCAGCTCTGGTGAAGGGAAGCTGAAGCAGCTGGTAACATTCCTCTTTTTATTCAGTCTTGAAACCCAGCCTGTGGTGGGTGCTGCCCACATTACAGTAAATATTCCCTCAGTTAAACCTTGCTTTAATTTAAAGACCTTCAAAGATATTCCCCGAGGTTTACATTTCACCTACCTAATTTCAACTCCAATAAAGTTTTAATTGAGGATTACCAAAAGTTGTTATTCAAAATTATTATTTTTAAAAACAAACTTTCTCAGAGAAAAATTATCAGGAGATATTCCCTCAGATGACCAAACACTGGACAAATCAGGTCATTACTAAAATACTTGCTCTACATAATTTTGATAAGCTAAAGGAAATCATAGAAAAATAATTAACTAAAACCACAAAAATATTTATTTCAAAATAGAAAATATGAATAAATAACAAAAAGAACAAGAAATGCAAATAGTATGTTTGAAAAGAGTACAGACTAAGTGTGCTGGACTGAATGACAATTGCCCCCATATACTTACAATTTAAATTTTGGTCAACCGTTGGTGAAATTATTTTATCAGGATTAGGAGGTATGGCCTGTTGGAGGAGAATGTGTGTCACTGAGAATCGGGCAGAGCATTGCAAACATGGCACTAGCAGATCTTGCGCTTTCCCCTTCCCTCTCCCTTGCTAACCCATTAGATGACATTCCTAAAGCAAGCCACCAAGGTCTACTCCCTTATTTGGCCACTTTCTTATGGCTAACTAATTCCTGCAGTTGATCACAAAGGTTCAACTATCAAAAAAATTTAAGGTCCAATAATTAAAAATCCCTACTAGGCTCCTTTAATTAAAATACCCAACCAGACCTTAGCAACACATCCCAGCTCATTCTAACCAAGCCCTCCCCATTTTCTCTCTTGAAATTAACAGTTGGAAAACTATTTGCTGCTATTTCTGCCAAAAATAAGATGTATCCACCTAGTCTCTTTGTTTTGTTTAATAAAGCTCTTTGTGCTTGGTTTGCATTTGAATATTAGTGTTTGGGTTTGTTCTATGACTAATCTGGACTCCAGAGGTGAGCACACCACAGTACAGGGGTTTCTTCATTTAGTTTTGTTTGCTTTAAAGGATTCTCTCATATTTGTGTATTTTCTGTATTACTTCTGCTGTTGGCTACAATCATTTTTGATGGATGGTTTTGCTAAGGATACTGTCTTTGGTTAACTTTTCTACCTTACAGAACTTCAAATCTTATTTCATTACCTTATGGAAGAAATTCTCAAATACTTTCAGGGGATGCATCTTCACAAGATTCCTTATGCTTTACTCAAGTTCCCATTTCACCATATTCTAACTTCAACTTTATCACTACTAGCTTTACCTGGTAATATTGGTGCATCTCTATTACATTCCTTTGCTTGATAATTTTTTCCCTCTAGTTCTTGAAGTCTGTATTCCCATGAAGTAGGAAAGAATAATCTTGAAACTCAGTGCTGTCGTCAGTTACTTCTAATCTGAGACCCAATTTATGTTTCCTTTCTAGTTAACAGAGTGTCCTAAGTTATATAAAACGGAAACCACTCCTTTGGACAGGCTTCAGATAAGCCACAGTGTCACAAACAAGTTGAATTCTTTTCTTCCAACCCACAAAATCATATTAATAATTGTGTGCTATCCTCCCAACTACATAGTGCTGCCTCTAGAAGATAGATGGACAAAAGAAAGTTAAAATATTTCAAAGTTTTCTCTTGTTAAACATTTTTTTTGCTTCAAAGTTCAAATGATTGTTGCAGTATTAAAACCTTAGGCGTTTTGAAATGTTTATGCTCTCAATTATAAACTGCCATTTGATCATAGTTTACAGTGTTTACCCTTTATTGTTTCTGAAGTTCTATCTTTTGATTACTGACAATATAGCAATATGGACTTTGTGACATAGGACAAACCCAATATGAAAAACGCAATTCACCAGTTAGTATTACAAATTCTTGTGCTACACCAAATACAGCACAACATTATTTCTTACATGTTTTGGGGTCTACTTTTATTGTCATGAACTAATTTATAACCATAAATTAATTACAACAATATAACAAGTTAGCATTAATGCAATATTGAAAGTTTTCTTTTTCGAGGTCCTTGTATTTCTCCATATGTTTAATGTCTTCAAGTCATTAAATATATTATCACATGGCATCCTAACTAATTTTCAATTGCTGAGATAAATGTCATGATTAAAAGCAACTTGGCAAGGAAAGGATTTATTTTAGCTTATAGCTCTCAGGTCACACTCCATCACTGAGAATACTCAGGGTAGGAACTCAAGGAGGGCAGGAACCTGGGGGCAAGAAGAGAAGCAGAGGCCATAGAGGAGTGCTTTTTACTGGCTTGCTCCCTGGTTTGTTCAGCCTGATTTTTCATTGCACTCATGACCGTCTGCCCAAAGGTGGCACTGTTCACATCAGTAATCAAAGAAATGTCCCACAAACTTCTCTATAGGTCAATGTAATAATGCATGTATTCAGTTGAGATTCCGTCTTCTGGAATGATCCTAGCTTGTGTCAAGTTGGGGGGCGGGGAGCAAGCAACACACATGGCCTTTACTTTAAAATTACTGTCGCAATGAAGAGACTGAGGTCTAGGGAAGTTAGTTAAATTAATTGTCTTATGATTACCAGTTCATCCGTGTTACTTATGGGGTCTGAAAATAGGTCAAACAAAAGGTAACTTCCTGCTGGCACTTTTAGAAAGTTAATGTTCTCTTTGTTTGGAATTTTATATATTACACACTTGACACAAGCAACAAATGTAAATGAAAATAGTTGCATTATTTATAGTTCAACTTTATAGAGTTTACAGATTAGGTCTATCTTTAGTATTCAATTACTTAGTTTTCGTATAAGGTCAAGATTAATAAGCTGTCATTTTGCAAACTACTTGCTGTTTTTGTCAAGCAAAATGTTACAATCACCAGAGATGTTAAGTGTGTCATTTTTACATGTCATTAATCTTATCTACATTTAACCAAAATTCTTTAATGTGTTTTCAGTGTAGTTTCAAGCATCCAGACTTATCTATACAGATAAATAATAGAAATACTGGACATAGTATATAATTCATCTTCAATGTGCATTATCACTGTTGTGCTTAGCTTAAGCTATCATAAGAAAAAATATATCTAAAAATATTTATTGCCTGTTATGAAGATTTTTTGGAAGGTATTTTTTCTCTGTCATCTTTTATACTCCCTACCATTTATGTTTGTTTATTTTTTATACCATATGTCAATTATATATTCTGGCATATAAAAATGAATACAAACATTAGTTTAATGACTAAAAACTGAATATTTAAATGAATAAATGGATAAATGTCAGTGTTTTAACATTACCTTCAGAGCTTTCTGGCTTAGAGCTGATCTTTGTTATGTATTGCAATGATAAATTATAGCTCCATAGGACATTTTGTCACTTTTAGTATAAAATCTTTCTAGTATTTCCAATGATTCTTGTATTGAGTTCCTCTGTATATTTGTCTTATTTTACCTTTACCATAGTAACTCTTGGTACTACTTTTCTCTAGCAAAATTCTTAATATCAATAATATTTCTACATAAGTTCAGTTTTTGATGATAGCATATAAACAATTTAAGTCATTTTAAAAATACAATTGCTCACTAGAAATAAGAATGATTTAGTGATTCTTTTTGCACATATAAAGTATAATTAACATTTAAAGAAAAAAACTGTCATCAGATGTACTTTAGACCACTAACAGGATATTCAGTCTCTGCAGAAGAAAGCATGTATACTGTTTCCTGTAAACTCATCTAACCTACTGAATAATTGATATCAAGAGTCTAGAATGGGAAACTATTAATGTGGTCTCTGTGTCAGATCTCTATATTTTATTTTACTTAATTTTACAGTAAATAAAGGCACTGTCAAAGATCTTAGTGTATGAAACAAAAAAATCTTTCTCTACTTAAGTAAATATTGTTCACTGCTTTGAGAAATTTCAAAACACACATTTTTGTTCTATTTATGTAAGTTAAGAACTAATATGTGTTACATCTTTGAATACAGAGAAAAAAATCTTGCATTTTTGCAACATGCTCTGTGAAACACTCTAAGTTATCACATTGTATAGAACATATTGTAAAGATGGGAAGAAGGGCTATTTGAAACACACTTTAAAAAGTAGCCGTGCTGGAGTGAAAATTTTCTTGATAGCCTGTTCACTGGCTACACAAAGCTTTGCTATTTCTTCAAGGCTTGACAGGCTATATTTCATGTGCTTCTCTTATTTATTCTGATATTTTATTTTCAATAAATGCCATACATTCTCTGAACATTACCTTTTTTAAAAAAAAGTGCTTCAACACTTCAGGAATGTTATAAACATCTCCTACACCTTAAGATAGGATACAATATAAACTCATAATAAAAATTTCAGTATTATCGATATATGCTATCAATCAATAAACAACTGATAAATGTATTTTCTGATCTAATTCCTATTGGGGAAACTCTCCAATATGTTCAAACCAAAGAAAATGTACCAACCAGACAAGTGTCATGTCAATATCAATGATTACTGTGAGTTTAATTGAATACTATGAGAAATATTCACCCATTCAAATGCTAAAGAAATACAACTTTATTTGAAAATATTAAATATTTTGTGTCAAAAAAGTCATTCTTGTAGCAATATTCTATGTTTTAATTAGTTTTACTGCAAATTGAGAGGTTATATATTTGTTATATATGTTAAAATATTTTATTATGTAAATTAAGTATCTTATACAAGATAAACACATATGGTGCATAGGATAAGATAACTTAGAAGTTTGTGCAAATGTGTTATAACTTCATATTACATATTAATTAATTAATATAATCTGTGATATTATGCATAAGCAAAGATTCAATATTCTTTTTTATTTGCCTGTTTTAGTTGTTGCTACTTTTTTGAAGACAGGGCATCTCTGTGGTAGATCTGGCTGTCCTGAAATTTGCTCTGTAGACCAGGCCTGGCCTCAAACTCAGAGATCCCCCACGCCACTGCCTCCTGAGTGCAGGGATTAAAGCCTTGATCCACCACAGCCCAGAAAGAGTCAATATTCTTAACTGATTGATGCATAAAATAAATACTTACCCTGAAAAGCTGTCAGAATGGTGCTATTTTTACTTTATTCTACTGAAGTAAAAAAACTAATTTTAGAGTTTAATTTTTCCTTTCATAAAGAATTCCAGGCATACTTTATCATTTTTCATTAATTACCTTGGAAGAAAGCAATCTTTATAAGGGATATAGTTTAGTTGTGGGAACCTCATTAGAGAAAACCATAAGAAATTATTGATTCAACAATATGTGCTGTGTTATTAAAATCAGTTCAGAGATAGATTTTTAAAGTGAACTTCTCTGTGAGAACAGATTAAAATTAAACATTTATTCTTAAGAGTAGAAAAAAGTGAAATGCAATGTTTAGAATGAGAAATTCAAATAACCCAATCGTAATTATTAGTCTCACTAAAGATAATGAGTCAGTAGCTACATAACGGTAAACAATTATGTACATGAACGAGTTCAATAGAAATGCTACTATAAAAAGGCTTGTTAAACCTTGCCCTAAAAACGTTCAAGTCCCAATGACTACAGAGTCTGAAAGTAAATTCCAAGGACACTGGTGAAGTATAAAATTTCAAACTCATGAACTATTTATGAGCAATGATTCTAAGGAACACACAGTAATAGTCCTTGACCCTTACTATTCCAGAAAGAAATATATCTAAGCAGATAGCTTTGAGAATATGTATGTATGTATACATATAGACATAGTGAGATATATATATATGTGTGTGTGTGTGTGTGTGTGTGTGTGTGTGTGTGTGTATGTGTATGGTTTTAACATCCAAAATAACTGATTCATGTTAGAAAGAAAATATTATTGTCATATATAATACACAAGTTACTTCCCAGTTAAGATTTTTATTTACCAGAATGTTATCAACCCAGAGGTGAATTATTGGAGACAGAAGCTTGGAAGTCTTACTTGCCACACTGCCACATTGCCATAATACCCTTTTAGCAACATATTTTCTATATGTCTTTTAAGCTTCTGAAGTGTAGCAGTTGCCATACGTGCTCTGGCCTGTTCCCATTCTTAAAAAACTGCTAACTACAGTGGCCACCAATGAAACTGAGCTATTTACAGTGCCATTCTGCAAATTACTATGCATTATAAATTTATTTTTACCTCTCATATCTATTCTGGATTCCATATCTTAGATAACTTATCTTTTTCTCAAAATTGCTCACAGTGCCGTGAAATGTGAGATGCCACTGAGAACAAATTGTGTAGGATACTGGTTCTGGGCATCATGCTTGTTTGGGGCTCAATGCATAATAATTTCCTAGCTATTCACAGGACCAGAAATCTGAAGATCAAACATAATGTATTTACTCTCAATTATATTTTTAAGACATGTAATACAATTCTTACAAACTAGTTTTCTACCTCTGATTCTAGTACTTGCACTGAACTCTCCTCTGGTCAGTGCTAATGGTTAAATTAAGTCCCATTATCACAAGTGCAATAAGGGCTGCCTAAAAGGAGAAAGTGTAAATCAAATTTGAACATGGTTGAGACTGCCACATTTTCCAAAATGATATTAGCCACAATATAAGATCAATTTCAAAATTTCCATTTGTTTTCTCGGAATTTTGTTAAAATTCTCTATTTTTGTCATTGTCTTTGTTAAAGCTTCTTAAGTGGATTTCAAACTTCCTGTTTATGCTATTTTTGTTCTAAACCTCCAGATTTTATTTCAATGATTTTTTTTTCTTTTGATATGCTTTGTGGTATAATTCATAGCTTTTTGTGTGCTGTGCTTTTTGAGGTTTTCCTAGTTCATTTTGTGTATATTAGATACAACTTTATCTCTTTTCCATTATTTTGTGTTTGATTTTCCTTACAATCCTATGAGAAATCACAGCACACAGATTTTTTTTTTGTTGATTTATTGATTTGGGGTAACTGATCCATTCAGATGAAGTAATACAAAGAAAGACTTTGGGCTAAATATACATTGTCTTATCTCTTCAGAGGTGTTTTTTTTTTCCTGTCTAGTTCTCAGCAAGAGACAAACAGAACAAAATATGTATAAAAAAAGTCATGAATTTTTCTCCAGCATGAAAAAAGCAACTTTAATTTTTAACTTTATAAAGAGTTTCTTTCAAGTTTCCACACTCATTTTCATATGGAGTTATCTCACTTTCCAGGAAAAACGACATAGTTAAATAAGTTCTAAGAAAGAGAGTTTGTCCTACCCTGAATACAATATATAGGTTAATATATATCAAGTGAAGGAGTACAGCTGGACTTGGATTCATGTTACTTCCACCAGGGTAGAGTTTTTTACACTTCACCTGGAAGTGAAGAGTCAGTGTGAAGCAACCACAAACAATAATACATACATAAAAATTCAACTGTTAGACTTCCTCACTTTTGGTGGAATGTTTACATCCCAAAATATTGACAATTTCAAAGGTTAGCAAAGCTATGGAACAACAGAGACTTATCCATTGCTTATAGAGGTGGAAAGTCATGCATCAGTGATAGAAGCAAGCTTGGTAGTTTGTTATATGATTAACTTTTCTTAATACTCACTACAATTTACCCGAATGAGTTGAAAGTTTACATCCTTACAAAACACTCTCCAAATGAATGTTTGCGACAGATTATTCATAACTTAAAGTACGTTGAAGAAATAAACATCTTTGTACATGTAATATATTGTAATAAAAAAAATCATTAATAATATATAAACTGGTAATTCAGGTATTAGAACATTATTCAGCAACAGAAGAAATTGTCCTCACAAGCCATGATAGGGCGTGACAGGGGTATATCACTGAGTAAAAGAAGAAACTGAACACACTGGTTGGTGTATGTTCTGCTAGATGTTGTTCTAGAAAAGCCAAAACTACAACTACAGTAAAAAGACCAGTAGTTTTCCAGGTTATGTGATAAAGAAAGTAGTGTGGGGGAGGGACTGAGCAGTTCATTGAGTATGTAAGAGAGTAAGACAGCTCTGCACAGCAGGATAATGGGAGATATAAAACTTATTTATCTTTTTTTGAATTTTTTTTTGGCATCAGGATCTCACTATGCTGCTCTTAAACTCACAGAGATTCACTAGCTTCTGCCTCCGAAGTGCTGGAATTAATGGCAGGTGCCACCATACCTGGCTTGATTGTTATATATACCTCAGAACCCACAGAATTGAAACAAATAGAGTAAACTCTAGATTAAGTTAAAATATTTGATTCTGATGTGACAGTGTTGTTGCATGATTACAAAATGAATTCCACGGTTGTACATGTTGGTGATAGGGAAGCGAAAGAGTCAAAAAGGGGAGTGATATTTGATTATTCTATAGTTTCACTACATTTTGCCTGGAAAGAAAGTTTTTCGAAAAACAATCTAATAAAATTGAAACGAAACCCAGCAACTATTAAGAAAAAAATAGCAATGCAAAAAATGAAAGTTTTCTATATACTAACAGACAACAATTTAAAGGGAGTTTTTTTTACATTAATATTCAAAGATGAAAGAACTGGCCGTCAATTTAATATTTTTTGTTGTCTTGGTTGTTTAACCTCTATACTTCTGTAAATTATTTCAAACTGTCGTAGTGCGTATTTTGAAATGATTTTATCAGAATGTCAACTTTCAAATTTATTATAATTTACCTTTTTTGAGGGAAAAATATTTTCTTAAACATTCCAGTCTGGCAGGGTGATGGTGGCACACTCCTTTAAGCCCAGTACCCAGGAGACAGAGGCAGGCAGATCTCTATGAGTTCGAGACCAGCCTGATTTACAAGAGCTAGTTCCAGGACAGGCTCCACAGCTACAAAGAAACCCCATCTCAAACAAACAAATAAACAAAAAAAGTCCTGTTTGACTTTCCTGAATTATTGCTCTTGTCATTGCTATCTTTTTTTAATTAAAAACTTAAGTCTATGGGTGTTTACCTTCCATGAATATCTGTGCACCACATGTGTGCAAAGCCCTTGGGGACCAGAAGAGGGTGCTGTATCTCCTGGAAATAGAGATTTATAGACAATTGTGAAATGCTGTGGGGATTCTAGCAATTAAAGCTGGCTCTTCTGGGTGAGCCCTTAACCTCTGAACCACATCTCGAGGCACTCTCGTCATGTTCCTACTGACAAACACTGTGCTTACTCCTCTACTTCTTCTCTTCTACGGATTTTTCCTTTAGAAATGTACAGTCTTTCTTTACTCCAAGTACAATATACTTTAAAATAAGCATTACCTGAGTTGAATCAAATGCATCTTCATGTCAGGTTTTCCTTTTAATTTTTTAATTTTTTTTGTTTGTTTTTCGAGAAATACCTTAAAAACAATCTTTTATCTCAGTCTCATTATCTGAATATCCTATAATTTGCCTACAAATTTCTCTCTGATCTTTCCATCTCAATCACTTAAACAATCAATTCTATTGTGCTCATGTGTTTTCTCATCAGATGAATCCTGTTTTTTACTCAAAGGTAATATAATCTATAGGAGAAAATGCAATATAAAGCATCTTTTAATATTTATCTTATGAAAATCAATAGCCTTTAAATAACTGAAGTATGTTTTTGGCCTACTTAGTGTATGTGAAGTAATACCACCAAATGTCAGTATCTACACAGCAGTTTATCATTCTTCTGAATAAAAAAATGTAAAAAAATCATTAAATGCCTATGGCAGTTGAGCAAAATCTTCCCACAGGTTTATGTCATTTACTAAACTGTGTAATAAGGAATACAAACAGATAGAATAAGAAAAACCTTGTGCAGTAATAATATAACATGGTAGTTTTCTGAGGACTTGATAAAGAAAACAAGAATTTTTATTTTCCTTTTCAAAAAAAATTTATATGGACTCCAAAGTTTTAATATTCATTAAACAGCTTTGTTTACACTGCTCAATACAACACTGTACCCTAAAGCTTTGTGCAACACTTTGATGACAAATAATCTTAATTCTTTTTGGTTTCAGACGAAAAGACATTGATACTTTTGGTCTGAGTCCAAAAGGCCTGAACTCAGAGACAGCAAAAGGAGGCCCAGGACTATCAACAAATAACTTTTAATCGCAAATCTACTATGATATCATGTTATTCCTTTCTAAGTATAGATATTAGCAAATTAATAGTCTTTACAGGGAAATATTTGAAACTGAAATTATTCTCAACTAAGTAACAAAGAAAGCAAAGTCTAGGGGCATCTTCTTGAAGTAGGACTTCTCAAGGTTAAAGTCAATTAAAATCTTAATAGGAAGAAATAATTTTAAAAAACAGTTTTTTGAGGCACCTCTTCCCTTCTTTGGGGCCATAAGACCCTCCAGCTCAGGGTGTTGATGAGTGCAACTGGGCAGCAGTTCCTTTGTTTCACTAAGCTTGCAGGCACCAAGCTAGGCCTTTTGTCTGCAAGGTACCTGACTAGCAAGGAGCCCTGATCTTGCACCAGAAGTTCCATTGGAGAGCATTTGAAGGAAGAGATGGGCAGGTGCCAATACAAGAATTCCTCCAACAATCTAAAAAACAACATGTTAACACCAGATCCCAGCAAACAAACAACAGGAATACTTGAAAACCCTAATCCAAAAGAAGTAGAAAAAATTGATATTATGAAAGCGATAGAGTCCCTTAAACAGGATGTAAAGAAACTCTCTCAAAGAAATGGATGAGAAGAATAACAAAAAGCATGAAGAAATGAGTAAATTGGTAAAACATACCCTAGGAAATCAAGAAAAAACAATCAAACAGATAATGGAAACAGTTCAAGACTTAAATACTGAAATAGAGGCAATGAAGAAAACACAAACCGAGGGCTGGCTGGATATGGAAAATCTAGGTAAATGAACAGAGATGACAGAAACAAGCATAACCAACAGAATACAAGAGATAGAAGGAAGAATCTCGGATGCTGAGAACACCATAGAGAAAATAAACACACTGATCAACGAAAACAGCAAATCCAACAAATTCTCATCACAAAACATCCAGGAAATCTGGGACACAATGAAAAGACCAAACCTAAGAATAATAGGGGTAGAAGAAAAATCACAGCTCAAAGGCCCAGAAAATATATTCAACAAAATTATAGAAGAAAACTTTCCCAACCTAAAGAAGGATTTTCCTATGAAGATTCCAGAAGCATACAGAACATCGAATAGACTGGATCAAAAAAAAAATCCCCTCACCATATAATAATCAAAACACAAAATATACAGAATAAAGAAAGAATATTAAGAGCTGCAAAGGAAAAGGGTCAAGTAACTTATAAAGGGAAACCAAACACCTGACTTCTTCTCTATAGAAACCATGAAAGCCAGAAGGTTTTGGATAGATGTGCTGCAGAAACTAAGAGGCCATGGATGGAAGCCCAGACTGCTATACCCAGCCAAGCTTTCATTCACCATGAATGGAGAAAACAAAATATTCCAGGATAAAAACAAATTTAAACAATAGTTAGCCACAAATCCAGCCTTACAGAAAGTAATAGAAGGAAAATCACAAACCAAGGAATCCAACAATGCCCACAATAACTTAAACATTTAGCAGCCCCTCACCAGCACAACTCAAAGAAGGGAAACACACAGACTCTACCACCAAAAAAGGAAAAAAAATGACAACCACTGGTCATTAATATCACTTAATATCAATGAACTCAATTCACCTATAAAAACACACAGGCTAAAAGATTGGATACGAAAACAGGATCCAACATTCTGCTGTTTACAAGAAACACACCTCAACCACAAAGACAGACATCTACTCAGAGTAAAGGGTTGGGAAAAGGTTTTTCAATCAAATGGACCTAAGAAACAAGTGAGTGTGGCTATACGAATTTCTAACAAAATCGACTTCAAACTAAAATCAATCAGAAGAGACAGAGATGGACACTTTATACTAATAACAAGACCAATCCATCGGGATGAAGTCTCAGTCCTGAATATCTATGCCCCTAATATAAAAGCACCCACTTACATAAATGAAACATTATTAGAACTCAAGGCAGACATCAAACCCCACACACTATTAGGAGACTTCAACACTCCTCTCTCACCAATGGACAGGTCAATCAGACAGAAACCTAACAGAGAAATAAGAGAATTAATGAAGGTAATGAATGAAATGGACTTAACAGACATCTATATCTTTGAATTTTTCCTTACCTACCTTTGGGAGAGGCAGAGCAATGGGGTGAAAACATGCCTTAAGGGCAGTAATAGTTGGATAGAGTCCCAATGGTGAGGGTATAGCAAAGTGTTTTTCCTTTTCTCTGGCCAGAGTCTCCACCCAATTTCACATGTCCCATGAGAAAAGATTCTGGGCGGGTACCCAGGAGCCAGGGTAATTATATCCTCCCATGCCTAGATTGCATTATGGTCTGACAATTCCAAGCCTTGGGAGAGTAGTATATATCTCATTTTCTTAAGTGTTGGGTCAGTTTTGTGTGAAGTTGAATTACCCACTCACGTTGACAAATTTCTTTACCCTTGGATCAGTTGCCCCCACATTCCAGCGCCAGTTGCCTGGCATCCTTATATTCTTCAGGGAGAGGAGAATTTGCTATCTACCCATTCCACAGCCCTATGATACAGGACAATTAGAAGCAATAGAGACACAGGTGGTTACTAATATTTTTTTGTAACTGTGGATGTTTGCTTTGTTACCGACTATGTGGTCGATTTTCGAGAAGGTTCCATGAGCTGCAGAGAAGAAGGTATATTCTTTCCTCTTTGGGTGGAAAGTTCTATAGATGTCTGTTAAGTCCATTTGATTCATTACCTCCATTAATTCTCTTATTTCTCTGTTAGGTTTCTGTCTGATTGACCTGTCCATTGGTGAGAGAGGAGAGTTGAAGTCTCCTACTATTAGTGTGTGCGGTTTGATGGCTGCCTTGTGTTTTAGCAATGTTTCTTTTACGTACGTGGGTGCTTTTATATTAGGGGCATAGATGTTAAGGATTGAGACTTCATCCTGATGAACTGTTCCTATTATGTGTATAAAATGCCCCTCTCCATCTCTTCTGATTGATTTAAGTTTGAAGTCAACTTTGTTAGAGATTAGTATGGCCAGACCTGCTTGTTCCAGTTAGTTCCTTGGGCAGCTGAGGATAGGGAACCTGAAAAGACCCTATCCTATAGCAATACTGACGAATATCTTGCATATCATCATAGAACCTTCATCTGGTGATGGATGGAGATAGAGACAGAGACCCACACTGGAGCACTGGACTGAGCTCCCAAGGTCCCAATGAGGAGCAGAAGGAGGGAGAACATGAGCAAAGAAGTCGGGACCACGAGGGGTGCACCCACCCACTGAGACAGTGGAGCTGATCTATTGGGAGCTCACCAAGGCCAGCTGGACTGTGACTGAAAAAGCATGGGATAAAACTGGACTCTCTGAACATGGCGAACAATGAGGGCTGATGAGACGCCAAGGACAATGGCACGGGGTTTTGACCCTACGTAATGTGATGGCTTTGTGGGAGCCTAGCCAGTTTGGATGTTCACCTTCCTAGATATGGACGGAGGGGGGAGGACCTAGAACTTACCACAGGGCAGGGAACCCTGACTGCTCTTTGGACTGGAGAGGGAGGGGGAAAGGAGTGGGGGGAGGGGGAGAAGGGTGGGAGGAGGGGGAGGGAAATGGGAGGCTGGGAGGAGGTGGAAACTTGTTTTTTTTTCTCCTTTTCTCAATAAAAAAAGGGAAAAAAAGAAGCAATAGAGAGTTAAGTCAAAGAAAGAACTCAGTTTATTACTGTGAGCATCAGCATATATATATATATATATACATATATATATATATATATATATATATATATATATATATATGTTAAGTGACATCATTTGATGTGCGGGTACCTCCAACCAATGAGAGACAGCCAATCCTGCCCTCTGGGAGGGGCATCTACCTAGATTTTGCTGTTTCATTCTTGTTAGCTTTGATACTATCCTTCAAACTCAAGCCAGGCTTTTCTCTGTTCTACAGGCCTCAGGTACAGGCCCCCAGATTTTTCTGGCCCAAAATTTTTGTGATTTCTCACATTTTTTTTGGAAGTCACTTGCTCATACTTCTGCTTACTCTGTTAATATTATTTCCTTCTCAGTTCTTCATGGGAATTAAAGACTAGATAGCTATAGTTATAGTTTTCTTTGTTTATAAGACTCAGAAAAGAAATTCACTAAAGAATTCTAAAGTGTGTAAGTTTAAAAGATAGCAAAAGATAGTTGTGGATGGTAATGAAAGTTATGATGGAAAGAAAATTAAGTATAAGACTTTGGTCTCACCAAGATATGATAGATAATGGAGTATTTTCTCTGAATTTGTCAAATGCAAATGGACTAGATATTTTATGTACTTATTGTGTATACATATTACATAGAGTTATTGTACTCATTGTAGCTTTTCTTATATTATTTATAGCCTTCTTTTTTATTTTAGACAAAAGGGGAAATATAATGATTATTTGTGCTTTAACAAATAAAGCCTGCCTGAAGATCAAAGTGCAAATCTACCCACACTAGTCAGCCATATAGGAGAGGTAGTGGTAGCACATGCCTATAATCCCATCAGTCACACTAGTTTGCCATAGAGGCTGGGCAGTGCTTGTGCATGCCTTTAATAAAAGCACTAGAGAGGAATATAAGGCAGGATGAAACAGAAACTCACTCTCTTTTTCAGTCTGAAGATTTCATAGAGGTAAGAGCTCTCTAGTGGCTTGGCTGCTTTGTTTTTCTGGTCTTCAGTTTGAATCCCAATATTTGTCTCTGGGTTTTTATATGTGCTACACATGATCCTGGAATAGCCTTCTGAAACTAAAAGAAAGTCTCAAGTAAACTTTTACCTCACAAATGTCTTTGGTCATAGTGCCCCTTAACAGCAATAAAAATTAACTGAGACATATACATAGACTTTGTTTTGAGAAAAAATATATTTACACTTTTATTGTGATGGAAGTGGATATAATTTCTTAATGGAGCAGCTCCTTAAAATTATATTATGGAGTAAGTTTCTGTATGATATTGTTACTGTTTATTCTTTTATCAGCTAATTTTAATCTTTAGTAAGGATGGATAGTGTATGAGAAGAAAAATAAAATTTTCATTCCTTGTTGTGCTTTTTCCCAGTGAGTTTGTAGAGAAATATTGAAAAGGCATATGAATAATGGGAAGTCTAAGCAAATAAAGTATAAGCAAGATAAATAAAAGTAGATGGTCATTCTGTTGATTTGTACAGTCTCTATGAGATTTGGCGTGTGTGTGTGTGTGTAAAATAATGAATAAAAATAGTCCACTAATTTGAAAGAGCATTAAAAAGCATATGAGAGACCAAAATGAGGAAAAGGAAATAGTTGAAATTATGTAATTGTACTTGTGTTCATTTATTTGGACATTTTTCCCAGTTGGTGGTGCTGTTTGGGAATGTTATAGAGAGATAAATCTTTGCTAGAGGAAATATATCATTATACATGGGCTTAGAAATTTTATAGGCCTTCCCTACTTCCAGTTCTCTTTTGTGCTCTCTGTCTCTTTATATCTCTGTCTCTCTCTGTATCTCTGTCTGACTACTTATCTCTTTCCATGTTTATGGTGAAAGATATGATCTTTTATTTTTCTGTTCTTGCCACTGTGTCTGATACTTGATGCCATGACTTTCTGCCATGATGGTATCTTATGATGCTGGAACTTAAAACAAAATGAAATCTTTCTTTCAAATGTCACTTTTGATCATGGTTTTTTCTCACAACTGAACAGTATCTAAATTGGAAGTTAGTTGTACAGCAAAAAACAGCACTCTCAATATTTATTTATTAAACAAATATGAAAAAGTTTGCTTTTCATTTCCACATATTTACATGGAAAAGAAAACATTAGAAATCGTCCAAGTTTTTTTTCCAAATATAACAAATTAAAATAATGTGGTGTGTGCCTAGAGGTAATATAAATAGTATATATTCAAAATTTGTTATATCCAGAAAAAAGGATTGTGATAAATTTAACCCTTGCTTTTAAATGTAAATATGTTTTCTAAAAGATGAGCATGAGAAACAGAGCTTACTTTAAACATAATCCTGGCCTTTGGCCAAGCTTGATATATTAGAGAAAGTGGGGAGTTTAAAGACCCCACTAATTAATTAGTTTATTAATTATTTGATGTAATTTTTCAGTAGAAACAAGTAGAATGTCAATTTAATGTTATTTTGAAAGCTGGGTAAAAATGCATTTTTGCAGATTGTAATCTTTGGGAAGATACAATAGTAAAGTATGGGAATTGTGCTCTCCTAAACTAAGGCCATGCATAAAAATGATTTTCAATAAATAAGTTTCAATTTTGATTGGGGGGGGCTGAAGATATAGAAAAACCAAAAAAAAAAAAAACATGTTTACCTGCAAGCATAAGGACTTGAATTCAATTCCCAGAAGTTATGTAAAATTGTCACCTGTTGGGTCATTATCTTATAATACCACCTCTGCAAAAGCAGAGACAGAAGGGTCTGTGGGGCTTAGTTTACTTGATAAATGTTCAGATTCAGGACAATGAGAGACAGCTTCAAGGAAGGTAGAGAGTTTTCCTGAAGACTGCATCTAAAGTGTTCTCTAGCCTCCAAACATATGTGCACATGTACCCATATATGTTCACACACACACACAAATTATGATATAGGAAATCAGAAATTATATGCATAAGTGTGTGTGTTTGTGTGTGTATGTATGTGTATGAGGACAGAATGTAAATGTAAATTTTATAAATAAAAACTTATAAAGTTCTCTAACATGTTAAACACATTTTACCTGTTCTATAGTTAAAAGATAAAACACAGATGTGATTTTAATTAGTCAATTAGATAAAGATCTATGATATAGACTATAATTCAGCTATGGTGCATATGTATAATTTAATTATTCATACATTTCTTTCTCAAATCTTAGTAAATACAGAGATAAATGAATAGCTGAATTGTATGATAATAACTTATATCACAGGTCTAGTGACATTCCAGCTAAATTATAAGATAGGGCAGAAAACCAGCATCATGAAGTTACTCAAGATATTAATTCATCATATGTTGTTTAACAACAGTAATATATTCTGAGAACTGTGCAGTTAGAGTCTGGTGTGAACATCATAAGATCTACTTACAGAATATTAGGTGCACATTTAGATATTGTGGTATGACTCATTACTCCTAGACTGCAAACCTATAAGACCCTGTGCTTAATAATGAATAGCGAAAGCAAGTATAATATATTATTATTATGTCCATAAACATCCAAACATCGACAAGTTACAGTAAAATTAAGGTATCAAGATTATATTGTCATCACTCTTTTTTTTCTTTCTGCATGTATTTATTTGTACTGTATATCTTAACTACCATAACAAAAGTCAATGAAATATGCATGTGTACATATATATGTATATATATATATGTATACATATACATAGATATGGATGTATGTATGTATTCCTATGCATCTATATGGCGGTATTTTAACCTGACACCATTAACAGCCTCAGCATCCATGGCTTAGCTGTGTCCCCTCCCACCCGTAAGCCTCTAACTTTGGAAGGCTGGATGGTCTCTTAATAGCAGGGATTTTTTTTCTAAAAGACACCTCTAAAAGGAAGTAAAAACCCTGGGTGAGATATTCTCAGCAAGACCTCCTCACTCATCTTTTCAGAGCTTCAGGACTGCTGTTAAATCACTGTTCTCATAGCCCTCAAAAAATGAAAATTTGATTTAGTTTTGTGTTTTGTTTTGTTTTGAAAGACAAAGGGAAAGAACGTAATGTTGAGTAGGTAGGAAGGTGGGGAGGATCTGGGAGAAGTGGAGGGGAGAAACATGATCAAAATATATCATATAAGAAAAAAGTATGAATAAAAACTGTAAATAACATGAAATCTTACATTATTTCTGTTGCAGTCTAAAAGTAAAGATATCTGAAAGTATATTAACTCGATTGTATAATCTCTCAGGATCTCCAGGTGCTATGATTTGTTTTTTTGTATTTTTTTATTTTTATTTTTATTATTTAATTAAAAATTTCCACCTCCTCCCCTCCTCCCATTTCCCTCCCACCCCCCATCCTACTACCCCTCCCTCTCCAGTCCAAAAAGCAGTCAGGGTTCCCTGCCCTGTGGGAAGTCCAAAGTCCTTCTCCCTCCATCCAGGTCTAGGAAGGTGAGCATTCAAACAGGCTAGGCTCCCACAAAGCCAGTACATACAGTAGGATTAAAACCCAGTGCCATTGTCCTTGACTTCTCATCAGCCCTAGTTGTCTGCCATGTTCAGAGAGTCCGGTTTTTTTTTAAATTTGTTTATTTATTAAAGATATCTGTCTCTTCCCCGCCACCGCCTCCCATTTCCCACCCCCTCCCCCAATTAAGTCCCCCCCCAGCCCGAAAAGCAATCAGGGTTCCCTGTCTTGTGGGAAGTCCAAGGAACCCCCACCTCCATCCAGGTCTAGTAAGTTGAGCATCCAAACTGCCTAGGCTCCCACAAAGCCAGTACGTGCCATAGGATCAGAAACCCATTGCCATTGTTCTTGAGTTCTCAGTAGTCCTCATTGTCCGCTATGTTTAGAGAGTCCGGTTTTATCCCAGGCTTTTCCAGACCCAGGCCAGCTGGTCTTGGTGAGTTCCCAGTAAAACATCCCCATTGTCTCAGTGTGTGGGTGCACCCCTCGCGGTCCTGAGGCCAAATCAGGAGCAGAAGGAGAGAGAGCACGAGCAGAGAGTCCGGGTTTATCCCATGCTTTTTCAGTCACAGTCCAGCTGGCCTTGGTGAGCTCCCAATAGATCAGCCCCACTGTCTCAGTGGGTGGGTGCACCCTACGTAGTCCTGACTTCTTTGCTCATGTTCTCCCTCCTTCCACTCCTCATTTGGACCGCAGGAGCTCAGTCCAGTGCTCCAATGTGTGTCTCTGTCTCTATCGCCATCCATCACCAGATGAAGGTTCTATGGTGATATGCAAGATATTCGTCAGTAGGGCTATAGGATAGGGCCATTTCAGGTTCCCTCTCCTCAGCTGCCCAAGGAACTAACTGGGGACCTCAGCTTGGACACCTGGGAGCCCCATTTAGAGTCAAGGCTCTTGCCAAACCTAAAATGGCTCCCTTAATTAAGATATACTTCCCTGCTCTCATATCCACCCTTCCTCCATCCCAACCATCCCATTCTCCCAAGCTCCCCCCATCCTCCCTTCTTACTTTTCTCTCCCCATTTCCCCTTACTACCACCCCACCCCACCCCCAAGTTCCCAATTTTTGCCCAGAAATCTTGTCTACTTCCAATATCCAGGAGGATAACAATATGTTTTTCTTTGGGTTCACCTTCTTATTTAGCTTTTCTAGGATCACAAATTATAGGCTCCATGTCCTTTATTGATGGCTAGAAACCAATTATGAGTGAGTACATCCCATGTTCATCTTTTTGGGTCTTGGTTACCTCACTCAGGATAGTGTTTTCTATTTCCATCCATTTGCATGCATAATTCAAGATGTCATTGCTTTTTTTTACTGCTGAGTAGGACTCTAATATGTATATATTCCACACTTTCTTCATCTATTCTTCCATTGAAGGGCATCTAGGTTGTTTCCAGGTTCTGGCTTTCTAACACTATGAATAGGCTGTAGAAAGCGAAGTTGTTTTGTATAAGTCAGTGAGTAGTGAGTGAATATAGAGGCCTGGGACTTAACTTTAGAATGGGTTTATAAACACTGAATATAGGCTATGATATAGTAACAAGTTAAATATTGGGATTGGGTTCAGCATTACTGCTGTTGACATATCTTGCTGGAAGTTCTTCAGTGGCACATCAACTCAGAGGTAACATCTTGTATGATGACAGTGTTTCTTGTTCCGGAAAGCTTTGTAAAGTACTTTAAGAGTTTTCTTATTTAGCTTCTCTAGGAACATGAATTCTAAGCTCAATGTCCTTTATTTATGGCTAGAAACCAAATATGAGTGAGTACATCCCATGTTCCTCTTTTTGGGTCTGGCTTACCTCACTCAGGATAGTGTTTTCTATTTCCATCCATTTGTATGCAAAAAATCAGGGGAGGGGGAGGGAAATGGGAGGCGGTGGCGGGGAGCAGGCAGAAATCCTTAATAAATAAATAAATTAAAAAAAGAGTTTTCTTATAATTAATTTTTTATATTAGCATAAAAATACATCATATAAAACAGTAATAAAAGCATGTTATACCAAGAATATCATCAGTCATTAAGAATTAATTATATTTCATAATTCTGTGTTCTATACTTTCTTCTGACTGACAGTGTGGCAAGATTACTTACAGAACTGCCAGAGATTCATAAGTAGTATGTTGTACTACCATGTTAGAATGGCTAAAAAATTACTAAGTCACAGGAAAACATACGGAGAACTTAGAATCTACAGAATCTACAATCAGTGAAAATATTATTACTCAGAAACCGTGATGATGCATCAATTAAAGTATGCTACATAGTATAAAATTTTGTTTAAATATTACTTTGATTAAATATATATTGTACCTCTGAGATAAATACAAAGCAAAAGTTAAATTTTGAAATGGTTACATTGAGAAAAGAAAAATAGCTGGGTATAGTGGTGCATCCATTTAATCTTAGCACACAGGAGGCAAAGATAGATGAATTGGTGATTTCAAGGCCAGCTTAGTCTCTAGAGTGAGTTTCAAGAAAGCCAGAACTACACCAGAGAAACCTTATATTAAAAAAAAAGAAAAAACAAAGAAAAAATGAAAAATAATCTATTTAATCTAATGGATTATTGTGTATAACAAAAATTTATGTGGCAAAGTATTATAATTAAATTATTATCTCAATTATATTAAAAATAGTTATATAATTACAGTTAGTATCCAAGTCCACTTATTTGACATCTTTCCTTCTTAAACATGTATAACTATTTCCTGTTAAGATTACCAGCTAAAAACTGTGATTTAGCATTAAAATGACAGCTTTTCTTATATAAAATGGAAACATTTCTATCACTGCTATCAAAATATATGATTTGCTTAATTTTAGCTGTTCCATTTGAACATTCAAGTTAAAAGACAGTCATTTATGTAAAAGCTTTTTGTCAGAGCAGTTCTGAGAAATTCCCAACAGTAGTCACAGAAATGTTAAAGTGAGGGAAGAATCTGCAAGTGTCCTTAAAACAAACAGAACCAAATGCCAGAAAGCCGAAGAAATGTCTGTTGCCATTTATATGGTGGCAAGTTGAGTCTATTCTAGCTGGATGAACCTAGATTCTAATTATGACTGAATTCTTAGGGAAATAAAATTTATGGAAAGAGATGTTAAAAGACTCTCCGATGAATACTGCAGAGCATAGAGCCAAAGGCTAATGATACTCTCAGTTCTGTTCTCACTGTGGTGCACAACTTGTGAACCCTGCCGCCTGGATCTTAATAAAAAATGGGAAATCGACAGATAATTCTGGCTCATCACTACAGTGGATCTAGGGTCTCTCCATTTTGTCTTTTTAAAGAATCAGGTCTTAAATTCATTAAATCGTTCTGTTGCTGTGCTTTTATAAATTTCATTAAATTGACTTATGTTTTTTTTTAATTTCTCTTTATGTTGACTGGGTTTAGATGTGGCTAGAAAATTATGATTTTTATATTTTTTCACTTAAAACTTTTTTGTTCAATATATTTTATCTTGGTTTCCCTTTCCCTAACTCCTCCCAGATCCCAACTCCATGCTTTTTCTATTTCTCTCTCTCTCTTTAAAAAGGGAAGAGGAACAAAACAAAACAGCAACAACAATGAAAATGATAGTAAAAGAAGGAAAAGACAACACACAACAAAATACATAAAACCATAAAATCAGAAAGCATAATATACAAGCAAAAGATCACTAAGACAAAGAAAGAAAAACAAAAGAAAGCAATATGAGACAAAAAGTCTATGAAAATATCACTGAGTTCCTTTTTGCGTAGGCCATCTGTATTTGGTCATCAAGCTTACTACCCTTAAGTGTCATTTATATACTGGGTGGGACTCCATTGCAGAAAATTGGTTAGCCAAAATTATCTCAGGGCCTGTACCTCAAGGCCTGTAGGAGAGAGAAAAGTCTGGCTCGAGTATGAAGGGTAGTCTCAAAGCTACTGAGAATGAGACAGCAAAATCTTGGTAGATGCCCCTCTAGCCAGAGGGCAGGATTGGCTGTCTCTCGTTGGCTGGAGGTAACTGCACATCACACAATGTCATTTAACCCATATAAGCTGATGCTCACAGAAATAAACTGAATTTCTGCTTTGACTTGACTCCCTATCGCTTCTGATTGTACTGCTTTGTGGGACTGCAGATCTGTTTGTCCGCCTTCTTAGGGTTGCAGAATGGGTGGATAGCACACTCACCTTTCCCTGGAGAATAAGTCTAAGGAGGCCTGGCAACTGGTGCTGGAATGTGGGGCAACTGATCCAAGGGTAAAGAGATCGGTCAACGTGAATGGGTAATAGAACTTCACACAAAAATGGCCCAGCACTTAAGGCACTGATATTTATGCTAATCTCCTGAGGCCTGCAATTGTCAGACCACAATGCATTCCAGGCATGGAGGGATATAATTACCCTGGCCCCTGGGTACCCACCGGGAATCTTTTCTCATGGGGCACGTGGAACCAGGTGGAGACTCTGGCCAGAGAAAGGGAAAAACACTTTGCTATACCCCCACCATTGGGATTCTATCCAACTATTACTTAATACATTAGATCTATTACCTTAAGACATGTTTTCACCCTACTGCTCTGCCTCCCCCAAAGGTGGGTAAGGAAAAGGTCAAAGATTGGGAGAGGTCTAAAGAATCCAAAAGTAAGCAATTAACCAAAAGAATGGGAGAAAAGGAGACAGATGAGGAGAGAGATCAAAAATGGGTGCAATTTACTGAAGAGCGGTCATGGGGGAAGGAATAAGGCAGGCAGAAGCAAAGACAAAAAGGAAAGTAGATATTGCCTTTGACAAGAAGCAGTTGCCCCCAGCCACTCTGCAAAGGATAAAAAGGGAGAGGGGAATAGGAAAAATAAGGGGGCTTCATCTTTGACAGGAGGAAAAGAATATACCAGCCTCTGAGAGGAACGGCAAAGTTGGGGCTCTCACACAGAGGAATAGGGGGCAGATCTTCCTGGGAATCCTAACCTTATTTATGCCGAGGCCTATAGGGCTAAGGTTAACAGACCCCAAGCCTTCCTGGTCAATGTTTCCCCCGATCCTAACTGCCCATGAGCCTGGTATCCTTGGGAATCTAAGGACCAGGAAGAATTGAGGAAAGCAGTGGCCGAGGATAGCCCCAACTCCCCGTAGGCTTTGACCCTCCTTCAGGAGGTAGCCTACCATCCTGGTTTCCTCAAGGACTGGTATGATCTGGCTAAGGCTACCCTGGGAGGATCCCAGTATGTTAAATGGATGGCCTTCTATAAGGAGGACTGTTGCACTAGGGCAGAGTTCTACAGAGTGGCTGACCCCCCTCCATTCCCATCACTTTTCTGATGCTAACTGGTACGGGGTCTGCTGGGGTCCAACAAGCTACAATTATGGCTTCGTATCAAGTAGGCCTGGAGGCCTGGACCGAGCTAGAGGAGGGGCCCACTGAATCACCTAGAGCTGGCATAATGCAAAAAACATGGGAGCCACTTCTGGACTTTTTTGTCCATGTGCAGACTAGGCTTGAGAGAAAATTGCCGCACACCCCCCCCCCCCCCCCGTGGGCTTAGAGACCAATTTACTAAGCTCCTAGTCAGGGAAAGTATGAACCAAGATACTAGGATGGCATGTGCTGGCCTTAGGGAAGGGGCCATGAGTCATAGTGTTGAGGCATTGCAGAATGTGGGAACCCAGTCACATGCCAACCAGACTCTTGTGGTGGCCCTTCAAGCCCAGACCCAAACTCTAGCCTCTTCTCTTACTCAAGCCTTAGCAGCTGGACAATAAAAGCAAACACCTGGGGGATTTTTCTTATGTGGTCCACTGGGGCATTTTAAGAGGGACTGTCCACAAGAGGGCAATAAAACACAGGAGTGGAAGGGACTCCCGCTGTTTCCCTGCCCTCCTGGCCACAAGGAGTACCTTTGGGTCTCAGAATGCCAGTCCAAATTTGATATAAATGGGAAACCCACTGCAAATCAACCTTTAAACTAGATGGGGAGGGCTTCTAGCCCCCTTAACCCTTAAGGAAGGAAATAAGCACCTTCAGTTAACTGGATCAATCCAGTGATAGAGGGGTTCTAACCCAATATCACTATGATCTTTGGGGAACAAAGATTCTAACTAACGCCTGATAGACACAGGAGCTGACAGGAGAGTCCTCAGAAAGGAAGAGGTCCCAACCAGCTGGGATCTCATAACTGGGCCACCTGTCACAGGGCTTGGGGAAGGTCTATGTCCCAAGAAACGTTCAGTTCCATAACTTGGATGCAGCCTAATGGAGACAGAGGAAAATTCAGGCATCTGAACCTCCCAGGGTTGTCTGCAAAACTCCTGGGACAAGATTTTTTAGGACAAATTGATGTAGTAACTACCACTGGCCGCCAAGCATTTTATGATTATAAAACTAAGCAAGGTGTCATCAGGCAGAACCCTGACACCTGGATTCACCCCTAAAAGAAGAGGCAATTGCCCCTAGGATTCTCCCATTAGGTGGGTACCTGGTAAGCCAGTATGGGTAGAGCAGTAGCCATTACCTGAACTTAAGACAATCAAGGAAATCACCAGAAATCTGCTTAAGGAAGGGCAGATAAGGCCCTTAATGAGCCCCTGGAACAGCCCTGTGTTTCTGATACATAAGCCTAATGGGACCTGGAGAATGTTACAGGACCTATAAGTAATCAATACCCATATGGAGCTAGTAGCGGCCATTTTAAGGGGCTTACATTGGGTCCCAGCAATCCACTCCCTGTTTCACCTCACTGTAATTGAGCTAAAAAACTGCTCCTTCTCAATTTCTCTTCATGAAGAGGAGTACGAAAAGTTTGCCTTTTCCATTGCTACAATTAACTCCTCTCAACCTGATGAGAGATACAAATGGGCTATTCTCCCACAGAGTCTGGCCTTTTACTAACAGTATTTGTATAATATCCTCTCTCCTTACTTTCAAAAAGATAATGCCCTCCTATATATTAATATGAATGATGTAATCATTGGGCATTTAGAGGAATCAGTGCTAGCTCTTAGGGTAACCACTGTTGTTGATATCCTCCAACAACATGGCTTTAAAATAGCCCCAAACAAAATACAAAAGGTACCCCCATTTCATATATTGTGATTCCAGTTAACACTCACTCAAGCCAAAATCAATGGACCCCAAATAATCCTGTCTGAGCCTCTCACTTTATTTGGGTTGCAAAGGATACTGGAGGAAACGAACTGGGTAAGGCCCTGGTTGCCTGTAGTGACTGGGAGACTAGGTGTGTTATATGATGTCCTAAAAGGGGGGAACCTTATAAAATCATTTCCTTTCCCCCTGAGGGCCTTCAGGCACTCACTGAATTAGCCAACAAACTTCATCAGGCTTCTTGGGCAAGTTACAGTCCTAAAATTCCAATCCAAGGCTGGATATTATTAGGGAAAAAGACCATGATTGCTGACATTGTTCAGCAGTCACAACCAATAGAATGGGTACACACCACCTTGGGGGGCACTCCCAGAGTGTACTCTCTAGTAGATCAAATAGCTGATATGATCATAAAAATCAGGGACACCTCCCTCTTACATTATGGAATAGATCCCACTAAATTAATAATTCCAATCAAAATTAAGGATTTAGAATGGGCAGCCAGACATTGTTCTCGATTGAGCCTCACCCTGGAGGGGTTTCTGGAGATCCTGGAGACCCACTTTGGGGAGTCCTGGTTAGTGATGCTATATCAAGAACAACACTGGTGAGTTCCCTTAGTATTTTTATCTAGGCCCATGTCTCAAGCATTCACTATTTGCCCAGAGGGCTGGAAGAATGTGGCCACCTTTGCAGTTTTATTCTGGAGGGGAGACCAAGACAAAGATTACCAAAATTCTCTCTTGTGGGGGATCCGCTTAATATAAGAAAATGATGACCATATATATTTCCCTATACGAGGTCCCAGAACCCTGCAGCCTCTAGTCAGACATCTCTTATGTGGTGAACCTACTGCCACACCTACCCTATGCCTATATCAGATGGGATGCTAATCTTATTTTTGCACTGATGATACAACACAGATTGCTCTTACGAGGTAGAAAAAAACATATATATTCAACATCTCAGAGAACTGCAAAACCTTCTTGGCCTCATTTCCCAAGGAAATGCTGATGCAGTTGCTGCAGCTTCAGGGGCCTATCTCATAGAGGTCTCAGCTCTGCCCATACAAAATGCTACCCAAATGCATGACTTAACTCATGTCAGCTGGAGAGGACACAAATACCTATACTCCCAGATCCCTGCAACAGAATTAAAGAGAATTGTTCATACATGTAAGACTTACCAACAACTTCTCCACACTTCTCCTTTACAAGGGTCGGGGGTAAACCCAAGAGGGATAAGACCCAATATCATCTGGCAAACAGATGTAACACATTACCCTCCGTTTTGCAAATTAAAATATATTTTTGTGACCATAGACATGTACTCTCAGACATGCTGGGCTACCACCCACTCTGGGAAAAAGGCAACCTATGCCAAAAGCCACTTCTTACAATGTTTTGCTACATTGGGACTACCACAACAGGTCAAGACCAACAATTGTCCCTGTTTTATAAGGAAAATATTAAAAGATTTCTCCTAGAGATGGAATATATCACATACCACCGGGATCCCATACAACCCTCAGGGTCAAGTGATTGTGGAAAGACATCACCAATATCTTAAAGAGGTCCTTATAAAACAAAAAGGGGGGAAACATCTCCCTTCATCTACAACTGTAAAGGTATTATTAACCATCAATATTTTAAATTTGCAAAAATCAGATGAAAAAATAGATTCTAAAAACATTGGGAATTCCTACCAATGAGGAGGCCCTGCCTAAAGGTTAGGTGGAAGGATCCTCTCACTAACTAATGGAGGGGCCCAGATCCCTTGTTGACACAGGACTGAGGATGTGGATGTGTCTTCCCAAACAGAGGGAAAATGCCTATATGGCTACCTGCTCATAACTTAAAATTTCTCCCCTCCCATTAGGACAACAGGGAAGACCAAGATGACCAAGAATGAAAGAAAGAGATTATTATGGTGGACAACCCTTAAATTTAAATACAAGAAAAGAAAAATCACCACTGCCCAAGAAAGACTGAACTTTGAGGAAAGTGTCACCTGTTTTATATATTTCAGATGGCCCTCCCGGCAATAATCATGTTAACTCTTCTCACAGGGATCAATGTCCAGGCAGCAAGCTCCTACCAACCACAGGTGACATGAATCTTGTGGAGCACTGGCACTGGAGGGATCCTAAACCACACTTCTCAGATGATGACACCCTGGACATGTTGGTCTGACCTGATGCTTTACCTCTGTGATTTGGCATGTGAGAGCTAGGATGTGGGAGATTGGATTCTGGGGATTGAAGGAAGACATGCATATGGTAGCTCTCAGGGGTGCACCCTACACCAGGCATCTTATCCTAATCAATCTGGGTGTTCTCATGTCCTTAGAAGGCATGCCTTCCTGCAGACACCCTTTTATGTATGCCCAGGAAGCACCTAGACTGCTTGTACTATTAGAATATGCAGGGAGGCTCTTGATTCCTATTTTTCTTCCTGGGGATGTGACCAGACTGGGCTGGACATAATTCGAAAAGACAGAGACTGCATTATGTTATTTACAAAAGTCTTTGGATTCCTTAGCAAGGCTAACCTTACAAAATATTAGAGGCTTGGACTTGCTGCTTATGGAACAGAAAGGAATTTGCAGGGCACTTGGGGAAAAAGTTGCTTCTATGCAGACCATTCTGGGATAGTTACAAGAACCCTTGATGAATTAAGAAATTATATTGATTCGTTTAAGTCAAGGCACTCCTATGAGACTGGTTAAATGGTCCCCATGGCATACTATACTTATCTCTCCCATAATTGGTCTTGGTTATTTGTTTATTGATCTGTCTTTTTGACTCATGTTGTTCTCCAAAAGGCTAAAACAAACATTCTAAAAACAGATACAACAGGTACAACTCATGGCCCTTTGAGTAGATTATGATAGGTTTGATACATCTCATCCCACAGATGAACTCTCAATTTGAAGGTATCTAGGTCAAAAGTCTGGATAGGGGTGGTCCTGATCTGTCCTCTCTCCCATACTCTCTGGCTTGGTTACTAGGGTAGAAGGAGGGCTATAAAACAAAAAAAGGGGAAATGTCGGACCCAAATTATCACAGAGCCTATACCTAGAGTCCTGTAGGAGACTCTAGGAGAAAAACCTCGCTCGAATTTTAGTCTTAAAGTTACCAAGTGAGGATGAGACAGCAAAATCTAGGTAGATGCCCCTCCAGCCAGAGGGAGGGTTTGGCTGTTTCTTAACCAAGTAACATGATGTTACTTAACCTATATAAGCTGAAGCTCACAGTAATAAACTGAGTTCCTGCTTTGACTTGACTCCCTATCGTGTCTGATTGTTCTGCATTGTGTGGCTGCTGATCTGGTTGTCCTGGTTCAGAGAGTTGCAGAATGGGTAGATAGAACACTCACTTTTCCCTAGGGAATAAGGCTAAAAAGGCCTGGCACAAAAATAGCTGGCTACTTGGACAATCACCCAAGGTTGTTCAGTATACACAAGGAATAGACTTGTTATCAAGGCAAGGGCAAGTAGGCAAAGAGCAAATGTTCTTTCTTTCATTTCCTTAAGTAGGCTTTCAGGAGAAAGTGTGGCCCAGACTAAAGGTGTGTCTTTCCGTATCAAAATCTGGATTAATTGCATGTGTGTGGGGGTCTATCCAGTTCGAATTAAGCAAAAATCCTTCACAGGAATGCCTTCCAATTATGAAATTTAGGTAATTCCACATGTAGGTGACAATCAAGAAGAGCCATCGCATTGTACTTCAGGTAGCAGTAGGGCAGAGCAGTGTTAGACAAGCCCCTTTGGAACACAGATAATTCTATCACAAGACAGCTGTGCATCTGTATGATTTAGTAATTCTCTTACAGTTTTGTTTATGTTGTCTTATTTCGGTGTGATATTTCCTGGCCACATCCCCAATTCCTCCCTTCTGGGAAGCAAATGTATGCTCTGTGTCACTGTATGATGGAAGGATGTGATTCGGTGTTATTAAATGAGAAATGTACTCTTTAAATTCATACATTTGAATACTTGGTTAACAGTTTCAATGTTTGGCAATTTTATTATGCCTTTAAGAATTAGAACCTCACTCATATTCATTACTGGGAGAAGATTTTAAGCCTTCCTCTACTACTTGAACTTAGATAAAGAAATGATCAGCTAGCTTCTGCTCCAGGCATCTGCTATTATTACCCTGCCCTCAATTACAGACATTTCCATTCCCTATAGAACTTTACGTCAACAAAGTGAAGCTCTTTTTTAGATAAATCACACTTGGTTATGATATTCTGTCATGGCAACAAAAAGGTACTAATACAGATGTTGCTACTAGGAGATGTGTGTAAGGTTGTTGCTGTGAAAAACCTAACCTTGTTTTCTTTGAGGAAAGGGGAAGACATCATAGTAGAAAGCAAGTGAATGCTGTAAAGGAGCTTAATGGACCTTTCTAGTAAGAAATCTGAAGGATGTCAGTACTAGGCATAGTGTGGATCTAGTAGTTTGAATGAGAATGACCCCAGGAGGCTCATATATTTTAATGCTTTGTTCCCAGGTTCTCAGAAAGATTAGGAGGTATGGCATTTCTGGATGAGCTGTGTTACTCAGAGTGGGCTTTAAAGTTTCAAAAGCCTATGCCATTTCCAGTTAGCTCTCTGCTCTCTGCTCATGCATCTGATATTAGTTTTCTCAGCTACTGCTCAGTATCATGTCTGCTATCTTCTACCATGTTCCGCACCATGTTGTTAATAGACTCTACTACACTCTGGAAGCCTGAGCCTCAACTACATTCTTTCTTTTATAAATTTGTTTGGTCATGGTGTTTTGCCAAGGCAATACAGAAGTAAAAAAGACAGTCATCTATTGGGGTCTATCTCATGATGTTTTAGAGGGGAAAAAGTCTCTGTTAGAAACTAAGCTAGTGCTGGGCAGTGGTGGCGCACGCCTTTAATCCCAGCACTCGGGAGGCAGAGGCAGGCGGATCTCTGTGAGTTCGAGGCCAGCCTGGTCTACAAGAGCTAGTTCCAGGACAGGCACCAAAAACTACAGAGAAACCCTGTCTCGAAAAAAAAAATCAAAAAAAAAAAGAAAGAAAGAAACTAAGCTAGAGGCCACTCATGTGACATTTTGTCCCAGAATCAGGATTTTTTATATCCATTTCCTAATGAGGTATGTGAGTATAAAATAAAATGATTTGATTTTCATTGAAAGAAATTTCAAGACAGCATAATATGGAGTCTGTCAATGATTATTACTGACTACTTTTATGCAGGTCTATAGTGAAAAAGAGTAAGTAATGCAGAAAGAAATGCAAAATATATAAACTAGAGAGACAAAAAAAACACTGAAGTAAATGTCACAGTGAACAGATGGGTGGAAAAGGAGACTGTAATTGTTAAAGAAATTAGTTACTTTAAAGTCAGGCTTTTCCTCTGTGTTGGGATAGGAAGGGTACCCTCAGAGCATGACCAGACACAGCAAAGCTTCCATCTAACAAGAGAAAGCCTAAGGAGTTTTCTGATCCTAACAAACAACCACATATACATGCTGCTAATGGGGCCAATGTTCATCCCAAATTGGAATTTAAGCATGGAAAGTATCATCCATCTGGTTCTTCCTTTGGAGGAATGAAAAATGAAAGAGAGACGGGATCATGGGTTATTCTTGAGAGAGCTATGGAGGTCAGGCAAAGGGTGGCAGGAGAGTCACTGCAAAGAGGTGAAGAGAGACTGTAACATGAAGCTATGAAAGTGAAATCTGGATTGTGCTGGACATCCCAAGATATTGGATATTCCAAAACTCTGAGACATTCTGAAAGGCCTAGGCCCTCACCTAGTACACCTCCCACCCCGTGCTCTTTGGCAGCCACGACAGGATCCAGAAAAGACTCAGCAAGACATAGGTCCCTCACTCAGCAGGAAGTGCTGAGCCCTCAACCTTGCCTGACCTTGCCCTAATTACAGGGAATTAACTGCCAGATGTTCTCAGTCCTGAGCCTCCAGCCTTGCCTGGACTTGCCCTAATTACTGGGAAGAATCTGCTAGATAGACTCCAGATGGTAAGGAACCAATTAGAAGGTAGCTGAAGGGCTCTAGATGTGCTTTACTGATAATGATGGAATGTAGTAACCATAGCAACGCCCCCTTCCCCATGGCCTCCAGGTATAGCAACCTTTCTGCAGCTGTAGTTTACCAAAGTTCCCCCAGTCCAGAGATGTTGAAGGCAGCAAAGCCAGAAGGACAGAGACTTCTAAAACCTTTGACACAGGACATTGGGGCACAGGATTTGGTATCCTGGCTACAGAATTTTGGTTTTGCTTTGGTCCAGTATTTACCTACTATATCCCTATTTATTTCTCCATTTTAAGATGATAATAATTTTATTATCTCTATGAAACCTTAGATTATAATAATAATCTAATAAGATAATTTTTTTTCATCCTAAAATGCCGCTGCATGTTAAAAGTATCTGACTTGCTTTTATTATTATTTTTATTTTTCCCCCAGGAGTGGCAATTAAGAAACTGTCTCAAAAAACATCTTTGGACTTTGAACTTTTGAATAGAGTTGAGACTGTGAAAGACTACAGGGATTTTTGAAATAGTATTAAATACATTCTGCATTGCTGTGCAGCAGTTTCCCCTGTTATTTAAACATTCCATTCTGAAAGAAAGGGCCTTACAACAGAAGATAAACAGTCCTAAATAGCTTTGGAAAGTCAATTGATCAGATTCACTAGGCCCCTCCCCCCAGGAGTAAAAAACAGAAAGTGCTGAGAGGCCCTCTCAGAAAAGTCAAGCTGCAAAGAAAACTCTGGGACCAGTTCAGTTGCTTGAAAGAAGCAGAAACCAGCCAAACTTCCTGGAAGAGGCTTGAATCAACTGAGTCACTTGGATAAGACACTCTCTAAACTGTTGAGCTGCCTGCAGGCTGTTCAGTGTGCTCCAGATTTTAGGCTTTTGTGAGCTGTCACCTGTAGCAAGAATTCTAATTGGTCTTAATAATAAAAACTCAGAGTAAACTACCGGGTGAAAGTTGAAGGTTCAGAGAAGCAGAACAGCCAACTACTAGAGAGTTCTTCCCTCTACCAATGCTCAGACCAAATGGAGATCCTGTCTCTATAAATTCAAAGTCTGAGTGATGTCTCTATGAAACCTTAGAATCCAAGCTCAGACTGAAACCTCAGACTGTATCTGAGCTCCTGTCTCCACCCCCTTATATTCCTTTCTTGACCCAGCCATCTCACTCCTGTTTCCACCTCCCTAGTGCTGGGATTAAAGGCATGTGAAAGGTGGGAAACAGGCTTACCTTTGTGTGAGCTCTGTTTCTCTTTTACACAGATCCAGTTCCTTATAGTCCAGGGTGGCTTTGAACTCACAGAGGTTCCTCTGCCTCTGTCTCCCGAGTGCTGGTATTAAAGGTGTATGCCACGACTGCCTGGCCTCTATGGTTAACTAGTGACTAGCTCTGCACTCTGATCTTCAGGCAAGCTTTATTTGTTAGATCACAAACAAAATGCCACTACAGTCACCAATTCTGAAGTGAGCTTTGGTAAAGCAGCTTTCTCTCTCTCTCTCTCTCTCTCTCTCTCTCTCTCTCTCTCTCTCTCTCTCTCTTCCTTATTCCTTCCTTCCTTTCTTTCTTCTTTCTTTCTTTCTTTCTTTCTTTCTTTCTTTCTTTCTTTCTTTCTTTCTTTCTTTCTTTCTTTCTTTCTTTCTTTCTTTCTTTCTTTCTTTCGAGACAGGGTTTCTCTGTGTAACAGTCCTAGCAGACCTGGAACTAGTTCTTGTAGATCAGGCTGGCCTCAAACTCACAGGGATCCGCCTGCCTCTGCCTCCCAAGTGCAGGGATTGAAGGTGTGCGCCACTACTGCCTGGCCCTGTAATGCAGCTATCTTTAAATCATTGATGCGCCTATAAATAATACCTCTCAGCCGGGCGATGGTGGCGCACGCCTTTAATCCCAGCACTTGGGAGGCAGAGGCAGGCGGATCTCTGTGAGTTCGAGACCAGCCTGGTCTACAGAGCGAGTTCCAGGACAGGCTCCAAAGCTACAGAGAAACCCTGTCTCGAAAAACAAAAACAAAAAATAATAATAATAATAATACCTCTCCCCCATACTCCTGTAACACGAATAAAACTTATTGGTATACCAAGTTGGATTTAGGTAGTGTCTTTACTTTGGTCTGTCATAGGTTCCATATCTGGGGTGAGCAGAAATGCATATTTAATCTCCTCAGGAAAAGTTTCGTCACACAACATAGCTGGCAGCTGAACAGGGACATGAAATAATCACAAATAAGTTGGAGGCATTGGTTTGTGGTCTTAGCAATGGAAAGCAGGGCATGAAACTAAGCCTGAGCAGAACGAGGCAGGAATTCAGATGGAGGAAATTCTGTTACCAGTTTACTTTCTTGTATGATATATCTTACTCCTAAAAATATGGGGGGTTCCCTCCGCCCCGAGGGCTCACGGAGCAGCAGCAAGCTCTGGCGGGTACCCAGCGGTGCCGGGCGCCAGCTCCAGAGTCCGGCACCAGAGCGGAGGCAAAGTTCCCATCAGCAGGAAGCCACGCAGCAGAATTCCCAATGCGGTTGTGAACAGACCCATGGACAAGAAAAGTAGCCATAAAAGCAGCTGCTAGCCCCGAAGAGATGGTTGTCAGTCCCTGGGGCGGGCTGGCGGGGCAGCCATGCAACAAGTGGCTACAGTTTCCCACCAGCGGGAGGGCATAAAGGTAAAATTTTTATTACAGAAAAGGGAGAGAGAGAGAGAGAGAGAGAGAGAGAGAGAGAGAGAGAGAGAGAGAGAGAGAGAGAGAAGAAGGAGGAGGAGGAGGAGGAGGAGGAGGAGGAGGAGGAGGAGGAGGAGGAGGAGGAGGAGGAGGAGGAGGAGGAGGAGGAGGAGGAGGAGGAGGAGGAGGAGGAGAGAGGCCAAGCCCACACCAGGAGAGAGCAAAAGAAAGAGATGTCGGGCAGAGGTCAGAAGTAAAAAAGGAGTGGGCGTGGCTAGGGCAGGGACCGAAAGAATAACAGTATGTGTTAGTGTGCTTCTGTGCTATGACAGTGATTATATGGTTCTTGCTGTGGAAAGGAAGACGTACAACTAATGCTGAACCATCAGGATTAAGAGTGTCTGTGGGATGAATCCCAAGATGGAAATCTTTATCTGTGTGGTATGGGGTAGATGAAATGCCTGCTCAGCAAGTGGGGTCCACCTTATGAATATGGAGATATCCCCAAAACAGTTAAAAGTTTAGAGGAAATGTTGCAGTCTTTAGAGCACAAAAGTTAAGACTGTCCACATCAAGGTAAGTTGCCTACTGGCCTGTTGCGTGTAATTAGTTATAAATACATTTCAGGTTAGGCTAGCAGCCAAGCAGGAACTTCTTTGTATAAAGGAACAATTGCAACAAGAAAGAGAGAGGAAGCTATCATCTTCCATGTTAGCCTCTGACTTTGCAAGTAAATTAGATAAACAAAAGAATGAGAGACAGGTGGTAAAACCAATAGAAGCTACCCTCAGGTCTAACCTTTAATGGAAGAGGGAAAATCTGTAATTCAACATACAGATGGGGGCATTAAATACAGTCCAATGCAAGAAACTAGGCTAATCAGGATGAAAGACCCTCTGGATCCCCCCTCAGAACCTGCAGCTAGCCTGCTCCCATGAGAACATCCTATTTGTTTGAAAGATTTTCAGGACCTGCAGTTGGCTGTACCATGAAAACATCCTGTTTGCTTGAGACCCTCAGGACCCCCTCAGGACCTGCAGCTAGCCAGCTCTCATGAGAACATCCCGTTTGCTTAGGAGAACAGGATACCTGTAGTCGGCACATGTGCCAAACTTAGAATGTCATCGGTTCACAAAAGGAACAGTCACCCCTACAGATGTTTCTCTTATCACACAGCTATTCTCCTGCTCTGGAATAGACCAATCACTGCTAATAACCCTTTGAATAAGCCAATCCAAGAAGTTGGAAAACAACCTACAGGTCCCCCCTTGTGTCTGTGGCTTTTTGCTTTAAAAGATGGACTGTAACAGCTATCATTGTCCTTCATATCCCGAACCTGAAGGACCCTGTCGTGACAGAATAAAAATCCTCTTGCTTTTGCATCAATTTGTGGTTATGTGAATGTTGTCTGGAGCAACTCTTCCCTGACATTTGGACTTCTAGTCCAACAAGGACATATTCAACTCTTGAACAACTGGAACAATGAAAGAGCTAGTCACAATGAAACTTGTGAGACTGGGATATGGGAGTTGACAGGATTAGTCTAACTTCAGTGGAGGCAGAAAAACTGAGTAATGTGATTTCTCATTCTTCCTAAAGGTAAAGGCTACATAATCTGAGACATTATGAGGGAAATAAGTTCCTGATGGCGTGGTGAATCAAAGCGATTAGGAACACTTGGCTATGTGTTACAGATTTAAGAGTAAAGGTTTCCCCAATGGGAAGTGTTACTGCTCTGAGGGGAACAGTTTTTCTGGTGCACATGTTCTGAAGGGAGAGGATTTCTTTATAGGAGTGAAAGGAAATAGCTCTGAAAGGAAAAGTTTCTTGCCAGTTAGAATCACAGGAATACCACGAAGACACATTGCACAAGAAATTTCACACAAAAGCAGGAGGGAGCCTTTGTATAGGGTTTGTTTTGGGTGGAGTTTTCCATGGTGTAGATTTTCAGGATGGTGATTGGTGGGATTTCAACACAAACCCAGTGATTGGTGGGATTTTTGAGCTCAGTTTTTTTTTGGGGGGGGGAAAGATCAGAGATTTGTGGATTTTTGATCTCAGGGATTGGTGAATATTTAAATATGAAAGTGGACTCATAACTTTTACCCTATCATCTCTGAGATTCCCACAAATATCAGGAGAAGGACCATTAAGGAAGAACAGGGGCTACTGAGGAAATTAGGAATAAAAGAAGATATATTTGAACTCCAGTTCACTGGGCCAGAACAAACTATGTTCACCAAAGAGTTAAAGAATAGTTTGATCCAGTATGGCCCTTAAGGCTGGTATAGGGCTCTAACAACTTTGTTAAGATCTCTGATGTCCTTCAAGTAAAGAGCTATCTAGAAGAGATAAGAAGGCACAGCAGAGTCTGTTTGGGTTATTCTAAAATGTGGCAATATTTGGGACAAACTGAAGTTTCTAATGAAACAATAGCCAAATTGTATGCTCAGGACATTCAAGAAGGCTTTCAAGCCTGACGAATAGTTCCGGGAAAGGCATCCAAGATAGAAAAATACAGATGAAGATAATAAAGTCAGTCCCAGAGATGAGTTGTTATACCCATAGTTTAAGGAGGGTATGGTGGCTTGAAAGAAAATGACTCCCAAAGGGAGTAGCTCCAAGATATGGAAATGTAATGGCTCAGAGAGAATGACTGAGGATTATAGAGAGATAATTAAGTGAATGCCTTCCATTGATGATTTTTTTTATCCAACCTTGATCTGTGCAGGAAGCAATTGATTTTTCATCATGTGCTTTATCACCACAAAAAGTTATCAGTACATTTTTTTATTATATGTGAGCTAACAGTTACAATAATATCTGAGTCTTAGAAGAGACTCTCTCCTTATATTTTTGAGAAAAATTAAAATCATTAAAGACTATAAAGTGTTTTACAGTTAGACTGAATATATTTTTTAAGTTTTTATTTATGATTTGTCGCTTTCCTATCATGAATTTTGATCCACTCATCTCTCCAAACTTTTGTATCTACTCTCTGCCCTTGAAGCCCCCCTCCCCCAATAAAATAAAATAAAATTTAAGAAAAAAGAAAAACAGAGAGACAAAAGAGAAAAATCTCATCATGGAAGCTATAGTGTGACAAAGTGAATCACACACTATACTCTTTAGCCCACATATCTTTATTGCAAATGTTCATTGCAAAGAGACATTGGTCATGCTTGAGGCCTCTGGTTTCTGCTATACTCTTGAAAACAGGCCTTCATTGGGACTTCTTTTGGATATCCTGTTGTTGCCCTGTGTCATGAGGATACTGAAACTTTGGATCTACAGGACCAGCACTTTCATAAGCTCCAGCTGATCATGGATGGGATGGATATTGGGATGGGCAAAGTACAGCCCTGGTTCTTGGCCTGGGTGGTTTGTAGGGTTGGTCAGCCTGCCAGCATTGCCACTGCTAGTTCACCCTATGCAAAAAGGAGCAAGGGATGGGACCTGTTTTCTCAGGTCCTCAAGGCCAGCTTACCCAGACCTATACCATCAGGGCCAGCTCTACTGTGTTGCCCAGGCAAGATGCACGGGTCACTCTCTGGAGTGCTGCAGATAGAGATGGGGAAGGCCAGCTCTCCTGATCTCATGATCTCAGGTTAAGTTTTCCCAACTGCCACAGATGGTGAAAGAGGGGCATGTCTCCCCCACCCACATCACCATATGGATGGTGGGCAGGTCCAGTTCTTTCTTGCTTATATTCCTGGGGGAAGGAGACCCCATCAACAGGGTAAGCTGTACTGTGCTTTCTAAGCAAGGTTTAGGGCCTTCGGTCCCAAGTGTGGCAGCTGATAAAAGATACTCCAGTCAGCTCCCTTACTGGAAGCAGGAGATGAGGAACAAGAGGCAAGGTGGACATCTTTCCCTTACCCATGCTGCTGCATGACACACAGAAGAGTAATGGGGACAGCTCTCCCATGCTCATGCCCTCAAGTCTAGCTTATGGTCACCCCCACCAACAAGGTCAGCTCTACTGTGCTCCCCAGGGGAGGTGCAAGGCCTGCTCTCCTGAGTGCTGCAGCTAGCAAGAGCAGGGCCACTTCTCCCTAGTGTTGCAGCCAGTGAGGAACAGGGCCAACTCCGTGCAGCCCTATACTATTGGCCTTTGATGCTATCAGGAGCCATGGACATCAACATAGTCCATAGCTGCAGGAGGACCATAGACCCAGGCATGGGCCTTGGCAGCAGAGTAGGCCCAGAAATCATCTTGGCTCTTGGCCTTGGGATGGCAACCAAGTCACCCTCATCAGTAAGTTCCTCACAGTCTTTATCTCTTCAGATCTGCCGTTTTGCACAGGACATGAAATAATCTCTCTCTCTCTCTCCCTCCCTTTTCCTATTTCCCTCTCCCCTCTCTCCTTCTCCTCCTCTCCTCTCCCTCTCCCCCATTATCACACCATATATTTGCCTACAAAAATAGTGCCTGACTTCCCGGCCCGTGTTTTCTCCTTGGTGTCCAGAGCAGGCTGCCCAGAGGCTCCTTTTTTTCTGCTCAGTCGTAATGGGGATGGTCAGGGTCATGTTTTTATTCTCTGTGCCCAGAGAAGGGTGCCCAGGGCATGCATGTGGGTTGGACTGCATACATTTTGCAATATGAAGTGGCCATGAGACTTTGGGATGGAATGTAGAAGATTATGACTTAAAAGTTATATGCATGGGTGTTAAGTAGGCAAGGGATCAATTAGTAATAGTTAATACTTAACAGAATCTGTACTTAGGAGACAAAATTCTTGACATATTTATGAGACAGTTTAAAGACTGGAATAATTGAGTTTGAAAGCAACTTGAATGTGTGTGACACTGTACCATGGGCTGATGTCTTACACTAAATGAAAAGAGAAATTGAGGTAAACATCAGGATGTATCTAGTTGCTTGTAGATTGTGTGTGCAAGGTAGCATGCTGCTTTCAATTCCTCCCACCATTGAATAGTCTACTCATATACCTTTCCCATTAGGATGGAATGTATTGCCTCACACTGAAGACAAAATTAAAATTTCCTCTGATGTTTTTGTTAGTTACTTTGTTTCAGCAATCACAAAGAAATAAGTATATACTAGTAGGTACCCACTACTCAGGGGAAAAGTACAAAATTTCATTAATGAATGAAGAAATAACTTTAACAATCTGGATATTTGATGCATCCTGTTTTATTCCCCAGAGGACATAGAGAATTCACATTAGGAACAGAATTGTATTGATACTGATACTTGATATTGCTCATCTAAAAAGAAGTTAATTCACAAAAGCTCATTTAGGATCCAGCTTAACATTTTATTCATAAACATATGCACTTAATTGTGCAGAATGTTGTTTCTCATAGTATTCATAATGATGAAGTTCTGCTAAATCTTCATAGAAATATTGGGAAGTCTCACTTTACTTTTACTTTAATATTGACTTTTTCTTCCATACATAAAAAGATCTCTTCAAAAAACTTCAATTTATAGACAGAACGCCATTACTAGATCCTTTTAAAAAGTAAGTTTTGTAATAAAACTTTTGAAGTTGTTTGCAATATAAAGACCTGAGTGAAACTTGTATTACTTCATCAAACTGTTTACTCCTCACAAACCATACTGCTAAAATAAGATGTTCTTGATAAGATGTTATCACTTAGGGGTTGGTTATTTTATATTATGCATCTATATTATGGAAGATTTTCTTTATATAAAATCGAGGCTGTTTATTCAACATATTTACTATTCTTTATACCATATCTAAAAGTCCATAAGAGAAAGATTTTTTTTTAAATTAGAATTTTCAGTTTGTGATATTTATCAAATTTTATTTGAATCAAACGTTGAGGGCCTCATCTTATTTTATGAACCAAGATTAGGTCTTTTGGGGGGAGGTTCTTCTTCTTCCTCTTCATCATCCTGATTATCATCACTGTCATCGTCATCTTCATCATCGGAGTAGTCCACTAATGGAATCCTCATGCAACAGTGTAGTGGCCTACTCATTCTTCTAGCAGAAGCCTCAGACTGAGATGAACAGTCAAATTCAAATGAATTTTCTTCTGACCGTTCTACTTCATCTTCACTTGTCTCTTTTGTTTGCATAAACGTGTCATAAGAACGTAGAAAGTCCACTTTCAATGGCAGAACAGCTTCAGTATTTACTCTGGGACACATTTCCTCCTTGACTTTTACCTCCATAGCTTTCATATGTCTGAAGTATAATTTCTCATATATTATATCATGTAAGTTTCTTCTTACATGACTTTCTCTTTCCTTCTGTTCTTCAAATTTAATTTTCAAACCTTTAAATGTCTGGACATACTCAACTGAATCAAAAGCCGTAAAAAAATTTTTCACAATGTATGCAATAAGAGACTTGATGTTTTCCACTCTAATAAATTCAAATAGTTCAATAATAGCTGAGTTTAACATATTGTATCGTTTTCCATTACGAAGAAAAGCATTTATAACAGGTTCAAAAAGATTTTTCCTCATTATGTAAAGATTATAAATTTCATCTTTAAAGCCAATCATCTGTCTCATAAATCTCAGAGCACACAAAACAAGAAAAGTGTGCTTTGAACACATCAGCACCAAGATTCTGCTGAGCAAGTTGTTGCTCAAAATATAATTTTTGATATAGGTTGTGTGGTTTTGTAAACAAAACCTGAGCAATTCCAAAACTACTCCAAGCAATTGTGGATTTTGGTCATTATCAGAATAGATGTTGATTATGTTATCACCACTATCATTTTGTCCTGTGATAGACAAAATTGGTGCTGCCAACTTATCTATGCAATGCCCATAGAAGTAATTCAGAAATTCTCTTCTTTCATATCTATTAGCTGTTACAAACATGTTTTGCGGGTCAAGAAGAGCACGGAGAACTGCTGTCAAACTTAAAACATGAGAAGATTCGGGATCAGGATCACAGATGATTTGTTTGATCATTATATTGAGGAGAAGGTCATCCTCATTTTCACTGTCCTCAGCTTCTTCCACTGCATACACTCGGACTATTCGTGGATTAAATTCTACTAGATAAGTAAATATATCTAGAGCAGCTACTTTTATTTGGTTGTCTTGTATACATACTGAAACTTTCAGAGCACTCATAATTCCTAGCTTTATCACTGTTTTCAGTAACACATCCTTCTTATGAAAACTTAATATCTTAGCAAATTCAAAGAACTCCTTAAAGAAAAATAACAATTCACTCCGTCTTTCATCACTGACAGTGGTATCTTTTAACTCACGAAAAGCTTCATACAAAAACATTTCATCTTCATGCAGCATGCTAATTATTTCAATTTTATTGGAAAAAATAAAACTTGTAAGATCAGAAAGCCAATCCTCTTGAAATTTGGTTGATACAGGTAATAGAATGTCATGAATATATTGCATTCTGTAAGTCTGGTGTATTTTTTGCTTAAGTTTAGAGTGTGTTATTGGCATAACTTCTTTGAATTTTGCACTTTCGGTCAAGAATTTCCTGTGCTGATATGGCTGATCCAAACTAGGGTCGTACTCAAGGCATCCTATTACATCCATGACATATTCCTCAGAAAATATAATATTAAATAAACGTGAATTGTTGAGAAATAAGATTCCTTTAATAATGACATGTAAAACCTGTAAACTTTCCATGTTCTGCTGTTCCTCGCAAGTGTGGAACATCTCGAGCAACTTTTTGATGTAATCTTCACTTTCCAAGAGCAGAGCCAGCCGTTCCTTGAGGCAGGGCGATTCTTCTACAATATTAAATAAATCTGCAATGTTGTCAAGTTTACCTAGTTCACAATTCGGCATCTGAAACAGATTCTCAATCTGGGACAGTTCTTGAAAATTGTCATTCTCCTCTGTAAGCTCTTGAGGGATCGAGTTGCTTGGGTCTTTACCTAGAGCCTGGCAGATATCATTCCAGATATCTTGACAGCCATCCGGCTCTGAGAAACATAGTGCCATAGTTTTGTTATTAGCGTCAGTCCAAATAATTAAATTCGTTTGGTATTTCTTATAGGTCACATCAGGATTAATTTTGCTCTCTATTAGCCGAGAGCCATCTAATTCTGAATGAACAAGTAAGCATACACTCTCAAGCCGTCCGATGTATTTGGTGGAAATTTGACCCGAGCATATAAGCTCCCATTGCTCATCTTCTTTCATGATATAGACTTTTACACTATGAAATCCACCATCCATGTTGAATCACAATTCTCTAGGCCACGCTGTTGCGCAGACTTCAGTTTTGAGTTCTCTCGCCAAGGTTGGCCAGAAACGTCACCGAGGTCGCAATTCTGAAAAATCATAAGAGAGCAGATTAATGAGGATTAAAAGAATGACAGGGGCTAAGAGAGGGTTTATGGTCATTAGAATTATCAGGGAGGAAGGCCCTGATACTTGTCAATTATCAACTATTGAACTAGCCCCGACAAACCTCCCTCCTTTGTGCTTGCGTCTCTGAGCCTGCCTTAGCTCTGTAAAGAATCCTGTGATTCACCGAAGATTCTTCCTAAAAGGAATGTGCTTATGTAACAAATACTGTTAAAGGGATCTGCTTCACCTACCTTAAAAATGGAAGTCTAGAAAATACTCTTTCGAATTTTGTTTCTCAGAAGTATTTTCACTCATCAGAAATTTGGGGCTCAGGCACTGAAGCAAAAGAGAATTAAATTAGCAATGTTTTGACCAAGTCTACACTTCATACTACATATAAATGCAAGGCTGGAGCTAATAAGAACCAAGAATACATTATCTACAGACAAAATGTCTTCCCCAGAATCATAAATATATGATTGAGTTTCTCCACGAGTTATGCTCTGAGTCTACCACATTGCTACATATTAAGAAACGATCTTATTCTGAAAAGGAATATATCAGCCCTATAGCTGAATCATGTTCACTCTAAAGTTTTACCTTTCAGTACAGTGGAAGAAAGATGTGCTCAAATGCTTTCCTTTGTCATGATGCATATTGTTATCGAGAAAAATTGGGTCAAAGGTGAAGTGACTAAAAATTTGCCAAAATTGAAAATTGACGCTTATAAATTATTTCATTTTCTTTTCTTTTTTAAATTTTGTATATCTATTGGGCATTAAACATGCTATGACGATTTCTGAATGTGGGCATACTAGGGATTGACTATAAAACTAAACTATTTATCTAGCCCATATACAGTCATGATGATGAAGACAAGAATAATCTCACAGCTGTTAGCATTTCAGTGAGTATTTGTATGAAAAAAGTATTAACAAAATAGATAGAGTATTATGGTAGAATGTTTACTACATTTAAAACAACATGACAAAGACTTTACGTTTTTGCCTAATTTCATAATAAACTAGTGATATAAATATATTGATATAAGAATCCCTTTAGGGTCAGGAAACAGACAAAAATTCAAATGAATTGTCAGAGTTCACATATTTAATAAATAGAAGAGTTCTAATTTGTACATGCCTTTCTAACTCCACAATTGGTTAACTGTGGAATAGAACTGCTATTGCCTTCTTCTCTTGGCTTTCATTACACTCTACTTCACATTCTTCCCATCTATATAATTTGTAATCAACATAAAATAATCAAGACAAGATGAAAGTCACACATTTCCTCCTTTAGATCCACATCTGTGTATAGACAACAATAAAACAGAAGCTTGGATATAGCAACTCTGTTAAATATAATTTTAATAGTGTCTAAGTTGAATTTTGATGTGACAGCAACTTCAGCAATTTTCTTTTTCAAGAAATATTTCTCCCAAATATTAACCCTCTTATTTCAAAAGAAGAACTGCCAATTGACTACATTAAGCCTATTTGAACTTGAAAGGTCTTATTTGTAGTAATCACTTCCTTTTCCATGGCACTGGCGACAATTAAGTAGGGCACTGATACATTTCCATATGCTTCTCTTGAAACACAACATTCAACAGACTATGCTCTAGAATACTCATCAGGAAAGTACAGCTTCAGTACAAAAGATGTTGAGTGTAAGTGATAATCATTTATGACAAAAATTCAAATGGTTGTAGAAAAATAAATATTTAGAACAAAAATTACGAATTTTGGAAATGTAACAAGAAATGACTATTATAAGAAATGCTACATGTATAGTTAAAATACTTCATTTTAATAGGAAATAATTTGGAATATGAAAATAACACTTATGTTATTCATTAAATTTTTGTTTCTGCTGTGTTTATTAAGTCTTCATGATAATTATAATACCATGAATTCTCTGAATATGTCTTTAGGCACCATGCTATGTAAAGTATAGAGTATAAACTCATGTATTCTCACAGTTTTATCTTATGGAATTTCTTTTAGGCCAATAGAGGTCCCTTAATTTTTGATAGGTTAACAAGAGTTGCTTTACAATTACAAGAGCCTCTAGAACTCAGTTGTTATTGCTATTGCTGCAACACTTTCCTTTAGTTTCCTTCTTTTTTAAGGAAATAATATTTCTCTCTGCTTTATTAATTATACCTGCCCAAGACTATTATTTTGCTGTTTTAGTCCATGTGTTTTTTAAGAGACTAAAGAATATGTCAGCAACCACTATGCTCTAGGCAATCTAGTAGATTTATAATTCTTCTTATGTTTTAAAAAATTAATCATCATACAGTCATGGCCTAAAGAGGATACTACTGCTAAAGTAGAGGGGGAAAATCTTCTAAATTCAAAAGCTCATCAAGCATTCGGTGCAAATTCTTACAAAAAAAATAATGGTATCAAGATTTGTAGATATCAAGCCTTTTATACTTTCAATTTTTCTCTTTTGTCTTCCCAACATGAAATGCTACTTTGTAGACAAAATTAATGTTTTTAGAGATTACTAATAGTAAAAACCATAGCTCTAATTAGCGTCTTTACAGCCCAGTCATTTCTTTTTCCCCTTAATATATTTAAATTCTTTAACTAATAGTGTCTCTCTCATTTATCCTGTTGCAGTCAAAGGAGCTTCTAGCTGTGCCTAAAATACATCAGATATACTTGCATCTCAGGACCTTTGTACCTCTTTGTACACCTGTTGTTCCTTTGTACCCATTTTAAACAGTAATTTACTGTTTCTAAATAAGGACTTATATCAAACACTCATTTTCTTCACAAATTTATTCAGTTGTTTTCAGAGGCTTACTCTATCCATTTCTTTGAAAATATAAGGACTACCCATCTTTTCCTTCAATGTGTCTTTTCTTCATAGCACTCATGATTGTGACCATTCACATTTCACTAATTCTGTTTTTGGAAAACAGACTATCAGTTAATTCATGCCAATCTAAATGCATTACTTCATTTGAAAATCTGGCTCATTACTAAATATGTATATGTGCGTTTGCATGTGTGTGTGTGTGTGTGTGTTTAACAATGCTACTGTATCATAATTCTAAAGCTGGATATGATATGACAGTAAAGAATGCATTTAAAAGTTTTAGTACATTTTTATATTTTTCTCTGTGTGTGGTAAGTGGAAAAAGTACATGTGCCACTGTGTATATATGGAGGTCAGAAGAAAATTTGTGGGGGTTGGTCATTTTCTTCCACCATGTGGATTCGAGCAATGGAACTCAAGTCATCTAGTTTGGCAGCAAGTGCTTCAACCAGCTCAGTCATGGCACCAGTCCGGAAATTTAATTTTTATTTCTACAACAAAAATAATTCAGAAATATATCCCACCTTTCTTTACACCATTACCTCCAAATATCTAAAATCCAATTAAGACATTTACCAAATGCCAATTAGATATTGTGTTAAAGAAAGATAAAATACCCTATCACTTCTTCATTGTAATGTCTGTTTAGTTTATATATACTTTAGACACCTCATAGATGTTATATTGAGAGATCCTATGAAGTAAATTTTAACAAATTCTACCAAAGGCAATTTATAGATTCAATGAAATCCCCATCAAGGTCCCATCAAAATTCTTCAAAGATCTGGAGAGGACAATAATCAACTTTATATGGAAAAACAAAAAACCCAGGATAGCCAAAACAATCCTATACAATAAAGGATCTTCTGGAGGCATTACCATCCCTGACTTCAAACTCTATTACAGAGCTACAGTAATGAAAACAGGGTGGTACTGGCATAAAAACAGAGAAGTCGACCAATGGAATCGTATAGAAGACCCGGATTTTATCCCACAAACCTATGAACACCTGATTTTCGATAAAGGAGCTAAAAGTATACAATGGAAGAAAGAAAGCATCTTCAACAAATGGTGCTGGCATAACTGGATGTCAACCTGTAGAAGAATGAAAATAGACCCATATCTATCACCATGCACAAAACTCAAGTCCAAATGGATTAAAGACCTCAATATCAGCCCGAAAACACTGAACCTGATAGAAGAGAAAGTGGGCAATACCCTACAACAGATGGGCACAGGCGATCGCTTCTTAGGTATAACCCCAGAAGCACAGACATTAAGGGCAACATTGAATAAATGGGACCTACTAAAACTGAGAAGCTTCTGTAAAGCAAAGGACACTCTCACTAAGACACAAAGGCAACCTACTGACTGGGAGAAGATCTTCACCAACCCCGCAACAGACAAAGGTCTGATCTCCAAAATATATAGAGAACTCAAGAAACTAGACTTGAAAATGCTAATTAACCCAATTAAAAAATGGGGCACTGAACTGAACAGAGAATTCTCAACAGAAGAAGTTCAAATGGCCAAAAGACACTTAAGGTCGTGCTCAATTTCCTTAGCAATCAGGGAAATGCAAATCAAAACAACTTTGAGATATCATCTTACACCTGTCAGAATGGCTAAAGTCAAAAACACCAAGGATAGCCTTTGCTGGAGAGGCTGTGGAGGAAGGGGTACCCTCATCCATTGCTGGTGGGAATGCAATCTTGTGCAACCACTGTGGAAGTCAGTGTTTCGGTTTCTCAGGAAATTCGGGATCAACCTACCCCTGGACCCAGCAATACCACTCTTGGGAATATACCCAAGAGATGCCCTATCATATGACAAAAGCATTTGTTCAACCATGTTCATATCAGTATTATTTGTAATAGCCAGAACCTGGAAACAACCTAGATGCCCTTCTATGGAAGAATGGATGAAGAAAGTATGGAATATATACACACTAGAGTACTACGCTGCGGTAAAAAACAATGACTTCTCGAATTTTGCATGCAAATGGATGGAAATAGAGAACACTATCCTGAGTGAGGTATCCCAGACCCAAAAAGATGAACATGGGATGTACTCACTCATAATTGGTTTCTAGCCATAAATAGGGGTCACGGAGTCTGCAATAGGTGAACCTAAAGAAGCTAAGTAAGAAGGTGAACCCAAGGAAAAACATATAGTTATCCTCTTGGCTAAGACAAAATTGCCGGGGAGAAAATTGGGATCTTGGGGGTGGGGTGGGATGGGGGTAAGGGGAGATGGGGAGAGAAAAGGTAGAAGGGAAGGAGGGGGGATTTGGGGAAACAGGAGGATCGGGATAAAGGAAGGTTGGATAGGGGAGCATGGAACCACAATTCTTAGTTAAGGGACCCACTTTAGGGTGGGCAGGAGACTTGACCCTAGAGGGGCTCCCAGTTGCCCAGGGCAATGTCCCCAGTTAGTTCCTTGGGCAGCTGAGGATAGGGAACCTGAAATGACCCTATCCTATAGCAATACTGACAAATATCTTGCATATCATCATAGAACCTTCATCTGGTGATGGATGGAGATAGAGACAGAGACCCACACTGGAGCACTGGACTGAGCTCCCAAGGTCCCAATGAGGAGCAGAAGGAGGGAGAACATGAGCAAAGAAGTCGGGACCACGAAGGGTGCACCCACCCACTGAGACAGTGGAGCTGATCTACTGGGAGCTCAGCAAGGCCAGCTGGACTGTTACCGAAAAAGCATGGGATAAAACTGGACTCTCTGAACATGGCGAACAATGAGGGCTGATGAGACGCCAAGGACAATGGCACGGGGTTTTGTTCCTACTTAATGTGCTGGCTTGGTGGGAGCCTAGCCAGTTTGGATGTTCACTTTCCTAGATATGGACGGAGGGGGGAGGACCTAGGACTTACCACAGGGCAGGGAACCCTGACTGCTCTTTGGACTGGAGAGGGAGGGGGAGAAGAGTGGGAGGAGGGGGAGAAGAGTGGGAGGAGGGGGAGGGAAATGGGTGGCTGGGAGGAGGTAGAAATTTGTTTTTTTTTTTTTACTCTCCTTTTATCAATAAAAAAATAACTTTACTTGTATTTATCAAAATTTTTTCTTTTAAATTTTATTTTATATTCCAACCATCATTCTAGCTTGGTCTATCTGAGGAGCCCATGGCAGTGGGACCAGGATCTATCTCTGGTGCATGAGCTAGCTTTTTGGAGCACATTCCCTATGGTGGGATACCATGCTCAGCCTTGAGGCAGCGGGGAAGGGCTTGGTCCTGCTTCAAATTAATGTGCTAGTCTTTGTTGACGGGAGACCTTACCCTTTGGGAGGAGTGGATGAGGGGGATAGGTGGAGGAAAGAGAGTAGGAGTAAGAGGTGTGGTTGGAATAAATATCATTCTGGTAAAACACATGTAAGCACAAGCTTTGCTTGATGGATCAGTTGGTTGGATTATTACCAAGCACACTGAAATACAGTAGATATATAATACTTTCTAAATAACTACTAAGGCCACATTCCCTTGTTGTAAAAACCAATGCTGTCAAATATCCCCAAGTATGGTTGGCAAAGCTGCCTCGGGTTGAGAAATACTAATGACAATCCATAAGAATTAAAAAATCAAGTCAAATTCTATGTTTCTCTTTTCATACCTAATACTATAAATGAAAATATTTGAAATTCTCTCACCCCAAATTTCATTTATTAAGAATTACTACAATTCATTGTAAAACAGCAAGTGGCATTCATTATTAGGCCTTTTTTCCTGGAAAATAGTTAAGAAAATTTGCTATTTTAGCTACCCCATTTTTGTTCTCCTACAGTGCATTAATTGCAGCACCCTGAATGGTCTATAATACCTTACTCATTTCTATCTTTCCAGGTTTCACCTCTTTATTTGCATCTTCAACTATCCTCTGTTCATGTTGCATCGGATTACTGACCTTGTCGCAAAACACTGGTCCATCCAACCTTCTGTTCTGCTGCTCACCTTCACCAGAACTCCTCCTGACATTATATATTTCAAATAATATAGTATTTCACACACAAACACACATATACAATTGTTTGTATGGATATATTATATATTTATAGAACACATTGAAATATATATATATAACTATAAATAATGTATACACATATACTATATATATTATTTGTGTATATACAAATACAGCCTTTTGAGTCCATATAGTGTTTCTTGCATGTATATATGATGGAGGTAGATCATTGGTTAATTAATAAAGAAACTGCTTGGCCTCATAGGTTAAAACATATGTGGGTGGAGTAAACAGAACAGAATACTGGGAGGAAGAAGAAGTGAGCTCAGACGCCATGCTCCCCTCTCCCAGGCAGACGCGAAGAAGCTACGACCCAGGATGGACGTAGGCTAGAATCTTGCCAGTAAGTACACCTTGGGGTGCTACACACATTATTAGAAATGGGCTAGTCCAGGTGCAAGAGTTATCTGAGAAGAGGCTAAATATAATGGGCCAAGCAGTGTGTAAAAGAATACAGTTTCCATGTAATTATTTTAGATAAAGCTAGCCATGCGGGAGCCAGGGCGGCCAGAATGCAGCCCTGCCGCTCCTTCAACAAGCTTTTATCTTGGATTTTGTATTTTCAGTGTATCTTTTGGAAGACCACCTGAATGGCCTAAACTTTAGTCACCTTCAGTTCTAATTGTGATGTGATGAAATAATACCTATTATTTTAGCTAGCAATTAAGCAAATATTAGTTGATACTCTGCTCTTCTTTTGCTATTTAAACAAAAATAAAAAATAAGCTAAAAATATTCTGCACCTAAAATTTACCATTTAAATTCTGAAAATACTAAAAATGGATTCTGTACCGATCTAACAACATAAATCATCCTTAAAATTCAAATAAATATCACTATATTGCTAAAAATTTAATATTTAATGCTGGAATTGATATTTATGAAAGTTAAGATTATTTCAAGTATCAGGGGATCCTTTTCAAAGGGCCTACTGTGAATTTGTTGGTGACACAGAGGCAAATACTAAAATAAATGTTCCCTTTAGTCCCTCTTGAAAATTCAGTTTTGAAATAGAAAGAATTGAAGACCTATAATGTAAGCACCTCATAAGGCAACCTAAGTATATTAAAGAATTTTTCTCACTGATAATATGCTTATGCAGTATACTGAAATATAGTTAGAATTACAGATATGTATGGAAGAGAGGGTTGCAGGGGACAAGAGGAGAAAAAATATAGTTAGACAAAAAAGTGATGAAAGTGATAGATTATGAAATTTATTTAACTAAGTAAACTTCAAAGAATGAGTGTTTCAGCTTCCTTCGTGTTTCAGAATTGTATGGAGAATGGAAACAAGCCTGGGCTTTTAATAAAGGATTCTGCAAATAACTTAGTAAGGCCTGGCTGTGATCTGAAGTGCAAGGTCAACAGTAAGGATAAAAAGATAAATTCAAGAGATATCTAAAGATTTTAATTAACAAAACTTCCTGATTGATTAGAATAATGGTGAACTGAACAAGTAGAGAGACAATAAAAATAATTACCAACTTGGAAGATGCTGATGGGGGAAAAGATTTAGTTTAGACAAATTGAGGTTGTGGCAGATATAAGGCAGTTATAAAGTCATAACAACATGGCTATGGCATAATACAATGACTATTTAATCTTTGAAGTCTCTTTATGTGGGTGTAACACGATGCTCTTCAGAAAGCAGGAATGAGCTTTAGCAATGATGAAACTGAATGTTTCCATGTCATAGTGCTGTTCCTGCAGAAAAGTTCAAGGTGACTCTCAATGCTGAAGAGAAATCTTAGTGCATAGTAGTAAAGAACCCCAACTAAAATGCTGAGGCTAATTCTACCATTTGTAACAATCTAGTCTTATTGCAGTATTGTTTTCCATTTTGTTCATGTTTGTCTTTATGTAATTAATGACAAGCCACGAGCATATAAGCTAATAAAATTGTTTTATAAACTGATTGACAAATTGCTCTGCCATTTTTCTATTACCCACAGAGTTATTGCTGATGACAAGTTGGAGATATATGACATTTGTGTTCTTTCTTTGTCATTTAAAAGTTAAATTCCTGTCAATAATAGTAACCAAAAAACAGGTAGCAAAGATTAGAGATAATTGTAATTTCAATTCTATCTGTCCATTCTCCATCCTTCCAACCATCCATCCGTCCTTCATTTTATCCATCTATATCTACCTACCTACCTATCTATCTCTCTATTTTTATCTATCTATGAATCTATCTATCTACAGATCTATTTGTCTATTTATCTAATTATCTAGATATCTATATATTGAGATAGATATATATCTAGCTGTCTTCCTTTTACGTAAAATGATTTTAATCACCTGTAGACTATAGTAAGGTTTATCTCATGATGTATGACGTGGTGAACTAAAAGATCTCCTTATGAACACTCAGGCACCAAGAGTTATGAAATTAACTTCTGTAATTATGCCAGACTGCAAGGAAGGGTTAATAAAATTATTTATTACTACTAAACTCTAGAACAGAAAAGGCACGTTTCATTCATATTTCAAGGCTTGTTGTCCAAATAAATATGCATAGTTTTACCAAACATAGTGAATGCCAGGGAAACATAATCCTAACAGGTAATTCCACGTATTAATATCTATGTCTCTCTCTCTCTCTCTCTCTCTCTCTCTCTCTCTCTCTCTCTCTCTCTCTCTCTTCATACATTGCATTAATGACATCTGCACTGCCTGTAACACTTCTCAATAGTTAAATTTTTCTTTGATTATAATGATATTTGATTTATATAAAATGTATTTTTCATGTGGATATTAAATAAAGTGGCCTTTCTCTTTTTTTTGAAAGAATAGCTTAAGAATTTGACAATTACCTGGGCAAGAAACTTGGCCTTGCTATGACTTTAAACCATTTAGATGGGGATATGTCAGAACATGACTGGCCAGTTCCAGTAGAAGTCTAGATTCAGAGATAGACATTGCAAGAGAACGGTGCTTTTGCCTTGGCTTCTAGACTGGAATATCTTTGTGCTACCCCCTATAAACTGGAGTTAATGGAGAAATCAAGCTGAAGCTAAATTTATCAAGAAATTGTCTTTTCTAGCATCAGCTTTCTATCCATCTGGCATGAAATTCCTAGAATATACCATTTATCCCTTGAATATTGAATGCTATTGGGCTCATATGTTTTCATTATATCTCCTGTCAGCAGTGAACACAGCTCCAAACTTTCAACCTAGCAGCCTGAGAAGTTCTCTTAGTCTGTGGGGCACTGGAAAGAAGGAAAACAAAGAGTCGGAATGCTGGCAAAGAACTTTAAACCTTTTGAGTTTGATGCAGAGGTGGAGATTTCATTTAAAATAGTTTAGTCTTGGAGCACTTAGACTGAGGGAAAGAAAGAAATAAAGAACAAGATAAGGCATACTGAGATTTGGGGAAGAGCTGCAGAATTTAAGAAATATCCATGTGTGTATATATGCCCCTCAAGTCACAGTCAGATCTGATTGCCTTAGCATTAGCTGTATATACAATTTTGACAGTTTTCAAGTTACATTTCAAAATATAAGGGAGGGGTGGGTGAACTTCCTGAATAGTTATGAGCAGCTGCTGCCCTAGCAGAGAACCTGGATTTAGTTCCCAGTACCCACGTCAGGCAGCTCACAATTATCTGTAACTTTAGTTCCAGGAGAATCTTACATTCCTTTCTAGCCATCATGAGCATCTGCACCCACATGGTGCATATACGGTCAAGCAGGTATACACAAAATGCCTACAATACAAATAAATAAATCTTTTGGTCTGGGCAAACGGCTCAGAGATTAAGATCACTTGTGGCTTTTACAGAAGATTTGGGTTCAGTCTCAGTACCTGTACAGTAGCTCACAACCATCTGTGACCCCAGTTATAAAGTTTCTGACTCCTTCTAATTTCCATGGACACTGAATGCATGTGGTACACATACATACATGTAGGCAAAACACATATGCATGAAAAAAACTAAATCCTAGATATGAACAAAAAATGTTCTAGACAATTTATTTTTTCCTTTCTATATCTTTTGGTAAATTAGATAAGGTGGATTCAGGGATGCCATGGAGAGAAATATATATTATGTCATAATAAGCTATTTGTATTGTGCAAAGTGTTTAGTGCAGGTTTCTTCCCTGTGAATGACGTTTCTGGTGATATTATTAGACCATTTCAAATTTATTCCTAGGAAGGGAGAAAGGTCTTATGCCATTGTTAATTATGTTATAATTTTTGCTTAGCTATTGGAGAGAGGCTTCAGCCAGATATCTGGGTGAGGGTTCCTCTCCTATCTCCTGCCCCTATAATTTCCATGTCTTTCTATCCTGGCTCAGTTAAATTATTAAATGTTTTCTATAGAGTATACATATTGAGTCCATGTAGCTCTCTGTGTAGAGTCTTTGCATAACTACAGCTAGTGAAGTTAGTCCTAGGAAAGTGCAGAGAATTATATAATACATAGCTAGTATAAAGTTTCAACAGACTTTTTTTTCTTCTTAACACATGTGGATGTTGCTTTGCCACGAGACACAAAAGACTTTAGCTAGACTGGTCCAAATCTTTCCTTGATGTCTTTATCTTGAAGTTACCTGTTGTAACTTCTGTATTCTATACTTAAACATACTGCACTAGTTACTTTAGGCTATCAGAAAGTTTAATTGTGGTAACTTCTCAGCATCACTTTGCTTGTAGTTGCTTTCATTTTACTCCTTAACATTTCTCTTCCTGGATACAGGATTAATCAAGTGTAGTACTTAGGTCAATCAGTGTTACCACATCTTTTCCTAATTACTATTGCACTCATCTGTGAGATACTGGAACTGTCAGTGACATTAACTATACACCTCACCTCTATGCTAATTTCCAGTTGTTCCTGACTTTTTCCTGATGGCTTCTTTTCTACTTCATGCCTCATTTGTTCTGTGTTGAGAAGCATAATATTTTCAAAAATACATTTTCTATTATCTTTAAACTATTTTTAACAACCATTTGATGAATACCAATTTTATCACTTACAATGCAATTTTGGGGCATTTAAAATGGATTATATGTGGTCCTGTATAATGCTTCCATTATATCTTTGGAGTTCTAATTCAAAGAACCTAAAGCAGCCATGTAACTCTACTGACAGGCATGAAAATATCCTATAAGTATATTCATGTCTCTTCTTTTGATTACAAGACAACTGAAACAAGACATCCCATTGAATTGGAATTTCTCCCAGGAAACCCATGAAGGCAACAGGAACAGACTCAAGCAAGCATGTTGTTAGTCAGAGGATTGTTTGTCACCTGGAAAGAGATTTCAAACAATTCTCACAACTTTTCAAACCACTTTGCTGGAGAGGAGAGCCTAAGCATTGGTTGACTGGACTCCTTCTTGTCTGGTTTTGTTAAGTTGTGAATATCTATGGCTCTCTATTTAAACGTAAGCCTCCTATCAGGATCTTGAAAGATGAACCAGAGGATTGAATGTTGGCCACTGTACTTAGCTGTCTTTCTTCCCAATGTAGAAAAAATGAATAAATCTGTTTTCTGTTATATAGCATTACTTATTTCTTTAATTGATTTATTAGGGCTGGGTGGACAAACATGGCTTACTAGCCCATCAGGCACAAGGTTTTTGCCTTATTAAGTCCAGTATTAGCTATGTGAGTCTCTTAACTCCTAACTAACTTTAGTTAGTAACTAAAATTTACTAAAACCAGAGCTTCTGTTCTCTGAGCTGTTCAATGCTATGAATAACTGTAACATAAAACTAGTTCACCACTATTATACATTTTTCATTGTGGCAAATATTTAAAATATTTATGTGTAAATTACTTAAGTACTTAATTATATTAAATTGGAAGGCAGCTATAATCACCACACTGTGTCACCAACACTAATTATACTGAGTTAAAAATGCTTGGTTTTTAAGCAAAAGTTTAAAAGCTTCAATAAAACATTGAGGTGAAGAGGAAGAGAAGAGTGACTAAGAGATGATGAAAATATAAGATACTAGACAATATTTGGTACTATGAGGAACAAAGCAAGCTTATTCATTTTTTCATGACAACAAATAAAAAGCAATCTTCCAGTGTGTGCACAAGTTGAAATACTGCATTATAAAGTGATAAGTGCTGTGAAGTATGTCCAATAGAAGAGTATCTCAAGCTGAGTACATAGACATTAGATGACTAACTTTAACTCAGTATATACATAAGCTTGATTTTTTTATTTATTTATTTTGGGTTTTCAAGACAGGGTTACTTTGTGTAGTGCTGGCTTTCCTGGAACTCTCTTTGTGGACCAGGCTGACCTTGAACTCAGAGAACCCCCTGTTTCTGCCTTCTAGATGCTGGAATTAAAGGTATATGCCACCATTTCTGGTGATAAACTCGGTTTTAAAGAGTTATTACTTTAATTTTATGTGCACTTTATGTTCTTAAGTATATGTACCTATAGCATTTGCATGTGGTTGTCTAAAGAAGTAAGAAAAGAATATCAGATAAGACTGGCCTGTGACCCGGCCCACTATGGATGACACCATTCCCTGGACAGTTTGTTTTGTGTGCTAGTTAAGCATGAGCCCACAAGCAAGCCAGAAAGTAGCATTCTTTTATGGCTGCTGCTTCAAGATCATGGTTGAACTCATGACTTCTATAAATGATGGACTGTAATATGAAGCTAAAATGAACATGTTCCTCCCCTAAGGTGATTTTTAGTCAGAATGTTTTATCATGGCATCAGAAATTAAACTTGTCAATCCAGGATTTATTTATGACTGTTACTCATTTTCAATTTTATTTTGTCTCTTGGTCTCAATGTTTCCTACAATACTGAAATATTTAAAGCCTACCCTGTCATGCTCACATTTTGCTTCTGTGGATCAGCTGACACTATATATGTATAAATACTTTGTAAGGTGCAACATTCACTATGAATATAAGCTCTTTTAGTTATATTAGTAACATCAAATGTTAAAGCTAATATTTCATTATTGATAAAAAAGTCTATAATAAAGATATGGGGGCCAGGCTTTAAAATATGATAAAGTGCTTATGAATTAGTTCCAAATTATCATTGTCATTCACGATGAAAAGCTGAGAATGCCAGGCTGATTGATATGATAAAACCCCCTTCCTTCTCATAAAATTTTACTTACAAGAGGAATTCTGACTGAAGTGCCATAGGATCATGATAAAGAACATAAGACTATAAGAGCACCCAAGTAAAATTATAAAGCATTAACATACAAGATAGCTGATATTTATCATACATTTAGACGCTAATGTAACCAGCAAGATCACATCAGCTCCAGAAGCAGATGTTAGGAGACTGCTGTGGGATAGGTCATCTATGCCTTTCATCAAGCAAATGCGTCCTTTAAAGAAAGTATGAGGCAAATGGTAAGATATGATTAGGGAAAACCTAAAAATTCATATTAACTTCATCTTATCTCTGAAAATACTTACACTTCAATTACACATAAATATACAAATGCTGTTATTTTTTCCATAATTAATAGTTTTAAAATATTTTCAAGTATCCAAATCAACAGTATGGAAAAATACAAAATTAGGTTTAACAATATGCAAGTGTTCCTGAGTAATTCAAATGATTTGAAAATATTCTTAAATATTAAATGAAAGGTGTTGAAAATAACAAAAAGACATTCAAAACTCAAATGTTAATCTTTCTAGTCCAAATCATCTACCAACTTGGATGCTCAAAATATTAATATTTAATATTATCAATATTTTCAAGAGATGATCAAGTAACCTTTAATATAGCACTTCCCAGCATCAAAGAAAATAAAATGTGAAAACTGAAATGTTTAGTTCTCTAATATTTTAGTTATTAAAATTAATTCAAAGGTTGATTTATACTAACTATACCATTTTAACAGTCTAGAATAATATCAAACTAAATTTTAAAAAAAGCATTGTTACTGTATGTTTGAATTTGAGAAAAATACTATTACATTTATTGTTCTGAGTTGAATTTTCTGAAAGCAGTTTCTGTTAGAGTTTAGGAAGCAGGTGTTTATTAAAGCGAGAGATAACTTGAACTGTGATTTAGGGAGCTATGGGGTGATGGCTTTCCTAGTGTCTCATGAAAAACTATAATGGCTTTTATGTACTTTAAAGATGTGCTGAGCTCAGAACGGAAACCAGGACATGTGTTATGTTGGGGAAGGGGTCTACTGTTTGTTTCCACAGAAGAAAGCTATGGACACAAAAAATTGATGAAGATTTGATCTGATCAAAAGATGACTCCTCTTCATTAGAAAGATGATAGTTCATCAAACATCATAGCCTTTTAATCTGAACTAACCAATAAAAACAACACATATAGAGAAGAACACCCCACATTACACATTCCTGTATGTGCCTGTTGTTTAAGCAGCATTGTTTCTTATGATATCAGGTATTTCTTCTCTTGTAAAAAGTGACTATTTTTGCTTATGTCACATTGTAGTTTATAGTTCAATAGGAATCCTACTGTGTTAGTGAAAAAGTTGTGTCCTTTTCTAAGAAAACTGCCTAACCTTGCAGAGTTCAGAGTTGTATAATTAGAGAAAACACAAGCTTACAGTGGGTCAGTAAGGAAAATGACAAGTGGATGGAAACTGCTGATTTTATTTTTTGGTTTCCAAGTTGTCTGCATATACTAGCAAGAAAACTACATAAAAATTGTTAATTTGGAACATATCCTGAAGGTTGTGGGCTTAAGCCTCAACTGCCTTCAGCAAGCTGTTCCAATTCTACATGGGAATAAATGTTTCCTGATTATAAAATGTAAAATATGACTGATGTACTATGATATGATCTGTGATATGATGACTACAATCTATTAATCCAATCGCATGCCACCTTTACTATGAATATGTATCTCTTGTCTACAACTACATTATGTGTAATCACCATTTTCAGTACTATATAAACCCTTGGACAGTGGTGCTGGATGAAGCCTTGCAAAAAGGAAATACAAAGCAGCACCCTAACTAAGTATCTGTTATGAAAATTAAGTACTGCCATAATAGAAGGAGCCTAGTGTAGCCACCAAGTAGCAAATTATAGTTCTTAAAGGACAAGAACATACTAAGGCTAATAACAGGTTTGGCCATCATTGTCTCCAGTAACAAGGGCAATCTTGATCAATGGGAGTTCATGTTTTTAACTAAAAGCAGAATAATCTCTTCTGATACTGTGGCTATGTTGTTGAAGTAGCTTTACTTCGAGTACTAGGCCATTAATAACAGGTACTTATTAACCTAAAGTGGCCAAATGCTTTTCTGCTTAGTTTTATGTCCATGAAGGGTGATATCTATTACGTGTTAGCACAAGATTCAATAATACACACTTTATAATACCCAGTTTGTGTCCATTTACTTGTATATATGTCAAAATTCACTTTTTCTTAACCTCTTTATCTTTCTCCACCTAGCCAACTGACAATTCACTAGACATCAACTTTCTATAATATCTGTCTCAGAAAAAAAAACATAGTTTCACCACCGCCACAGCAAAACTTTCTTTAGATTATAGTGTTATACAAGAAAATACCACTTTATTGATAGAGGAAATGAATTCTGATCAAGTAGAAGAAGATTGCCACTATCTACTGTCTACGGAAGTGCTTTTATGTTCCCTATGAAAGATTGCAGGTGGATCTCCTTAAGCCCTAACTATTAACTTTACAACTATCCATCAAATGTAGGAGACTGTAATTCATCAACCACTCACTCTTAACTTGTGTTTACATACTAAATTAATCTATGTGTAAATGAAGCTTGCTACGTTCCTTAAGCTATTAATATAGAATTCTCCTATGTATTCACAGAAGAGCAGTGACAGTTTGCATGGCAGTGTGAAAAACCTGCCAAGGATCTTGCTTGCATCCACTACTACTTATCTCAATATAACGCATCAGTACCACCTTACATTGAAATATTATTGGATAGACAAAGTCTTAATATTTAGTGATTTTCACAAATCCTAACTTATGATGTATTGGTCTGATTACATGGCCAATTAGCATAAACAGTCGCTGCATTTGAATAAGAAGCCAGTAGAAAAGTAAAAACTATTTTCCAGAAGACTGTCCTTACGGATGGCATACCCTTATTCCAAACCCAGAGACATCATATGGTAATCCTCTTACTAGATTACTGTTCCATTCTCAGTGCTTCTGTTGTGATAATTAATACCTGGTAAATATCATAGCCTGACTAGGAAGACTATAGCCACTTTGGTAGGGAAATCATAGCACAGACTCTTCTATGTCTGGGTACTATTTAAAGAAAACCCTGATATTAATCCACACATCTATAAACACCTGATTTTGGGTAAAGAAGCCAAATTGTACAATGGGGGAAAAGCATCTACAACAAATGGTGCTGACAAACTGGATGTCAACATGCAGAAGAATGCAAAGAAATACACATGTACCCCCATGCACAGAACTCTCTCTAGCCCAAATGGATCAAAGACCTCAACATAAATTCAGATACACTGAACTTGATGGAAGAGAAAGTGGGACGTAGCCTTAAAGGCATGGTCATAGGAGATCACTTCCTAAATAAAATACCGGTAGCACAGACACTGAGAGCAACAATTAATAATTGGGACCTAGTGAAACTGACAAGCTTCTGTAAGGCAAAGGACACAGTCAATAAGACAAAAAAAGCACTCCACAGAATCGGAAAAGATCTTTACCAACCCCACAACAGACAGAGGACTGATCTCTAAAATATATTTAAAAATCAAGAAACTAGACATGAAAATACCAAAAAAAATAAATCTAAAAGTGGAGCACAGATCTAAACAGAGAATTTTCAACAGAAGAAATACTATTGTATTTGCCACTATTGCTTTTGTTCACTGTTTTAGGGGCCATGTCCTCAATTCTATTTTGTGTTGAGTTATTTTTCACAGTGTAAGAGAAGGATTCAATTTCATTGTTTGCATGATGATGAGTTTCAACATGATGTGTTGCAGACACTATCTTTTTCCCTTTGTGCATGTGTGACACTCTTGTGAAGACCACTTGGGCACAGTGGAGTGCATTTGTTTTCAGATTCTATATTGTGTTCCATTTGTCTATGATTAAGCAAGTTCCTCTTAAGCCAGTGCCATACTATCAACACTTTTGAATGCGGAATCTCAGTATATATCTGAGTCTGGCATAGAACTCAGTATATAACCAAGGCTGTCCTTGAAAGTCCTGCCAAAGCTCTAGAATGCTAAGATTTAAGTAGTGAATCAACAAATCTAGCTAATTTTATACTTGTATAGTACTATTTCAATTGCTTATTTTAGTTTTGTAATATGGTGTTGAAATCAAGAATCTAGGGGCTGCAGTGATGACTCAGAAATTAAGAGCACTTGATGCTTTTACAAAGGATACAGATTTGATGCCATCACTCACATGGTGGATCACAACAATTAGTAACACTAATTCCAATGGACCTGGTTTTCTGACCTTTGCCAGCACTGCATGCACACACACATACATTCACATAATTAAAATATTAATAATTAAATATTAAAAGTAAATCCTTAGGACAGGTTTCTCATTTATGTGAGGGATTAGAAGGAGATTTTGAGTGAAATTCAACTAAATATGATAGCAGTTTCTGATAAAATGGTCATGGCACAATTAGGTATCCAATACCAAATGATCAGACATGAAAATATAGATACAAGTAACATAAAGATTGAGAATTTTTACGATATGTGTTCCTCTATCTATCTATCTATCTATCTATCTATCTATCTATCTATCTATACACACACATGTCTACATCTAGCAATATTTAATAAAAATAAGAAGCTATGAATTTGAAAGAAATCAAGGAGAGGTAAATAGAAAGATTTGGAGAGAGACAAGAGAAGGATGAAATGGTGTAATTATATTATAATCTCAAAAAGTAAAATTAAGTATTAAAAAATTAAAGCATAAAAAGGAACCACAATATTATCTAAACATACCACTATTGGGTGTCTACCTACTCAACAGAATAAAAGTCAGCATATCACACAGATAAGGGCACATCCATGTTTATTGTAACCCTTTTCACAGTAGCAAATTATGGTATCAACTGATATGTATACAAATACATGAATAGATAAAGAATTTGTGTTATGGAAACATCATAGATTTATAAGCCTAAAAAGAAACAGGGAACTTAATCACATTCAGAGAAGTAGATAAAACTGAAGATGAGTATGCCAAGCAAAAATAAGATAAACTAAGAAAAAAAAGTGTCCAGATAGTTCCTGTCATGTGGTGTATGTGTGTGTGCAACTTCACTCCCTCTCAAATTAATAGCGCCTTACTATTTAATAAATATTGCTACTCATATAAGGACACACACATATAAATACAACCTACTGAAATCACCTTAATATTGTTTATGCCATATGTATGTGTTTTTAAGGCCAAAAACTTGAGATTGGATAACCAATTAAGGTTCTCATTTCTGAATAAAACTGATTCTTCCTCTCTGAGCAGCTTTTAATTGCCTATAGTTCCTCTTGGTGGGAAGCCTTGTGATGTTTCCTTCAACCACACTGACATCAATTGGACTATCTTTTCAAATCTTATTTAGGAACAAAAACATTGATGTTATTTCCTTGGTGTATATGTCTGCCTTTTCTGAGAGATGCTATCTCATTGGAGACATTCTAGACCCACTAGCTCTAATCATCCTTCTGTCCCTTCTTCAGTGATGGTACTTGAGCCACATGTGCAGGACTTGTACTCTTGGGAATTTTAATCAGAAATGGGTGTTAACATTTGCCAAATGTGCCAAATGTTTGTTCTGCATTTATTTTGATGACCATATCTGGGGTGTTATTATAGTTTTGTTAGTATATTCTATCACGTTTGTTGATTTGTGTGGGTTAAAATAGTCTTATATCCAGGAAGGAACTCTATTTGGTTGTGATGTATGAATTTTTAAATGTGCTGTTGAAATCAATTTGCTGGATTTTTATATTTGTGATTATCATGGATATGAATCTGCAGTTTTATTTTCTTTTTCAGTATTTCCCTGTCTTGGTACTAAGTAATACAAACCTGATAGAATGGGTTTTGAAATGAGACCTTATTTTTTTGTTTATTTTTGTTTGTTTATTTTATGACCAGATCTTTATTTGTATTTTTGTGCTCTTCTTTTTTAATTTTATTTATTTTTAATTAAAAATTTCCACCTCCTCCCCTCCTCCCATTTCCCTCCCCCTCCCTCCTCCCCTCCCCCTCCCTCTCCAGTCCAAAGAGCAGTCAGGGTTCCCTGCCCTGCAGGAAGTCCAAGGTCCTCCCCCCTCCATCCAGGTCTAGGAAGGTGAGCATCCAAACAGACTAGGCTCCCACAAAGCCAGAACATGCAGTAGGATCAAAACCCAGTGCCATTTTCCTTGGCTTCTCAGTCAGCGCTCCTTGTCCACCATGTTCAGAGAGTCCGGTTTGATCACATGCTCTATCAGTCCCACTCCAGCTGGCCTTGGTGAGCTCCCATTAGATCAGCCCCATCGTTTCAGTGGGTGGGCGCATGCCTCGCGGTCCTGACTTCTTTGCTCATGTTCTCCCTCCTTCTGCTCCTCATTTGAACCTTGGGAGCTCAGTCCGGTGCTCCAATGTGGGTCTCTGTCTCTAGCTTCATCCATCGCCAGATGAAGAGTCATATTCATCTTTTTGGGTCTGGATTACCTCAATCAGGATAGTGTTTCCTATAAGACCTTATATTCTATTCTATTAGGAGTTCAATCATTTAAAATAAAATTGGTTTTGAAAGTTTTTTATAAAACCATCTTACTTTGTATTTTCTATTTTGTGATATTTTATTAGTTATCAAATCTCTTAATTTATTGGTTTTTTATTACTTTTTGATTCAAGCTTGGTAGGTTGAATGTTTTCAAAAATTAAAATAGAACTACAAGTTATCACATTATTGACATGTATATATATTTCTATTTCACTAATCTATTCTTCTTTATATATTCGTGGCTTTATATGCATATTTGTATTTTACATGTGTATGGTAGAGCATGTTCCATGATGTGTATTTCAGAAGGCATCTGGTGGAGTCGATTTTCTCCTTCTACCATTTGGACTCCAGGATTTAATTCAGATATGATACATGACACTCAAGTGTCTTCACCTAGTGAACCACATGCCTAGACCCTATCCTATTCTTCTCACTTTTGAAGCACACATTAAAAACACATTAAAATTTCTCCTCTTTTATTTCTCATTTTATTTTATTTTTCTCTGTTTTGTCATTAAGTAGTTTCAAGAGCCATCATCAGTTTGGGGTTGCTATTTTTCTTTAGAGTTTAAGAAACAAACTTTTAGTTTTATTGACCTTTTTCTAATTATCTTTGTGTCCTTTAATTATTTTATTCATTCTCCAAATACTGCACTTAGTATGATTTTAATAGTTTTTTAAGATGTATAGTCTGCTTCTTTGTATTTTCTTTTTTCCATTATTTTATTTTTCTTTCTCTCATTTTTTATTTTATCTATTTTTTGCTAAAAAATATATTCTTCTCTCATACAATATATACAGACCACAGTTTCCCCTCATTCCACTCCTTTAAGTTTCTTACCCCTACCCTTCTCTCCCAGATCCACTCTTTCTCTGTTTCCATTCAGAAAAAAATAAGCAGGCCTCTGATGTGGGAGTGTCATATAACAATCTGTTGATTTCATTGGTTAAGCAATAAAGAAACTGCTTGGCCCTGCTAGGTTAAAATATAGGTGGGAGGAGTAAATAGAACAGAATGCTGGGAGGAAGAGGAAGTGAGCTCAGAGACGCCATACTCCCCTCTCCCGGGCAGACAGAGAGCTCTGCTCTCTGAGGCACACGCGATGAAGCTCCGACCCAGGATGGACATAGGCAAGAATCTCTCCCGGTAAGACTGATGTTACACACATTATTAGAAATGGGCTAGTCCAGGTGCAAGAGTTATCTGAGAAGAGGATAGATATAATGGGCCAAGCAGTGTTTAAATGAATACAATTTGTGTGTTGTTATTTTGGGGCATAAGCTAGCCAGGCTGCCAGGGTGCTGGGGACACAGCCCCACCTCTCATATTACTACAGGCCTCCAACAGAAAACAACCAAATGAAGCAAAACAAGATACAATAAGACAAGGCAAAGTATTCATATCAAGGCTGGATGAGGAAATCCAACAGGAGGAAAAATGTCCTGGCAAAGTCTTCATATCAAGGCTGGATGAGGAAATCCAACAGGAGGAAAAATGTCCCAAGAGCTTGCAGAATGTTCAGAGATACATCAGCTCCGACTCTTAGCAGTCATAAGCTATACACAAGCTAACAGCCATAACATATACATGGAGGACCTTTGCAGACCCACGCAGGCCTCATGCTTGCAACATCAGTCTCTGTGAGCCCATGTGAGCCTTACTTAGTTGATTCTGTGGGCCATGTTCTTCATTCCCTCTGATGCCTACAGTCTTTCTTTTCCCTCTTCTGCTGGGTTCCCTGAGCTCCAAGGGGAAGGACTAAATGGACATCTCTAATTTCGACTGTCTCTATCTTTCTGGCTAGTTTTTGGCTGGAGTCTCTTCATCTGCTCCCATTAGCTGCCAGAGGATGTGTCTCTGATGATGACTGGACAAGGCAGCAGTCTACAAGTATAGTTTAGCACAATATCATTAGGAATCATTTCACTGATTTTCTTTTAATTTAGCCTGCCATGTATGGTCCTATCCTAAGTCTCTAGGCTTACAGAGTCTCCACTTTCTGGCCATACAGACAGTGTAGGGCATGGGCTCCCTCTTGTAGTTTGGTCCTCAATTTAAACCAACCACTGACTAGCCACTCCCATTCTGGGCCACCATTGCAGCAGCACATCCTGCAGGCCAGACAGATTGAAGTTCAAGGATTTCTGGCTGGGTTGGTATCTGGATTTTCCTTTCTGTAGCCTACAAAGTACCTTCCCATGCCAAAGAGACTGGAACATAGGGATGAAGGCTCCATGCAAGCATCAGCTCCACCTAAGTTCAATTAGTTGTGTGGGCCCGCGCTCTCAGTTTTCAGAGAGTGACCCTCTGTCCTAGCATCAGCCTGAGTTGTTTATGGATCTCCACAGCATCAGTCAACAACTCAACTGAATGCAACACTCTCCGACCACTGGAAGTCTTGCTTGGCTTCCTATGGATGGCCAGCTGATACTCCATATCCTCCATTATTAAGAGTCCTCACTAGGATCACCCTCATAGGTTGCAGGAACTTTTCATTGTAGTATGTTTCTATACATCCCCAAGCATCCTCCTCAATTCCAGCTGTCTCACCTTGAACTCTCCTTCTCCATCCCTTTCTACTCCACTTGATCCTTCCCACTCCTATCCCCACCTCCCAGTCCACCCACCAAGTCTCTGCTACTTCCCTAGTTCAATTACCAGGACTCACCTCAGGCTGTTTAAATGCAGGGAACCCAACAACTTCTGTAATCTGTAAGCACCTGCACAGAAGTGCACACACATATAGTCATATTTTTTTTTAAAAACTAGTCATTTAAAAAGAAAGCTGTAACAGTATGATAGAGTTCATTATATATATATATATATATATATATATATATATATATATATATATGAAAAAAGTCAATATATTATATTCTTTATGTAATTATATAAAATACCAGGATGATTAGTTCATCTACATGGGCCTTTGTGTATTGAAACTCATTTGATGCTTGCCTGCTTATATAGAGTTCTTATTTGACTATATATTATTAAAATATTTGAAAATCCTAAAACATAAAATATATAAGGAAAGCTTAGTCACTGCAGTTATCTCTCTATTCAATTAATAAGGGTCAGTTCTAGAATGACCTTCCATTGAAATTAATCTCCCCCATTGTTAATATATTAGAATTAGGGACTATTTCCTGAGTTCCACTTATCTGCAGTCAAGAAATCAAAAGCTTGGTGCCTATGGATTCAACTGTTTGGAAAAAATATCCTAAGTTATATCAGTATAACCACAAATACATATTCATCATCATGCAATACGAATATAAGACTATTTTAACTTATGCTCTAAATCTTATACTGATATTTACACCAATTTCCCTTCTTTTAAAATATATGAAAATAAGAGAACAGATTTATAATACTCCTACACACATACAAAGGACAAGGATTATTTTTTTGTGAGTGTTTTAGTGTTTCAGTCAACTTTATTATGGTGGTCTCTGACTACCCAGGGATACTTTAAGTATAATAGAAGTGTCTTGACTAACACATACATTTGTTATTTCTTAACTATGGATAGTATATGGAAAGCTGTAAAAATGATAAATGACATTCTGATATAGAAGTAATGGCCTACAAACGGGTTTCACTCAGTGGAATTGTGTTCAAGTATTTATCATAATCCAGGTCTTGAACTCAATGTTTTCCCTATTTCTGTTCCATCACATTTAGAGATGTTTGTCCATGTAATGAAATCCCCAGGTTGTTTCAGAGTAAACATGAACACTGACCTCTTAATTCACCATGAGAAAACAACTGTCCACTTGATTAGAGAGTGAGTTCACCAGACCAGCCAATTCTTTCCCTGTGGAAAATATCAAAAGGCAGTCAACTATAATTAGAAAAGCCTAGTGAGCAAGTCACCTGAATGGCTCAAATGTAATAGTCTCAAGCATATATGTCTACTGCTATGGCAACTCCTATCAGGATCTGTGAACCTTTCTTAAATCATTGTTAAATAAGGAAAAAAATCACTAAGAGTTGTTACTAGCAGATAGACTAGATGTTAAAAGTCTGTTGGGCTTGCACCCTTTATTAAGCTAGAAACATGGAGAAAGAATTCTGAGTAACAAATGGTAAGAACCACGGCATAATTAGAAAAATGTAGCAAAAAAATTAAAAGATTCATATATCAATACTAAAGATAAACCTTGGAATATGAGGAAGGATAATTAGCATCATAAATGAATAGTACATGATTTGATTCAAATAGTTTGTATGAAAGAGCATTATATATAAATCAAATTCTATGTTTGAAGAAACTTAGATAGATAGATAGATAGATAGATAGATAGATAGATAGATAATAGATTTCAGAGGAACTTGTGATATAACTAAGAAATGTAATAAATTTCACAGTTGGCTATATGAAAGCTGGAGATGTTTCGATACTGATAACATGCCTGTTGAAATCTGAGGCTTAGAACCAGTAAAATCAATAATGAAAATCTCAATCTCAAGCTTTAAATCTGAAAATCTAATAGGGAGGTATTTGAATACAAAGGCCTATCTATCTCTCCATCTATCTTTCTGTCTATGTATCTATCTATGTATCTATCTATGTATCTATCTATCTATCTACCTATCTCTATGTATCTATGTATTTATATATCTATGTATCTATCTATGTATCTATCTATCTATCTATCTATCTATCTATATATCTGTTTGTATATCATCTATCTATTTATCTATGTACCTATCTCTATGTATCTGTGTATCTATCTCTATGGATCTATGGATCTATGTATGTATGTATGTATATATATATATATATGTTTGTCTATCATCTATCTATCTATGTACCTATCTCTATGTATCTGTGTATCTATCTCTATGTATCTATGTATATATGTATTTATCTATTTATATATATATATGTCTGTCTATCATCTATCTATCTATCTATTTATCTATGTACCTATCTCTATGTATCTGTGTATCTATCTCTATGTATGTGTGTATCTATCTCTATGTATCTATGTATGTATGTATCTATCTATTTATATATATATATATCTGTCTGTCTATCATCTATCTATCTATCTATCTATCTATCTATCTATCTATCTATCTATCTATCTATCTATCTATTTATCTATGTACCTATCTCTATGTATCTGTGTATCTATCTCTATGTATCTATGTATGTATGTATCTATGTATCTGTCTATCTATCTATCTATCTATCTATCTATCTATCTATCTGTCTGTCTGTCTGTCTGTCTGTCTTCTATCTATCTATCATCTATAGTTGTTGTTATACCTCAAGCAGTAATCTTATAAGAAAGTTTATTTTACTCACAGCACTGGAGGTTCAAGTACATGTTACCAACATAAGCTTGGTCTTGGTAAGAACCCTCAAACATTGTTGCATCATTTCCTGCTGTTATGTTGGTAACATTCTTGGAACCAAAGGATATAATTTCAAATACTTAACTGAAGAATGAGGGAGTGAAAGCAAGAGAACATTACAGAAAAAAAAAAACAGTAACAGACAAGAGTCAGATTCAGACTTTCTGAACAGTTCACTCTCTTCAGAACATACTAGGAGATCAGTGTACTCTAATGGGAGTAGTACCCATAATTCTCTAAGAATTGTTTATTAGGTCCATTTATTTTCTTAAGATCGAATATTATGTTTAATTATATGTGTATCTGGGGGGTATGCATACATGAGTGTAATGTCTATGGACACTAAAAGAGCGTTGAATCTTCTGAAGCTGGAGTTACAGGAAGTTTTCCATCTTCAAACTGGGTCTATTTCTTAAACGGTACTATAATACCAGCATTGCAGTGCTGATATAGAAGTTTCCAGACTAAAATACTGTGTAGGACAAACCAATTACATATTATAGCACTACCCATTGATATGTCATTAGTCTTATCTCTCTGCTAACCCTCACTATAACCATATATACTACTATCATTAATTGCATATGCCAATAAGAAGAATATTTGAAATAAATGTTTAAAACATCATTATCTCAAAGGGGGTAAAGTTACATTGTACTTTCTGTATTTTGTCTCCTTATTCCTCAGAAATTATGTCAATCTAGAAAAAAAATGACTGATGTGGGAGTGTCTGTCAATCTGTTGATTTCATTGGTTAAGCAATAAAGAAACTGCTTGGCCCTCATAGGTTAAAACATAGGTGGAAGGAGTAAACAGAACAGAAGGCTGGGAGGAAGAGGAAGTGAGCTCAGACTCGACAGCTCTGCTCTCTGGAGCAGAGACGCCAAACTCCTCTCTCCAGGGCAGACACACACGATGAAGCTCCAACCGAGGATGGACGTAGGCTAGAATCTCCCTGATAAGCCACCTTGTGGGCTACACAGATTATAAGAAATGGGCTAGTCCAGGTGTGAGAATTAGCCTAGAAGAGGCTAGATAGAAATGGGCGAAGCGAGAATTAGCCTAGAAGAGGCTAGATAGAAATGGGCCAAGCAGTGTTTAAATAAATACAGTTTGTGTGTTGTTATTTCAGGCAAAAGTTAGCAGGCGGCTGGGGTGCTGGGGACGCAGCCCCGCTGCTCGTAATACAACAAATGACAGAATTTTTTTATCAGTGCTGCACCATCAGTCTTCATTGGTTCCTTCTGCCTTTCCTTCTCTCTCTCTCTCTCTCTCTCTCTCTCTCTCTCTCTCTCTCTCTCTCTCTCTCATGCTTACTCTGTGTGTGAGTGTGTGTGTGTGTGCATGTGTGAGCTGCTAGGCAAAGAATTCAGGACCTCACATGTGAGCTTGATCATTTGGTTGATACAGTTTTTTTTAAGTTTCTGAACTACAAAGATACAATTTTTGGTTTTTAACTCAGTGACATTTTTGAGGAGTCACTGAATTCTTATTTTCATCAAATGTTCACCAGTGTTAGCATCCATCACTGAAGGTTATCTGTGACAATCATAGTGATGTGTGTTTAATAAGCAATTTTTCTATTTCAGTTTTGAACATGTATTATTTGAAATTCTACTAAGAGAAAGAGCTCTTCCTTCTTCCTTTATGGTTTATTTGGAGAATTATTTGTATCCACATATACTTGTGGATTAGTATGTCATCATTTATGATAAATCCACTGTTTGTTGTTTGTTTATCAAGAAAGGATTCCTCTGTGAAGCCCTGGCTGTCCCAGAACTCACTCTGTACTCCAGGCTGGGCCACAAACTCACAGAGATTCACTGGTCTATCTCCAGAATTCTGGGACTAAAGGAAAGCATCACCACTGCCAGGCACATAGCTATATTCTTTGTCAACAAGTTTCACTAGCTTGGCCAGGATATTTAAGATTAGATATGGTGATTCCGTGGTGACTCCACTTCTAGGTATAGGCGCAGGTTAAATTTTTCTTTAGAATTCTTTTTTCCCCTTTGTTCTTTTTTTTTTAAAGAAAACAAACTGTCCTTTTTCATTATACATAGAATCCAAGTTCTCATTTCCTCTCTTCCTCCCAATCCCTCCACTAACACCCTCCCCTACACCCCCCATCCACTCCTCAGAGAGGGTAAGGCACATTGTTTAGGGAAGGTCCAAGGTCCTCCCTACTATATCTAGGCTGAGCAAGGTATCCATCTAAAGAGAATAGGTTCCCAAAATGCCAGTACATACAGTAGGGATAAATCCTGATGCCAGTGGCACTGCAGTCTGCCCCAACCATGTCAACCACATTCAGAGGAACTAGTTTTGTCCTATGCTTGTTCCTTCTCAATCAGGCTGGTGTTGGTGAGCTCCCATTAGCTCAGGAAAACTGTTTCAGTCGATGAACCCTTCATGGTCTTGACCTCTTTGCTCATATTCTCATTCCTTCCACTCTTTAACTGGACTTTGGTAACTCAGTCCAGTGCTCCGATGCTGGTCTCTGCCTCTGATTCCATCAGTTGCTGAATGAAGGTTATATAGTGATATTTAACATATTCATCTGTCTGTCTACAGGGCAAGGATAGTTCAGGCACCCTCTCCTATATTGCTTAGGGTTTTAGATGGGGTCATCTTTGTGGATTCCTGGGGATGTCTCTAGAGACAGATTTATTACTAACCCCATAATGGCTCCCTCAATCAAAATATCTCTTTCCTTGCTCTCATCTCTGTCCTTCCTCCATCTCAACTATCCTGTTCCCTCAAGTTCTCCTTGCCCCTCCCCTTCTCCCCTCCTCTTACTCTTCCACCCTTCCTTCTTCCCCCAACCCAGTGTTCCCAATTTTATCAGGCAATCTAGTCTATTTAGATTTTCCAGGTGGTTCCATATATGTTTTTCTTGGGGTTCACCTTAATACTTAGCTTCTCTAGAATCATGGACTATAGGCTCTATATCCTTTGTTTATAGCTAGTATCCACTTATGAGTGAGTACATATCATTTTCATCTTTTTGGGTTACCTCACTGAAGATAGTGTTTTCTAATTCCATCCATTTGCCTGCAAAATTCAAGATGTCATTTTTTTTTGTTCCTGATTTTAGTGGAATCACTTTGAGTTTCTCTCCATTTAATTTGATGTTGACTGTCACGTTGCTATATATTGCTTTTATTATGTTAAATATGTCCCTTGTATCCCTGATCTCTCCAATACTTTTATCATGAAGGGGTGTCAGATTTTATAGAATGCTTTTTCAACATCTAATGAGATGATCATATAGGTTTTTTTTTTCTTTCAGTTTATTTATGTGGTGGATTACATTGATAGATTTTCGTATGTTGAACCAGCCATGCATCTCTGGGATGAAGCCAACATGATCATGGAGGATGATTATTTTGATGTCTTCTTGGATTCGGTTTGCAAGTATTTTATTATTTTTGCATCTATGTTCATGAGTGAGATTGATTTGTAATGATCCTTCTTGGCTGACTTTTTTTAAAAATTTATTTATTTATTAAAGATTTCTGTCTCTTCACCACCACCACCTCCTTTTTGTGTCATTTCAGTATCAGGATAACTGTAGCCTTTTTAAAAGAGTTTGGCAATGTTTCTTCCGTTTCTATTACGTGGAAAACTTTGATGAGTATAGGTATTAGCTCTTTTTTGAAGTTCTGATAGAATTTTGCAATGAAACCATCCAAACCTGGGCTTTTTTGGTTGAGAAGCTTGTTTTAATGAGAGCTTCCATTTCCTTGCAGGTTATGGATCTACTTAAATTGTTTCCTGGTCTTGATTTAATTTTGATATATGGTACCTATCCAGAAAATTGTCCATTGATTCTATGTTTTCCAATTTTGTGGAGTACAGGTTTTTATAGTATGATGTAATGATTTTTTTGGATTTCCTCAGTGTCTCTTGGTATGTCCTCTTTTTTATTTCTGATTTTGTTAATTTGGATTTTCTCTCTGCCTTTTCCTTCATTTAGATAAAGATTTTTCTCTCTTTGTTAATTGTCTCAAAGAACCAGCTCTTTGTTTCAATGATTCTTTGTATTAATTTCTTTGTTTCTATTTTATTGATTTTAGCCCTCAATTTGATTATTTCCTATCTTCCACTCCTCCTCGGTGAAGCTGCTTCTTTTTGTTCTAGAGCTTTCAAGTATGCTGTTAATTCTCTACTGTGAGCTTGCTTTACTTTCTTTATTTGGCACTCAGTGCTATGAACTTTCCTGATAACAATGCTTTCATAATGTCACATAGGTTTGGGTATGTAGTGCCTTTATTTTCGTTAAATCCTAGGAAGTCTTCAATTTCTTTCTTTATATCTTCCTTAACCCAAAGGTGGTTCATTTGGGCACTGTTCAATTTCCATGAGCTGTAGAGTTTTTTTTACTTGGTGTTGTTGTGAAATTTTAACTTTAAACCATGACTATCTAATCTGATATAGGGGGCTATTTCATTTTTTTTGTATCTGTTGAGATTTGCTTTGTTACTGAGTATGGGGTCAGTTTTAGAGAAGGTTCCACGAGGTGTTAAGAAGAAGGTATATTCTTTTGTGGTTTAGTAGAATGTTTTGTAGACATCTACTAAGTTCATTTGAGTCATGAAATCTGTTTAGTTCTCTTATTTTTAAGTTTCTGCCTGATAGCCCTGTCTTTTACATATGGGGTGCTCTTTTATTTGGGGCATAGATGTTCAGGATTGAGACTTCATCTTTGATGGAATGTTCCTGTAATGAGTATAAAATGTTTTTCTCCATCTCTTCCGATTAATTTTAGTTTAAAGTCTATTTTGTTAGATACTGGAATAGCTATACCTGCTTGTTTAATTAGGTCCATTTGATTGGCAAATCTTTTCCCAATTTTCACTCTGAGGCAATATCTGTCTTTGAGGTTGAGGTGTGTTTCTTTTACACAGCAGAATATTGGATCCTGCTTTTGTATTCATTCTTTTACTCTGTGTCTTTTTATAGGTGGATTGAGTCCATTAATATTAAGAGATATTAATTACCAGTAATTATTAACTCCTGTTGTTTCTCGGTGGTAGTGTTTGTGTATTCATCTTCTTTAAGGTTTGCTGGCATGAGGTTATATTTTGCCTTTGTTTTTCTGGGTGCAGTTAACTTCCTTGGGTTGGAGTTTTCCTTCTAGCACTTTCTGTAGGGCTGGATTTGTGGATAGGTATTGTTTAAATCTGTTTTTTTTTCATGGAATATCTTGTTTTCTCCATTGATGGTGATTGAAGGCTTTTCTGGGTATAGTAGTCTGGGCTTGCATCTGTGGTCTCTTAGTGTCTGCAGCACACCTGCCCAGGACCTTCTAGCTTTTAGTGTATCCAATGAAAAGTCAGGTGTAATTATGATAGGTCTGCCTTTATATGTTACTTGACCTTTTTTCTTTGCAACTCTTAATATTATATGTTTATTTTGTATGTTTTGTGCTTTGATTATTATATGGCTAGGGGAATTATTTTTTGTGTATAGTCTATTTGGTGTTCTGTAAGCTTCTTGTGCCTTCATAGGGATATCCTTTCTTAGGTTGGAAAGAAAAAAAACTTCTTTGATTTTGTTAAATATATTTTCTGGGCCTTTGATCTGGAGTTCTTCCTCTATTCTTCTTATCTTCTAAGATTTGGTCTTTTCATAGTGTCCCAGATTTTCTGGATGCTTTGTGTTAAGAATTTGTTGAATTTAATGTTTTTTTTTGACTGATGAATCTATTTCCTCTATAATATCTTCAACACCCTAGATTCTCTCTTTCATCTCTTGTATTTTGGTGGTTATGTTTGCATCTGTAGTTCCCAATCTTTTACCCAAATTTTCCATATCCAAAATTCCTTTGGTTTGTGTTTTCTTTATTACCTCTATTTTAGCCTTCAAGTCTGAAATTGTTTGAATCATTTGTTTCACCTGTTTGATTGTTTTTCCTTTGTTTTCTTGGGTTTGTTTGAGAGATTTATTGATTTCTTCCTATTTTTTGTTTGTCTTTTCCTCCATTTCTTTAAAGGAATTTTTCATTTCCTCTTTAAAGGTCTCCATTATCATCATAAAGTTACATTTAAAATCATTTTCTTCTGCTTTTTCGGGTTTAGGATGATAAAGTTTTCCTGTTGTATGACCAATGGATCCTGGTGTTACCATGTTGCTTTTTAGGTTGTTGAATGAATTCTGGCATTGTCATCTACCTATCTCTTCCTCCAATTGGTGCAAGCAGTGTCTACTCCACTTGGTCCAATCCTTGCAGTGGCTGTCTGTGCCTTTGGGAACTGTTCTTGGTCTGCTCTATACTGTTGCTGTCTGTGTCTCGGGAAGCCTCTGGGGTCTCTCTTGACCTATTCTTCTGTCCTGAACTCTTGGTTCACTCTCTTGGTCCATTTTGTGCAGTCACAGCCTGTGCTCCAGAGTTCCTCTTGTGGTCCTCTCTGTGTAGTTGCAGCCTATATCTTCAGGATTCCTTTCTTGGTCCTCTCTACAGGAAGTTTGCCTGCTGGCTGGCTAGACAAGCTGAGGCGGGGGGGGGGGGGGGCTAGGTATTTGTCAAGCATGGGCTCTCTCTTGAGCATGGGTACTACAGCTTTTATGATGAAATGGATTTTTCTTTTTCTCTCAAATTTTATTTTGTGGGGAGTTGCAAAGGCAGAGAGCAGATATGAAGGGACAGGGAAATGAATGGAATCAAGATACATGATGTAAAAGACACAAAAAATAAATAAAAAGAAAGTAAAAAAAAGAAAAAACCCTGCTATCCCTACCCCAAATGATCCTGGAAACCACAGAACTGAATTAATAGTGACAGTTATAGTTAAAAACAAAGAAAGGAAAAGCTTGAGAACTTAGGATTTGTATTGATGTGTTTATAAACCTATCATTACTATAAGGATTATCTTAAAGTCACAAAAATATTTGGAAATAATTTGTCTTCAAAAAATGCTACTTTTCCTGATTGGTATCCTTACAGCTACAAAATAAGCAATGAACTCACCTTGTTTATAAAAAGCACTGTCCCAGATGTTTTATTTATATGCAACAATAACAAATTTCATGTGAAGCAGTATGAGAAGAAATAAAAATTTTAATTATATCATATTCTAGATTCCACTAAAAGGTTTATATATCTGATATATATATATGTTCAAAAAAGTAGGCAGGCACAAAATTACCATGTACAAGTCAGTTGCTTTCTTATTGACAAATGATTAACATACTGAGAAAGAAACCAGGAGACTGTCCTGTAACCATTGATTGTGTTTTCCTTTCCCAGCTTTCCAGATCCAAATAATCACACAGAAACTATATTAATTACAACGCTATTTAGCCAATGCTCAGGCATATTTCTAGCTAGCTCTTACATCTTAAATTAACCCATTTCTATTAGTCTATATATTGCCATGTGGCCATGGCATTACCTCATTTTCTACATATCTTGTTTCCTAGGTGGCTGACTGGTGTCTGGAACTGACTCTGCCTTCTTTTTCTCTGTATCTCTGCTCAGACTTCCCACCTGACTTTACTCTTCTAAGTCATTGGCTAAAACAGTTTTCTTCATTAGCCAATAAATGCAACACATATATTGAAGGACATCCAACATCACAGTCCCATTTAAAACACCCTCTAAAAATTAAAATGTTTTTGAATGAATCTAAACAAGTAAAAGTCTTGTACATCAAACACTTAACGACTGAAAAAAGAAATTAAGATGAAACTAGAAGACATAAATATCTACCATCATCATAGATTGGTAAATACTTTGAAAACATTCATCAACCAAATCCAATTTACATACTCAGAGCAATCCACATCAAAACTGTAATAAAATTTTTCATAGAAACTGAAAAAAATATTAAATTTTATATTGAAATACAAAATAAAAATGATGGCAAAAACAATCCTAAACAGCAACAAACAAAAATAAGAAGAAAATTGCTAGCAGTATCATTATACCAGATTCCAGGTTATTCTACTTTTAATTTTAAGAACGTCATGAACTTTTACTTTCCAATAATGATTATAAATCAATAAACGTTTATTTTATAAACAATTTCTGTTGGGTATTTTGTCATAACAATGATAAAAGTGTATAAGATTTATTTATAAATCTCTCCTTTGCCATCTTTTGATAATGACACTCTGGACTGGCATGCATGCATAATTAAAACCATCAATTAAGATTGTCAAAATGGTTTACTAGATAAGGTTACTTCTTCTTAAGCCTGATAGATTGAGTTAAATAGATGAGACCCACATGGTGGTGAAAACTGACTCCTGAAAATTTTCTTCTGATTTCCACACACACACACGTTTGCATACTCACTCAACAAATTAATACTTCATTTTTTCTTGATGCCTAGGAAAGCTTTTCTATCTAATAAAAACGAAGTCTATGTAGTCTTTAAGAACTCTTATTTTTGAGGGTTTCATTCATCTATACAATGAAATACAATAATATCTGCCCACAACTTCTCCCTCTAATCCCTCCCTTGTGTGCCTATCATGCCTTTCTCAACTTAATTTTCTTTTATTAAATTACTCAGTAAGTCTAGTTACTACTTCCCATAGGTATATGGACAGGAGATCATCCACTGTACCCTGTAGTTGACACATCCTCAATAGATTTTTTTTTGTCTCCTCTAGCAACTATATACTTCCAAATGCTCACCAATAAGTACCAGGGCCTGGATATAATCTACCCCACCTATGGTGTGGTTTGGGCTGACTTGATCTTGTATAGGGTCTTGTGCAGGTAACCATACTTGCTGTGAGACCATGATGGTGATACACAGGAGATAACATTCCATAGCACTTATCATCATTCTTTGCCTCCCTTATTCTTTCCACATACTCTTCCTGATAGTCCCTAAGCTTTGACGAAGGAGGGATTAATCTAGGTATCTGTTTAGTTCTGGGAACCCAGTCTCTTACTTTGATGACTTTGATCACTAGTTATAACACCAATGACTACTGTCCCCTGTAAAAAGAACCTTCTCTGTCCATGATTGAGAAAAGAACAGGTATATGAATACAAACATAAGGACATAAGTATTTAGAAAGTGATTTGACAGCATAATCCTTTACCAGAAAACAAAAGTTATATCATAGGGACTATAATATCCCCAGCCATGGATTTTTGATCAGGGTTACCTTACCTGACATAAAATTCCCTCTGGTGAAGCAGGTCTTGAATCCAACCAGGAAGTTGTGGGTTAGCCTATACTACCATCACACCAGTCGAAACATCTTGTTTGGCAGGTCAGTATTACAACATCCAGGGTCCAATTCTGGGTGAGATCAATGATGCCTTTTCTTTCCCAGTAGCTTGTACTATGAAAGGTAGCCAGCAATAGGAGAATGTCAATTTCATATTCATGTGGCTAAAATTTGTAGTGTCTTCAGCAATAGGTTTCTACCCTATAGTTCTGGAGTTCTGGTTGCTAACCAAAGGCTATAAAATCAAAGAAACACAAACATACAAGAATCTTAAATGCACAGAACTAATTGAAAGAAATCAAACTGAAAACACTACCCGGTGCCTGAGTTCAATTCTGTGACACTTTGGAAATGCAAAATTACAGAGAGAGCGAAAAGAACAGAGCCATGTTAACAGTTGAGACATATCATTACATTTATCAAACCCAAGTGGAATGACTTTACAATAACAAGAGCAATTCTTGAAGTAAACTATTGCCTTCAAATGATAAAGATGTGTCCCTGTAGTTTCACCAGTTGTGATAAATGTATCGCTCTGGTACAGGATGTACTAGTACAGATAGACTGTGCTTTTGTGAGCCCAACAAAACCATACAAATCCTGTACTTACTTCTTTTTTTTCTTCTCATAAACCTAAAAATATTCTAAAAGTTCTACTGAAAAACTGCCTCTCCCTTGCCTCTACCACCTGTGGTGGACTAGGGATCTGTTCCTCCCGATTACCAGCTGCAAGATTCAGGAAATGGTCCCTGCTTCTTGCCTGGGCCGCACAGTAGAGCTGACTCTACTGACAGGGTTGTGGGAGAAATCTGACCTTGCCCCTCATCTGCCATGTAATGATGTGGCAGGAGAGATTTGCCCTCCTCCCTCATCCCATCCCACCTTTGTCAAGTAGAAGAGCTCATCCTGAGGTCGTAAAAGTGGGAGAGCTATCCCTCACCTTTATTCCTCTATTTCTCTTAAGTTTCATTTTGCATGGGATTGAAAGGGCAGAGGGCAGATATGAAGGGAGAGGAAAATGAATGGAATCAAGTGTATGATGTAAAAGACACAAAGAATAAATAAAAAGGAAGTTGAAAAATAAAAGCCCCTTCTATCCCCACCCCAGACAACTCTGGAATCCATAAAACTGAATTAATAGTGACAGCTATCAGTTAAAACAAAGAAAGGAATCTAGTATAGTCAAAAAAAGAAGGAGGAGGAGGAGGGGAGAAATAGGGGGAAGGGAAGAAGAAGAAGAAGCAGCAGCAGCAGCAGCAGCAGCAGAAGCAGAAGAAGAAGCAGAAGCAGAAGCAGAAGCAGAAGCAGAAGCAGAAGCAGAAGCAGAAGCAGAAGCAGAAGCAGAAGCAGAAGCAGAAGAAGAAGAAGAAGAAGAAGAAGAAGAAGAAGAAGAAGAAGAAGAAGAAGAAGAAGAAGAAGCCAAAGTTTTGAAAAGCTTGAGTGCTTAAGATTTTGTATTGGTGTTTTTATAAAATCTATAATTACTATATGGGTTATCTCAAATTCACAAAATTATTTGGAAAATAATTTGTTTTCAAAAAGTGATAATGTTTTCCTGTTTGGTATTCTTTTTTTTAACACAGTAATGCTATTTGATTTTTATTGACTTTATTAAACTCTACATTTTTCTCTGCTCCCCTCCTTGACTCTTCCCTGACCTTCAACACTTTCCCTGATCCCCATGCTCCCAATTTATGCAGGAGATATTGTCTTTTTCTACTTCCCATGTAGATTAGATCCATGTATATCTCTCTTAGGGTCCTCATTGCTCTCTAGCTCAGTATGACTAAAAAAGGTAAAAGGAACAGGATTATTTACTAAAACTAAACTTACTTTAATAACAGTAGCTGTGTAATAACAGAATTTAGATATTTATTTAGGATACATTAATTTTTCCAAATTCTAAAGAGTGATATAATTATTTCTATATAAATATGATGTGATAGGATGTAAATTCACAGCTGACAAAATGAACTATTACGAATTATGCTTTGGACAGAATTTAATGCAGGCACGGGAATAAACTGATGGAGAAATACATAACATCTGATTAAGATATAGTTCAGAATTGATTTTTTTTTCATTTATTTAATTTTATATCCTGGTCACAGTTTCACCTCACTCCTCTCCTCCAAGTTCCTCCTCTATCCCTTCTGTTACCATCCCCCTCCTCCTCCCTTTCTGTTTAGGAAAGGAAAGGTCCCCCATGGATATCAACAAAACATCGCATATCAAGTTGCAGTAAGACTAAGCACCTCACCACGTACTGAGGCTGGTCAAGGTGACCCAGTATGAGGAATAGGGTCCCAAGTAAAAGAATCGGAGACAGCCCTGTTCCTACTGTTAGGACTTCCATAAGAGGATCAAGCTACACAACTGTAATATATATGCAGAATGCCTAAGTCAGTCCCATGAAGGCCCACTGATTGTGATTAAGTGTCTGTGAGCGCCTATGGGCCCAGGTGAGTTGATACTGTGAGTTTTCTTGTGGTGTCCTTGGACTCTCTGACTCCTACAGTCTTTTATTCTCCTCCAGGATTCCTTGAACATCTAATGTTTGGCTGTTGGTCTGCATCTGTTTCTGACAGTTGCTGGATGGAGCCTCTTTGATGGCAATTGGGCTAGGCACCAATCTTTGAGTATAGCAAAATATCATTAGAGATCATTGTATTTCTTTCCTGTAGTTGTGCTTGGTTCTATTCTAGGTCTCTGGGTCATCTAGCCTGTAGTACCTGGTATTCCTGGTGTGTCATGTGTGGGTTTACTCTCCTGTCATAGGTTTTAGGCTAGACCAGTAATTGGTTGGCCACTCTTTCGATCTTTAGACCACCATTGCCCCAGTTCATCCCATAGGCAGGAAAGACTATAAGTCTAAGGTTATGTGGCTGGGTTGGCATCCCACTCCCTGCACTTAAAGTCTTGCCTGATCACAGGAGATGGTCACTACATATCTGTTATTGCTAGGTGTCTTAGCTAGGGTCATCCTTGTAGATTCTTTTTTTTAAAAAAATATTTATTTATTTATTTATTTATTTATTTGTTATGTATACAATATTCTGTTTGTGTGTATGTCTGCAGGCCAGAAGAGGGCACCAGACCTCATTACAGATGGTTGTGAGCCACCATGTGGTTGCAGGGAATTGAACTCAGGACCTTTGGAAAAGCAGGCAATGCTCTTAACCACTGAGCCATCTCTCCAGCCCCATCCTTGTAGATTCTTGGGAGATTCCTCTGTGCATGTTTTTTGATCTGACCCTGAAATGTATCCTCTTTCCAGTAATCTCTTCATTACTCTCCCCCTCCAACCCCTGGCAAAGCTGATCTCTCTTGTTCCCATATTTTTTCAGGTCCCTTTTGTAAAAATGAAAGCTTATTAAATAATTTACTTGTTTGAGAAAAATCGTCATTTTAAGAACTACTTTCTAACTCTATCCACATCTATGCAGCAGAATTTATTTAGATGTAAATCTTTATTTTGTAAGCATTTTGTTAACCACTGCCACTGTCTATGAACACTTCCTTGGCTTCTCTAAAAGCAATCAATGCTTTTCCCCCTTTCTTTAGTTCTCTAACCATCACAAATACAATTACCATGTTATTTTCTCATTTACATGTCTGGTATTCTGGTAGGGCAAAAGCCTTGAATTTAAGTATCAAATGGTATGAAAGAAAGAAGAAAGGCTTCTAAATTACTATAATATCTGAAATTTCTACTCACTTCCTATTATCCCCAAAGAAATCTCATTAAAAGTATAATATATCCTACTATGGTGCTATTTTCCCATCCATGCTCATTGCTGCTCTATTCGCAATAGTCAGGAAATAGAACTAGTCTAGATGTTCATCAACTGAGAAATGGATAATAAAATGTGGTACATTAACACAAAAGAATATTTTTCAGCTGTTAAGAAAATGAAATGATTACATTTACAGATACATGGTTGAACCTATAAATAATCATTCTACGTAAGGTAACTTGGATCCAGAAAGATGAAACGTTACATGTTTTCTAGTGTATATGGATGCTAACTTTAGATATTTACGTTTGATGCATCTTTCTTTGCTAATACCTATATAGGTCAGAAAACTAGTGAGGAAACATGGGAAGGGGCTTTGAAGGCAGTGTAGCTAGAACACAGCGGTATAAAGGGAAAAAGCAGTAATAATGGAACAAGAAGAGTTAAATGGAGTTGGAGTGGGAGAAGAAAACAAGGAGAGTGTAGGAGAAGAACTAACACTGAACACCTGCAGAAAGTGTTGTATAGAAATTTCCTACTCTAGAAGACTTCTAAGCAATATATCTATACATATATAAAAAGAGTCTAAATGGGGTTACCCTATAACATGGTAAAAAATTCCCCTAGTTAAGATACCACAAAAACTCCAGTGTAAGAAATAGGTTACTATTATTGGTGAGTGGGGTTTATAGACCTCCAAACATTACAGATTGTTGCCTTTTCTCTTGGTTACCCTCTAGATCTTGACAGTGAGACTCTATTGCTGAAGAAACCACATACTTTAGTCATAGAACATGGAGAAATCAAGCTAGTGCTCTCCCGGAAGCTTCTTCCCTACTGGCTACCTTTTGTAGTTCTGCAAGATGCTATTGACACTGCTGCAGGAAAAGAAAAGTCATGAGTTTTAACATATGCAACTATTGTGAGCTACAGTAATGATAGCCACAGGATGATATATCCGCTGATACAATAATGGCAGTAATGCTTAAAGAATAAATAACTAGCTAGCTACTTTCTGATTGCATGCAAGATCCACTTTACAAGGTAAGAATCCACACCTGGCATGATTGTTATGGCCAAGAATCTGTGGATAGATAAGTCATAGGCACTAGGAAGAATCTACTGCTATTATTATGCTAGACATATAATATATAGCATTAAATTGATAGGGATGTATCACTATATTTATAAATTAGCATATCTCTAACCATCATCAGAGAAGCCTTTCTTTTTCTTTGCATTACATGACAGTTGACAGAGACTCATTAGTTATCAAGGTGCAAGGGAAAAAGACTACAGAGTGCTGATCCCTAAATAAGACATCTATATCATACCTCCATGAGACTCAACAATCATAGTGAAACAGTGGACAAAAGGACTGTAAGAGCCAGAGGTCATAGATGACTAAAGGAAACAAGATTTTCTGGAAACAACAGGTCAGTTAGACATCTGAATTTACAGTAGTTGTGACACAGTGAATAAGCCCTAAACAAGTTCAAGTCAGAAAAAATTCTAGCATGGATGTATGAAATAGGCACAAAGTCTTACTTATATCTAAGGAGATATTGTAATTTGATAGCTGCTGAGAGAGGGAGAATCAATTTTATGTAAGGATGTAGACCCTGGTAAGTGGATTATGCTCCAGTGGATAGCTCTACTGCTAAAAGTATATGAGAAGCAGAAATTGAACTCAAACTTTTCCAATATATAAAGTTTAAAAGTTAGGTTGGTAAATAGATATGTCTAGGAGGACTTAGAAGAGGGCTGGTGGGCCGGGCGGTGGTGGCACACACCTTTAATCCCAGCACTTGGGAGGCAGAGGCATGCGGATCTCTGGGAGTTCGAGGCCAGCCTGGTCTACAAGAGCTAGTTTCCGGACAGGAACCAAAGCTACAGATAAACCCTGTCTCGAAAAACCAAAAAAGAAAAGAAACGAAAAGAAGAGGGCTGGTGAATATGATAAGAATATACTATGTGAAAATTTCAATCATTTAAAATAATTTTGAAAATTATAATAGAGATTTTTTAAAAGAAAAATAATTATTTGGAAAAACCATCATTAAAGATCTACACAAAGCGATAAAGGAGAGAGAAAACTCTGCATATCCTGGAACATAATAAATGTCTACAAAGTCTACTAACTTATAGAGGTTTGTATATAGCTTGAACATCTTTCTTATCAAATTCTAGGAGTAGATACTCTGAACACCCTGGAGAATACTAGACATCCCAGGAATATAGTATTTTTCTATGCTGTAAAAGAGGATCCATAAAAGAAAGCATCAGCTACAATTCCTAAAAGTTGTGTACCTCTGTGACTTGAGTCCCCCTGGGTCTCAGTGCATTGTTTATGAAGTTCACCAATTACCAGCAGAACTATGACTTTGAACAAGATGATGTCTTGGGTAGCCAGGAAGAGGCCAAAGCGTCTAAGCATTTTGTGTTACCTACAAGATATTGAGAATTTGTCTAGAAATCTTCTGGATTAGCTGAAAGGTTAGACTTTTAATTTGCTCTGTTCATGTTTAATAAGAATTAACTACTGGAAAAGCAAATGAGCAAAACGTCATCCAAGATCAAAGAAGATATTTCTGGTTTCCTGGTCTCCTCAATATAGCCTGGGAGCACACGGAACTGAATTTAACTTTAAAGTGAAGAAAGTATAATCTTCCAACCACTTCTATGCTTCAGGGGATAATCTCAACTTCACCTATGATAAGGAGATGGATAAGGGGGAAGGGGGGAAGAGGCATGCCCAAAAGAAGACTCCTGATTTTTAGTTTGTATGTGATCTTTATGAAGGTCCACTGTGTTACTGAGAAGGATGCCTTGGATGTCCTGAATATTATAGATGTGTAATTTAAAGAAACCATTTTGTGATCAGAGCCCAAAAAATTCATCACCAAACACTTGGTGAAGTTAAAGGACCTGAAGTTTTAGCAGCTACCCAGCAATGATCCTGAATAACTTGAATTCCTTTGGCATTCAAATACATAGGATGAACCAGAAGATGAAACTAGAATTTCCATTCTAGTGTACTGGCTATGACTATGATTAATGAATATATTCTTTGTTATTTTCCATCTCACTTTAAGAGCACTTTCAATGAAGAGCAGTAGGGTTGAACCAATATTTGAGGGAGGCCACATATATTGCCATAAACAATGCAAGAGTCAATGCCACACCCTAGAAGTTCTCCCATTCTTACTGAATATTTAAATAGATTCTTCTTTCTCTTTCTGAACAAGGCAGGAAAACTTCTAAAATGGAGGACTGGGGTAGAGATTTAGGGAATTAAACATTATATATCTGGCCTTGGTTGTGCGTGACTTTGATCCCAGAATTTGGGAAACAGGGTCAAGTGGAACTCTGAGGTCTAGGCCAGCATGTAGTAGTTTCAGACCAAAAAAAGCTATATAGTAAGTCCTTGTTTTAAAACAAAACCAGAAATGAAAAATATACTATATAATCTCTTTGTTTTCCTATCCCACAATAGTGACTTGAAAATTTATCATTTGAAGGTATTACTCAAATGATGTTAATTTTAATAAGACAATCTCAGTATCCAGATTTACGAATAGTGTTGGTTATATATTTACTGCATTTACCAAAATTAACCATTATCCTAAGTGATAGTTAATTGCTTTATATTTACTAAAATGAATTTTAAAACTGTAGTCAACCCTTTAGAAATTAATTATAGGGTGTATATATTATCTCTAAAAGGAAAATTTCAATAGATTTGAAATTAACATAAATCAAATAGGAAAATATTTTGCAATTAGTTTTGTCCTTTATTGAATGGAATCAGAAGCTAGCATTTATTTGAAATCTCAAACTACTAATTGTCATTTTTCTGAATAGTTCTATATTATCTTTCTCTTATTGGTGTGAGTTGTTTTCCACAATCTTACAAAAGTCAATAACTATGAAGCTTAATTATTTCAAAGAAAACAATGGTTCTTTGATTTTGATGTTCAGCTTTTAAAACACAATACTGATAGATAGAAAACTATTGTATTCTTTTGTTTTAGTGGAAAAATTAATATATTTATATTATTATTAATTATTAATATTATTATTGGAAAATAATATGTTTCATATAACAAAGGATGAGAAAATATTTTTCTCACAATTAATTAGTTTGTACTTCCCTGTGTGAACAGCAACTCATATTGCAAGCTTACTTGAATAAAGCTATAAATGATGTTCAGAATAATGGAGTATTTCTGGGCAAGTTTTAATGATCTGAGGTCAGTACAACATTTCTCCTTCATTTGAGAAGCACGTTTTTGTTGTTGTTGTTGGTTCATTGGTTTTTAATAACGTCAAAGAAGATAACTTCAAACATTGGGAGTAGTTTTGTCTAGAGCCTATGAAAGTAACTGTGTTAAAATTCAAATACAAAGACATCAGTGAAAAAATTCTAAATTCAAAATTGCATCATGTGAAAAATGTCCCAGAAAGGAAAAGGTAAGAACCCAGTGGACGGTTCTGGAAAAATTTTACAAATAGATTTAATAAACAATTATTAATGGCCAAGAAGATGGACTACCTCAAGAGGCAAGTTTATTGAATGAAAAAGTAAAGACATAAAAACAAATTTCCAGTCTTCATTAGAACCCTCTTATGTACTCTCTTGCAGTGTATAAGGACCTGCCTTATATCATCCAGTAACATTAAAGATGAATTATGGGACTTAAATACTCTAGGAGTCCACTGTACTGATGGAGGAAGGTCATTGGTTAAATAAAAAGAAACTGCTTGGTCCTCATTGGTTAGAAGATAGGTGGGAGGAGTAAACAGAACAGAACGCTGGGAGGAAGAGGAAGTGAGCTCAGATCTGACAGCTCTCCTCTCGGGAGCAGACGCCTCAGCAGAGACGCCATGCCCTGCTCCTGGGCAGATGGACACGATGAAACAAGCCGCCAGGTCAGACATGCTGAGTCTTTCCCGGTAAGACTGGTGCACACAGATTATTAGAGATGGGTTGATTGGGATATCAGAATGAGCCAGTAAGGGCTAGAGCTAAAGGGCCAAGCAGTGATTAAAAGAATACAGTGTCCGTGTAATTATTTCGGGCATAAGCTAGCCGAGCAGGCTGCTGGGGTGTTGGGGACACAGCCCCACCGCTCCTATTACTACACACTGTACCATTCTAAATGTGCTGAGCTAGCTGAGCAGGCAGCTGGCTCAGTGTCATAGAAGGTCTGTATTTACTTCATTCAGCCCTTCCCCCAGGAAGGTGGGACGGTGCTAATAAAATACATTAGTAAGGAATGACAGTTCAGACAAGCTAGGCGTCTTGTGAGTGTTTTAAGTCAACATTAAACTGGGTGTGTGTGGAGTTTTTATCCAATTAGCATTTAGAAAAATTATATGAGGACTAATTATCTCAGTAACTCCACAGACAAAAGGAAGAGTGTGGGTGCATCTTCTAAATAAATCTAAATTTAAAAAATAGCGCTTATCTTCTCATAATGCCTCCCCCTGTGATCTCTTAGTTTTTGTCAAACTAAAACTAAGTGTTACTTTTTTTCTTTTTGTAAACCTAAACATTTAGCTATGCAAGTAGTTAATTTGATTTATCTATAAATGGTAGCTATACACTTTATCTTCAGCACATTTCAGCCGGTGTATTATTTTGGATGAATGAAGAAGTGAATTACTTTTTGTAGTTCGCATCCTCTCTTTCAAAATGCCCAGCCTAACTCTAGTCAGATTTTCACTGAGGCATGTCAATATGCTGTGCATGTAATTCAGTACTTCCCATATCAAGCTATCACTGAGTATCATAATAAGTTATGCTCACCAGGTAGGTGCCTAACATTTTTTCTTTAGAAATAGCTACCAACACAACTGGATAATATAAGGTACTTCCTGGTTTGGATTTCACATATTCCTACTATGCTAGTAAGTTTATTAAGAAATTAATGAGAATTGCGATTACATTGAAGTCATCAGTTTCAATGATGCACTTTAAAGCTAATTTAAGACAATTTATGAGTGATAAAATCATGAATGAATCAAGATACTATCAAGATCAAATATAATATTTAATCTTGACTTTCCATTGTCTGGAATTTAGAAAAAACACAGAAACAAGCATCTGGGCAGATCCATGAAGGTTTTTCTAGATTTGTTCAATTGATGTAAGGAGACCCATCTTAAATGTGAGTGGTGCCATTCTATGGACTCGGGTCCTGGACTCATCATCTATGCTTCCAGCTATAAATGCAATGTGACCAATTTGCCTCCTGCTCCCGCCTCTGACTTCCCTACAATAAAAAATTGTACCTGGGAACACTTCTGCATTGCTGGTGGAAATGCAAGCTGGCACAGCCCCTTTGGATGTCAGTGCGGCGATTTCTCAGAAAATTAGGAAACAACCTTCTTCAAGACTTTTGGGTATATATCCAAACGATGCTCAGTCATGCCACAAGGACATGTGCTCAACTATGTTCATAGCATCATTGTTTGTCACAGCCAGAACGTGGAAACAACCTAAATGCCTCTCGATCAAAGAATGGATAAGGAAAATGTGGTACATTTACACAATGGAGCACTACACAGCAGAAAAAAATAACGACACCTTTAATTTTGCAGGAAAATGGATGGAGCTAGAAAACATTATTTTGAATACGGTAACCCAGACACAGAAAGACAATTATCACATGTACTCACTCATAGATGGTTTATAAACATAAAGCAAAGAAAAACAGCCTAAGAACCACAATTCCAGAGAACTTAGGCAACAATGAGGATACTAAGAGAGACTTATATAGATCTAATCTACATGGGAATTAGAAAAAGACAAGATCTCCTGAGTAAATTGGGAGCATGGGGACCTTGGGGAAGAGTTGTAGGGGGAGGGGAGAGGCAGGGAGGGGAGCAGAGAAAAGTGTAGAGCTCCATAAAAATTAATAAAAAGTAAAAGCTAGTCAATAAGAAGTTAGAGCTAATAGGCCAAGTAGTGATTTTATTAAAAAAAAACTGTACCCTGGAAATGTATAATCAAATAAATTCTTTCTTTAGTAGTTATTGCTGGGATTTTTGTGTGGCCCCAAGAAAACTAATACATTCATTATTAATGTAGCAAATTGCTATTTGATATATTAAAGTTAAAACATGTGTCAACAAAAATTACTATTATTAAGACTGGGTGTTGTGGTGAATCTCTTATCCCAGTACTCAAAGGGACAGGTAGTGAATCTGTGAGTTTGAGGCCAGCCTGGTCCATGAAGCTATTTATAGGCAAGCCAACAATATACAGTGAGACCCTGGTGTAAAAGATACTGTTTTTAATTACTAATTTAGAAAACACAATATTATATATTGCTAGTTTGAAGTGTATATTTAATCTCATAAAGAATTATGGCTTAATATTTATAAAATTAAAACATTATTACTGTGCAGATATCTATACATTTACTGTAAAATATAATGAAGTCCCTTAAGTTTATTCTAAAAATCCTGGCATTAGCAAAATACTCAGTGTTCACTGACAATTAACGTCTTGTGGCCTATGAATTTCTCAGTGAAATGGCTTTGCTATTTAAAGTTGGATTACTTTCACATGCATATGTACACACATGCATGCATACATGGGGTAAAGGGCAAGTTCAATAGAGTTAAATTTTTTAATATTCTGAGATAGCTTATGGAGACTATTGACTTGCAGAATTTGTAAGCAAAGTATCATTGCAAAAAAATAGAGAACCTTGATAAAATGTTTTAGACTATATGATATTACTACATATACCTGAAATTTCTATGTAAGTAAATTTCACAAAGATCAGCTATTATTACAGGCCTTTTAAACTGTACAATCTACAAAATAAGTGTATTTCTGAATAATAATTTAGTGGTAGTTGATTTCTGGCTCAGCACCTATTTGTAGTTCAATAAAAAAATCATTAAAATGTTAACACCCAAATTATCTTAGTGCACTAAATACAAATTACCAGAGTAAACAGAAAACAGTGTAGGAAGTCACATTTGATCCAAACTAATAAATTACAAGCAATAATTTCATAGAAAAAAATAAAATTTTCACAAGTGATTCTCAGTGATCGTATTTTGATAAATTCACTCTTAACAAAAGTGAACTATTGTAAAAACCTCGGTCTAAACCTAATTTAGACAATGCACAAAATGAATGGCGGGTTTCTTTAAGAAATTTGCAGAATAAGCATACATTAAGTTGTATTCTAGTGGGAAATTATGTGTGTATATACATGTGCGTGTGTGTTTGTTTGTGTGTGTGTTTGTGTGTGTGTGTGTGTGTGTGTGTGTGTGAGAGAGAGAGAGAGAGAGAGAGAGAGAGAGAGAGAGAGAGAGAGAGAGAGACCAAATATCTTTTCTGTACTCCAGAAGCTTAATCCCAAGGTAGATATATGTCTTAACACACTTATTTTAACAGCTCTGAACTAATACCATGTGACAATGAAAAGGAAATTCAATACTTAAAAATTACTTCTTCTTTTGAGCATTACAGAATACAGATGTTTCACAGATAGATATCAAAATGGGAATTAAATCTTGAACAGCACAGGGTTACTTGTAATTCTAAAGTTTTCATGCTTCTTTACATTTTTATTGAAGAAAGACCTCCCATGTAGAACTAGTATATGGAAAAGATTGGCTTGGATTCACTAAAAGAAATTATATGGATCACAGAAGACAAATTCTTTGGTTTATAAAAGTCACAACCTAATTCTTAATTATAAAAATACTTTGAAGTAGAGTATAACATATATTGAAATATTCTGATTATTTGTTTGTTTGTTTTGGTTTTTCGAGACAGTGTTTCTCTGTGGCTTTGGAGCCTGTCCTGGAACTAGCTCTGTAGACCAGGCTGGTCTCGAACGCACAGAGATCTGCCTGCCTCTGCCGAAATATTCTGAATATAAAATATCAGTCTGCTTTATTTAGGTGATCATAGAAATAATCTTAAATATTAAAAATTATTACTTACTTAAAATGAGGCATTCAGAATTATTATTCTGTCCTAACTTCATTCCAAATCAATGAAATGATTTTTTGTTTGAAACTGAATAAAATGAATGGGATGATTTTCATAAAGCCTGTTAAATTCCACAACTATCTTTTAGTATTGAAGGAAAACTGATGGTGCTTGGCAAGACTAAGTTAACTGGTCAAAAGATCATTATTTTACACATGGGATTACAAGGTTTATTGTTCTCTAACACCAAAGTTGTTCAGAAACAGAGGCTAATTCCTTGTCATATGATGTTCCATGCCCTTGAAAACTTAAAGCATGCTATTGTAGGGACCTATAGATACAGTTTGACCGTTGTGGTTCCTTCTTATTTTCACATAGTGCCAGAGTTAAGTTCCTAGCATTTACCTCTGTATGTCCACAACTGCTTATAATTCAAACTCCAAGAGATTCCAACACACTCTTTAGGTTTCTCTGGGCACCTTCATGAAGAATGCGCATATACACATAAACACACAAAATGATTTTTAAGTCTTAAAACCTATTGTGAATTGATCCACTCACAAGTATCACTAGGGTTTTATATTAATGTTCAAAAATAATACCACTTTTTCTAAATATTTTAAATATTTTCCTTTTGGAATATTACTATAAGTATGCTTATGTCTAACAGACATTACAAGAAAGATGTTCTTAACATGCCAATGATTTGAGGTAAATTTGCTTTACAATATGCAATCAACATTCATAGATTTTTGTTTGTTTCTTTGTTTTTTGAAACCAATTCTCTTCATGTAATTCTGGCCATCCTGGAACTAAACTTGCTATATGAATGAGGCTGACCTCGTTTTCATAGAGATTCTTCTTCTATCCCTGGTTCCCAAATGCTGCCCAAATGCTGGGAATAAAAGCATGTGTCATCACACCCAGCAACATTCATAACTTCTAGCAAGAAGTAATAATGTATACCCCAAAACCCTTTTTTATACACTAGACAATTGATTTTTGTCTGAAACTGCAATGTATTAGCCATAGACTATATCCTCAAAATATGTCAAGTCTGTTTATCATCCTTACTGTGTGAATATTATGTAGATAGTATTTAATCCAATTCTATCGATGTGGTGTATAAATGTATAATTTCTCTCTCTATCTCTATCTCTGTGTGTGTGTATGTGTATGTCACATATACACAGAAATCATTATCTCTATCAAAAATTATTTTTTCAGTAATAGATATTTTTCTAGGGTAAGTGGCCTCATCAGCCATGGGCCATGAGAAGTAGACTAGGTTTACCAGGTCAGGCATAATTTCTTTCCTACTGGAAGAATCTTAAGTCTTAATTAGATGGCTGCTCTCTACCCTCAGAATGTAAGTGATACCATTGCACCCTTTATCTGGCTTTTCTAGTTATTGTGGTTGTTCTTAGGCTGTATAGCTTAATGGCTTTTTTCCCCCTTGACAGCTTGCACAGCTCTTTCCTCAGGCAAGTGTCTTCCAGGAAAGTTCTAGTTCAAATAATCCAAAACCTCTGTCTGAAGTGTGTGGTCCCTTTAGAAATAAGGTTTCACCTTCAATTTCCAATATGCAACTAGTGGTAACAGCCACTAATAGTCTGTATTGGGTTGTTTTTTTTTTTTTTTGGATTGTTTGAAGTCATTTTTTCCCTTTTTGCTTTTTTTCCCCGTTTATTTACTTATTAAAGATTTCTGTCTCTTCCCTGCCACCGCCTCCCATTTCCCTCCCCCTCCCCCAATCAAGTTCCCCTCCCTTGTCAGCCCATAGAGCTATCATGGTTCCCTGCCCTGTGGGAAGTCCAAGGACCACCCACCTCCATAATAGTCTGTATTTTTTTAGAGCTTTACTGAACTTTGTATCAACTCAAAGGACATTTACCATCCCTGAAACTGGGTGCTTTGGGGTTTGAGGGTTTTCTTTTCATTAGCTTTTGAACTCTCTCTTTCTCTGTGTCTCTTTATCTCTGTGTCCCTCTCTGTGTGTCTCTCTCTTTGTCTCTCTCTGTCTCTCTCTCTCACACACACACATTATTACACTTAATTTTAAGTAAAAATAAAACATTATGATTCCCTATGGGTTTTACACACATTTTAGGGTTATTTTTCCCTCCTCCTTCCCTCTCCCTCTGTATTTACTGCCCTACCTCCTAGGTAAGTCTTCTGGCATTTTCCCCATCTGTCTTCTACTATTCCCTTCTTAAAGCTCCTTTTCCTTTTACTACATGAGAACTTTTTGCTTTCCTGGCATTTGAAATTACTCCAGATTGTTTATTTACAACTAAATTTAAGAGCAAGGATAATCAAATAAATATAATACATGCAGCATTTTTCTTTCTGGGTCTAGGTTACCTCAATATGGTTCTTTCTAATTCCAACATAATTTATAACCACATGCAGTTATTCCTTTATCCATGTTTCTCTCATATTTCATCAAAGATTTTTTTTTTGTAAAAGATGTAGACCATGACAAAAACCCACAACAGTTCAAAATTCAGAGAACTGACAGTGGGGTGCCTAATACTAATTTATACACCTACAATACAATACCTGAACCTAAAGCTCAGGAAACATTGTGGAAGGAAGGGTAGAAATATTATAAGAACCAGAGCATTAGGGTATCTGCTAAGTAGTGGCATATATATATATATATATATATATATATATATATATATATATATATATATATGAGTTTCACCCATGAATTTTCAACAATACCTGAAAAATACACTAACTGACATATCATGGTGTCAATGTGAATGGAAATGTCACAAGGCATTACCATACATGAAAAGGTATACATAATGACTGCTAAGAGAGGGAGAATCAGTCTGCTCCAGGAAAAAGTCCCCACGTAGGTAATCCAATCTCCAATTGTCAACCCTAAATATATATATATATGAGCAACACCACAGGAACTCAGTAGATTGCATGTGTAAATTTATATCTATATGTATAAGAATAAAAAGAATGAGAGACTGAATTTGAAAAGGAGTGGCAGGTACATGGGAAGATTTGGAGGGAGGAAGAAAAATGGGAATGATTGTAAATACTACACTCATATTGAATTCTCAGAAATACATAAAATATTTCAAAAATCTGTAATTTTATGCAGTTGTACTTCATCCCTAGTTTGTCATGAAGATCTGTGCATTTATCTCCACCCTACACAAAATAAAGCATCACTGAAAACTTGGCTATAAAGCACTAAAAATTTCTGATTATAATTATATTATTATTGACTTGGAGCCTTAACTATCATGTTAATGTTATTTTTCACTGACACTGGAAAATAAAAAAAATAGTGAATTAACTACTCTTTCAGGAACAAAAGTCTTGTTCTCTTGGTAAATAATAGTTCTAAGAATTTGTATATCAGTTTATGATTGTGAAAGTTTTAAAAGGATTCCTAACCTAGTCCACTATAATATCTTGCAAGAATTTTCAACATACTTTATGCAAGACATTATGATGGGATCTAGATTTAGAAACAAGAATTTCAGCCTTCAAATTGCATATGGACTTGTGAGCATGTTATAAGCATAATTTTAGTCATTGTGAATAAATTAAAATTGCTTCATAGAAATTTTCATAAACAACTAAAGGCATAAAAGTTGTGTAACAAGTAAAGGTGTTCAACAGACAAGGCTTATGATGTGGACTGATAAAGAATTCACACATTTTTAATCACAACATTGGCCAGGTTTATAAAGTACATGTAGAGTCATTTAAAGTAAAAATAATACACATAATTTTAAATATGTTGTTTAACTTTACAATTAAAATTACATGTTATGTTACATAAAAATCTATGGACTGGAATATTTGCTTAACAGGTAATGACACTTACCACTAAGTCTGAGGACTTGATTTTGATCCATGGACCCCACACGATGGGAGGAGAGAGCTTACTTATACAAACTGTCCTCTGACCTAAACATACCTGCTGTGACAGGAGTGCACACACACATGCATGCACACACACACAATAAAAATTATAAATCTATTTTGAGTTTAATGTTTGGTCTATATAAAATCTTATAATAAACAGAAAATACCACTATGAACCTGTTTGATTCCTTGCTAAGAAATTTGATAAATTGTTAAGGTCAGGGCAGGTGTGGTGGATTATGCCTTTAATTCTAGGGAGGCTGAGGTAGGCAGATCTCTGTGAGTTTTAGACTAGCCTCTTCTACAGAGTGAATTACAGTCTAGGGCTATGTAGAAAGATAATGTCTTAAAAAAAAGAAAATTGTCAAGGTTAATTTATAATGGTATCCCAGTGAAATTAATTTTATTATTAGAATTACAATTTCAATTGTTGACATTGTATTCTATAACTTCATAGCAGAGAAAAATAGTGTACTTCATTTGATACCTGGATTTATTAAAACATGTTTTCGTGTGCATATACTTTGTCTTGCTAGAAAAAATATAATGAAAAAGAGTAATGAAATTTAACTGTCATCAAATTAGATACACCATTCTCTATCTGCTGGATTATATAAATAGCAATCCCTTGTGTAAGAAATGGCTTTAGTAAACAACCTAGGTGCCCCTTAACCAAAGAATGGATAAATAAAATGTGGTACATTTACACAATGGACACACTGAACAAAAACAATGACATCATGACATTTGCAGGGAAATGGATGGAACTAGAAAACAATCCTGAGTAAGTTAAGCCACACCAGGAAAGACAAACACAGTATGTACTCACTCAAAGGTGGATACTAGATATAAAGAAGAGGATAACCAAGGTACAATCTACAGTCACAGAGAAGCTAGGTAACAAGGAGGACCCTGAGAGAGACACATGGATCACCCTAGGAAGGGGAAAGAGATGAAATCACCTGGGTAAACTGGGGGAGGGGAAAAGTAGAGGGAAGGGGATAGGGGATGAGAACACGTGGCAACCAGATGGTCAAGATGAGGGAGCAATGGAGAGGGAGAACAATGAAAGAGATATCTTGATAGTGTGCCATTATGGGGGCTAGGGAGAAAGCTGGAGCTAGGGAAATCCCCAGGAATTCACAAGGATGATGCCAGCTAAGACTCCTTGCAATAGTGGAGAGGATGCCTAAACTGGCCTTCCCTTGTATTCAGACTGGTGACTATACTAATTGTTATAGAACCTTCATCCAGTAACTGATGGAACCAGATGCAGAGACCCACAGCCAGGCGCCAAACCGATCTCTGGGAGTCCAGTTGTAGAGATGGAGGAGGAATTATATAAGCAAGTGGGAGGTGTCTCAAACTGACCCGAACTTCTGGGAGATTATGGACTCTAGATCGACAGCTATGAAGCCTTCACGGGACTTGAACTAGCCCTCTGCATGTGGGAGGCAGTTGTGTAGCTTGGTCTATCTGAGGGGCCACTGGCAGTGGGACCATGTCTATCCCTGGTGCATGAACCCGAGCTTTTGAGTTGATCCTTTCTACATCTATCAAACCCACAAAAACATAAAATGACTTTTGACTGAGAATAAGATTTATATTGCTTTATCTGCAAACAAGACCTTTTAACAAGTTACTTTTAACTTGTTACATTCATGGCTGCTGTCAAGAAGGGCACTGGGCTATGTTAAATTATTACATTAAACACTGCAGCACTCTCTCACCAGTATTTATTTATTTATTTTGTGGTTTTTCTCACCAGTATTTATGTTAAATTATTACATTAGACACTGCAGCACTCTCTCACCAGTATTTATTTATTTATTTTGTGGTTTTTCTCACCAGTATTTATGTTAAATTATTACATTAGACACTGCAGCACTCTCTCACCAGTATTTATTTATTTATTTTGTGGTTTTTCTCACCAGTATTTATGTTAAATTATTACATTAAACACTGCAGCACTCTCTCACTAGTATTTAGTAGAGGAGCTTCTTTAGCAGTGTTTCTTTCATTTCTATGTTTCAGTAGATTCTAGAATCACAAATAAATTAATTTTGTCTTTGCTTGGTTTTATCGGTTACTCTTGTTGAGTGACATAAAGTTTCCTGCTTTGCCATTTTTTCAATGTAACTATAGGCTCCATGAAAAAAAAATAATAATTGACAAAGATATTGTAAGCAAACTATTTTGGTCAGTGAGATGGCACTTTGGGTAAAGACATTTACCATAACATCTTATGACCTAAGGTCAATCCACTGAATGCACATGGTAGAATATGAGAACCCATTCTCACAAATTGTCCCCTGACATCAACACTTATTCATGTACACACATAATGGATGTCTGTGTGTATCCTTAAAGAGATATTTGTTGATACTTGGTTAATTATTTTTAGAGCTCTCTATCTTTATCAATGACAATATTATTTGGACTATAAAATTCCACCTAAGCTTGTGGTAATAATATTTTAGTAAGGAGCACAATCTCAAACATCATAAACCAAAACAAAACAGTATTTTAATACTTTTTAAATTTTTACATATCTATGGTAATTTCACCCATGCACATTCTTAAAGGAAATCAGATAACAGAATATATTACAGAATATAGAGAAGGTTAAAGAAACTTTTAAGTTTGTCACTTTGTAGCTTGATTCTCAAGAAGTTAAATTTACTATTTCATTCAGTCTTTCCGGGGTATAATATATCAACAGTGCAAAGTAGAGGACTGTAGACACATAGAAGAAAGATCACAGTGCCTGCATTCAAAATATACACATTCATAGTAAGGATAAAACTGCAGCTCATAATGAAACAGCTAATGTATGATACATATTTATTCCTCATGGTTGAGAAGAACTCACCAACTACATATATATTAGAAAAATAAAAAAAAAAACAAATCACTTGCTCCTTTAGGAGAACCTTTTGCTGGTATAATCTTGCCTTCAATTGGTAAGGCCAACGATGTACTAGGACATGTTCTCTTACCAATTTATTTCTGAAGCATAGAAGGTGTGTGTGTGTGTGTGTGTGTGTGTGTGTGTGTGTGTGTGTGTGTCCTGGTGTCTGTGTATCAGTTATACTTCCATATGCCATCATAGAGATGTGTTCTTCATCTTCTAGAAAATGTCATGGCCCGTCTATGCTTCAGAAATAATACTCCATTCTCCCTAGTACATTTTTTCATGTACATGGCATTTTCTAGAAGATGAAGAATGCATCTCTATAATGGCGTACAGAAGGATAACTGATACTCACAAAACACACACACACACCCTGTTTGATCAAGAAGAATGAATAGAAAATTGTCAGTAAATGAGATGTACATGAAAAAATGTACTAGGGAGAATGGAGTATCAAGTACAAGAAAAGTTAGCTGAGAAGGAAATTTCACAGACACTTCAGCAGTCAGTGATGAAAATTATTTGTAAGAAGTGGCAATATCTATGCATGACTGTGCTTGCCTGTTACCCTAGTGCTCAAGCAGCTAAGGTATATTGTTAATTTGAGGCCCACCAGGGATACCTAATGTAGCCCTTTCTCAAGCAAACTAAAAAGATGAGAAGAAAAATTGGTTTCAATAATAAGATAAGAGGATATTAAGATGGGCAATGATTTACAAATAGTGTTTTATTGAAGGTGCTTATTCAGTGGAAGGTAATGAGCATGGCTTAATTTGTTCCATTCTTCATTTCAGAGACTCTGAAGGCAATGTTGAGAATATATTAAAAGTTGGAGAGGAAATAAATGCAGAGACCCACAGACAATGTGCGCAGAGAGTGAGAGACCTTGGAACCCTCACCCCTAAAGGGGATGTTTCCATCAGTTCTCCTTGAGGATCAGCAGAAGTCAAAACAGAAAAAGTGTAAGAGCCAGAGGGAATGGAGGACACCAATGAAACAAAGTCCTCTAACCCAACAGGATCGATACACATATGAACCCACATAGGCTGAGGTAGGCAGCATGCCCAGGGCCTGCATGGGTCTGAACCAGATGGAATTCTGGAGTTGAAGGGAGGAGTGAATATGTGGCCACATCCCAAACCCAGAAACTATATCCAACTGATAACCACTTGCAAAAGAAAATATAATTTTCTCAAAGGAAGTCTCGCTGGGGAAACAAACTATTCTTAAGCATAGTCCACATGGGCAGCATTAGATACCCCCTCAAAAAAACCCTAATTTAATAACATTTCTGGAGGTTCCTTTCAGGGTGCTCTCTCTCTCTCTCTCTCTCTCTCTCTCTCTCTCTCTCTCTCTCTCTCTCTCTCTCTCTCTCTCTCTCTCTCCTAGACAAGTCTTCTCTGTGTAGCCCTGGCTGTCCTGGAACTCGTCAATAGACCAGGCTGGATTTGATCTCAGATCAGATCTGCCTGACTCTGCCTGCTGAGTGCTGTGATTAAACATGTGCACCAACACCTACACCAACACCACAAAGATTTCTCTGTCTCTTTCTTTCTCCCTAACAGGTCCTTTGCATAGCATTGTTTCTAGTTTTTATGGAATTCCTGAGTTTGGGTCTCTGTGTCTATCTGTTTCTTGTGCCTTTCCTTGGGCTCTTTTCCTTCTGTTTGTTTTTGTTCTTATTTTATTTTCTTATTAAAGCTTAGAAGCCTGTTTGTTTTCTGAGAGACAAAAAGTGGAGGAGAGACTGGAAGAAGTAAGGTGAGGGGAAACTGTAATCTGAATATAGTATATGAAAATAAATCTATCTTCAACAAAAGTAAAAAACAAGACTTTGATACCGGAATCTCTTCTCGTACTTCCTTGTACTTTGTATAATATGGGGTATAGTTAAAAGACTTTGTATAATATGGGGTATAGTTCTGTACAGGGAAAGCTTACTTTCTATGTATACTGTTAGTATTAAGTCATTTAAATCCATTAAGAAGGAGTTGGAGACAAAAAGCAATAAGGATAACTGCCTGAGATCTTAATATCTATTCTGTACTGCACCCAGGTTTTCTGATGAAGACTACAGAGCAGCCAAAATTTAATTACTACCAGTTTCAACAGAAAGAATAATGTAAAGATCGTAAGAAGAGGTGGCAAGAATGAAGCTAGGAGATGAAAGAAGAAAAAAATAAAAAGATATACTGGCTTCATGGGATCCTATTCTCTTTGGATGTAAACCTTGCTCACCCTAGACATAGTAGGGAGTGTCTTGGACTTTCCCCAGGGTGGGGTGCATAGCACTTCCTTAGGGTTGGAGGGGTGAGGGGAGGGTCTGTGGAGGAAGAGGGAGGGGACTGAGAGGAGGGGAGGGAGTGGGAATTTGGATTGGTATTTTTTTAAGTAATAAAAAAGGGAAAAGGGGGGAAGTGCTGTGGGACACTGGTCTATACACTGTCAATTGTATTTTAATAAATTCTGATTGGACAGTAGCCAGGAAGGAAGTAGAGGTGTGGCAATGAGAACAGGAGAATTCTGGAAAAAGGATGCAGTCCACAGTCATGAGCCAGCCATAGAAGAAGCAAGACGTGACTGCCTCGCTGAATAAGGTACGGAGCCATGTGGCTAACATAGACAAGAATAATGGGCTAATGTAAGTTATAATAATTAGTAAATAAGAAGTCTGAGCTAATGGGCCAATCAGTTAATAACTAATGTAAAAAAAAGAAAGAAAAAGAGGAGAGAAATGTAAAGATGAATGAAAATGTAAAAAATCAGTATTAATGATGGTTTAATAGAGTTAATGCTCCCAAAAGATATAAATAAATTTTAATTTACATATAGAGAAAATTGATGGCAAAGTTTTAGCTAGAAAAAAAATTTAAGTACTACAGTGGTGAAGGCAAATAAAAGTGTTAATATCCTTGCTACAGAGAACTCTATTTGTACAGCAATTTCTAGAAAACCCATTTTTTTCCTGGTCAAGTTTATCACATAGTTTTGGGAAAGTCACTAAACATCTTGAAAGATTAATTGCCTCTTTTTAGGTATGTAGCTTTACATTTTATAATTACAATTTAGTTATCATTTACCTATTTAGTCATCAAAAATTCAAACAAGTTAGTTAAAAGCCTGCTAATATTTAGATTCAAGATATTAAAGTAAGTAAAATTTTAGATAAATAATGTAACATGTAAGTTACCTAAGTCAATTCTAATAAAAATATTGAAGTCATGTGTATGTAGAGAACATCATAACACAGACAAGGTTACACAGCTAATTAATACAAAAAGTTGTTAGAATTTTTATGCCAATTAAGTATTTGTTTTCATCCTTTTGGGGTCTTTAATAACTGATCTTCTGGCAAAGTTACATTCAGCCTTGCTATTTCAAACTGAAACTAACTAGATATATACAATAAAAATATCCTTGGTATTTTGCATGATATTTCTGGAACACATATTAATATTCACATTTCAGCGTGTCTCCTTGAATATGAAACAAATGGAAGAAAGAACCTTGTTCACAAAAATGTAATGTTGGCTCACAATGATACATTTGTTCTGTATGTCAGAGAATTTCGCTGTTTTCAAGGACACATGTGGAGTTTAAGGATTTTTTTTCTACTTTCCAACAAAATTTCATTGCATTTCAATTCCTTTCCTGGCATGATTTAATTTTAAGAAGAAATTAGGGTAGTAGAAGCACACATTATTTCCAAATAATTATATTGTTAAGATATAATTCATTCCTATTTATGTTTTATTGTTACTATGGGGAAAGAGTATGTCTTCTTTTTCCAAAAGTATCATTAACTCCAATGTTTATTAAAAAATATAGTACTGCATAAATACTGATGAAATGGCTCAGTTAGTAAAGGAGATTCCTATCAAGCCTAAATATCTGAGTTCAACCTCTGGAAACCACACAAGGCAGAAGTAGGGCACCTACTCCAGCAAGTTGTCCTATGATGAATGTGTGCACACATGAACATAGATACGCACAAAAATAAATATTGAGAAGAGACAACTTAATAAGGTAAAAGGGTGATTTTAATTGTGGTGGTTTGAAAGAAAATGGCCCCCAAAGGAGTGACAGTAGTAGAAAGTGTGGCCTTGTTGTGGTAGGTATGATCTTGTAGGAAAACATGTGATATGTGGAGGTGGGTTTTTGAGGGCTCCAATGCCTAAGCCACACCCAGTGTCTTAGATCACTTCCTGTTGCCTACATGTCAAGATGTAGAACTGTCAGCTACTTCTCCAGCACCACATCTGTCTGCATACCACCATGTGGCAACAAGATGATAATGCAAGCCGATCTGAAAATGCAAGCCACTCCAACTAAATATTTTTCCTTTATAATAATTGTCATGGTCATGGTATCTCTTCACAGCAATAGAAACCTTAGCTAAAGACATTTGGGGATAATTTTCAAGATATTATAGTCTTCAGAATGAAGACCCAAAGACAAAGGGTGAACTGCCCATTATTTGCTTATGTTTCTTCAATTATTAGTCTTCATGTCTAAAAAAAAATGATTGGACAAAAGTACTTTACCTAATAGTTGCAAACTGAGGTCTGGGTTCATCAAGGTCCGTGAGTTCAGACTTTTCTTGGCCTCTCTGTGCCTTATCCTCACCTTCCAATACAAGATTAAATTTTCTTTAGAAGAGGTCTTATGCTGCACACTGGGAGTTTGGATTCTGTAATCATGGAAGTATTCTTTAAGCAAATGTTACTAAAAGATTATGAAATCCAGAGGCAACTGAAATGAATACAGTTGTGAATCCAAATTTAAGAAAATCTAGGAAGTCTCATTCTGTACAACCAGGCTGCCTGTGAGCTATATTATAAAAAAAAAGAAAAAAATTGGGAGGATCATAATGAAGGTAGAAGTGCAAATCTAGGTATTTATTCTTAGTATTGTTCTTTTGAAATTTCTCTCATTTCACTTTTTATTTAGAATATAACTACTTTCACTATTTTTTAAAAAATAGACTGTTTACTTAAATATATTTATGAAATAATCTCTATAGTACAGAGACCATTGTTTGAAATTGTGGACCACTTCAAGTAAATTTTCACTCCTCTTAAAATATTGATCTGATTTCCAATCTTTGTTAGTGGCTATTTACATGCCTGTCATACGAACCTACAGATACATGATTTTCCACAGTAAACATGATGGAAAGTTCCCAGTTTTACATTGTTTGTCTTCCTTCACTAGTATTACCCTAACTTTTTGTGTCATAATCTACCTTTTTTAGAAGAACAGAGGATTTTTGAAATACAGATGAAAATTTGGAAAGGTCTACTCTGAAAGTATATATGTATACTATTTAAATGGATCTCTTAAGTGTTTGGTTAGTGGCAAAAGGCTCAGTGCTTAATTTATATTATCCCATGTAGTCTTTATAATATTCTTACTATCACTTCAATTTTTACATATAGGTATGTTTAAAATGTTTTTATAAGACAACTATAAAATATATAATTATAGAGCCAAAAATACAATAAAACTACCCTTTAGCTTTTATCCAATTTTACTAGTATATGATCAAACATTTTATCATGATGATTTCTAGATAAGATACAGTTAGCATGATTTTATTCTAATATATTTAAGTATTCTAAAATATTAAAGACTTTTAAATTTATCCAAGTATCTAAAATAGCCTCTTTTGGCAGGATTGCTCCTTCATAGCATCTGAATGTGCTAATGTTTTTTTTATCTTATATGAGATTTCCTACTTATTTACTTTCTAACCTCTTCTTCCTTCTCCTTCATTCCTTCTCCTTTTTTGGGGGGGGGGGTATATCTCAGAATTTATTTTACTATCTCTGCATCCTCATTATAAAACTTCTGGGTCCTTGGTTGTCCTTATTTCTCCAAGACTATGTATGGATCAGTTTTAACATCCATTCATTTGCATTTCAGTAAAGAGTGGAAGGAATTTAATATGTTCTATTACTATATATTAGCTCCCCAAATCTTTTATTTTTATTTTTTTTATTGAAAAAAAATTTCTGCCTCCTCCAAGCCTCCCACTCCTCTCCCCCTCCCCCCACTCCTCTCCCCCTCCCCCCACTCCTCTCCCCCTCCCTCTCCACTCTGAAGAGCAGTCAGGGTTCCCTGCCCTGTGGAAAGTCCAAAGTCCTCCCCCCTCCATCCTGGTCTAGGAAGGTGAACATCCAAACTGGGTAGGCTCCCAAAAAGCCAGAACATGAAGTAGGATCAAAACCCAGTGCAATTGTCCTTGGATTCTCAGCAGCCCTCATTGTCCACCATATTCAGATGGTCAGATGTACTCACTCATAATTGGGTTCTAGCCATAAATAAAGGTCAGTGAGTCTATAATTTGATATCCTAAAGAAGCTAGATAAGAAGGTGAACCCAAAGAAAAACATATAGCTATCCTCCTGGGTATGGGAAGTAGACAAGATTGCTGGGCAAAAAATCAGGATCTTGGGGGTGGGGTGAGGTGGGGGAAAGGGGAGATGGGGAGAGAAAAGTGAGAAGGGTAGGATGGGGAGAACTTGGGGAAACGGGATGATTGGGATAAAGGAAGGTTGGATAGGGGAGCAGGGAAGCACATATCTTATTTAAGGGAGCCATCTTAGGGTTGGCAAGAGACTTGGACCTAGAGGGGCTCCCAGGTGCCCAAGACGAGGTCCCCAGTTAGTTCCTAGGGCAGCTGAGGATAGGGAACCTGAAATGATCCTATCCTATAGCCATACTGATGAATATCTTGCATATCACCATAGAATCTTCATCTGGCAATGGATGGAGACAGAGACAGATATCCACACTGGAGCACTGGACTGAGCTCCCAAGGTCCCAATGAGGAGCAGAAGGAGGGATAACATGAGCAAAGAAGTCAGGACCACAAGAGGTGCACCCACCCACGGAGACAGTGGGGCTCATCTATCAGGAGCTCACCAAGGCCAGCAGGACTCTGACTGTAAAAGCATGGCATAAAACCTTCTCCTTTTAAATTCATTTTCATTTGTCAAATTCTGTTCTCTAAGTTATATTAGATATTAGAATTACTAATTCCTCCTTAGCTATGAAACATGTGAAAATATCTAATTATTACACATATAGACTTCAGCAATAGGGTTTAGAACAGAGTCTTTCTGACCCTCACATCTATACACCCTTCAAAATGAGCCAAATCTTGTCTTGTTCCCACATGCAGTGTTCTGGCTTAGTCTGGCCAACCCTGCCTACACTACTACCAACCTATGGGCTTCTACCAGGACCCACACAGTCTACCCATTAACACACAAAACTCTCCCAAGATATATCAAACCTCTCAACCCAAGCAGATCTACAACTATTCTCCAGGCTTGGACCATGATGAACATCCTGAATACCAGCCCAATACTTTCTTCCTACGTGACTTCATTCTTCCTAAGACATTTCAATCCCCCAGGCCCAACCCACCAGCACATCTTATTATGATCAAAGCTACTCTGCCCATATCCAACATATAAATAACAGAATAAGTCCACTTGTCCAGACCTCAAAACTATATGAAAGATCAAGCCATTTAGCTCCTTCTAGAACCTACTACTCCTACAAAAGAACTAAAGGAAAATAAATGCCTGAGTGGTGCCCATAAAACACAAACATAAGACTGATAGAAATGATAACAATAATCCAGAACTTGTAAATGGAATGCAAGAAAGATAAACATTGAAGAAACTCAAGATGAAATGAAGATGTAATTGGAAAATCCAGTAACAAAACTTGATAAACAAAATAAGTACTTTACAATAGAACAAATAAGGTAGAAGAGAGACCATCAAGACTAAGCAATAAATCACAGGACCTAGACTATATGCGAACAATATGAAAACATTTAAAGAAACACACAAGAAAGAAATATATAGGAAACGTGGAACACCATGAATAGATGAAATTTTTGAATTATAGGCATTGGTAAGAGACAGAAATCCCTAGTTCAGCTTGAAGGGTCAAAGACATCACAAGAAAACTCACATAAACAACAAACCTGGGCTCAAAGGCATACACAGAGTCTGAACTAATAACCATGGAGTCTGCATGGGACTAATCTAGACCCTCTACATATATATGTGACACTTATTTAGCTTGGTCCATTTGTGGGACTCCTATTAGTGGCAGCAGGGGCTGTCTCTAATACTATGGCTGGTTTTGGGGAATCTTGTCTTAATATAGAGGAGGTGATTAGTCCTACTGCAACTTGATATGCCATGTTATGTTGATATCCATGGGAGGCCCGCTCCTTTTTGAACAGAAACAGGAGGAGTGGATTGGGGGAGGTGGCAGTAGAAATGGGAGAAGAGGAGGGAGAAAAATTGAAGTTGGGATACAAGATAAATTATTTAATTTTACAGAAAGAGTACCAAGTTAATGGCATAGACTAAGTTCTTCAAAAAGTTCGTAGAAGAAAACTCCCCAAAATAAGGATACAAAAGCACCCAGATCACCAAAAACGCTAGACCAGAAAAGTTAATCCCCATAGAATATCATGATTAAAACACCAAGTATACAGAACAAAGTAAGTGCAACAAAGTTTGAATTTTAAAAAAAGCATGTCATATATAAAGCAAAGCCCATAAGAATAACAGCCGATTTCCCTACATTAATCTTGAAAGGCAGAAGAACGTAGAGCAATGCATTCCAATCCTAAAAGACTCTGACAGCCAGTCTAGACTAATGCAACAATTATGTCTTATAGTTGAAGGAGAAAAGAAAAATTAGCCTAAAAATTATATCCAACAAACCAAACCTAAACACAGGAAGCAATAGAAAGAATGAGCACAGTCAAGAGACTGTGGAAAGAAAAATGAAGTCATAATAACTAAAACACAAAAGCACCACTGAGTATACAAGCAGCACCAAAAAGTAACAATGTGGTGTCTGCAATTAACTCATACACTTCAATAATGATTTTTAAAATAAATGACCGCAATTTCAAAAGACAAGCTGGCCGAATGGATGAAAAAACACAAAATCTATCCATCTGTTGTCTACAAGAACTAAACCTTAGCTTTAAAGATGTGTCATGTATTTGTAAGAAAACACATTAAAGCATTGTATCATATAGATACAGAATTCACTGCTCCTATCTCTATGTAACAAAAAGTTTTAAAATTGATTGATAAAAGAAAACATTCTTATTTTCCATGTCTAAAAATTGATTCAACTTTTCCGTGAACAACAAAAGTGATTCACCACCAACCTTGAAACTGATGTGGGAAACATAGGAGAACGAGGAGCTCACTGCAACTGTTCCACATCAGCGAGTGTGAGATGGCTCTCCAATAGCCAAGAGATAAGTTGGAGAAGAAAGTGCTTGGGGATTGATGAATTTGGACTTTTTCTTTGAATATGAAAGTGAATTTTAAAACTCTAGGCACTATTAGATCCTTCTTAGAGTCATTTCTATCTCTGAGTCTTGTGATATGTTGTAAGCTATATTAAAATTTGCATCCATGATATAGTGACTCTGTGTGAAATGACATATGTCTGAAGCAAAACAATCATTTTGAATATGTGGGATAAAGACCTCAAATAACTGCCAAATAAGAAAGGTTGTTTGTTTTTCAGTATTAGAAACTGCCTCTTTTCATAGATACTCAACTGAAAGAATACAAAACAGTAGCTACCATGTGAGTTCATGTATAGTTATCCATCCATTGTTTTACTGAATTTACTATTCAAAAGCTTACTTATACAGGCTTCAATTTTTTTCTTCATTATTTCCTTGACCCATTGGTTATTCATGTGAGTATTGCTTATTTTTTATGTGTTTGTTGGCTTTCTGAAATTAGTGTTGCTGTTGAATTCTAATTTTAAGCCATGGTGATCTAACAAGATACATGGGGATAATCCAATTTCTTCATATCTGTTGAGGTTTGCTTTGTTACCAAGTATGTAGTCAATTTTTGAGAAGGTTCCATGGTGTGCTGAGAAGTTATGTTCATTTATGTTTGAATGGAATGTTCTATAGATGTCTGTTATGACCATTTGACTCAAAACAACTCTTAGTTCCCTTATTTCTCTGTTAAGTTCCTATCTGGAAGACCTGTCTAGTGGTGAGTGTGGGTTCTTTGAGTCTTCCACTATTAGTGTGTGGGTATTAATGTGTGATTTAAGCTTGAGTAGTGTATAAGATATGAGGGTGCCTTTGTATTTGGGACATAGATGCTCAGAATTGATATTTTCTCTTGGTGGACTTTTCCTGTGACAATTATGAAATGTCCTTCTTTGTCTCTTTTGATTGATTTTAGTTTGAAGTCTATTTTGTTGGATATTAGGATAGCTACACCAGCTTGTTTCTTAGGTCTATTTGATTTGAAATTTTCCCATCCCCTTACTATGAGATGATGTCAGTCTTTTAGTTGAGGTATGTTTTTTGTATGTAGCAGAATAATGGATTCTGTTTTCATATCCAATCTGTTAGCCTTTGTCTTTTTATAGGTGAGCTGAGTTCATTTATATATGATTTCTAGTTCCTGTTTTGTTTTGTTTTAGTTTTCATTGTTGGTGATATTATTGTGTGCGTTTTCCCCTTCTTTGGGATTTTCTGCTGTAAGATTGTCTATTGTCTGTGTTATTGGGGATGTAGATAAATTCCTTGGTTTGGAACTTTCCTTCTAGTACTTTGTGTAGTACTGAGTTTGTGGCTGGGTATTGGTTAAGTCTTGTTCTGTCATGGAATATCTTGGTTTTTTCTCTCTACGGTGATTGAAAGGTTTGCTGGGTATAACAGTGTGGGCTGGCATCTATGTTTGTTTAATGTCTGCATAACACTTGACCAGGAACTTCGGGATTTCATTCCTTCCATTGAGAGGTCTTGTGTAATTTTGATATATCTGCCTTTATAAGTTACTTGGCCTTTTCCCTTTGCAGCTCTTAATAATCTTTCTTTATTCTGTATGTTTAGTGTCTTGATTCTTATGTGGCAAAGAGACTTTTTATTACAATCTTAAATACATATAAATCAAGAGAGACACCTCATGCCCTATTTCATGTTGCATCTTCACTAATTATACTAGTTTTAAGTTCTAGATCTTATGCCTTTGGAGAATGTAAAAATATGTACAAATTTCAAATCAATTGTTTTAATTTAATAAATTATGCATATAATACTTTTTAAATATCTGGGCAGATTTGAGTTTCCTATACATTTAAAACAATGATAAATCAATGAAAATTGGTGATGTATAGACATATTATTAAATAATATAAACCATCTAGAGAGCATTTGACAAATACATAAAGAATGTATAGATTATCCTGAAATATCACATCATTTTATATGAGGAGGACATTGAGCCTTTGATGATTTTAATATCTGCCAGGGTTCCAGAATGAGTTCTCAGAAACTGCGGGATAACTGTAATGATTTCTGCAGTCGTTTGAAGAATATGATATTGTGTTTTTACTATTATCTTCCTCAGTTGGTGATATTTTATTGGCTTCTACTTGGCCATTCTCCACAGAAATAACTTTATAGGTCATGGAAACAATATGTGGATTCTGCCACATATAACTAAATCCATTATGCATTCCTAAACTAGAGAGCAGCTATAAGACTGACTGAAGGCACAGCACACATATTGTGAGAGAACTACACTAAACTTCCATTGATCACATGACATTTATAAGTTTTGGCTCTAAGAAGTGCATCACATACACATTTTGAAACTATCTCAGTCAAGAACCAGTAATCTTTGAAAAATATTATTATCTCCTTACCTTTAACGAAATTACGTTGGTAAGGAATCTATTTCTCTTAGGGAAAAGCTAGGAAATTAAATAATTGTGAATTTTCGCATCAAATCTAGGGTCTTCCATAAAGGCCATGGCTCTCCATTCAAGGTATTCTGGTTCAAAAATGGGGCTCATGTTTAATATTTAATTGAGTGGCCATAACTTTCAAGCAAAAAGTTTTAAACCATGAAAAGATTGGTCTAATTTAATGGCTCTCAACTTATTGGTTGTGACCCCTTTGGGGGTCAAAAGAACCTTTCACAGAGGTTGCCTAAGACCATTAGAAAACATGGATATTTATATTATGATTCATAACATTAGCAAAATTAGAATTATGAAGTAACAGTGAAAATAATTTTATGATTTAGGGTCACCACAACATGAAGTATTAAACACTTTAAAATATTAGGAAGGTTGAGAACAATTGGTCTAACTTGAACCAGTGAAGAGATTATAGACGTTTTAATGTCATAGATATATTTGAGTTGAGTATTCTGGTTGTTTTGTTTACAATGAAGGTAACAAAACTGGCCTTACCCTTTTTACTTGAATGCTACAACTTGGTCTCTACCTCTCTGATATCTAATTAATCTCATTTTATTTATGCATCCCGGTTTGAAGACAACAATCCATACATGGTTTCTGACCTTACACAAGTGTAATCATAGAGCTACTCTATGCCAGAACACTACCACAAATCTACTCCCAATAATTTCAGTGAATATTCTATTTCATATATCTTACGGGTAGGGGTAAGTCTTAAATGACAGATATACTAAAATATTCCATTCGTTCAATGCTTATGACTTTGTTCTACATAAAGCCAGTGCACGCGGTAATTTAGCAGTCTTAATATAGGCCATCATTTGATATTTTTCACTTAGAAAATCAAACCGCTAAAACCCTTTATACCATTAGGAGTAGCAACACTAGAGGTGCTTTGTGGGTCTATATAAATGCATTTAGCTTGATCCAATTTTATGCTTTTATTCAATTTTAACCTATTCTATTAACATCTAGTCTCAAAAACTTTTCCAAATTTCTTTCTTTATAATATGAATACCCAAGTAATAATTTTTAAATATAATATTCAATTCTACAATATTTCACTTTATATATCCCTTTCCCTCTTTCATATTAAAATAAAGTTATAAAAGTTTTATTCTATTTTTTTTTTGACTTAAGATAATAGAAATAAAGCCGGGCGGTGGTGGCGCACGCCTTTAATCCCAGCACTCGGGGGGCAGAGGCAGGCGGATCTCTGTGAGTTCGAGACCAGCCTGGTCTACAAGAGCTAGTTCCAGGACAGGCTCCAAAACCACAGAGAAACCCTGTCTCAAAAAACCAAAAAAAAAAAAAAAGATAATAGAAATAGCTTACTCTGTTTTTATATTTCAATTTAATACAAAATTAAATACATTCCAGGGCAGTGGTACCATATAAGCCAGGTGGATTTCTGTGATTTCAAGGCCACCCTGGTCTACAGAGCTAGTTCCAGGACAGCCAGAGCTGTTACATAGAGAAACCCTGTCTCAAAAAAATGTAAAAAGTGGTGCTTGCTGTTAATCCCAGCACTCCAGAGGCAGATCTCTGTGATTTAGAGGCCAACCTGGTCTACAAGAGAAAGTTCTAGGACAGACAGGGATGTTAAACAGAGAAACCCTGTCTTGAAAAACAAAACAAAACAAAAGAACAAAAAATACAGGTTCATCTTTTAATTACTAAATTTATTAAATATATTATTTGGTATATTTTAGTAGTTTGCATAATTTTACTACTTAGTTTCATGTGACCTGCACAGATTGTCACCAGAGCTGGATATTATTGGAATTCTAAATAAATAGGGATGAGGGCTAAAAATAATTAAATGAAAGGTTTCAGAATTTCAAAAATGTACTTAAAAATTCATTTCAGTTCTTTGGTTTACTTAAAGATGAATGTCGTTTTAAAGATCTTTGGAGGACTTGTGCAAGGCTTTCTTTAAAATAAAACTATAATCTACCTCCATTAATTTACTTCCTACTTGACAAGTTTACAGCTTTTAATATCATGTAGATCACCTGATTATTATAATTTCAAATACTAATTTTATTTTATTTTTTTATTTTTATTTTTGTTTTGTTTTGTTTTGTTTTTCGAGACAGAGTTTCTCTGTGGCTTTGGAGCCTTCCTGGAACTAGCTCTGAAGATCAGGCTGGTCTCGAACTCACAGAGATCTGCCTACCTCTGCCTCCCGAGTGCTGGGATTAAAAGTAGGCAGACAATATATGAACACGTATTCACTATAAGAATATTAGCTAGCAAGGTATGATAAATGGTTTCCTAGCACTAAGATTAGCATTCCACATGTAACAGGAGTACACTTCCAATCAGTACCCCAAAAGCCTTACTTTTGTAGATGATCATCTCACATGTTTGATTTTATGATTTGTACATCAAGAAAACATAGTTTTTACAGGAAGATATTGTAATAGGATGTCCCAGATCTTGTTACCCTTCTGAAGTACTGACTCTACAAAATTATAAGAATTTTAATACCTTCATGAGAACTCACGAAACAACAGGTTTCATTACCCAAGGTGAGCAAAACAGTGCAACAATCTGGGTAAAATGCAAGTTTTCTTTAACAGTGACCATCCCAGTTTCAAGATGGACTACTGTTGGGAACAGTGAGACCCCAGATCCTGAATTTCTTGTAATCCCCGGATCTGAGTGCCTACAGCTGCTCTGAGCACAAGACCTTCAGCAGTTCCTGATGGCAGGAGAGTGGTTTCTGGTGGGTTTCCTGGGGCGTGGCTATCTTTATATAATCTGCCCCAGAACGCAATAAAAGGAACATTCTTGGGGAATTCAAGGATGACCCCTGTCGCTGTCTCTCTTTCACGGGGGCTGTCGCAGACACAGGGGTGCGGTGTGCGGTAATTACCCAGTTCACGAAGCTTCAGGCAAGGGAGCTGGAGGTTAAAATACACAGACACACACAGACATGCATTGAAGCCCTTGGCTTGATGTTGTGGAATATTACTTTAACTATGTAAAGGTGTGTGGCTTTTGTTTATGCTGTATTTGTCTAATTATGTAAAGATGTGCTGTTGTTTCACCTTGTCTGTCTGAGGAACTTGATTTTTCTAATAAAAACGTGGTTGGCCAATAGCTAGCTAGGCAGTAGAGCGATAGGCGGGGCTGAGAGGCAGAGAGTATAAATACCGGCGAAATCTAGGCTCAAGGAACAAGAGAGAAGAACTAGGGAGAAGGAAGACCTCCTCACCGCCAGAAGCCAGGCGGCCTCCAACCAGCCAGACCCGGAGGAAACCGGTAAGTAAGCTACAGAGAATGAAGGAAAGGTTCATTTTTGACCTGAGGCAAAAGGTAGATAAGAAGAAAGGTAAGGCTAAGATAAGGCTGAGCATTCCTAACTAATAACAAGTCTCCATATCAGGACTTGGGAGTTGGTGGCCTGCTAGAGTTTGATCCCTAGCACTAGAGGCAGAGTAAAGTATACCTGTATTTCCAGCACTCTGGAAATGGAGGTAGGAGGTCAGAAATCTAACATTATTCTCAGTTAAAGTTCAAGGCTCACTGCAATACATCTGGGAATCCTTATCCCTGCCCCACAAGAAGAAGGAATCTGTCATGTCAGTCATATGACAACCCAGTAATCCGATTTGAGGACAAAATACTAAATATTAAAATGCCAAGGGTTTGCTTATTTTCAAAAGGAAACAGGTTTATTTGAAGGCTGAAACTACAAGATCAGCTTTTTTTTCATTTGTTTCTCCTCTGTTGAGTACACCTTTAGCTGCTTCATAACCTCCTGCCATGTGGTGGTAAGGCTGGGATAATAACAGGAGGGAGAAAACAAAAAATAAGAAAGGAATTCAGGAGTCAGGCTTTCTCTAACAGTGCACCACCAAGTGAGCTAAATGGAGTTTGACAAGTATTACACATGATGGTCCCAAAAAGGTGACCCACTTGACACAGTCACCTTGTAGTTTTCTCTACTACTAATGTTTTCACTACCTATCAACATCCCCACACTGAAAACCAAGGTTCCAACATATGAACCTTGAGAGACTTCACTCAAATTATATCCAGTCCATAGCATAAGATAATCATAAAGAGGCAACTGCTGAAAGAGCCCACTCATACATAGTATCTACATTAACTAAATTCATAGAAAGAAAAGGGGGAATGAGGTTTATCTAGGTGTAGAGAAGAGGAAAGCAGTAATTGTTCAGTATGTGTATAGTTTTAGTCATGCAAGATGAATATATTCTCAATACAGAATTACCATGATGTGTCTGTTATTAATATTGTGACATTTTTAAAAAGGTGCATATCAACTTCAAAATTATTATGATGGTATTTTATAGTATATTTTAATAACAAAAATGGTTTGATTTGTGTTGAAAACATATAAACATACTTCCTTGATGTTCCTTAATCGTAGTAGTTGCTGATTTATTATATAGACTGTTGTCCACTGGCTTTCTCTTTTTGTCAGATCTCACAGATTCTGACTCCACTACAACCCCTTTCCAGCTTGGGCTTACATTTTCTATTCGACCTGCATTCCTCTCTGAAAGCGGTGGAATTCAGAGGGTATACTTTAAGCCTGATCCCACAGTCTCAGAAAGTGCTCCTGTCTGATTCAGCCAAGGCCTTACAGGAATTGTGCAGGTTTTTTACATCTTCCTTTGCTAAAATCTGCTTCCCTCAACTTCCTTTATAGACAATGATCTGTCTCTCCTAAAAACAATTCTTTTTTACAAATTTAGAGAAATTTTTGAGCTTACGTAGAGGATCACGGTTGAGGAAAGAAGTCAAAACTTCCCATATTACTGTCAAACTCTCCTGTGCATGAAGGAACATAATAGAGTCTCTCTAGAACAGGGGGATTCAACATGGGATCACCAGTGTGTAAAATACAAAACCCACTTTGATTGTGAACCTGGAGTTTTTAGAGTTAAGCACACAAAAGAAGAATAAAAATGGTTCCATAGCAGTGGTAATCTAGACATTTGCTTTCTACACAAATTGAAGAAAGCACAAAAACAATCTTTAACTATTGTTTACTTGGGCTCTCTAGGTGATTAGAACAAAGGATATGGAAATTATATTTAAAATTTATTAATATATAAAATACAATTATAAAGTATAATAAATATATATTATATTTGATATATAAACACTTTTAATTGAGGATCTTCATTTTTAATCTTTTGTTTTCTGGGAGCAGGGTCTCCCTATATAGCACTGACTGTGCTGGATCCTCACTAAATAGATAAGCAAGCCTTGAACTCACAGAGATCCACCAATGCTTGTATTACAAGATTGCACTGCCATGTTTGGCACATGTTTTAAAATAATAAAAACAGCCAAGTTACCCCTGAAATACTGATATCCTACTAGTCAGTCTTAAGGCTTTCAAGTTAAGGTAGACCCAGAAAAACCAGTCTTTCACTGGAAGCAATGATCAGTAGTTACTTAGCCCACAGGCAGAGTCCCCTATTCCTTGATGAAAGCTTGGAAAAACTGGTCCTGCTGGGAGGGGGAGAGGGGTAGGGGAGTGGGGGGAGGGAAATGGGAAACAGGAAAAAGGCAGAATTTTTTTTTTGCAACAACTAAAAAAAACCAAACAAACAAAAAAAAAAAGAATCTGAAGCAGCAACAACAGAGTAAATCAACCCAGCCACAATGAGCCAAACAAGCAAATGATTAGGCTAAATATTCTTCTGATACCCCCTTTTTTTCTGGGCTGCCACCTGAAGGTGCAGCCCACAACTGAGGTGGCCTTTCAAAAGCCAATTAAGGCAATCAGGATACTTTTTCAGGTGTGGCTCCCTACTCATGTATTTTTAATTTGTAGCAAGTTAACTGTAAAACCAACCACAATTACCACTCAAGATTGAACGTACCTGACTGACGTACCTGATGATAGCTATAAAGCAGTACTTTCTGGTTATTCAGATGTCTCTTGAATTAGAATGGCAAACTGTCCATTGATCTACCCATTTCTGATTCTAAGTACGTAACCCTAACTTCCAAACACCTTTCATCTGCTGTGTGTTATCCCCAGTTCTAACAGAACTTCAGATAGAGCAGATAAGTGCAGGTAAGTATGTGAAAAGTAACTAGGAAAAGATAAAGTGCTGTAAAAGCCCACAAAACAGACTACCAACCTGAAGTTAGCAGAGGCACACACTACCACTGTAACAATTAGAAATAAAAAGGAGTTACTAAGAATTATTATGGAAAAAAATAATGGAAAGTGGATACTAATGATAATGTGGAACACCTATACTGTTTTGAATGTAAAGAGGACAGAAAATCATAATCAATCCAGGTAACTAGTTCCCTGTACATTCATAAATCAGTCTTTGTTGCTTGCTCTACACAATTTGAACAAAAATTTTTGCAGAAATAATTTAACCCTAGAAAATGAAAGATACATTCTTGCTTTATCTACTATGTAATTCAAAATAATATGAAGTTTTAATGTTGGTGTTATTAACGGACTATTTCTTTTATCTTGTTTGTAATAAAATGTCATAAGTATCCCGTTCCCAAATATAACTCTTAAAGTGTTACCCAAAACTACAAACTGTATAAATTTATTGAAATCACCTTGCAATATGATTATTTCATACTCTCTTTCACATCTCTTACCTCTAATATTCATTCAATTGTCATGATAAACATTATTTCTATTTAATGGCATATCATATTTAAGGGTTCATTATTCAAATTCCAAGTCCAGCAGCAAATCTTAGCTCTGTTATCTCAATAACATGCCAAGCAACTGTGAGAATCTCCTAGAGAGCTAGATTTTATAAACATTCAAATATATCCTTTTCTACTACCTTGTTAAGAATTATGCTTTCTTGTTACTAGCAGAAAAATTTACTAAAGAGACAACCACCTATAGATAAATCTATTTCTCCTCTGCTCAAGTCTAAACAGTAGTTCAAAATTCTATGTTGAGGATTGAAGTGATATTCATCTTTTCTGGGCTATAAATGATCTTTATCTCAGTCTTGCATAAACCAATGAAATAATGTGCTCAATAATAAACGAAATCAGTATCTTAAGCTGAAAGGCAGTACCCTTACACTTTTGGAATATCAAAAAAATGTTTTTATCTCAAACTATTTTCTATAAGAATATTTATTAATACATGTTGGCTTGTATTTTTCCTCGTTGATATACCACTTGACCAGTGGTTACTCAACTTAAAACATATCAGTGCCAGGACTAGATGAATATCCCATATTAAGCAGACTAGCTTTAATCAGTTATCACAGTTCATATTTGAATGTTAAGAATTTTGAATATAGGCTATGAATTAGATAAAATATCACTATTAGTTTTACTGGTTAATGGTAAATTATTGTTATATAAAAGGAAGTGGCTTTCATTAGAAAATGTTGACTATGCATTTAGGGGTGTGTGTGTGTGTGTGTGTGTGTGTGTGTGTGTGTGTGTGTGTGTGTTTGTGTGGAAAATACAAGAGAAAGAGAAAGGAAGAGAAAGCTTGTGTGTGGAAAATTTTAATTCTACCAGGAGAGTTTTGTGATGCTGTTTATTGTACTGAACTTTGAGTTATTCTGAGATGATTGAAATTTTTGAGGTGCAGATTTGAAGTGAGAAAGAGGAAATTTTTCAGGACTTTTGGGTGGGTCAAAGCTGTTGTTTGTATATGCAAATTAGCCTGAAATAGTATTGGAAAATATGTCTGAAACAGCATTAGGTATAAATTCACTGGAATTTCACCTACTGTATCATGTACAGTGTCCCTTAGGACTTGAAAATATTTATTTACTTATTTATTTTTTTCAGTGCTGGACAGTGAACATAAGCCTTTTGCCAGCTAAACAAGCACTCCAAAGATAAGCTATATTACCAGTATTTTAAAAATAGATTTTAAAATTTAGTCTTTGAGATTCCTTGCATGTATAAAATGAATATTGATAATATCCATCCATCTTTCTCCACACTACCCCTTTATTTTACTTGAGAGGAGACTCTCCTATGTCCTTGAATTCTCCTAGCCCTTTTATCTCTTATCTCCATAAAGCATCCTAAGCGTGTACCACTATGCCATACCACTTTAATATTTTTTATCTATCAAATTTCAAAGTTTCCATTTGTGAGACTATATTGTGAGGCAATATGTAAAAAATTATTCGGTCATTATTTTTCTAAATGTTCTCTATGTTTTCCCTAGAATGAATTAAAATCAAATCTATTTATTCCTGAAAAAGCAGGGAAATATTTTAAAATTCTTCAAGAAACTACAAAATTTCTTTCTACTGTGAACATATATATTTGCACAATTTTGGATCAAAATGTTTTTATGTGTGTCATAAATGTCAGTTGATGACATTCAAAACGTGCAAAAAGACAACAGTGGCTTATAGTCATATAAATTGAGCCTGTTCTCCTCAATTTCAAAGCATTACAGTAAAGCTATGAGGGAATAATTCCCATATAATGTCTATGATCAGAGCTTTGTTTTAGGAAGATTCAACTTGATTTATGGAAATGAGATAGTAGATACTAGGTGCTCAACTCAGTATCTACACTGAGAGCTTAGTTCCAACCCATTACCATCATTTTAAAAAGTGTCCATATCATGTAACCCCGCCGTATTTCTGATACCTTGTATGCAGAGAGTTAGATGTGATGTAATTTGAGAGACACTTTATCTGTATCATGACAGGTATTTTTCTGATGGGCAAAATATTCCTTTGTGGGAAACGCCTTGAAGCTTTAGGTTCTTGTCAATATATAATGCAATTAAATGCCAGGGGACCTGTCCAATTTTCATGTATGCACACCAGTGAAGTGGCTGTGTCTTCAAAAGCCCCCATCTTCATTTTAATATTATTTTCCTTATGACTTTGATCCTTTGGGTATGTTCATGAAGACAATAAAAAAAAACGACTTCAAAAATGAGAGGTTATCTTCCATGATTGTAGAACAAGTCATCTTAACTAGCAAATATGCTACCTTTGTTTTTGTGATCCACAGAAGAATGTAATCAAGCAAAATTTGTGTGCATTGTTCTTTTTTATTCTGGGGAACATCTGAAATCAAATGCTATCTGAAATAACAAAAAGTGGACTTTTTGGTCAAAATCATTGCATATTTTAATTCCTTTTCAATACACAAAATAAGATATTACTGAAATTTTATTTTTCTTTAGTATTTTAACAGCCACTTGATAGTGCCTCAATCATTTGCTAGCTATCATGTCCCTATGATGAGCTATAAATGAGCATTGTGATTTATATGTTTTATCTTATTAAATGCAAGACATTAAACAGTTACGACAAATAACATTTCAGTCAATGTCTTTGTCTAAACCTGATTCTTTAGGATTTATTGGAACTTAAATTACACTACAGAGGTTTTGTTTTGTTTGGTTTTGTTTTGTTTGGTTTTGGTTTTCTTTCCTTTTTCCCAGACAAGATATCAAGGATGCAAACTCCCATACTATGTGGGCGTTGGCTATGGCCCTGTCCAAGAAAATGTAAATTATCAGTTTAGATTTTGATCAGGCCCAATGTTCTAAATGAAGTTCTCTAAGGGTGGAGGTACCCACAAGCATGTCGGAGAATAGCAGCTAAGGTAAGCTGGACCCGGGGGCATTTTTTAGAATTAACTTTGTCTTTCCTTTTCACCTTCTTGAATCATTGCTAAAATGGTAATTTTGTTTATGCTATAATAATAATGTTGATAACGTTGCTAATCATATGTTCAATTTTCTCTGGTAGTAATTAGTTAATAAACAAATGGTCAATTAATGGGATTATTTTGGTACATATACACTGTGCATTGTACGAGTTTTATAAAATTTTTCTTATGAATATACATTATGTTTTTATGATATTTCCCAAGTTAATAGGATTTTGGCTAATCAATTTTCTTAGTATAAATATATAATAAGGAGAAATAATAATTTACCATGTTTAAAAAGTTTTTTTCATGAATGAGAAAAGCACATGAAACAATTTATATATGTTTTATTTTCAATTGCTTCCATACTAAAATAGCAAAAACTTAATTACTAAAAGCAAATATCTTGCATTATCTCACCGATCTGAATGTGCAAATTACAGGTACCACAAAGCAACATCAGGTTGCCCACTAAGCCTATAATTTCTAAGTAGAGAGTATAATATCAAAACTGGGAAACTGGTGGTCATAAAGGCTCATGACTATTTGGAGGGTGGTATCTGAAGCAAGAGGATTGCCAATAGTTTGATGTCAGAGACTCTGTCTCAAACAATTTAAACAGCAACCAGGACAGGCTCCAAAACCATAGAGAAACCCTGTCTCGAAAAACAAAAAAACAAAACAAAAAAAAAAACAATTTAAACAGCAAGAAGAAATTGTATTTTTAAATGTGTTTGTTGAGATCAATGGGTTTTTCTTATATGTTTATCTGTATGACCATAATTATATTAATATATTTAGAAAAAGTCCCAAACACTATCCTTTAACAAAAAACACCTAACCCTTTCGTCCCACCTTGCTTATTATGTAACTGAGATCAATTTCCTTCTATATTTCTATCATTTTTTGCATTTGAGAGGATTCTAAAAGGTAGAACCATAAAAGTGTATGCTTTTGTAACTGAATGTGTTCTTACTAAGTAGCACGGCCTTGAGCTCCAGACAAGTTGGTAGTATATCAATAGTTTGTTTCTTCTTATCCCATGGTACAAATATCCCACATTTTACTGAAATATTTGTCTACATGTACCAATATTTTGTTTCTTCTTATCTCAGGGAATGAATGTCCTACAGTTTGCTAAAACATTTGCCCATTGTTGAAATATCTTGCTTGTTTCTACTTGGGAACTTCTACAAACTAGGTTGCTGTGAATAATTATGTAGAGAGTTTTTGTGTGTGTGCCTGTGTAGATATAGAGTCTCATTTCTGGGCTAACTGTACAGAAGTTCAATTGCTATGCTACTTGGTGAGTTGAAGTTTGTTTTGTCATTTTAAAACTTCCAAATATTTTGTAGTTTCTGTACAATATGGTATTTCTGATAACATTTATCAATAATCTAATTTCTTTGCAATATTAATGACTATCTGGCATTATAACTTTATTATTTATTTTACATTATGGAATTTATGCCATGGCATTTCCCAATAGTTTTAAATGAATTATCAATTGCCTGAGTTTAATGGAGTTGAATTTCTTTCCGTGTATTTGTTTATTTCCTGGCTATATATCTTCTTCAGTGAAATGCCACTAGTTGGCTTTTGCCTTTTTTTCTTGGGGTGGGGGATGACACTTAGCCGAGAATGCATGCATTCATCCATGCACAGCACTCAGGATGACACTTAGCCGAGAATGCATGCATTCATCCACGCACAGCACTCAGGCAGTGAGCCACACTCCCACCTTAATATGCTGTTGTAACCATTTAGTTTTAAGGATTTTTCAGACATATTCAGTATTACTCTTATCAAATGTGATTTAGAAACATCTTTGCATGAGCAGTTGGTTTTACTTTCATTATCGTGACAAGATTTCTTTAATTTTTGAATGAAGTCTCCATTAAAAATTGTATGGATTATGCTTAAGGTGTATTTTCCAATAACTCTTCATCAAATGGAATGTCCACAAAGCAGTCTCCTATATCGTCTTGGGAAAGTTTTGTAATTTACAGATTTATAGGGAATGTATGCTGTTTGAATTTAGTTATATATAAAATGTGAGGGTTAAGTCACAATTCAGTTTTCACTCTAATAAATCGTTAGTAGTAGATTGTTTTAAAATCCATCTCTCTCTACTGATATGCTTTTTTTATTTTCAAATGCTTTTATTAGTATTTTATTGTAAGTTTCATTTTTATTTCCCTGCGAAAATATGTATAAATGTATACAATTTATGATCATTCCTATCTCTCACTTTGTCTACCTAATATCCAAATTTTCCCCAGGAATGTCCAATCATATCTCCCCTCAAAAGTCATATTCTTCTTTTAAAAATATCTATGTTTACCTGTCTAAGTCCAATTAGTGTTGTCCTTGAGGGTGGGAGGTCATCTAGTGGGGCATGGGTAATCAATCAGTGGCTACCTCCACGAAAAGGAAAGATAGACAGAGAGAATGAGAGAGGCCTTCTTCCCCCTGCACCTATCAACTGCTTAGTTTTTCAGCTAAGAGTGGAGCCTTCGGGGGCCTTCCTCCAACCCATGCTAAAATCTTTTATTGGATAGATCTTGTGGAAGAAATCACAGCTCCTACGAGTAGGTGTGTGTAAATGGCCATGTCATGTCAAGAAGATAGCATTTCACAGCTTCTCTCCTATCCTATAACTCTGTTAAATATTAGTTATCCATACTGTATAGAGGCATGTCTACAGTCTTCTACTCTGTTACCTTCATGTATGTCATGTATGTGTCTATTTACTTGCCATTATCTCTCTCCATGCTCTCTCTCTCCATTCTCTCTCTCCCTCTCCCTCTCCCTCCCACATCCTAGGTGTTAATGTGCACATGTGATGGAGGAAGGTCATTGGTTAAATTAAAAGAAACTGCTTGGCTCTCATTGGTTAGGAGATAGGTGGGAGGAGTAAACAGAACAAAACGCTGGGAGGAAGAGGAAGTGAGGTCAGACTCGACAGCTCTCCTCGCTGGAGCAGACGCTTCACAGAGAGACGCCATGCCCCACTCCTGGGCAGACACACGCGATAAAGCTCCGACCCAGGATGGACTTAGACTAAAATCTTCCCGGTAAGACTGGTGCTATACAGATGATAAGAAATGGGCTAGTCCAGGTGCGAGAGTTAGCCTAGAAGAGGCTAGGTAAAAATGAGCCAAGCAGTGATTAAATAAATACAGTGTCTGTGTAATTATTTCGGGGCATAAGCTAGCCGAGCCAGATGGCTGGGGTGTTGGGGACGCAGCCCCGCCGCTTCATATTACTACAAATGGCGCCCAATGTGGGGCTCAAACCCACGACCCTGAGATTAAGAGTCTCATGCTCTACCGACTGAGCTAGCTGGGCCAGATGGCTGGGGTGTTGGGGATGCAGCCCTGCCGCTTCATATTACTACACACATGTGTGTGTGTGTGTGTGAGTATGTCTATCTATCCATCCATCCATCCATCCATCCATCCATATAGCTATCATCTCTCTGTCTGCCTCTCTGTCTGTCTGTCTATCTATCCATCTATCTCAGTGCAATGTTGAAGGGATGAATGTGAGTATGGGTGTAGGTTGTGAAATTGGAAAGTGAAGTATGAGGGGATTTTTAAAAGGTACTGGAGGAGCAGGGGGAGAAAACCTGAACACATGCATGTAAAAGCTGAAGGGAGACTACTGTCGGGTATAAATGGACAAGTGGGGCAAAGAAGATGAAGAATAAGATAAGGGGAGGGGAATCAATGAAAATATGCTTAAATTTCACTGCGTGGTGATGGCTGGAATCAAACATGGGATCATCACTCTTTTGTCTCTATGTGTTACAATTCCATGTATATATTATCATGTACTGCTACAAGATTGTTCTGCATTCTTAATGACCATTTCATCATCACATATTTCTTTGTGAATATTTATTTACATTCAGATAACTATATATATCGTCTGATATTAATGTAAGTAAGCAAGATTTTTGAATTAGCATATTTCCATTTTCTGTCATTGCTATATCAAATCATAATAAGAAGCTTAAACAATACAGTATTATTTTGTAATTTGCAGAAATCAGAAATCCTACAAGATTAAAATTGTGTTTTCAGTATACCTGCATGCCACAGTTAATCATATAATGAAGAATCTGCTTCTAGTCTCTTTAGCTAATTAGCCGATCTCAATTGGGGGAGAAAGAAACCAATTTCCTTTCCATTCATCACAACAAGTAAAATTTTACTTTTTCTGTTTTAGAACATAAGAAAAGAACATATGGCAATTTGATAGATATACTGCTCCTGTGGGTACTAGAATGCAGGGAGAAATAGAACTAAATAATACAAACCTATCACATTTTCGTAAAAGATAAAGGGCTTTATCAGACATGTGTGGGCTTTACTTAGTATGAGGGGATAAGACATTGGTCAATCGATGGAGAAAGACCAGTAGTCAAAGCAAAAATAGTGTCTGATAATCTATTTTGTTTCTTTATATCATATGTTAACAGATGATTAGCATCTGTCTCCATTTGCTGCCAGAAGAAGCCACTCTGATGGTGACTGAATAAGACAATGATCTCTGACTGTAGCAAAATATCATTAGGAGTCATTTTATAGATAATTTTTAGAGTAGTAATATTTGATTTTACCATAGTTCTCTGGACTATCTACCCTCTGATTTTGGTCACCCAAGCAGTATTTGGTATTGCTTCTTTTCTCATGAAGTAGACATTAATTCAAATCAGAGATTGGTTAGCTATTCCCACAAGTTCTACCCTAGCATATTTTGCAGGCAGGACAGATTGTAGACAAAAGGTTTTATGGTTGGGATGGTGTTTATGTTTTGTTTGCCTGCAGGCTCCATGTAGGCACCAGATAAACTTCACCATGTTTAACAAGATGTGTGAATGTTGTCTTCCAAAATGGAGCATACTGTCAGTTGCAGAGAGCAAACCATTTTTGCAAAGCCTGTTTTGTTTTTTGGTTTTTGCTTGTTTTTTTGTTTTTTTGGATTTTAGTGGGAACTCTCAGAAAACAACTCAATTGAATGAAACTCAATCATGCTACTGGAAACTTCATTTGGTGACAAGAGATGGCTAGTTGTCAATCTACATCCCCATTAATAGGAGACATCATTAGGATCGCCTTCATATATTTCAAAAAGTTTCCATTGCACTAGACTTATATATTATCCCTCACTCAAATGCTTTTCAATTTCCTTACAATGTTTCCCTCTACCCCACACCTTCCCCACCAGATCATCGCATTGCCAACCACATATGTCCCTACTCTGCAAATGAATTAATTACATTTCTCCTTCCCAGGAAGATCTATTTGTCTCCCCCTAGACCTTTCCTCTTTACCTAACCTCTCTATGTCTAGGGACACATTTGCTTAATAGCTAATATCCACTTATAAATGGATACATACCATATTTATATCTTTCTGGGTCTGGGTTACTTCACTTAGAATTATTTTTTCTAGTTCCATCCATTTGCTTCCAAATTTCATGATGTCATTTTTTTTAACCACTGAGTATTACTTCATTATATAAATTTACCAATTTTTCCTTATCTATTTTTCTGTTAAGTGACATCTAGGTTCTTTACAATTTATGGCTATTACGAATGAACACATAATGAACATGGCTGATCAAGTGTCCTTGTAAGATGGAGCTTTCTTTGGGTATATGTCCAAGAATGGTAAAGCTGGATGGTGAAGTAGATCATTTCCCAATTTCCTAAGGAATTGCCATATTGATTTACATAGTGACTGTACAAGTTTGCACTTACATGAGCAGTGGAAGGGTGTTCCCCTTTTCCTAAATCCTCAACAGCATGAGCTGTCATGTGTGTCATTGATCTTAGCCATTCTGACAGGTGTAAGATGAAATTTCAAAGTAGTTCTGGTTTTCATTTCCCTGATGAATGAAGGAACTGAACATTTCTTTAAGTGTTTCTCAGTCATTTGACATTGTTCTATTGACAATTCTGTTTAAAACTATATTCCATTATAAATTGGATTATTTTACTTTTTGACATCTAATTTCCTGAATTCTTTATATATTTTGGATATTAACCCTCTAACAGATGTAGAATTGGTTTAAAAAATTCCATTCTGGAGGCTGCTGCTCTGTCTGAATGATTGTGTTCTTTGCCTTACAGAAGCTACTCATTTTCATGAGGTTTTGTTCATGAATTCTTGGTCTTAATATCTATGGTTCAGAAAGTTTTCACTGAGTCTTATGTTATACAGATAGAGTCTAAATATGAGTTCTTCATTAAATCCCTCCACTCAAATCTCAGGCAATCCCATAAAAAGGAAGCAGAAAGTATCAAAGCTAGAGATGGAGGACTCCAAGAGCTTTAGGCCCTCTGAAATAACTAAGCAAAGCACATATGAACTCACAGAGACTGACACAGCAAGCACAGGGCCTATATGGTCCTGTGTGTATTTATTATAGCTTGGTTTTTTTTAATGGGATATCTTAGTGTGAGAACAAGTGGGTACCTGAATTAGGTGCCTTTTTTTTTGAGACTCTTTTCTCCTGTTGGGATGCTATGTCCAACTTCAATATGACAGCTTTTGCTTATCTTCTTATATTTTATTTTGTCATATTTGGTTCTTATCTCTTAGAAGCCTATTTTCTCTAATGAGAGACAGAAAGGAGTGGATGGAATATGACAGAGAGGAGTAAAGGAACTGAGAGTAGTAAAAGAAAAGAAAAATACAATCAGGTTATATTTTATGAAAAAAATCTATTTTCAATAATGGGATAAAAGCGTGACAAACAAAGATACAGTTGCTGATCAACCAAGGCAGTGGGAGTTATATGGGCCCAAGGTGAAAACTTGCAGTGCATACACATAGGCCCAGACAGAGAAGTCCCAACAGAGCTGGAGATATCAAGTACCATATAACACGGATTGTTCTTAAGGCGCTCACAAATTTGTTGGCACCAAATACCATAAGACAGGGATAGTGCTAAACACCCCTCTTTATTTTCTCTTTGTATGTCCAAGAAGTTAAAGACTTTGATTAGAAGTTTCAGCCTCAGAGCAAGATGGGCAGGCATAGGTACAGAAAACAGCTAGCTGTTGTTATAGTGATCTTAAATGCTAACTCACAAGCCATTCCACTAAAGGCTACAGAGAAGAGTGTAGCAACACACCTGTTATCACATTAGGGCTCAGGCGGTTTTGACCATCTGCAGATTGAAGTGCACAATGTCTTACTTCCTATGAGTTAGTTTTCTCAAACTGCATAAAAATAACAAAATAATAATTAGATGACTAAAACTACATGAATTTATTTCCTCAGAACCCTGGAATGTGGAAGTCAAAAAAAAAGTGGGTAGAATTGGATTCTTCTGGAGGCTCTGAGAGAATCTAGTGCAAGTTTCTCTCATATGTTCTGGTAATTTGCCTATGTCTTCATTTCTATCATTTACAATCTCATAACTACTATAGATTTTTAATAATTCTGAATTTAAGTCAATTATTAGGAATTTGAAATTCAACTAAATTTTGAACTCAGCTTATGTAAACTTATGCATTCATGTCACATGTAAAAACATTTACACAAAATCTTTAGAGCTGTATTTGTGATCAAATGTTTCCAGTATTTTTGCAATTAAACTTGAGGTCAATTAATATTGAATAGGCTACCTATACATAAAATATTGCTCTAGTTTAGAATTTTAGCAATATCTCAATTTGTAGGGAAATTTATATAATGTTAACATACTTTTAAAGTTATATTCGTATATGTTTATTTTTAAGTAGTAATGTACATGTTTTATTTAACTGTAATTTTATATTATTTGTTGTCCCCCAAAAGTATGTGATTGCATAATAATCTTATGCTTAACAATATTTTAGGGGATACATATAGTTACCATGAATATATTTTCTTCTTTTAAATACATACAAGTAAATTAGAAATTATGTTAATGTTATTTTCCAAACATGACTCACTTCACCTTTCCCCATTATTTCTCTACTCCCTGTGCGGTACTTTCATGGATTTATTAACAAGAAAGGATAATAATTGACTCAAACTTTCCATATTATGTATTATATTTAAAATAATTTTTCATTGATATTCTTATCTAATTTAGTTGTATATATTTTAAAACTGAATAAATTCTGGTTATTGGATTTTGTTAGTAGGTTTTCTCTTAATGTAGCATTTTATTCTGTTAATATACAAATTTACAGATGAAATAACATAAAATTATATTTGGAACTGACCTACAATAGATTATGTGTTGTGAATAATGGAGGTTTTCAATAATATTCTGTTTCTAACCACAAGTATTCACAAATAACATATGTATAGATTTTATAGTCATCACTAGATTAAGTGTGGGGCAATTTAATTTGTTTATTGAATTTTCTATAATATTTGTCCAATTTATCAAGTCTTGAGTAATTTAAACAGTAGCCAAGTAATTTTTCCAGAGTTATTACACTTGTTATGCAGTATTCAGTTTTATACATTTATAAATTCAATTTTATCCTGTTTATTGCTAAAGCAAACAGTACATTCTATGCACAAATTTAATATACAATAGCCTTTAAAATTCTTTCATTACATAATGGATTTTACTATAATTTCTTCACATCAAGTCTATTTCTGTTTAATAATAGTGTTGTAATTCTAATCCTTGCATTTGATTACCTTTATTTTCTATTAATTCCCTATAATCAGAAAATATTCCATCTAAATATTGACAGCACACATACTTACCTACGATTAAATTTTAATGTAAAATTTTTAAAGAATTCCATATACTATGTGACTGTCATTGTGGGGATTTTGTTTTCTTGTCTATTTCCTTGATCTGTTTTTTTAGATTTATTGATTTTTATTTTATGTGCATGAGTGCTTTGTCTGTATGTTATTCTTATGCACAATATGAGTTCAGTGACTCCAGACCAAAGAGGAATGAAACCTTCTAAAACTAAACTTAGAGATTGTTGTAGGTCACCATGTGGGTGTGGTCGACAAATTTCAGGTATTCTGAAAAAGAAACAAGTGTTCTTAACCACTGAAGCATCTCTCCAGTCCCTAAAGAAAACATCTTTGCCATAAATTATTAACTATTTTTTCCTTAATTTGTGAATTTCTCCAATTTAATCTGTTCGTGTTCTCAAATTTATTCTTTATTTTTATTCTGATCAGCCCTTTATTAGATAATATCTAATACTCAATTTATAGGCTCTCCAACATCTACATGGTACTTGAATTTGCAAAAGGGAGAATGAACTAGATATAATACTCATAATTAATGACCGTATATAGAGTGTCTAATACACTGGGTTAATTGTGTTAACTATTGTAATAAGTTGTTTTAACTTACAGTTGAAACTTACTTTTTCTAATATGCCAACTTAAAAAATTAATTAGCAAACTAATTAAAACATAAAAACATGAAATGTTATGATTTTCACTGAAGTTAGGGACAAGAACATGTTGCCTATTACTAATTATATTGTTCCAAACTGAAATTGGAAACAGCCAGAGTGCTAGGAACAACAAAATATGTAGGTGGAATGAATAAGAACAAGATCATCTATGCACAGGAAGTCATTTAAGCAAAACGTCCATCACTCTTAAAATCATATTCGTCCTTAACCTATAGAAAGTGTTTTTATAATAAAATGTTTGTACAAAAGGGTGAATCCAGACAATTAAGAGAATAAATAACTATATCAGGATGTTTTGTCGGTGTTATTCTACCAGTATCATAGCACCTGCCTACCTATTCTTTTCTACCCCGTCTCAAATCAGGACTGAAGAAGAAAGACACTTAATACAATTTTTGAAAGGATGCAGTAAGTAAATTAGTAAACATTTGCTAGAAGGGATAGATTGCATTTCCCAGGAATCCCTACATGGAATTTAAAAGAGCCACAACGAAGAATTCCCAAGAATGAGAACTGAAGAGATCACCATCATTGAGCTGGGTACCAGAAGGTGGTGGTGCGCACCCCTTTGATCCACGCACTCTCGAGGCAGAGGCTTACCAAAGCTGTGTCTCCTTTTTAAATTACTATGAATGACTCTCGAGCCCTAGAGCCCTAAAAACCTTTCAGGTATACTGACACAAGGGGCCAGATTCCAGGTAAACAGAAGTAAAAATCCTAAGGCTTTTCAGAAGCCCAAGTGATAAGGTGAAGAAAGAAAAGGAATGGCTGTTAAGAAACCCAGGAGCATGCGCAGTGTCACAGTGCAGCAAGCCCGCCAAGTCCACGGACTGGAAGTGACCTAAAGGACTGGAAGTGACGTAAGGAAGTGGGAAAGCTGTACGGGAAGGCTTTGTCCAGATGGCCGAAGCTGGTGTACATGATAGCTGAAAGAGAGAAGACGGAGCTTCCCAGGTACAGATGATTGTTAGAAAATATGATTCTAAATAAGGATTTAGGCCTTTATACAACACTGAACAGTGTACCACACTGCAGAGATCAGGACCTCACTTTTGCCGTTCGTCATCTTGGGGCCTGCTCTGGGCTGTGATAAATTTTGTAGGAGATTAGAGGTGTGATTTGACTCAGAAGAAAAAAATCGTTTGAGCCGTGCAGTGGTGGCGCATACCTTTAATCCCAGCACTCGGGAGGCAGAGGCAGGGGATCTCAGTGAGTTCGAGGCTAGCCTGGTCTACAAGAGCTAGTTCTAGGACAGGCTGTAAAACTACAGAGAAACCTTGTCTCAAAACAAAACAAAACAAAATAAAACAAAAAAGCATCTCGTGGGGGGATGTTGCAATGGGATGGGGGTGGGGTTGGAGTGGGGAAGTAGGTCTGGGGGTGATTGGAGTTATGGATTTGCAATGAGTCCCCAGCAGCTTGCTTCAGGGTCCCATTGGTGGCAGGTCCACACACCAAGGTGGCTGGTCCCCAGCTATGTGGCAGAGGGCTGGTCGCTGGTGAATCCTGAGATCAGTGTTAGCAGGCAGGGGGAGTGGGGGGGTAAGGGGGGAAGCACTTAGATAAGCACATCCTACAGAATAAACTTGGATATTTATTAATTGGGTTATGGAAGACAAAGAAAAAGAAGAGAAGGGAGGTGAGGGGGTAGAGAAGGGGACAGAGAGAGCTCAAAATTGGCGAGGGAGGGAGAGAGGCTGCAGGGAGTGGGCACGGCTTGTCTCTTAAAGAGACAGTATTACATTCCCACCTCTTTTTTATAACAAAAAGTGGGAGATTAGAGACCATAGATGGAAGGAATTGGGGAAGCAGAATTTTAAGACTTCTTCCTGGTTATTTGTGGGCGTCATCTTTGGGGAGGGGCACTGAGAAGGCTGGTTGCTAGCCACATCATGGCACAGTTTGTCATTTTGCTCCTGTCCAGTGATTGTGGCATGGAAATGGCTGGTGTCTCTTGCACCTGGTTAAGGTATAGGCAGAATAGAGGACAACCTTAAATTACGGGGAAAATATTAGGACTAGGGAATTGAGGGGGATGTATCTGACCTGTGTGAAGTAGATCCTTTAATTCGACTCTCTGGAACTCACAAGAATTTTTAGGGTTTGTGAAAAAGGAAGTTTTAGAGACATTGTATAATGACTGTGATATATTTTTATACAATGAAAAGTATTTTTAAGATTATGAAAAGCATTATGAGAGAGAAATTTGATCTGAAATATTTTCATGAGTTGATTTTTAAACTGACAACACCTCTCAGCTATGAAGATGGTGGTGAAGTCCCCTGACCACAGTCAAAATGGCAGCAGCCACATGTTGTATGAAAAAGCCACAATTTTGAGCTTTAAGGATTTTAAGCTTAATAAGAGAGACCTAAAGTTGTGATCTGCCCAGTTGCTGAGCTGCCATGCCATAGCACAACCCACAGAGGGGAGCAAAAGGCTGGAACTGAAAAAGCTGCAGCATGCCATGGCTGGAATTGAAAAAGCCAGGGGACTGTAGTAGTGGGAGCAGTAGGCTGCGTTCCCGTCTGGCCCCACACTGCTAGCTTTTGTGTGTGTGTGTGTGTTTATTTTTTTATTAAAGATTTCTGTCTCTTCCCCGCCACCGCCTCCCATTTCCCTCCCCCTCCCCCAATTAAGCCCCCCCCCCCCGGCCTCCTCAGCCCAAAGAGCAATCAGGGTTCCCTGCTCTGTGAGAAGTCCAAGGACCACCCACCTCCATCCAGGTCTTGTAAGGTGAGCATCCAAACTACCTAGGCTCCCACAAAGCCAGTACGTGCAGTAGGATCAAAAACCCATTGCCATTGTTCTTGAGTTCTCAGTAGTCCTCATTGTCCGCTATGTTCAGAGAGTCAGGTTTTATCCCAGGCTTTTTCAGACCCAGGCCAGCTGGCCTTGGTGAGTTCCCAATAGAACATCCCCATTGTCTCAGTGTGTGGGTGCACCCCTCGAGGTCCTGAGTTCCTTGCTCGTGCTCCGTCTCCTTCTGCTCCTGATTTGGACCTTGAGATTTCTGTCCAGTGCTCCAATGTGGGTCTCTATCTCTGTCTCCTTTCATCGCCTGATGAAGTTTAATATTCAGGAGGATGCCTATATGTTTTTCTTTGGGTTCTCCTTATTTAGCTTCTCTAGGATCACTAATTATAGTCACTGCTAGCTTTTTACCTGAAATAACAGCACATAAATTTTATTCTTTTAAACATGGCTTGGCCCATTAGCTCTAGCCTCTTACTGGCTAACTCTCACATCTTGATTAGCCCATTTCTAATGAGTGTAGCACCACGAGGTGGTGTCTTACCAGGAATATTGTTAACCTGCGTCCATCTCGGAGAGGAGAGCTATGGCGACTGCCTTATTGCCTTCTTCCTCCCAGCATTCTGTTTGGTCTACTCCGCCTATCTAAGCTGCTGTCCTATCAGGCCAAGCAGTTTCTTTATTAATTAACCAATGAAAGCAACAGATAGACAGAAGACACTTCCACATCAGGGGGACGGATATGGATGGTTGCTATCTAAAGCTAAAATTGTGAAAACCCACAAAACAGCAACACCACAAGGCCTATAACAGGGATGTCTCCCCATATAGGCAGGGTGCAAATCAGCGCAAACACCCAGGACCCATGAGTGGTGTGTCCCCTGAATACGGGTGGGATGCTATGGCCTGGCTGTATCCAGTCAGGGTCCAGAGAAACAAGAGGCCGCTCTGAGTGGCCTTTTACGGCAATGAAAAAAACAAAAGAGAAGAAATGAAAAAAAAGATAAAGAATCTGGGGGACCCTGGATCCCCCCATCAGTTGAACGCACCGCACAGTTTCTGGTGCTAGAGCGGGCTGACTAACCCCAGGTTAGTCCAAACACAATTTTAGTTATGGAAAGCAAGCATAGCAGAATGGCTGGAGACTCACCATTCAAAGCCTGGAAGCCAGTGGTGGGAGTAGGAAAAAAGCCCTGGTTCAGGATCCTACTCTCTGGAGAGGAGCAGTAGGGCCTAACAGAGTCACAAGGCACCAATGTTATGGATTTGCAGCCAGTCCCCAGCAATTTGTTGTGGGGACCTGGTGGCGGCTGGTCCACAAACCAAAGTGGCTAATCTCCAGCCATGTGTGGGCGGGCTGGTCCCTGGCAAGCCCGGCAAGCTGTGTGAGCAGGCAGTGGTGGATGGGAGGCACATAGACAGGCATATCATATAGAATAGAATTGGATATTTGTTATTTGGGTTATGAAGGGGAATTAAAAAGTAGATAAGGGAGGTTAGGAGGGAAGAGAAGGGACAGAGATAGAGCCAAGATGGCCAGGGAGGGATAGAGGCTGCAGGGAGTGTGCATAGCTTGTCTCTTAAAGAGACAGCATTACAGTTGGGGGTGCCTTATTCCCAGCACCGGCACTTGGAAGGCTTAGGCAGGCAGATCTCTCTGAGTTCATGACAGTTTCTCTATGAAACAGTCCTGACTATCCTGGAACTTGCTTTGTAGACCAGGCTGACTCATGGCACTCAGGCACTCTTTGAGTTTGAGACCAGTCTGGTCTACAAAGTGAGTGCCAGGACAGTCAGGACAGGATTGTTTCACAGAGAAACCCTGTCTCAAAAAACAAAAAAATGTGGAAGGGGTGGAATCTCAGAAAGTATTAAGGAATCTGCTTCTGTACAGTAATGGTGAGGCTGATATGGGAACAGGATGCACTGTGGGAAAATGGAGGATAGAGTCAGTAATGTGTGCAAACAAAGGAGAATATGAGGTTTAGAGTTTAGTAGTCAAGCTATAAGTCCCAAGGCGATACTTTATGTTCTGCTTGCTGGAAGGTGCCACAATATGTTCTGGCTTGGGATATTCAGTGAACATAATGTCTGTAAATGTCATCCTATGATTTTTTATTCTAAAAAGAAAATATTTATTCATTGATTGATTAATTGATTTAAATGTGCATTGGTATTTTGCCTGATATATCTGTGTCAGGGTGTTAGATCACCTAGAACTAAAGTTATAGAGAGTTGGGAGCTGCCATATGGATCTTCTGGAAGAATAGCCAGTGCTCTTAACCACTGAGCCATCTCCTCTAGTCCTTTTTTATTTCTAATTAAAACAGAACTTATTTGATTTTTAACTATGTGTACCTTTATATACAAATATTTACATATGTATTTACATACATGTTTTTGGATATGTAAGTGCAATTACCAACAAAATACAGAAGAGGGGTGTCAGATCTCCTGGAGCTAGAGTTGCAGGAAGTTTGTGAAACACTTGTTATTGATATTGGAACAAATTACTCTAATTAACCACTAACTTGTCACTCCAGCATGGATTTCCAGGCTTTCTTAGAGAAAAGTATGGAGGGGGATTTTTTTTTAGAAGAAATAAGGACTTTAATGAAGACTATTTCCCTTTGGTATAAGACATCCAAACCAAAAATAGGCGATGGCCAAGACTAAAAACCAAAAACCCGTCGACCCCCCTTGTTCACAAGGCCTATAGAGTGAGCTCGCAAGATTTCTGTCCTGGCTGCATTGGCCTGCAAGCGGAAGGTAGGATCTTAAGTAAGATTTTACATCATGACCCCACAACACTGTTTAACCAAACAGTTCTCTTGAGGAATAAGAAAAATAAATCCTGTCTTACGTACTTTTAGGCCAGATCGAGTAAAATATCAACAGTTGTTAAAAAAAAAAGCTTGGAAAAGTCAACGAGGTGATATATAAATGAAATCGACTATCATAATTTGTGCCCAAAAGTAAGCAACAGAAACAAAACCAGGAAAATAAATCTACAACCCTAAAATGTATGCGGGGGAAAAAAAAGTGCAGTTCCAGACCTACCAATAGTACTGGGGATTGTCTACTGCTTTGGTCTCAAAGCCTCCATAGAACCCACCTGGAGGCTAACAGTACACATCCTGGAGGCCCATGTCAGTCACACACCCCCATCCCTAAAGAGTGGATGGGGCTGCCGGAAGAAGGGCTACACTTTGGCTGGAGATTTCAACACACATGCAAACAGGGGAGGGGCAGGCTTAAAAAATGTATAGACCCCTTGGAGAAAGGGATCAAGGCCAGGAGGCACTGATCAAGGGAGGGGTCCAAACCTGCCCCCCACCCCTCCACCACCAGGAGGGGGCTCTGAGGCAATCTCTCTGTCTCTTTCTTTTTGGTTTTTGGAGTCAGGGTCTCTTTACATGGCCCTGACTGTTCTGGAACTAACTCTGTTGCAGACCAGGCTGGCCTCACAAATCTTCTTGTCTCTGCCTCCTGAGTGCGGATTAAAGGCATGTGCCACCAAGCCCAGCTTGGGGCAATCTCTTAAGGGCTGCACAACCAAAAGGCAGAGGAGATAGTTGCCACTCCTGCCCCTATTCTTCCCAAACACAGAAAGGGGTGCTGAGCACAACAGGGTTCCAGAGCCAAGGCGTCAGCAACCCTTATCCACACGAAGGGCCTGAGAACTCTTTGCATAAAGTATCTGCAGACTTAGAAGATAGTCAAAGGCACAAAGTTGTAAGGGATGCATAGGGAATAGGATATGTTAAGAGGGATCTGGGGTATCCTGAAGACCAGGGGTAAACCAGAGGTATGATTACTTCCCTTCCCCCAAAGGGCAATTGCTCCACTGGGTCTTTTTCTATTTTAAGAACCTACCCTTTGGGGGAAAGGGCATCAGTTTGGCACAGACAAGGCCCAGGCAAGGGACCACTCTGTACATTAATACTTTGGTGAGGTTTGGGCAGAAGCAGGATGCTACCCCAGGTTCCTAACTAAAATTCCTTGTCTCAGGTGAAGCACAAACAGAGGTCCCAGGAGTTAGAGGACACAGTGGTATGGGGTGGAGGGCTTCCAGGACAGACCGAAGATCACACTTTCCGGTCCACGGGTTGCTGTAGGCACAGTTCGCTGCCCGTGGAGATGATGGGCAAGTGATTGTCCATGTGGTAGCTGATGAGGTGACTGACGCTCTCAAAGCGGTGATCTTTTGTCCGAACCACACCTTCAGGGTCCACCAGAAGGAGGTGCTTGGGCTGCCCACTCTGCAGGCCAGTGAGCACGTACTGGCCAGGTGTGGTTGTGCTCTCTCGCACCAAGAAGTCACCATTGAGATGGAGCAGGGCTTCAGCCTCACGCTGGCTCAGCTTCCCATGGAACCAGGACTCCCCTTGGAGCTGCTCAGCCATGGACATGGACTGGGGAGGTGGAGGCACCCGGAGGGCATCTTCAAAGGGCTTCATGTCAAAGAGGTCTCGAGGTGCACTGCCATTAACAGAAGGATTGGGAGGCCCAGACCCACCCCCAGCTTGGTGGGCCTTGTCTAGATTCTGGATGTTGACATAGGAAGGGTCATCGAAGAGCTCTCTGCCTGGGCAAGGTGGTGGAGGCAGCATCTGCTTATGGACATTGCGTCTCCTGCAGCATGCTGCCCTACAGGCAGTGTAGCTCCCAAGTGGCTGGGCATCTGGGCATTGGGCAGAGTGGGTCAAGCAGCCCCTTCTTGAAGCCTCATGTCTACCACCCCGCCGAGAGTGGGTTCATTCCCTGGGAAGTCATTTTAGTACTGATGGTCAGGTGGCTCTTCTTCCTCCTCATCCCAAGCCGAGCCATCAAAGCCAGCCATCCTGTCATGGGAGGTGACCAGTATGGGTGGATTCCTGAGATACTGTTTGAAGCGCAACTCAAAGGCCTGACCAATGGTGCTGATGACATCCTGAGCGAGCCCTTCAGAGCACTCCAGGATATGGCAGGTTCTCTGATTTATAGTGTCTTTGGCAACGTAGGCAACATACTCTGCTGTGTCCGGATCCCCACCAGACGCCAATGAGATAGATTGCATATGATGTTTGGCAATGATCTGTTTGCAGTCGGCTGCCATGAGGTTAAGGCTGCTGGTGGACACAGTGAGGGTGACTGGCATTCTAGCAAACTTCAGGTTACTCCTCCCTAGGATGGAGCTGAGTGGGCGGCTAGAGGGCTTTCTCTTCCTTGTTGTTCCTCTGGCACCAGGCATGGCTTCACACACCAAATTGATGGACTTTCTGGTGAACTGCGTCCGGGTATTGAAGTATTGACTGCAGGACCTCCACACAACCCATATACTGTGGGGGAAGGAAGCAAGGATAGTGGAGGGGGATTTTTGAATGTCGTTTTTTTTAATATCTATCTAACATGCATAGATGAACAAGAGATGTTTGGATCAAATCTACCTCCCCTTAGTTCATCCCACATCCCAACACTACTTTTTCTTTCCCATCTTGTTCTCTTTCAAATTCATGGCCTCTTTTTTGTTAATTATTATTGCATGTATATATTTATATATACATATCCATTATAAAATATAACCTACTCAGTCTTTATAATGTACTCATTGTTACTCTTATATGTTTTCAAGGATGCTGTTGGATAACTAATTGGTATACTGTTCCCTGGTGAAGAAGATTTCTCTTGCTCTCAACATTTCTTCATTTCTTATAGTTCTTTGTGTAATTTTAGGGCCTCTTGGACTTTTTCCAATCCACTTTGGCTTGACTATTGGTGTCAACTGTATTTAGCTGATGTTTGAACAGTCATGTTTGTTGCATGATTATTAAAAATCCAGTGACAGGTATGGGGTTCAACCTGAAGGTCAGCAAAACAAAACAGCCAGCCACTGGCTCTTATCTCTACCTTAGTTCAAAATGACAATCCTGCCTCTAGGAATCTCAGAATGAGACTTGAGACTGTGAGCTGTCTCCTCCCATCTTATATTCCTCTCTAGTGCTGGGATTAAATGCATGCACCACTACCACCTGATTTTTAGGTTTTTATGACAAACTAGCATGGCCACTAGGATTAAAAGTGTGTGTCAGGTGTGTCAGCACTGCCTGGTCTGTAAGACCGATCAGTGTGGCTGTTTTAATCTCTGAACTTCAGGCACACTTTATTTATTTAAATACATTTCCCCTTTTTGTCTAAAATAAAAAAAGACAAAGGCTATAACTAATATAAGAAAAACTGTGTACAGTAAGTACAATGACTATATACAATATATATAGGCAATAAATACATCAACAATGTCTCATCCATTTGCATTTCACAAATGTAGAGGAACTACTCCTTATCTTGTGAGTCCAAAGTCTTGTACCTAATTTATTTTCTATCATAACTTGCCTTCTGCATTTAGTAAACTTTAACTCTAACTATGTACTCTTCAAATCCCTCAGAGACACAAGAAGGAAATAATATCAACCAAGTAATCAGGAAGTATGAGCAATGAACTTCCAAAAATGTGAGAAATGACAGAAACAGCAGGCCTCCTGGACAGTCACCTAAAGTTCCTCTATAACATTGGGGTATCTGTCTTTGGCCTATAGGCCTAGCATATCCAATAGACTTTTCTGTGAAGCAGGATATTCTGAAGGGTGGTCCCTCCTTGAAAATGTTTCACCATCACTTTCTTTTGTGCCCTGCTTATCCAGTTAGGACAGCATACTGTCAGCAGCTGAAGCAAGGGAATTTTCTTGCCCAGCAGCTTACTTTTGCCACAAAGAAAGTAAACTCCATGTGGAGTTTCTTTGATGCCTGTTATCTTCTCTGATTTAGATTAGTGGTGCCAGGAGCAGACATGTCTCATTGTCATAAAAGGAACCTATGTTATTAAAACATCTTAAATGCTATATTCTGTAGATCTATGAAGTGTTTGAAGATGATCTAATATATATCTTTGTTTGACCTTGAAAAATACCTAATGGGACTACAAACGTGATTATAATAAAAGACTAGGGCCAGGCGGTGGTGGCACATGCCTTTAATACCAGCACTCAGGAGGCAGAGGCAGGCAGATCTCTGTGAGTTCGAGGCCAGCCTGGTCTAGAAGAGCTAGTTCCAGGACAGGAACCAAAAAGCTACAGAGGAACCCTGTCTCGAAAATCAATCAATCAATCAATCAATCAATAAAAATAAATAAAGACTAATTACTAAACCTGTATTTCATTATTACCCTAACCAGTTGTAAATAATAATTTTGAAGGACTAGAAATTTGCAACCCACTGTTAAATGAGCTGAATAGATACAATACTTTAAACAGGAGTAGAAATGTATGTACAGAATATTCTAAAAAAAAATCAATCTCAAATTTGTATCAATATACAAAATTTGTATGCAATATATAAAAGTCCAATCCAATGTAAAACATTAAAATTAATAGTTGCTTTTAAAATTAGATTCAATTATCTACACTTTTATCATATCTATATCCTCCCTTTTTTCAGAGTAGAATCAATAATATACCCATTTATACTATCATATCTATATCCCTTTTTTTTTCTTTTCAGAACATGACCCTGAATCTAATTTCTTTGTTTAGCTTCTTTCCTGACCATTACCCGTAAAAATGTGTAACCAGCACACTACAAAAAGAACTCATGAATACCACTTTAATATTTGGTAACAGAGCCTCTTTTGCCTAATATATATATATATATATATATATATATATATATATATATATATATATATATATACACACAATTCCTTTCAATATGTATTTATTTTTTATGTAATTGGGATCATAAATTCCAGAAGGGTTTTAACCTTTTTTCACTTGGCTACTGAAATACTTTGCCTACCTTCCCATGGCTAACATGCCACGAGGAGCCAACCATGAGCATGTTGTGAGCATTCTTCCAGATGCTTGCTTCCTTTACACACACACACACACACACTTATATGGAACACACAGCTGTGCTCCTTTTAAGTATACACAAGCATTACGGATCTCATCGCTTAACATTAACTATAGATGTTATGGCTCACTGTATAGCACAAGCTAGTCTCCCTCCAGCCTTTATACCTCCTGCACCAGCTTACTGAATGCTGTGGATAGATACGCACCACCAGAGTATTCTTTGTTTAATGAGTTTGTAGAAGTTCATTGTAGGGATATTCCATACATTAACCTATCGTGTGTTAATAATTCTTCAATTTGTTTGTGAGCAGGTGAGAAGAGTAGCTTTAAATAGCATGGGAACTTCATATGTATCATGAAACTGTTTTTATGAGCTGGGGATTATTGTGTATGCCTTTAATCCCAGCACATGAGAGGCTGAGGCAGACAGATTTCTATAAGTTCACTGCCACCTAGTATACAGAGCACATTCCAGGACAGCCAGAGCCTCTTAAAAGAGCTGCAAGGATTTCCTGCCACTAATGCTGAGTCAGGAGACCTCTCTTAAAGGAGCCTTACCTCTGCGTGCCTCTTGCAAACAGAGCCTACCTGAGACAATCCTGTACCAAGAAGCCTTTCTTAACTTTGTTCTTTTGTGTCTAGAAACCCTTCCCAAGCTCTCTCAGGTTTTATATAAATGTAGTTGCCAAACATTGTTGATTTGTTGCACAATTAATAAAAATAAAGCCAGAGATGGGTATTGGTGTTCAGCCTGAAGAAAAGCAAAACAGCCAGCCGTGAGCTCTTAGCTCTAACTTCTACCTCAGTCAGAAATAATGACCCTGCCTCCAGGAATCTCAGAATGAGACTGTCAGTGAGAGCTATCCTCCGTCCAATCACACATACCTCTCTAGTGCTGGAATTAAAGGTGTGTTTGACTACCACCTACTTTCTATAGCAATCTAGTATAGTTACTGGGATTAAAAGTGGGTATCAAAACGGTCTAGTCTGTAAGGCTGATCAGTGTGGCTGTTTTAATCCCTGAACTTCAAGCGAGCTTTATTTATTAAAATACAAGTGAAATATCAGTGACCAGTTATGTTTATCTGACATTATTGGGAGATATAATCTCACAGAAAATGCCCTGAACTTCTAGCACTTCTACCCTATTTGCTTCCTGTTATAGGAAGGCTGCTTATTTGTTCCCAGCTGCTCAGACCATAAATAATCACTCAGAAACTATAGTATTTGCAATAGTGTTTGGTCAATAGCTTAAGCGTATTTCTGGCTAACTCATATCTTAAATTAACCCATCTCCATTAATGTGTGTATCACCACAAGGCTGTGGCTTACCAGGGTAAAGTTCCAGCATCTGTCTTTGTCTAAATGGCTTCTCTCTGACTCTGTCTTCTTTCTCCAAGTATTCAGGTTTGTTTTTCCCACCTACCTCTATTCTGCCCAACACAGACCTAAGACAGTTTCTTTATTAACCATTGGTATTCACAGCACACAGAGGGGAATCCCACATCAACTCATATTTTCTGTTTAAATAAAAAAGAACGATTTAACTATTACAATTACATATAAAAAGGGTATCAAGCAAGAATTAGAGTTACATTACTTAAAATGTACGGGAGTATTTTGTAGTTGTATTCATTGGAACTGGGCTCCATAACTCCATTTTCATTCAGTGGAATTTTCTATGGTATTTTTCATCTATTATAAATAGAAGTTTCCATGTTAAAGAGTAAAGCACACCATATTGGTGGATGTAAGGAAAAAATGTTTAGATTGTTGTTGGGGATTATGCTAGTTTAGTAAACTAGTGATTTATGTTCTCCTCCAATATTGGTGACTTCACTGTCACTGGGGAGTTAGCTCCGTTTCCAGTACCAGGCATGGCTTCCCTCTTATTGGGTGGGTCTTAAGTACATTTAGAAAACCTGTATGTGACTGCCAAGGTATGTGTGCTGCTACTGCACCCTTAGGGTTATCCAGCCTTTCTGGTTGTTTTCCATTGACATCATAGCTGGGTAGGATTGTTGTTTGCCTCTCCCCTTTGGAAGATTACATGGTACCTTCTGGTAATATGAAAGCTAATCCTCAGGTTTTGACAGATGTTTCTGTCCCAACGGGTCCCACAGTCTTTCAGTCCCAAAAAACACACAAAGAATTCTACATTAATCATAAACTGGTTGGCCTATTAGCTCAAGCTTCTTATTAACTCTTTCTTACATCTTAGATAAACCCATTATTCTTGTCTGTGTTAGGCACATGGCGTGGTACCTTTCATCAGCAAGGCATTCTCGTCTTGCTTGCCCTCTGTGTGACAACTGAAGCCCGAGCTTTTCTTTTTCCAGAATTCACCTGTTCTCGTCACCCCACCTTTACCTCCTGTCTGGCTACTGGCCAGTCAGCATTTTATTAAAATGCAAGTGACAGGGTACAGACCATTGTTTCACAGCACTCAGGGAGGAAACATTCAGATTAGTTCCAGCTTAGAGATCTCTGGCTCCTATTTGTGAAGTGCATGAGTATACACTAGAGACTATCCTTCTAACTCTGTCCTCCCAGCTTCTTGTTCCATAGCATCTCTTCATCTCTTTAATAGCCAGTCTATTTCATGCTACCCATTTGTGCATGAGTATGTGACCGTCTCTTGGACTTTCTTGGGGCCTGCATCCCTGAAGAAAACTGATTCTCCTATTTCCAGTTGGCATTTCTTACTAATAACTCTTCAGATAGGCATAAGTCTTTTTTATTTGTTTGTTTGGGATAGGATCCCACCGTGTAGTTTAGGATTGCCTGGATCTAGATCTATAGATCAGGCCAATTTTGACAGTTCTCCTGCTTCTGCCTATTACAACTGTTCTGTTCCTCTTCTTCAAAGTACCGTGAGGCTTAGTTGTAGTGGCTATATTACAGATGTACCAGATGGGGCTGGATACCCCACTATGAGCTTTTTTGTGTATTTTGGCCCTGTTTTGAGTTCCTGTTGTGTTCTCAAGTTTTGGATTTCTGGGATGGTCTCTGCTCTCAAAAAGCTACTTATACAAGGGCTGAGAGGCAGTCTATGTTGATAAGGACTGATAGAATTTAGTTGAGAATTATAGTGTTTTAGGAAAGCGGTACTGGTAGGGATACCAAGGGAGAAAGCAATACATTGCCTTTCTAAAAGGAGCACATTGAGTGTCTTATTTAGGGTTTCTTTTGTTGTGACAAAACACCAAGACCAAAAAGCAAGTTGGGGAAGAAACGGTTTATTAGGCTTATACTTCAGCATTACTGTTCATCACTGGAGGAAATCAGTACAGGAACTCAAAACAGGACTGGATCCCAGAAACAGGAGCTGATGCAGAAGCCATGGAGGGAAGCACGCTTGCTCAGCCTGCCTTCTAATAGAACCCAGGATCAGCAGCCCAGGGATGGCACTACCTATTATAGGCTTTCCCCTCCCCCACTGATCACTAAATGAGGAAATACCTTAAACCTGGATGTCAAGGAAGCATTTCCTCAGCTCATGTTCTTCCTCTGATGACTTTAGCTCATGTCACGTTGACACACAAAGCCAGACAGTACAGTGAGGAAATACTAAAACAAAGCAAGACGAAACTCAAATTCTGGGTATCTGTGTCTGATGTCAGCACGCTCCAGGTCTCCAGCTCATTTCAGTTTTGTTGATTTCAACATACTGCTCTCTCTCTCTCTCTTGGGGTGGTTCCATTCTCAGTCTGAAACTTTTTTTGTCAGGTATCCCATGACTTTAGCATTTCCAGCATCTTGGAGTCTCCAATACAATCAAGCCTTTGACGTTACAGCTTCACTTAATGGCCTCTCAGGGCCTCAATGCAAGGATACCTCTGAGACATGGCTTGTTTCAGTTGCTTTCTTTAGCTGAGGAGGAATTTTCCACCACCCTTTTCTTCTGTTCTTTACTCTAAAACTAGAACCATGTGACTAAAGAGGCCACATTCTGCTACTAACTGGGATTGAATCTTGGCTGCCTTCAGTTACATTTGGATCACATTTGCATTGTTGATGGTTTCCTTCATTCAATATAGAGGCTTTTCTTTAAATTCTTTTCACAAGCTGGAAGCTTAGCTGATTGGAATCTTGTCCTGAGAGAATGATTTAATTTATTTCATTTAGCATGAGGCTTTTCTTTCAATTTTTTGTTTCCTTGATGCCAGCTTGGTTCCATTATGCTTCCTGGTAGTCCTTTTTTCCTCAATGTATGCATTTTGTATTTCTCTTTGTCCAGCTCACTCCTTTCAATTCTATATCTACGTAAGAGTAATCAATAATACCCATGTGATTAAGTCAATAGTAGACTGTCTTAAAATCGTTTTTGCCTGAGCCATTAATCAAAAATTCTTCCATTTAGCCGCAGGCAGATTTTTAGAACTATTGTGACACCTGACCACATTCTTTGTCAAAATATCTCAAGAGTAGTTTCAAGGAACTTACTAGTATTCTTCCTCTCTGAAATCTCTTCAACAAGGCCATTTGCATTGCTCTAAGCACCTCTGTTTCCCATGCATCTACTACTATGGTCTATTAAGCCTCCTTTAAAGTATTCAGTTGCTCTCCTTATCCAACATCTCAAAGTCCTCATTCTGCCAACAAGTATCATGGCCATGCCTGTCATAATACTCTATCCCCAGGTACCAGCTTCTTAGTCACTGTTGTGTTAATGTGAAGAGACACCGTGACGAGGTGTTCATATAAGAGAAAGTGTTTAAATTGGGGCTTGCTTATAGTTTCAAAGGTTAATCCATTATCATCATGGTGGAAAGAATGGAAGCATTCAGGCAGGTATTGGAGTAGCTGAGAGCTGCCTCCTCATTCATAGGCAGAGATAGACTATAAGCTTGGAATGATCTTTTGAAGTCTCAAAGCCAACCCCAGAGACACATTTTCTCCAACAAGGCCACACCTCCTAACCTTTATAATCCTTTCAAATAATGTCACTCTCTGGTGACTAAACAATGAAATATATTAGTCTAAGGGGACAGTCTCACTCATACCTCCCAAAGGACAGGGAAAGAAAGCCAGTATGCAGCATTCTTCCATGGAATGTGCTTCAGGTCCAGCCTCCAGATTCTTGCCTTGTGTTCTTGCTCCGACTTCCTTCAGTGATAGGCTATAACCTGCACGGTGAAATAAACTGCTTTCTCCTAAGTTGGTTTTGGTAAGTATTTTATCAAAACACCCAGAGAGGCAAACTAGGGCAACAATTTCATGTCACTTATTTGGAAGGATACTTTGTAATTGGAAGGATACTTTGAAGTGAGACTATAAATTCTAGACCAAGAACCTTAGTCCATGTGAGTATTCAATGAACCTCTCTAGATGGAAAGAAAGCCACATGAACTCCATTTTCCAGAAGAAAAACTTACTAGAGTGCTGTTCTCTGACTCCTTGCTTAGCCTTAGGAGGGCTCTAGAAGGGGTATCCACAATGTACAACCTTTATGCCATCAGTTTCTTTTCTTTTTCAGGGAACTGTGTCCTTTGATCTAAAACAGTGAAGACATAAAACTAGACGGAAGATTTGAAGTTATTTTCAGGGATTAAGGTAAAAAAATTGGATTATGGTCAAGTCCTTACTGGAGTATACTTTGAGGCTTTATCATTTCAGACAGCAGCCTTGAAGCTGTTCTGGATGCAGAACTCAAAAGAAACTGCAACAGAGGTGCTCTGAAACCCTGGACCATCTGAACTCTCCATTTCCATTGGAGATTTTTCAGGGGGGTCTTCCTTGATCAAACCTTATTTTTTTAACCCAGAATGAATCAATAGCCTCTCATTTCCTATGGAAACAAAAGTAAAACCTCCTCTCCAAAGTAACATATCTTTGACTTAAATTTGGAAGTCAATGGATTTTCAAAATATATAGCTTGGATTAATCCAGCAGAATTAATAATCAAATGTGTTTACCAGCTGTTGATCCTTCCTCAGAAGTTAAACAATTCAAAGAAAACAATAATATACAGTGTCCATATTCTCTGTTTATTTTTATCTTTATATGTTTTTTTAAAATTCTAATTCTACTATTTTTAACTTTTGAGACAGGATTTGTCTGTGTATCTTTGGCTGTCCCAGAACCCTCAGTAGACCAAACTGGCCTCAAACTCACAGAGATCCACCTGCTTCCGTCTCCCAAGTGCAGGGATTAAAGGCACATGCCACCATGCCCAACTACCCCAAAAAATTTTTTTAGGACATTCTCTATCCTTTTCCTTTTCTCTCCCAAGCCTATGCATATTTTTTAACATTCAGTAAAAATGTTTAGAAGTGTTTTATTGTCTGAGTTTGTATATACTGTATATCTCTATCTTTTTCTGACCACAAATCTTTAATTTGCTAAATAATATGGTTAGAATTAAATCTACGACTTTGGTGGCTGGCTCCCCATTCCTTTGCTTTCTGAGAGTCAATCTAGCTTCATGGTTGAGGTATTAGCAGGAGCAAATTTATTGGCACAACTCTAGAGCTTCTAGGTCCATGTCACCACAAAGAAGCAAGATGCTGATTGATCATAAACACCACTTAAATATTTGGTAAAAGAGCCTTTTTTGCTTACTATTAGTGTTTATATATTTCCTTTCAATACATGTTTAAATTATGTGTAATTGGGATAAAAAATTCCAGAAGGGTTTTAACATTTTTTTCACTTGGCTACTGACATACTTTGCCTACATTCCCATGGCTAACATGCCAAGAGGAGCCAACCATTAGTATGCTGTGAGCATTCTTCCAGATGCTTCCTTTACACACACACACACACACACACACACACACACACACACACACACGTATGGAACACCAGCTGTGCTCCCTTTAAGTATGCATTGCTCAATAAGGATCTCTTTGCTTACCAGTAACTATAGATGTTATGCCTCACTCAATAGCACAAGCTGATCTCCCTCCACCCTTTATATCTCCTGAATCAGCTTCCTTAATGCTGTTATTACAGATAGGCACAACCACAGTATTCTTCCTTTAATGAGTTGGTAGCAGTTCATTATAGGGATATTCCATACATTAACCTATCATCTGTTGATTAATCTTCTATTTGTTTGTGTTCAGGTGAGAAGAATAGCTTTAAATAGCAAGGGAACTTCATATGTATCATTAAACTCTTTTTACAGGCTGGGCTGTGATGGTGTATGCCTTTAATCCCAGCATGTGGGAGGCAGAAGTAGGTATATTTCTGTGAGTTCAAGGCCAGCCTGGTGTGCAGAGCAAATTCTAGGACATCCAGAGCCTCTTAAAAGAGCTGCAGGGATTTTTGCCACTAATGCTGAGTCAGCAGACCTCTCTTAAAGGTGCCATACATCTGCTTGCCTCTGGCAAACAGAGCCTACCTGAGACAGTCCTGTACCAAGAAGCTGTTCTTAGCTTTGTTCTTTTGTGTCTAGAATCCCTTCCCAAGCTCTTTAGAGTTTTATGTGGATGTAGTTGCCAACCATTCTTTGACTTTTTTTTGCACAATTAATAAAAAAATCTATATATGGGTATTGGTGTTCAACCTGAAGAAAAGCAAAACAGCCAGCCACTAGCTCTTACCTCTACCTCAGTCAGAAATAATGACCCTGCCTCCAGGAATCTCAGAATAAGACTGTCTGTGAGATCTATCCCCCCTTCCATCTCGCATTCCTCTCTAATTCTGGAATTAAAGGTGTGTATGACTACCACCCAGTTTTGATAGCAAAAGACTGTAGTTACTGGGAATAAAAGTAGGTGTCAACACTGCCTAGTCTGTAAAGCTGATCAGTGTAGCTGTTTAAATCACTGAACTTCAGGTGAGCTTTACTTATTAAAATACAAGTGAAATATCAGTAAATGTGTTGGTGAACATTTATGGGGATCTGACATTATTGGGAGATATAATCTCACAGAAAATGCCCTGAACTTCTAGCACTTCACCCTATTTGCTTCTTGTTATAGGAAGGCTGATCATTTGTTCCCAGCTGCTCAGACCATAAATAATCACTCAGAAACTATATTATTTGCAATAGTGTTTGATTAATAGCTTAAGCATATTTCTGGCTAACTCATATCTTAAAGTTACCCATCTCCATTAATCTGTGTATTACCACAAGGCTGTGGCTTACCGAGTACAGTTCCAGCCTCTGTCTTTGGCTCATCTACATGGCTTCTCTCTGACTCTGCCTTCTTTCTACCAGCATTCAGTTTAGTTTTTCCCACCTACCTCTATTCTGCCCAGCTCAGATCTAAGACAGTTTCTTTATTAACCAATGTTATTCACAGCATACAGAGGGGAATCCCACATCAACTCCCATTTTCTGTTTAAATAAAATAGAAGAATTTAACTTTTACAATTACATATAAAAAACAGGTATCAAGCAAGAATTACACTTACATTATTTATAGCTACCTTATCTTTTATCATAACTAGGAAAACTATAACTATAACCCCGACCTAGCTATATTTTGCCTCACTAGACGCCAAAGCAGTTTTCTTTATACATTAACCAATAAAAGCAACATAGACAGAAGGACCTCTCACACCAGCTTCCCTTAGTTCACAATCTTCCCTAAACCTTAAGTATGGGGGTATTTTATAGATGTATCCATTGGTACTGGTCTCGATAACTCTGTTTTTATTAGTTGGAAGATATGTCATGGTCCCAACTATTACAAATAGAAGTATCCATGCTTAACAGTAAAGACTACCATATTGGTGGGTGTAAGGACAAATGTTTAGAATGTTGTTGGGGATTATTTTAGTTTAGTAAACTAGTGATTTATGTTCTCCTCCACTATTGGTGACTTCACTGTCACTGGGGAGTTAGCTCAGTTTCTAGTACCAGGCATGGCTTCCCTCTTGTTGGGTGGATCTTAAGTACATTTAGAAAACCGGTATATATGCCATTACTGCCCCCTTAGGGTTATCAAGCCATTCTGATTGTTTTTCATTGATATCATAGCTATGTAGGATTGTTGTTTGCATCCACCCTTTGGAAGATTGCATGGTGCCTTCTGGTAATATGAAAGCTAATCCTTAGGTGTTGACAAATGTTTCTGTCCCACCCAGTCCCACAGTCATTCAGTCCCAAAGAAATACACTGAGTTCTACATTAATCATAACCTGGTTGGCCTATTAGCTCAAGCTTCTTATTAACTCTTTCTTACACCTTATATTAACCCAATATTCTTGTCTGTGTTAGCCACATCAGCAAGGCATTCTCGTCTTGTTTCCTCTCTTTCTGGGTGATGACTACAGACTGACTTTTTCTTTTTACAGAATTCTGCTCTCGTCACCGCACCTATGCTTCCTGTCTGGCTATGGGCTAATCAGCATTTTATTAATATACAATGACAGGGTACAGATCATTGTCCCACAGCATTCAGGGAAGAGACATTCAGATTAGTTCAGCTCTGGCTCTTATTTGTGAAGTGCATGCATCTTCAACAATAGGGACTAACCTTCTAATTCTGTCCTCCCAGCTTCTTGTTCCATAACATCTCCTTAACTCTTTAATAGCCAGAGTATGTTTCATGCTACCTGTGTGTGCATGAATGTGGGACTGTCTACTGGACTCTCTTGGGGCCTACATCCCTGAAGAAAATTGAGGCTCCCATTTCCAGTTGGCATTTTTTACCAATAACTCTAAAGATAGGCATAAGTCTTGTTTCTTTTTTATTTCTTTGGGAAAGGATCCCATCTTGTAGTTTAGGATTACCTTGATCTGGATCTGTAGATAGGCCAATTTTAAAAGTTCTTCTGCCTCTGCTTATTACAACTGTTCTGTTCCTCTTATTCAAAGTACCATGAGGCTTATTTATAGTTGTTATGTTACAGATATATCAGATGGGACTGGATACCACACTATGAGTGTTTTTGTGTATTTGGGCCCTGTTTTGAGTTCCTGTCCTCTTCTCCAGTTTTGGATTTTTGGAATGGTCTCTCCTCTAAAAAAGTTACTTATATAAGGGCTGAGAGGCAGTCTTTGTCTCTAAAATCTCTTGAACCTGGCCATTTACATTGCTCTAAGCACCTCCTTTTCCCATGCATCTACTAGTATGGTCTATTAAGCCTCCATTAAAGTGTTCAATTGATCTCCTAATCCAACATCTCACAGTCCACATTCTGCCAACAAGTATCATGGTCATGCCTGTCATAATACTCTATCCCCTGATGTCAGCTTCTTAGTCACTACTGTATTAATGTGAAGAGACACTGTGACAATGTGTTCATATAAGAGAAAGTGTTTAATTTGTGGCTTGCTTACAGTTTCAAAGGTTAATCCATTACCATCATGGTGAAAAGTATGGAAGCATGCAGGCAGGTATTGGAGTAGCTGAGAGCTGCCTCCTCATTCATAGGCAGAGATAGACTGTAAACTTGGAATGGGCTTTTGAAATCTCAAAGCCAACCCCAGAGACACATTTTCTCCAACAAGGCCACACCTCCTAACCTTTATAATCCTTTCAAATAATGTCACTCTCTGGTGACTAAACAATGAAATATATTAGTCTAAGGGGACAGTCTCACTCATACCTCCCAAAGGACAGGGAAAGAAAGCCAGTATGCAGCATTCTTCCATGGAATGTGCTTCAGGTCCAGCCTCCAGATTCTTGCCTTGTGTTCTTGCTCCGACTTCCTTCAGTGATAGGCTATAACCTGCACGGTGAAATAAACTGCTTTCTCCTAAGTTGGTTTTGGTAAGTATTTTATCAAAACACCCAGAGAGGCAAACTAGGGCAACAATTTCATGTCACTTATTTGGAAGGATACTTTGTAATTGGAAGGATACTTTGAAGTGAGACTATAAATTCTAGACCAAGAACCCTAGTCCATTTGAGTATTCAATGAATCTCCCTTGGAAGGATAGAAAGCCACATGGACTCAATATTCCAGAAGAAAGTCTTACTAGAGTGCTCTTCTCTGACTCCTTGTTCAGCCTTAGGGGGGCTCTAGAAGTGGTATCCACAATGTACAACATTTATGCCATCAGTTTCTTTCCTTTTTCAGGGAACTGTGTCCTTTGATCTAAAACAGTGAAGACATAAAACTAGACGGAAGATTTGAAGTTATTTTCAGGGATTAAGGTACGTATTCTGAGTCAGCAATTGGGGCAACACATGGGCCACAATATCTACTTATATCATGTTAGAACTTGGATGCTGGAATGCACATATCAATGACCCTCCTACTTTCTTTTTTTCTCAGTAGTTGAGTAGTTAGTATAACAAAAAATAACAGTCTACTAAGGGCAAGGAGCCTTATGCAGTGCTAGTAACTGATGTGTAGACATTGAATAAATATTGATGAACATTCATTTTACTATGTTTGCTATCTGCATGTGCTCCACTATGATTTTCGAATAATGAATTTTGGAAGAAAGATATTTGGGGTTTCATTACTCTTTTAATTTTCCTGAATCAAAAATCAATATATTTGTTTTAATGATAGCCTCAGGTTAAGAGCACTGCTAGGAATCCAGACTGAGACATGCCTATAAGGGTATTACCCATAGTAGGATAGAAGAGAAAAAACTCTAATACTGTTGTTAGTCTAGGGTACCTTGGTATGGATAAGAATCCCAACCTTCCTATTCGTGTTTGGGAAGAAGAAAGTTTTGTTGTTGTGCACTGCTATCTCATAAAAGTAGCATAAAAAGTTCCAAATCCTACCAAAGAAGGCTGAGGGATCTACCCTTTCAAGTGCATAGGTCTCCAATAGATGTATCTTCTGTTTTCACAGAGGTAAGCTGGGTTTTAGCAGACAGATTTCTCATACTGTTCCATGCAATTGTGTAAGCTGAGACGAACTGATTCTGGTAGGGAACTGAACCAGGAGCAATCAAAATGTAGAAAGTGTAGCCCAATCAGTTCTCCAAGTAAAAGACTTGACAGAGAGCTGCAAGAAATCATGTATCTCAGAATATCTGGATTAATATAGCCCTACATAGTTTCCCTGTGCGGGTCATGGGAAAGACTGCCAAACTATAATATATGGTAAATTCCTGTTTCTGCTGATTTAAGACTGGTGATATTTTGATCTAAACCAATTGTGTCATATCCCAGACACTTACATTGTTTAAAGAAAAGACAATTAGTGAGGCAGATAGGAACATATACCTAAGAACCGAGTGGTGTAAACAGAAATCTGTCCCAACACAGTTGACAGATTCTAGGAGGAAAAATGGATAAATTGAATGCCTTTCAATTCCTCCTTTGTGATCACAGGGATACAGGTAGTTAGTTTAATGGAATATCAGTTCAAGAAAAGGAAGGGGTCTCAAGATTTGTGATGTGTGTGTTTATCCTGAGTGAATAGTGAGTGATACATACAGTCAAGTATAGAAATGCTAACAAATTAGCTGCCCAGAAACTCTATCTGTTCCTGGAGATAATTCAAATAAGGATAGTGAATGAACAGTTAACTTCATGTACTATGGTCTGAGAGCAGAAGTAATAATCTTCTGATATATGTAAGCTCCCAAGAGAAGAGGTGAGCCTATTTGGTTCTAAGTAAGGCTCCTGAGTAGTGAGGGGATCAGCACACCACACAAAAATTCTGTGCCAATTAGTTTCTGCCATTGGCCCAGAGAATTTTCAGATAATGAGGATTTTTAAAATTTACTATTAAATTTATAGAAGATATAATTTTAGTTTTAAGGGAATAGGCTTTATTTTTTATTTGAAAATTTCATAAAATTTTGATCATATTCACCCCTTCCCTTAGTTCCTCCCAGATCCAACTCCATTCTCTCCATATTCAACTTTCTGCACTCTTTAATTTTTAAGCCATTAAGCACTATTTGTGCTGCCATATAGTATTGAATGTGCGTGGCCCTCCATAGGATAATGGTCAACATACCTGGATGTTGTACCCTTAAAGAAAACTGATTCTCCAGTAACAGCAGCTATCATTTGCCTGTAGTAGTATGCTTGTAGTTTCTCAGCTACAAGTAGGACGTCATACCCATCTTTGGGGGGATAGTTTTGTTATATTAGAGAATGTGGCTTAAGCCCATTAGCTTCCATGATGATCATACTTGTGGAGATTTTGCACTTTTTTTTTTTATTTAGGAAAGGAATGGGAACTACAGAGCCAAACATGTATGTGCTATGGACCCTGATAATTTTTATGTTGGGTTGGCTAGCACCCAGTGTGTCTCTTATTTTCCCCTGCCAGTTATTGCCTTAAACATTTATCACATGATTTTTGGAGGTCCATTCACTGTGCCTGGAATTGATTTTACTAGCTGGTTACCTTACATTCTCCCTTTCTCTTTCAAACAGTGATTCCTGATTGCTGCCTTCCTTTGTGCACGATCATCTGCATCTATTCACCACAGTCACCATGTCTAAACTTCAGAAGAATCCAGAATGTGCAGCTGACCAAGGACAGACCTGTGAGAAGACCCACAGCCAGATTGCAGCAGTCTGCATGGATGTGGAGGAACCTTGTACCTCCTCTCATCTTACGGCTAGTAGTCTGAACGGCCAGACCTGTGAGGGGACACAGGACCTACAGGTTGCAACCGTCTCCAGGGATGTGGAGAAGCCATCTCCCTCCTCTCAGTTTATGTCTAGTGAGGAGAGCCAGGTCCTAGAGAATCCACAGGTGTCTAGGGATGTGGAGGAGCCATGTCACTCCTCTCATTCCCTGATGGCTAGCAACCAAAATATTCCATCAGATGAGACACCTAGTACCTCTGGAGGTCTTCAGAGTCCCTGTGACTCTTTGAGAAACTCAGGTGGGGATCTTAGTAACCAGGAACAGGGCTCTCCAGTCAATCCACCATATCAACCAGCCACCATGAATGTACCTGTGACGAGTGTCAATAGTAAAGTTAACTTCTTGGTGAATTATATGCTGTACAAGTATCAGATGAAAGAGATGATGAGCAAGACTGATATATTGAGACTCATTGTCAGAGAAGATGAAAATAGTTTTCATGAAATCCTCATGAGATCTGCTGAACTCATGGAGATTGTTTTTGGCATAGGTGTGAAGGAAGTAGATCCTGTCAACCACGTCTATGCTCTTTTTATCAAACTAGGTCTCACCTATGATGGGATGCGTAGTGATGAGTTTAGTTTTCCTAAGACTGGTCTCCTGATAATCATCCTAGGGGTAGTCTTCTTGAATGGCAACCGTGCTAGTGAAGAGGAGATTTGGGAAGCATTGAATCCAATGGGAATCTATGCTGGGGTGAATAATTTCATCTTTGGTGACACTAGGCAGCTGATAACCAATGAGTTTGTGAAGGAACAATACCTGGTGTACCAGCCAGTAGTGGATAGTGATCCAGTGCGGTATGAGTATGTGTGGGGGCCCCGGGCTCGAGCTGAAACTAGTAAGATGAAAGTGTTAGAGTTTGTGGCAAAGGTTTATGGGACACACCCAGCTTCCTTCCAGTCTCAGTATCAAGAGGCTCTGTTAGAAGAAGAAGAGAGAGCCCTTGCCTTGATTTTAGACAGTGCTGGCCTAAGTTCTCGTTCTCGTGCAAGTTCTAGTGCCATGGGCTGCAGTTTCCCTCGTATGTAGGACAATCAGAGATAACTTACTACTGCTGTAGAATTTGCAGAGAATTTTTAGAGTTGAGGGAAAAAATGTAGGTCCTAGTTTGATATAGAGAGGGGGAAGAATATTGTTTGCATAGTTCTATTTTGTCTGTGTATCATGACATTTTTTCTTACACTGTTTGACCTTTCCGTTCAAATATTGTTTCACTTAATAGCATTGTTTTTGAGCTTCAAAAATCTCTACTTTATGCGGTTCAAAAATGTAATACTAAGAGCTTTGTCATAGTAAAAGACTAACTGGGAAGTAGTCCAATGTATCTGTATAATTATGTGGAATACTATAACAATCATTGCTAAACTTTGACCTTTCAAACAGTGTTGTGCTAAATTTTTCTTTGTAACATTCCATTTCCCAGTGCAATTGCATGATATATGTGGAGGTGCTTTACTTTACAGTTACCATGAGTAATAAAATTCAAGAAAATATTACCACACTTTTACAGTTTCTTTTATTACCAAAACTTATTTGAGCATCTATTATTTTCCAATTACTATTTTAATTTTCTAGGATGCTACATTAAACAGCATGCATGTAGTTCCTTTCCTTATAAATACATTGATTATGATAGTATATCTTCTAAACATGGAAGACAAATGAAATGCAGGGTTTACACATAAAGTGATCCTTATGGCCCTGTTAAGTATAAATATCCTGAAAGAGAAAATTGTGGTTGTGGTAATATAAACTTCTTCAGATTGCTAATTTTAAGTTGAATTTTGAGGTGAAGAGAATTGGAGTGCACTAACCTGTATGTGGTGCTCCTCAAAGCTGACATCCAAAAGTTTAATGCAAAGCTCTTTCCTGGTTACTTTATGATTTTGTTATATACAAAATTTTCATACAGATAATGTAGAAAGTGTACATCTCTGACCCCACCTCTGTATGGTTGAATGTGGGCTATAAACTAAGGCTTTACTTTGCAAATAAACTTAAAGGCATTTTTTGATAGTTAATAGTAAGGGATGTGGAAGCCACTAGGTTGTCATTCGTTGCCCAGGGCCGATGATGTAAGAAAGTACTTCATTTAGGAGATATTTTAAATAGATTATCTTTAGTATAATTTGAATTGTATATATTAACATGTGCTTAATTTCTGGGAATTTTCGAGACAGGGTTTCTCTGTAGCTTTGGGGTCTGTCCGGGAACTAGCTCCTATAGACCAGGCTAACCTCGAAGTCACAGAGACCTGCTTGCCTCTGCCTTCCGATTTCTGGAATTAAAGGCATGTGCCACCACTGCTCGGGAAACATGCTTAAATTTTTTAATGAAGATATAAGCAGTGAAAATATTCATGATTTAGATGAATTTGAGGAGTTGGTCCTTGTCAAAATAGGAATATGTTTACATCCCTTATAATTATGGATATGAAAAAAAGAAAATAAATACATGTCCCCATTTTTAAAGAATAACATCTCCCAGGGGAAATTTGTGGGGTTTACTTAAGTAGTGGTCTACTTTATATGAAGCCTCTTTTATTTTATTTCATTTTATTTTATTTTGCAGGAGGAGTATGTGTCTTTGTTTCTTTTTTCTTTTTCTTGGAGGCAGGGATTCTCTCTGTAAGGGATCTGACTGTCCTGGAACTCACTTTGTAGACTAGGCTGGCCTCGAGCTCACAGAGAACTATCTGTCTCTGCCTCCCAAGTTCCTGGTGAAGTTCCATTTCTTAGAGAACTTCATTGTTCTGTGGGATATGTGACTATTTTAAAATTTACATGAGATAGACTCATAGAGTCACAGGTCAGGACAATTATTGTAATACTTACAATTAACTAAATACCAAGCACTCTGACTGACGCTTTCACAATGCCCTCTTATAGGTAGTCTTATATGATAACTCTTATATTAGCTATTTTTCAACAGTTTGACAGAATATTTATGACAGAAGCAAGATTTCTGGCTACTGTAGTGAGAAAGGCCTAGTGGATTTCCTCCATGGTTTAAGGAACACAAGGCAGCTACTGTTTACATTACGGCTGACCAGAAGGCTGAGCATCATGCCAGTACCATTGCCATACTGTACCCTAAATATAGGCTCTACTTTTGCCCACCAGGTCTCACTTCTTAATGGTTTCAGAACTTTTTAAAAGAATGTCATGAGACAAATACTCAAAACAACAGTAGGTGACATTTTCAATTCAAACCATGTCAGAACATTGCAGGTTTCCTCTCACATGAAAAGCATAATATTCCCAAAGCTTGGCATGTGAAATGGCTGAGGCTGAACCTCTGGTACTAATTCTTCTGGATCCATTTCTGTACTACTATCTAGTCTTCTGTGTCCTGATTCATTTCTCATTGCAGCTCCTCACATTGCATGTTGTAATAAACTGGACCCTGAATCTGAAGTACTAAACTTAGATGAAAAAGGGTTATCAATCACCACTAACATATTTCCTGTGGACTCCATTAAACCCTAGTTCTGTTCTCTGCATCATTGTTTCAGAGAGCTGACTTGAAGGGGCTGAAAGTTTTGCCTAGATTCAACTTTTTAGTGTATTACAATAAACTTGTCTTGTTTTTTGTTTTAGTTTTGTTTTGTCTTGTTTCTTTGTTTCATTTCTGTGTGCCAGAGAGCTCCATTACTTACTTTAGAACTCCACTGAGAGCAATACCCTGGTCGCTTTTGTATTACATTTTAGTTCTGATAAACATCATTGGGCAGATATGGTATATGATCAGAATAATTTCCAAATAAACTGCTAGATATCGTATACATGGGAAATCTATTAGTCTGTGTGATCAATGATAAAAGACAGGAACATATATAGAACATATGTATCAGTGAATGCCTTTATTTGGGTGCTTAAAATTGAAAACTCATTTAAGTGAAAGCTGAGAAAAGACTATCAAAATGATTAAGCAAATAAGAACAAAGGTTCTAATTATCGTATTGTTGAAGGGAGCTATGAGCTGCGTTCCTGCCACCTGGCTCTGGCCTCCTGGCTAGCTTATGCCCCGAAATAACAACACACAAACTGTATTCTGTTTTTTTTTAAATTTTTTTTGTTTATTTTATTTTTTTTAGTTGTTGCAAAAAAAAATTCTGCCTCGTCCCCGTTTCCCATTTCCCTCCCCCTCCTCCCACACATTGCCCCCTCCCCCTACTCCCCTACACCTTTCCCCCTTCCCCCACTCCATTCCCCCTCCCTCTCAAGAATGAAGAGCAGTCCAGATTCCCTGCCCTGCGGGAAGTACAAGGTCCTCTTACTTCTATCCAGGTCCAGGAAGGTGAGCATCCAAACAGGCTAGGCTCCCACAAAGCCAGTTCATGTATTAGGATCGAAACCTAGTGCCATTGTCCTTGGCTTCTCATCAGCCTTCATTGTCCGCCACGTTCAGAAAGTCTGGTTTCATCCCATGCTTATTCAGTCCCAGTCCTGCTGGCCTTGGTGAAGGGGTGGCAAGAGACTTGACTCTAGAGGGGCTCGCAGGTGTTCAGGGAGATGTCCCCAGCTAGTGCCTTGAGCAACTGAGGAGAGGGAACCTGAAATGACCCTATCCTATAGCCATACTGATGAATATCTTGCATATCACCTTAGAACCTTCATCTGGCGATGGATAGAGATAGAGACAGAGACCCAAATTGGAGTACTGGACTGAGCTCTTAAGATCCAAATGAGGAGTAGAAGGAGGGAGAACATGAGCAAGGAAGTCAGGACCATGAGGTGTGCACCCACCCACTATGACAGTGAAACTGTATTCTTTTAAACACTGCTTGGCCCATTAGCTGTAGAACTTACTGGCTAATTCTCATATCCCGATCAACCCATCTCTAATAATCTGTGCAGCACCACTCCTACCGGGAAAGATTCAGCATGTCTGACCTGGCCACTGGCTCCATCGTGTCTGCCCCTGGAGCAGAAGCATGGCATCTGTGTGAGGCATCTTACCTCACTTTCTCTTCCTCCCAGCATTCTGTTCTGTTTATTCTGCCTACCTAATTTTCTGTCCTATCAGGGCCAAGGCAGTTTCTTTATTTAACCAATGACCTTCCTCCATCACTGTATATTCTCAGGTTCTAGGAAGAAAAACAGATTCCTTGTAGATATTTTATATTTTAATAATGTTAGCTAACTGATTAATTTGTTAGTAAGTTTTATTTTAATATAATTTTTAAATATCTTGTCTTCTACTCCTCCTGGGTGAGTCTTCTTTTTGTTCTGTAGCTTTCAGGTGTGCTGTTAAGTCACTAATGTGAGCTTTTCCATTTTTTAAAAATTTATTTATTTATTAAAAATTCCCACCTCCTCACTTCCTCCCATTCCCCCGACTCACACTCTCCCTCCCTCTCCAGTCCTAAGAGAAGTCAGAATGCCCTGCCCTGTGCGCAGCCCAAGGCTCTCCCCTCCTCCATCCAGGTCTAGGAATCTGTGCATACAAACAGACTAGGCTCCCAAAAAGCCACTACATGCAGTAGAATCAAAACCAAGTTCCATTATCATTGGCTTCTCAGTCAGCCTCCCTTGACAGCCACATTCAGAGAGTCCAGTTTGATCACATGCTTGTTCAGTACCAGTCCAGTTGGCCTCTGTGAGCTCCCATTAGATCAATCCCACCATCTCCGTGAGTGGATGCACCCCTCGCAGTACTGACTTCCTTGCTCATGTTCTCCCTCTTTCTGCTCCTCATTTGGATCTTGGGTGTCCAATCCAGTGCTCCAACGTGGGTCTCTGTCTCTATCTCCATCCATTATTGGATGAAGGTTCTATGGAGATATGCAAGATATTCATCAGTGTGGCTATGGGAAAAGCCAGTTCAGGTACCCTCCCCTAGCTGCCCAAAGACCTAGCTGGGGACAACTCTTTGGACACCTGGGAACCCCTCTAGAGCCAAGTCTCTTGGCAACCCTAAAATGGCTCCCTTAATTAAGATATCTTCTTTCCTGTTCCCATATCCACCCTTCCTCCATCTCAGCCATCCCATTCCCCCAAGCTCTCCCCAATCCTCCCCTTATCTCTTCTCTCTGCCCATCTCCCCTTCTCCCCACCCAACCCCAACTCCCATGCTCCCAACTTTTGCCCAGCGATCTTGTCTACTTCCAATATCCAGCAGGATAAATATATGTTTTTCTTTGGGTTCACCTTATTTAGCTCTTCTCTAGAATCACAAATTGTAGGTTTAATGTCATTTGTTTATGGCTAGAATCCACTTATGAGTGAGGACATACCATAGTCATCTTTTTGAGTCTGGGTTATCTCACTCAGTAAAGTGTTTTCTATTCCCATCCATTTGCATGCAAAATTCAAGATGTCACTGGTTTTTTTTTTTCCACTGAATAGAACTCTAAAGTGTATATGTGCCACACTTTCTTTATCCATTCTTCTATTGAGGGACACCTAGGTTGTTTCCAGGTTCTGGCTATTACAAATAGTGCAGCTATGAACAGAGTTGAACAAATGCTTTTGTAGTATAATTGGGCATCTCTTGGGGATATTCTCAAGAGTGGAATGCTGGATCCTGAGGCAGGTTGACACCCAGTTTCCTGAGAAACAGCCGCACTGATTTCCAAAGTGGTTGCACAAGTTTACATTCCCACCAACAATGGATGAGTGTTCCCCTTACTCCACATCCTATCCAGCATTGGCTATCATTGGTGTTTTTGACTTTAGCCATTCTGACAGGTGTAAGATGGTATCTCAGTGTTGTTTTGATTTGCATTTCCCTGATCACTAAGGAGGTTGAGCATGACCTTAAGTGTCTTTTGGCCATTTGAACTTCTTCTGTTGAGAAGTCTCTGTTCAGTTCAGTACCCTATTTTTAATTGGGTTACTTAGAGTTTTAATTACTAGTTTCTTGAGTTCTTTAAATATTTTGGAGATCAGACCTTTGTCTGATGCGAGGTGGTGAAGATCTTCTCCCATTCAGTAGGTTGCTTTATTGTCTTAATGGCAGTGTCCTCTGCATTACAGAAGCTTCTCAGCTTCAGGAGGTCCCATTTATTCATTGTTGCTCTTATTGTTTGTGCTACTGGGGTTATATGTAGGAAATGGTCTCCTGTGCCCAAGTGTTGCAGACTACTTCCTACTTTCTCATCTATCAGGTTCAGAGTGGTCAGATTTATATTGAGGTCTTTAATCCATTTGGACTTGAGTTTTGTGCACGGGGATAGATATGGATCTATTTTCATTATTCTACAGGTTGACATTCAGTTATGCCAGCAAAATTTGTTAAAGATGCTTTCTTTCTTACATTGTATGATTTAGCTCCTTTGTCAAAAATCAGGTGTTCATAAGTTTGTGGATTAATATCCAGGTCTTCGATTCAATTCTATTGGTAAACATCTCTGTTTTTATGCCAATACCAAGCTGTTTTCACTACTGTAGCTCTGTAGTCTGAAGTCTGGGATGGTAATGCCTCCGGCAGTACTTTTATTGTATAGGATTGTTTTGGCTATCCTGGGTTTTTTGTTTTTCCATATAAAGTTGATTATTGTTCTCTCAATATCTATGAAGAATTTTGTTGGGTTTTTGATGGGGATTGCATTGAATCTATAGATTGCTTTTGGTAGAATTGCCATTTTTACTCTGTTGATCCTCCCAATCCAAAAGCATGGGAGATCCCTCCATTTTCTTGTATCCTCTTCAATTTCTTTCTTCAAAGCCTTAAAGTTCTTGTCAAATAGATTATTCACTTTCTTGGTTAGTGTTACCCCAAGATACTTTATGCTATTTGTGGCTATCATGAAAGGTGATGTTTCTCTGATTTCACTCTCTGCTCCTTTGTTCTTTGTGTATAGGAGGGCAACTGATTTTTTGGAGTTGATCTTGTATCCTGCCACATTACTAAAGGTGTTATCAGCTATAGGAGTACTTTGGTAGAATTTTTGGGGTCGCTTATTTGCACTATCATATCATCTACAAGTAATGAAAGTTTGACTTCTTCCTTTCCAATTCAAATCCCCTTGATCTCCTTATGTTGTCTTATTGTAATTGTTAGAACTTCAAGAACTATATTGAAGAGGTATGGAGAGAGTAGACACCCTTGTCTTCTTCCTAATTTTAGTGGAATGGCTTTTTCTCTCCATTTAATTTGATGTTAGCTCTCAGATTGCTGTATATTGCTTTTATTATGTTTAGGTATTAACCTTGTAATCTCTCCAATACCTTTATCATAAAGGGGTGTTGAATTTTGTCAAACGCTTTTTCAGCATCTAATGAAATGATCATATGTTTTTTTTTTCTTTCAGTTTATTTACATGATGGATTACATTGATAGATTTTCGTATGTTGAACCTGCCCTGAATCTTTGGGATGAAGCCTACTTGATCATAATGGATATATTTTTTGGGGGGGGGGATGTGTTCTTGGATTCGGTTTGCCAGGATGTTATTGAGAATTTTTGCATCAGTGTTCATGAGTGGGATTGTTCTGTAATTCTCTTTCTTGGTTGAGTCTTTGTGTGGTTTTGGTTTCAGGTAATTGTAGCTTCATAAGAGGAGTTTGGCAATGACTCTTCTGTTTCTATTTGTGCAACACATTAAGGAGTATAGCTATTAGCTCTTCTTGGAAGTTTTGGTAGAATTCTACTTTGAAACTATCTGGTCCTGGGCTTTTTTTGGTAGGGAGGTTTTTTATGACATCTTCTAATTCCTCACGACTTATAGGTCTATTTAATTAGTTCACCTTGTCTTGATTTAATTTTGGTGTATGATACTTAACTAAAAAATGTCCACTTCTTTCATATTTTCCAATTTTGTGGCATACAGGCTTTTGTAATAAGATCTAATGATACTCCGAATTTCTTTGTGTCTGTGGTTATGTCCCCCTTTTCATTTCTGATCTTGTTAATTTGCGTGTTCTCTCTCTGCCATTTGATTAGTTTGGATAGGGGTTTGTCAATCTTGTTTTCTCCAAGAACCAGGTTTTGTTTCATGGATTCTTTGGATTGTTTTCTGTGTTTTTATTTTGTTGATTTCAGCCCTCAGTTTGATTATTTCCAGTCTTCAACTCCTCCTGGGTGAGTCTGCTTCTTTTTTTTTTCTAGAGCTTTCAGGTGTGCTGTTAAATCTCTAATGTGAGCTTTCTCCATTTTCTTTATGTGAGCACTTAGTGCTATGAACTTTTCTCTTAGCATTGCTTTCATGTGTCCAATAGGTTTGGGTATGTTCTGTTTTTATTTTCATTGAATTCAAGGAAGACTTTAATTTCTTTCTTTATTTCTTCCTTGACCCTGGCATGGTTCAGTAGTTGACTCTTCAGTTTCCATGAGTTTGTAGGCTTTCTGGGGGTAAAATTGTTGTTGCATTCTATCTTTATTCCATGGTGATCCAATAGTACACAGGTGGTTACTACAATTTCTTTTTATCTGTGGATGTTTGCTTTGTTACCGATTATGTGATAAATTCTTGAGAAGGTTCCATGAGATGCCGAGAAGAAAATATATTCTTTTCTGTTTGGGTGGAATGTTCTATAGATATCTGTTAAGCCCATTTGGTTCATTATATCTGACAGTTCTCTTATTTCTCTGTTAAGTTTCTGTCTGGTTCACCTGTCCATTGGTGAGAGAGAAGTGTTGAAATCTCCTAATATTGGAGTGTGGTGTTTGATATATGCTTTGAGTTCTAGTAATATTTCTTTTACATATGTGGGTGCTTTTATATTAGCGGTGTAGATATTAAGGATTGAGACTTCCTCCTGATGAATTGTTCCTCTTGTGAGTATAAAGTGTCCTTCCCCATCTCTTCTGATTGATTTTAGTTTGAAATCAATTTTGTTAGATATTAGTATAGCCACACCTGTTTGTTTCTGTGGTCTATTTGATTGGAAAAACTTTTCCCAACCCTTTACTCTGAGGTAGTGTCTGTCTTTGAGGTTGAGGTGTGTTTCCTGTAAACAGCAGAATGTTGGATCCTGTATTTGTATCCATCCTCTTAACCTGTGCCTTTTTATCGGTGAATTGAGTCCATTGATATTAAGTGATATTAATGACCAGTGGTTGCTAACTCTTGTTATTTTTTCTGGTGGTAGTGTTTGTGTGTTTCTCCTCTTTGTGTTGTGCTCGTGGAGGGTTGTCAGATGTTTGTATTATTATGGGTATTGTTGGGTTCCTTGGTTTGTGGTTTTCCTTCTAGTATTTTCTGTAAGGCTGGATTTGTGGCTACATATTGTTTAAATCTGTTTTTGTCCTAGAATATCTTCTTTTCTCCATTGATGGTGAATACAAGCTTTGCTGGTATAGTAGTCTGGGTTTGCATCCATGGTTTCTTAGTGTCTGCAGCACATCTATCCAAGACCTTCTGGCTTTCATGGTTTCCATTGAAAAGTCAGGTGTAATTCTGATAGGTTTCCCTTTATATGTTACTTGTCCTTTTTCCCTTGCAGCTCTTAATATTTTATCTTTGTATTGTATGTTTTGTGTTTTGATTATTATATGGCAGGGGATGTTTTTTTTTTTTTATCCAGTCTATTTGGTGTTCTGAATGCTACCTGTACCTTCATAGGAATATCCTTCTTTAGGTTGGGAAAGTTTTCTTCTATAATTTTGTTGAATATATTTTCTGGGCCTTTGAGCTGTAATTCTTCTCCTTCTTCTACGTGTGTTATTCTTAGGTTTGGTCTTTTCATGATGTCCCATATTTCCTGTATGTTTTGTGTTAAGAATTTGTTGGATTTTTTATTTTCTTTAATCAATGAGTTTATTTCCTCTGTAGTATCTTCAGCATCTGAGATCCTTTCTTCTATCTCTTGTATTCTGTTGGTTATACTTGTCTCTGGAGTTCCTATTTGTTTACCCAGATTTTCCATATCTATCCTTCCCTCAGTTTGTGTTTTCTTCATTACCTTCATTTCATTTTTCAAGTCTTGAACTGTTTCCATTACCCATTGGATTGCTTTTTCTTGGGTATCTTTGAGAGATTTATTCGTTTCTTCTACCTTTTTGTTTGTCTTCTGCATTTTTTAAAGTCATTGTTCACATCTGTTTAAGGTCCTCTATTATTTTCATAATGTTATGTTTAAGTCAATTTCTTTTACTTCTTCGGGAATAGGGTGTTTAAGTCTTTTTGTTGCATGATCCATAGATTCTTCTGTTGTCATGTTGCCTTTCAGGTTGTTGAAGAAATTCTTACATTGGCGCCTGCTCACCTCTTCCTTCAAATGCAGCCAGGAGAGTCTTGGCATCTTGGTAAAATCTTTGCTGTGACTGACTCTCTGGGTGGATCTCCTCAGTGCAGGAGCTGGAACTGCTCCTGGGCCAAGGACCTTGCAGAAAATAGGGTAGGCTTGGGGGAGGCAGGGTCATGTGGAACAAAGAAGCCCCTGCAGCAGGAACTGGAGGGGCCCTGTGCTCCTTTCTCGGAAAATCTGGCCTATTATGGCACACACTCACCAGTCCTTCTGGATGGATCTCCTTAGCACAGAAATAGGGACTGCTGGTAGTCTAAAAACTCAGCAGACAAAAATGTCAAACTTGGGGGGGGGGGGAGTTGTATGGAACAAAAAAAGGCTTTGCAGCAGGAGCTGGAGGTGCACTGCACTCCTTCTGGGGACCTTCTGTCCAGGCGGGCAGACATTCACCCCTCTGGGTGGATAGCCTCAGTGCAGGAGCAGGAACTGTTTCTGGGCCACGGATTCTCAGACAATATGGCCGGCTTGCGGGAGGGAGGGTCGTGTGGGCCGTTAGCACTGCTTTTAAAATGTCCGTAAGTTTGGATACGTTGTGCCTTCATTTTTGATGAATTCAAGGAAGTCATTAATTTCTTTCTTTATTTCTTCCTTGACCCAGGGGTGGTTCAGTAGTTCACTGTTTAATTTCCATGAGATTGTAGACTTTCTGAGACTTGTATTGTTGTTAAATTCTAACTTTATATCACGATGAAACAATAAGACACGGGGTTACTCGAATTTTTTTTTAAGCTGTGGAGGTTTGCTTTGTTACCAAGTATGTGATCAATTTTAGAGAGGGTTCCATGAGGTGTTAAGAAAAAGGTATATTCTTTTGTGTTTGGGTGGAATGTTCTACATATGTCTGTTAAGTCCAATTGATTCATGACATCTGATTAGTTCTCTTGTTTCTCTGTTAAGTTTCTGTCTGGTTGACCTGTCCATTTGTGAGAGTGGAGTGTTGAAGTCTCCTACTATTAGTGTGTAGGGTTTGATGTGCGATTTAAGTTTTAGTAATGTTTCCTTTACATATGTGGGTGCCACTGTATTAGGGGCATAGATATTCAGGACTGAGACTTCATCTTCATGGATTGTTCCTTTGATGAGTATAAAGTATCCTCCATCTCTTCTGATTGATTTTAGTTTGAAATCTATTTTGTTAAATATTAGGATAGCTACACCCTCTTGTTTATTAGGTTCATTTGATTAGAAAACCTTTTCCCAACCCTTTATTCTGAGATAATATCTGTATTTGAGGTTGAGGTGTGTTTCCTGTATACAGCAGAAGGCTGGATCCTGTTTTCCTATCCATCCTCTTAGCCTGTATCTTTTTATAGGTGAATTGAGTCCATTGATATTAAGAGATTAAACATCCTTATTTATTGTGTGTGCTGTAGTCACTTCTTTAATTCCATCATGTAGTTGTGGGGATTGAACTGAGGAGATCAGGCTTGGAGAGAGCACATTGCCCCAGTGAGGCATTTCATGGGCCATTAATTTAGATCTTTCTGTGTACATATGTACACATTTCTCATTTTTCAGGCATTTTAGTCAGGTAGCAGAGTTCAAAGGATTATAAGTTATGTATTATAGTGACTCTTGAAAAGAACACCATAGATTTGAGTAAGTGTAAGAAGCCTATAATACAGAGATTAATGACTCCTTTTGAAAAGTAAATGTGACCCAAGATTTAAAAGTACCTGTTACATCCAAGGATCTCTAACCGAATGACTTCAGGAACTCCAACCAGAATTGAAAGGGTATATTGAAAATTATAGAACAGCCTATCAGCACGAACCAAAGGATGACTCTAGAGTGATGATAATTTTTTTTCATTAAGAAAGAGATAGTATTTTGAAGAACTATCTAGGTTTAAGTCTGGTAATAATACAAGTTTCTATTTAATGAATGGACATTAAAATTATTTAGATAATAATATTTGACTTATTTTAAAAGTATGTAATTTTAATGTTGACAAGGTGGCCACAAAAAGCTTCAGTAAATGAAAAGGTGCATTCATTTCAAAAGAGTTTATACATGACCATTAGAACTTGTAATGAGAATCCAAAGGAAATTTTTCAGGTGAAATTAATTAATGATGCATCTGAAAGAATATTATTAATCTGAAAGAAATAAATTAATGATGCATCTGAAAGAATAAAAATAAAATGCATTTCTTCATCAATATTGAGTTTAAGAAACCAAATATCAAAACATTCCTAGTGTCTTCAAAAGCATTATTTAGAACATGGAGAGATACTTGCTACTCTCACAGAGAATCCAGCTTCAATTCCTAGCATACACATCGAGCATCTTCCAAACCACCTGTTACTCCAGTTCCAGAGGATCCTATACCATCATCATCCAACCTCCATGTGTACTAGGCATGTATATGATGCATATACTTACAAGTAGGCATTCACAAAAATCAAGTATTTTTCAAAAATTAATAAAATACCATCTTTCACTGGTCAGAATGGCTAAAATCCAAAACAGCAATGATGGCTTTTGCTGGAGAGGTTGTGGAGTAAGAGGCACACTCATCCATTGCTGGTGGGAATGCAAACTTGCGCAACCACTTTGGAAATCAGTGTGGCGATTTCTCAGGAAATTCGGGATCAACCTACCCCAAGATCCAGTAATACCCAAGAGATGCCCTATCATATGACAAAAGCATTTTTTCAACTATGTTCATAGCAGCATTATTTGTAATAGCCAGAACCTGGAAACAACCTAGACGCCTTTCAATGGAAGAATGGATGAAGAAAATGTGGAATATATACATATTAGAGTACTACTCAGCAGTAAAAAACGATGACTTCTCAAATTTTGCATGCAAATGGATGGAAATAGAAAACACTATCCTGAGTGAGGTATCCCAGACCCAAAAAGATGAACATGGAATGTACTCACTCATAATTGTTTTCTAGCTATAAATAAAGGACATTGAGCATATAATTTGTGATCCTAGAGAAGCTAAATAAGAAGGTGAACCCAAAGAAAACATATAGTCATCTGCCTGGATGTGGGAAGTAGACAAGATTACAGGGAAAAACCTGGGAACTTGGGGGTGAGGTGGCATGGGGCTAAGGGGAAATGGGGTGAGTAACATGAGAAGGGGAGAATGGGGGGAGCTTGGGGGAATGGGATGGTTGGGATAAAGGAAAGGTGGACACGGGAGCAGAGAAATATATATCCTAATTAAGGGAGCCATCTTAGGGTTGGCATGAGACTTGACTCTAGAGGGGCTCGCAGGTGTCCAGGGAGATGTCCCCAGCTAGTACCTTGAGCAACTGAGGAGAGGGAACTTGAAATGACCCTATCCTATAACCATACTGATAAATATCTTGCAGATCACCTTAGAACCTTCATCTGGTGATGGATCGAGATAGAGACAGAGACCCAAATTGGAGTACTGGACTGAGCTCTTAAGATCCAAATGAGGAGCAGGAGGGAGAACATGAATGAGCAAGGAAGTCAGGACCACAAGGGGTGCACCCACCCACTGTGACAGTGGAACTGATCTATTGGGAGCTCACCAAGGTCAGCGGGACTGGGACTGAATAAGCATGGGATGAAACCAGACTTTCTGAACGTGGCGGACAATGAAGGCTGATGAGAGGCCAAGGACAATGGCACTAGGTTTCGATCCTAATACATGAACTGGCTTTGTGGGTGCCTAGCCTGTTTGGATGCTCACCTTCCTGGTCCTGGATAGAAGTGGGAGGACCTTGTACTTCCCGCAGGGCAGGGAATCTGGACTGCTCTTCATTCTTGAGAGGGAGGGGGAATGGAGTGGGGGGAGGGGGAGGGGGGAGGGGAGTAGGGGGAGGGGCAATGTGTGGGAGGAGGGGGAGGGAAATGGGAAACGGGGAGGAGGTGGAAATTTTTTTTGCAACAACTAAAAAAATGAAATAAACAAAAAAATTAAAAAGATACATTTGTATAATGTAAGCTATCACTTTCCATACATGAGTCTACCCTTCACCCCATTTAATCCTTCATTGCTCCATTTTTCATCCACCTCTATACCACCTGCATGCATTCTGTTACCCTTCCCTTAGACTTCCATACATTTATGGCCACTCCCTAATTTCATGACTTCTATGGTACACCTATTTAATCAGACTTATTGATAGTTTGAAACCTACAATCCACATATGGTAGAGAACATGTAGCATTTGATTTTCTGAGTCTAAGTTACCTTCCCCATTTTTATTTAATCCAGTTATACCCAATTAGTGGCAAATTTGATTTTATTTATGGTCAAATAATACTCATTTGGTTAAATGTACCACATTTTCATTATTCATTTATCAGTTAATGGAAATCTTAGCTGTTATTCCTTTCCTGACTATTGTGAATAGAGGATCAATGAAAATGGATGATCAAACATCACTGTAATAACTCATAAAGTTTTTTGAGAATATGCCCAGGAATACTAGAACTGTATAATCTGCTGGATATGCTTCTAGATTTTGAATCTCTCCACTATTATCTGAAAAATGAAAGCTATCAGATTAAAATTGACTGAAGAAATATTTTTTGTTCAAATTAGGAAAATATCCATGAAAATTTCTTTTCTTACAACATAGAAAATACAGATTTTTCTTCTTTTTTTAAAAAAAATATTTATTTATTATGTATGCAATATTTTGTCTGTATGTATGACTGCAGGCCAGAGGAGGGCACCAGACTTCATTACAGATGATTGTGAGCCACCATGTGGTTGCTGGGAACTGAACTCAGGACCTTTGGAAGAGCAGGTAATGCTTTTAACCTCTGAGCTATCTCTCCAGCCCCCAGATTTTTTCTTCTTTACAAGACATTTTATTCCTTGATTTGGTTATTTAAGGATGTTAGTCTACTAAATGACTCAAAGCTTCTGAATAATTTGAATTATAAAGTTAAATCATCACACAACTAGTTTCTATTATCTTACAAAATATTGTGTGCACTACACTCTCTAGAAATATGGTTGAATTTACTTGCCTGATGTTTATCTCTGCTCTCTGAGGAACAAAATGCTACATTGATTTTAAAAATGCTCCTCCTAAACTTTCAATTAAAGCATTAGTTGATACCATGAGTATTTACCAGCTGTATAATCCTGCTGGAAGGATCCTGTACACACACGTACACACACACTAGCACAAAAAAACTCATCTATTTGGTCTCCAATTTACAAAGGAGAACACAAGAAAACAGTATTTTTAACCACAATGATAAAATGCACAATTCCCAGATATGGACAAAGGTTTAACATTAATGTTCATTTGTCAGGACAAAATAAGAGTGGCATGTTCAAGCTCTACCATTAATATCATTAGAAAATAAGGAATGATGCCAAAGCAATGTGTGTAACTAATAGAATGTTCGGGAACTCACCAAGGCCAGCTGGCCTGGGTTTGAAAAAGCATGGGATAAATCCGGACTAGCTGAACATTGAGGACAATGAGGAATACTGAGAACTCAGGAACAATCGCAGTGGGTTTTTGATCCTACTGCACGTACTGGCTTTGGGGGAGCCTAGGCAGTTTGGATGCTCACCTTAGGAGACCTGGATAGAGGTGGGCGGTCCTTGGGCTTCCCACAGGTCAGGGAACCCTGATTGCTCTTCGAGCAGATGAGGGAGGGTGACTTGATCGGGGGAGGGGGAGGGAAATGGGAGGCGGTTGCGGGGAGGAGGCAGAAATCCTTAATAAATAAATTAAAAAAAGAGAATGTTCGTGGCTAGCTACTAGCTAAACTACCAATTTCACCATCAAATTTTATGCACCTCTTCATTAAGCTACTGAATATTCACAAGATTTTTTTTTTTGTCTATACAGGACTATTGATGTGTTCATGGCCACAAACCAGTTTGGAATTACTTGTGAAACAAAAATCATTTATTAGGTCACCAAATTTCCCGCAGTGAACCAGATGGCTCAAAAACTGGTAAGCATACAAAGTGTTTTAAGGACTATTACCCTGGACTTGTTTTGAAAGATCAACTATAATTATATCTAGGAGGACAAATGCAATTCAATTGACTATTACTATTGAGATATTCACACATATAATTTTAAACCAACTGAAATTAAGAATTCTTTTGCTACTAAATTAGAAACCATAAAACATATTTACACATGTCATTCCATTTCATTAATTCATTCTTAGAGTGTTAACAGAGTACCAAAGCTTCATTCATATGCTTTCTGACACCTGGACCTCTAACACTACTTTCTTATTATTCACAATTTGGCATGGAGATTTCACACATTCTTAAGTGCAGGACTATTATGTACAGTAATATTTCTGTTTGGATGCTAATAAAAGTATTTTCTGAACACTTTTCTTTCAAATCAATCATTAGAATTTATGAACAAATGAACTATGAAAAGGGATAAGCTAATAAGGAATAATAATAAAACATTTTCAGAAAAACAAAGGCACTCAGCTGTATTTCTTTATTAAGTATGTTTTCTCAATGATTGTTTCATTATAACCAAGTAATTATGCAGATCCTATTTAGGATACACATATACATAATATAATATATGGATATATTGTCTATATATGTATACACATATATGTATATACATATATGTATAGATGTACATGTATAGATGAAGATAGGTAGATAGATGAATAAATATGTAGAGAAAACCACATATTGCATATTAATATTTTTTGTTACCAATTCAGCCTAAATTGAATACTCAAATGTTGTGTTCAAGTTCTGACATGGGTTATCTATCACTTAAAATGCAAATTGTGATCATATTATTGCCACCCATTGAGTTTACCTTTAGAATGATGTGATAAGAGCAAGATTAAATGTAGAAGGCATTATATTAGGGAAAGAGTGAGTTTCTCTGATTATAAATAGCAATAGGAAGCAATTGTCCCATTCTCCGTTCACAAAAAGAAAAATAAAACTTTTGTTTTAAAGAAAATATGAAACATTGTTTTGAGGAGGGAGGCTGATTGTTTGTTTCCGGCTGCTCAGCCACGAAATAATCACACAGAAACTGTATTAATTAAATCACTGCTTGCTCCATTAGCTCCAGCTTATTGGCCAACTCTTACATATTAAATTAACCCATTTTTATTAATCTTTGTATTGCCACGAAGGTGTGGCTTACCGGGAAAAGTTCTAGTGCCTGTCTCTGGTGAGGTTGCATGACTTCTCTCTGATTCTGCCTCCTTTCTCCCAGCATTCAGTTTTGTTTCCCTGTCTACCACCCTACCACTATTCCCTGCACAGGCCCAAGACAGTTTATTAACCAATGGTATTCACAGCATACAGAGGGTAATCTCACATCAAAACATAAATAATGATTTCACGTACTACATAAGACCCAGAAAAGACAGTATGCTATGAAAATGTAGTTGGATAAAACCAATGTGAATCAAATGGATTTATGGAAATATGAAGGCAACTCATATCAAACATTTTCTAGGATAAAAATGAGACATAAAGAAGTGCTTGGCACAAAACAGTTGTGGCAGTAGAGTGAGCATGAATACTTTGTAGCTGTAGACATATTTGTATAGTGGTTGGTAGAACCTCATCTTCAAAAGGCTATGTACAATGCAGGAGAATGAATAGCCATAAATAAACAGAAGCAAACAAATAGAAACCCTGAGGCTGACTTTCTGAATTCCAAAAGCTATTATTTCTCAGAATTGTTTTGGTTGATGCCAAAGGAATTTTTCCAACAGTTTTAATTGAAGTCCAGCATCCTGTCAAAGATATTTAGAAGGTGGACATGGCTATGGTTTGTCATTCAGTGTTCAGTCTCATCTTCTTTCAGATTCAAATTATATTTCAGATAACCTAAAATAAAATGTCATAACTTATTAAAGAAAACAAATTACCTGTATTCTTATCTTTAAAATAATTGTAATGTTCTATTTATTGATTTATTTTAGTTCTTTGAAATTTTTACACAATGTAACTTTGATCATATTTAGCCCCTCCCCAATTCTTCCCAGATCCAACCCTCATTCAATACCAACATGACAACTTTGTATCTTCTAAAAAAAAAACTCATCAAGTCCAATTTGTGCTACCTGGAGCATAGTCAATATAACAGGGGTTATGTGAAATACTGGAGCTAAAGACATTTTAAACCAAATGGATCTAATAGATAGCTTACAGAATAATTTTCCCAAACACAAAAGAATATAACTTTTACTCAGCACCTTGTGGAGCTATTTTTAAAATTGAGCACATCCTCAGCCACAAAGCAAGTCTCAGGACATATAAGAAATTTGAAATAACTCCCTGCACCTTATCAGACCTTCATAAAGAAATTGGAGACATACCATACTAGCAACATCACACTTGAAAGTTCTATAACAAAAGGAAGTAGGGACACCCAAGAAGAGCAGATCACAGGAAATGACCAAATTCAGAACACAAATCAATAAAATAGAAACAAAGAGAACAACACAAGGAATCAATGAAATGAGGAATTGGTTGTGTTGCTGTTTTTACTGTATGATCTTTTGTGTTTTTTGCAGGCCTGCCAGCCAGCTGTCAAATAAATCACAAGGAGGCTTACTTCTTCTTTATAATGCCCAACCTTAGCTTAGCTTCTTTCTAACCAGTTTTTCTTAAATTATCTTGCCTACCTTTTGTTCCTTGCATTTTATATTTCTCTATTCTATAGACATTTCTTTAATTCTTACTCCAAGGCTGGTGGCTGGCCCCTGATGTCCTCTTCCTTTTCTTTCTTCTCAATCCTTTTTCCCCCAGATTTCTCCATTTATTTATTTTCTGTGCCTGCCAGCCCCGCCTATTCTTCTCTTGCCTTGATATTAGATGTTTAGCTATTTATTGGATGAATCACGTGTTTTAGACAGACAAAGTAACACAGATTCAGAGTTAAACAAATGTAACACAAAAGAATGCAACACATCTTTACATCATTAAATGAATATTCCACAACATAAGCAAATGTAACACATCTTAAAATAATATTCCAAAAAAATGGTGGAATATCTTCCTTTATTTCTTTTTTCAAAGACTTCAAGTTGTACATACAAGTCTTTCACCTGCTTAGTTAAGCTTAAACCAAGGTATTTTAATTGGTTTTGATATCTAATTTCATGAGTTCTTTACATACTTTGGATATTAACCCTCTATCAGATGTTGAATTGTTAAAAAAAAAATCTTTTCCCATTTTGTAGGCTGCTGCTTTGTCTGAATGATTGTGTTTTTTGCCTTACAGATCTTTTCAGTTTCATGAGGTCTTATTTATTGTTTATCTTACTGCTGGTGGTTCAGAAAGTCAACTCCTAGCCAGACATTATTCAAAGAGCAACTAGCATAAATGGGAGGTTTTCATGAAATCCCTCCCCTCAAAGCTCAGGGAATCCCAGAAAAGAAGATGCAGAAAAAATATAAGAGCCAGGGAGGATGGAGGACCCCAGGAGAAAAAGGCCCCCTGAATGAAGTAAGCAAGGGTATATTCCCAAGAGTGTAATTGCTGGGTCCAGTGGTAGGTTGACTCCCAGTTTCCTGAGAAACCACCACACTGATTTCCAAAGTAGTTGCACAAGTTTGCATTCCCACCAACAATAGATGAGTGTTCCCCTTACTACACATCCTCTCCAGCATAGGCTACAATTGGTGTTTTTGATTTTAGCTATTCCCAATCAAACTACAAAAGCATTTGTTCAATTATGTTCATAGCAGCACTATTTGTAATAGCCAGAACCTGCAAATAACCTAGGTGCCCCTCAATAGAAGAATGGATAAAGAAGGTGTCGAACATATACACTTTGGAGTTTTACTCAGCGGTAATAAACAATGACATCTTGAATTTTGCATGCAAATGGATGGTAGTAGAAAACACTTTACTGAGTGAGATAACCCAGATCCAAAAAGATGAATATGGTATGTACTCACTCATAAGTGGATTCTAGCCATAAATAAAGAACATGGAGCTTATAATTCGTGATCCTAGAAAAGCTAAATAAGAAGGTGAACCCAAAAAAATTATATAGTTATCCTCCTGGATATTGGAAGTAGACAAGATTCCCATGCAAAAGTTGGGTGCAAGAGGAGGTGGATGTAAGGGGAGATGAGCAAAGAGAAGGGAGAAGGGGAGGATTGGGGAGAGCTTGGAAGAATGGGATGGGTGGGATGGAGGAAGGATGGTTATGGGAGCAGCGAAGTAGATATTGTAATTAAGGGAGCCATTTTAGGGTTGGCAAGAGACTTGACTCTAGAGGGGTTCCCAGGTGTCCAAGGAGATGTCCCCATCTTGTTCCTTGGGCAGCAGAGGAGAGTGTGCCTGAACTGGCCTTGTCCCATAGCCACACTGATGAATATCTTGCATTTCACCAAGAACCTTTATCTGTGATGGATGGAGATAGAGACAGAGACCCACATTGGAGCACTGGACTGATCTTCCAAGGTACAAATGAGAAGCAGAAGGAGGGAGAACATGAGCAAGGAAGTCAGGACTGCGAGGGGTGCATCCACTCACGGAGACTGTGGGCCTGATCTAATTGGAGCTCACCAAGGCCAGCTGGACTGGGACTGATGGAGCAGGTGATCAAACTGGACTCTCTGAATGTGGCTGTCAATGAGGGCTGACTAAGAAGCCAATGATAATGGCACTGGCTTTTGATTCTACTGCATGTACTGGCTTTGTGGGAGCCTGGTTTGTTTGGATGCTCACCTTCCTAGTCCTGGATGAAGAGGGGAGGACCTTGGACTTCCCACAGGGCAGCGAACCCTGACTGCTCTTAGGACTGCAGAGGGAGGGGGAGGGGAAAGTGGGAGGGAAATGGGAGGTGGGTAGGAGGTGGAAATTTTTAATAAATAAATAAAAGAAATTTAAAAACCAAAAAAAAAAAGTGAGCAAGGTGCATATGAGTTCACAGATCCTGAAACAGCAAGCACAGGGCCTACATGGGTCTGTACCACATCTTCTGTGTATATATATTAGAGTTTTTAGCTTAGTAGTTTTATGGGAATCCTGACTGGGAGAATGAGTGGGTGTCTCATTGCCTGTTACTGCGACTCCTTTTTGCCTCTTCAGTTGCTGTGTAACTTTGATATGAATACTCTTGCTTCATCTTACTATATTTTATTTTGTGATACTTGGTTCATACCTTTTAGAGGTCTGTTCTTTTCTAATAAGAAGTACAAATGGAACGGACCTGAAGGGGAAGAGAGGAGGAATTGGGAGGTGGTGAGGGAGGGGAACTATAAACAAGATATTAGAAAATAATTTATCTTCAATTAAAAATGAAATAATTCAACAAAAATAAATATAATAGAATTTAATAAAAGCCTTATGTGCAATACAAAAACAATGCTTCTACTTTTCAGTAATATGTTTATGAAACCTTTATGATTTAAAAACTAGAAAATAAGGAATTGGTCAGAACTTGTGTGAACCAAAATTGAAGTAGGAAATACTCATCAATAATTTTTAAAAGATATTTAAGGTTTGAAGTGATAATATACTTACATCATTTCTTCTTTCCTTTTCCTCTCTCCAAAACTTCTGTATATCTGTCCTTGTTCTCTCTCAAATTCATGGCATTTTTCATTAATTGTGGTTACATCCATATATATAGGATATATTAATGCATAGATAACATATATGTTTAAGCATACATATGCTTAAATATAACCTAGTCAGTCTATATAATTACTTGCATGTATTTTTTTCAGGACTTATCAATTAGTATTGGATAACCAGTTGGTGAGGTGTTCCCTGGGGACTCTTAACCTTATTTCATTATCAAATTCTCATCACCAAGAGAGATCTGTTAGAATCCATTTTGCTCATTAAGAGATAATAAGAATTGCAAGATTTTCTGTGTAGTACTTTTTCTCTGCTCTCATATGAACCCTAGAAAGTCCTCAACCTGCCCAACTCATCTGGTATGTGGTGGCATGTGTGAGAAAAGGATGCCTGCCCTCTTCCCCTTACCCATTGCCACCTGTAGCAGGTGAGAGAGCTGGCCCTAGGGTCATGAGAGTGGGAGAACTAGCCCTGTACCTCACCTGATGCAGCACACAAGACAGCAGTTCTGCACCTTGACTGGGCAGCACAATAAAGTTGATCCTATTGTTTGGGGATACAGGTAAGTCAGCCCTGAGGGTATGAGAGCAGGAAAGCTGACCACTCTTTGCCAATGCTCCCTACAGCAATTGAAAGAGAGGGTCTTGCACCTCGCCTGGGCAAAACAGGAGAGCCAGACCTGATGGTGTAAGTGTGGGTGAGGCAGATCTGAGGACCTGCAAATAGGAGAATTAACCACACTTCTTGCTACAGGCTGCATTGGGTGAATTAAACTGAGACAGTGTTGGACAATTCACCTGGGTAATGACAATGAAGGAAATCTGATAAACTGACCAACCCAGCTATCATCCAGGCCCAGAATCAGGACTAGGAGTTGGCCCACCCCAACAGCCACCTCATCTATGAACTGCTGGAGAATGTGAAGGGGATTAACCTACACATCTAAAGCTGCATGATGTCCCCAACACAGAACAACAGGATATCCAAGAGGAGCCCCTATTATCAATAGTGTAGCAGAAGCCAGAGGCCTCGAACCAAACCTCATAGCAATGAACACTTACAAGTTAAGATGAGTGAACTAAAGGGTAAACTATGTAACTCAACAGACCACAGCACAGCTTCCACAATGAGCATCTTCTCCTTTTTTAATTTTGTTTGGTTGTTTTGTTTTATTTTGTTTTGTTTTGGGACGGGAGTTACAAAGGCAGAGAGCAGATGCAAGGGTACAGGGAGATAAGTGGGATCAAGATTTATGATGTAAAATCCACAAAGAATCAAGAAAGATTAAAAGAATTAAAAAAATTCTCATTAAAATTTTAATAATTTAATGAAATATCCTGCAACACTTCAATTCTCATCAAAAATATTAAACTATAATAAGGAAAAGGTTAGTATTTCTTGTATAATGCAATAGTTATTTGAACAAAAACAATATTTTCTTAAATATTTAGTGGTGAAAAAACAAATTTTCTATTAAAAACTTTATGTAATATTACAGATCACTCAGTTTTCACTTTTATTACTATAGGATGACTACAGAATGATAAGATTTGCATTGGAAATCCAGTGTAGCAATTGAACCAAAAGTGCTTAGAAGACACTTTTAATCATTGGCAATATCTATTGGAGAAGACAATAATTTGTGAAAACATGTTCAATAAATACATGAGCTATTATTTTAGCATTAAACTGGGCATGGTAGCACATACCAATAAGATCAGCACTCAGGAGACAGAGTTAGAAAGGTTGTAGACACTTCAAATTAAACATGTAGAACATAGTGAGTTCTTGAACAACCAGGGCTACAAAACCCTGTCTCAAACAAAATTTAACCTTGAAATGGTTTTCAGCACATAATGCAATTAACTACTGAAAAAAAGAAGTGTGAATGTAGTAGCACATAGTATGTAAAGCCCATTTATTCATGTGGCTAGGTCTATTAAATGAAAAGTGCATATAACTCCTTTTATTTTTATGCACAAAAATACATACACACAAACACAGTCTCTGTCTCTCTTTTTCTCTCTCTTTTGCACAAACACACACACACACACACACACACACACAATTAAGTGATTCCCAGAATCCAAGGGCTGGAGATATGGCTCAGTGTGTAAAGCACTTATTAAACTAACATGAGGACCTGATTGAAGATCCCTATCACCCATGTTAAAAAGCCAGACATTGCAGAACACACCTGTAATCTCAGTTTTGGAAAAGCATAAACAGGAAGATTCATTGGAGTGAAAACACTGAGGTCAGGCTTTAGAGAGAAACCTGCTTCAAACAGTAAAATAAAAGGCAAAAGAAAATCCCTAACACTGACCGATTGCATGTACCTGCCTGTGTACATGTGTGTGGGCGCGCGCACACACACACACACACACACACACCTGCAGGCATGCACACACACACACACTCACACACACTCAAAATGTAATAAATCAAAAATAAAATAAATGGCTTCCAGTGGAAATTTTTCTAAACTACTGTGAAGTGTTTGGAAATGTGTCTTTGTGAAATTCGTTAAAAGGGCTGAAATATATCTCAGGCTTAAATTTTCTGACAGATAATTGAAGGCAGAAATACACCTTTCAAAACCAAAACTTATATCTCATATATGAGATTTTGAAAAGTATTGAAAAAGGAAACATTAACTTAAATCTTACCAGAAGAATCAATGACAAACAACTCTATTTCAAAAGGAAAATAGTAAAACTTTGAAACAGAAGGGCAACCAGAGGGAAAAAGTAGACAGCACAGGGGCATGAGATTAGAGAGCATCAGTTGGCTCACCACGTCATAGCTGCAGCTAAACAATTATGCCAGTAAATGCAAAGAAAATAATGAGTAAGTGTGGGAGGCAAGAACAGCTCACAGGTAGAGTCCTCAGAACACTCTTGTGATCAAGGGTTCATGAGTTTTTCATCATGAAAACAGTTGCTTTTGAGTACTTGTGTCCTGGCACACAGGTCTAACTTTAAATGCCTATAAACAAGAATACTTTCCAGACCTAAAGATGAAGGTGAAAAGGCTGCCTCTCTGTTGTTTGTACTCATTGTCCTTCAGGAAATTAAAACAAATGCCTTCAAGCATGCACTTCTGTATCGAGAGTCCAGTGTGGCCTCTCTTCACTTACTAGGGGGACTGATAATTGCTTGTAGTTCAAAGGAAACAATTTCTTCATAATTAAACTACAAAGAAAAAATAATAATTACTTCTCTTGCCATGAATTTGAAACATGAGCCCAAGCTAAATGTGATTGTGAGCTGCAAAATCACTAAGGATCAAAAAAAAAACAAAAAAAATATGGTGGTTTGGTAATTTTTTATGTTTCTTTCTTTGTTTTCTTGAAAGACAGGAAAAACAGACAGACAGACAGACAGACAGACAAATACAGAGAGAAAGAGAGGAAGAGGGACAGAAAGGGAGGGAGAGAACCTTAAATTACGTGAGCGTGGAGATAGGGTGGATCTGTGAACAGTGGCAGGTGAGGAAAAAATTACCAAAACATATTCTATTAAAATTTCTTAATTATAATATGCTAGAGATATTAGTAACTGGCTTCTGATATGTGAGGGAATATATAGAAAAAGAGAAATAACACTCCAATATCTAAGAGAACAATGCTTATCAAATTATGATCTATGCAAGTATTCAGTGATAAATTGATTAAACAAAAAAATTATGCAAGAAATAACTGTAAAAGTTACGATTTAGACAATCCCAGATAAGAACTTATAGTTCATTTAATTACTTCAAATCTCATCTCGATACCAACTAAGGAATATAGATATATTTAAGTCAAATTAACCATTCTATTTGCATGATGGTACACCATGGAGGTACACCTTTTAACCCTAGATTCTGGTAAATATACTGATATCAGATATTAAAGTATCTGTGTATTTTAATATTTTAAATAACCACTTCTACTTTATCTAGAGTGTCTGGGTAATTATATTGTAGAATGAGTAAGGTATTTATCTAATAATGACCACATACCTTATTTGGAGATGTCTATTTCATGTCCTTTAAAAATTGTTTGATAGTTAAACTGAAATGTGATCACAGAACAAATTTCATTTTCATTTAATAATGTACTTAGATAACTAGTGAGCCAAAATTCTGAACTATTTCATCATTTCATTTTTGAATTATACAACTCATGTCATTGTGCCAACACACCTGGGCTCTTTTATTAGGACACATTTAAAATTATTGTAATTGTCCCTATACTGAAAATGATAATTGATGGTATATAGTATAATTGTAGGAGTTCAGGTCATGAAAAATTTTTACCTAAAATATATTTAAAATGTTTAGTCTAAGTTTCTGATGACTATAATAGCAGAGGAGTGGTGATTTACTAAAATTTGTTGCCCTATACCGTTGAGATAATTTTATATTTATTTCTACATGAGAAATTGTGGATTTATCTCTTTTGAACTTCTATTAATTTAAAAAGTCTGTGATGAATCAGCTCTCATTGGTTTGTAAGAATTTAAGTGCAAAGTGATATTACCAATATAATTTTATATTTTATTAATTCTATAATTAAATATCAGTGTTTACTAGTTAAAATTGATTGTAATGTCTTTTTGTATCTGTGTATAGATATACTCAACACTGGTAAATCACAGCTTAAATACAGTGATAACATCTTTCAATTTTCTGTCTGAATCTGAAGAATGTTCCATGGCTTAGTAATGCCATTGCATGTCAATGTTAATCCAGTGTCTTATCATCATCAACTCTTCATTAATGAAATACATTCCTAAATTATTAACTTATTTGGCACCTGTTACCCTTGCTTTATATGTAAATAACACATACAAAAGTTGTGTGAAGGTTTTCTTTGACATTTCTGATACACTTTTACTAATTCAGCTATAGCTAAGTTGTAGTGCGTTTGTCTAGCATGCACAAGGACCTGAGTTAGATCCACTGAATCAAACTCTCTCTGTACCTCTTCCCTCTTTCTTCTCCCTACCCTCTTCCCCTGCCACACATAAACACAAACACAAACACAGGCGAGGGTAGAGGGGAGGGAGGGAGAAAAATGGCTTGCCATCTTAAGGCTTTAAAGTGACATTTAGTATATGCAAAATGCTTTTCCTTAGACTTTTAGTACATGCAAAATGCTGTTGCCCATCATTACCTCTGAAACTAAGAATGCTTTTATCAAACCCAAGCAAAAAACCAAACTATTTTGACATTTATTCCTCACTATCATCTTGGTTTCTTGTAAATATTTCCTATAAGTGGAATCATAATCATACATAATGTGGCCACACTGTCAGTTTCCCTCCGTGTTGTGAATTATTTACTCCTATTTTGAAGGTTGTCTAATGCTAAAAGATGCCTGAGTAATCCATTTCTTGTCATGACAATATATGAAACTTTTGTCTATTAACCATTTAACTCATTTCTCTTATTTCCTACTTGGAAAACTCAGAACTTACTATTTGGATTCCTGTTATCATTTATATTAGATATATACACAGAACTGAAATTGTTAGGTCCTATAGTGATTATGATTGTATTTTAAGGAAATGTCCAAATATTAGAACATTGTAGAATTTGATATTTCCATTTTTATTATAAGATAGTTACAGTTTCTCTACAAACACACAAATATTTTAGAACAAAATTATTTATGCCACTCTAATATGCATAAAGTGGTATATCTGCCATTATTGTTTTGCCCAATAATAAATGTGCTTTCCTGTTTGTTTCTTTGGTAATTTGATCATACTTTTGGAGAAGTGTCTATTGAAGCTTCTTGTCCATTTGCAATTGGTACTTTTGGTTGTTTTATCTATTTTTGTTGATGAAGTGTTTTCTATCTATATATTCTCACTATTAGTACATCATTTGATATACAATTTGCTAATATTTTCTCTATTCTATGGGTTTTCTCTTCACTCTCTTGAACAAAAATGTTTTAGTGTTGACAAAGTGTATCAGGATTTCCTTTAGTTTCTTGTACATTTAATATTATTTCTAAAACTCTAAAAGTTTCTCCAAATCATTTGATGGCTGTCCCCACAAGTTTTCCACCAAAATTCCTCCAGCACATCTAACAGGCAGGATAGATTGTTAAGTGGAGTGTTTTGTGGATGGGTTTGGTCCAAGTATCTCTTTCCATAGCCTGCAAAGTACCAAAGAGACTAGAACACAGGGGCAAAGACTCCATGATTGCACCAGCTTGACCTCTCTATTTTCAGTGAGCTGTATGGATGTTGTCTTCAGCAATGGGGCCACACTATCAGTTTTCAGAGAGAGAGATTGTGTCCTACCATCAACCTGTGCTTTAGTGATATCCACCATTGCCTTTTACAGCCTCAATAACAGGGGTTTCTGCCTTGTCTTACTGTATCTTGTTTGGTTGTCATCTCTTGTAGGCCTTCTCTTTTCTGAAGATGAAATGAAAAGAAAGTGTATACGAGTGAGGTAACAGGGAGGTGTGAAAAGTTAAAAGTGTTAGGGGTGTATTATACAAAAGAAAATACTTTCAATTACAAAAAAATCCCTAAAATCTCTACATGTAAATCTTTGATTTAATTTGTGTTAACATTTTAATTGGTTTGAGGTAGTAATCCAGCTTCATCCTCTTCCCTATGATCTATGACTGCGATTCTAATGAGAACTCCTATTAATAGGTAATATGGGAACCTCAACTGGGCATTTTGTGACCGGGCTTCAGTGGAGATACTGAATTGCATAGAAATGATTTGTTGGTCAAAGGGGTCCCATGGAAATACCAAAACAACCCAGGCTGATACTAAGGGAAATGGTTGCTCTCTGAAAATGGATGGTGTGTCCCCATTGCTGAGGACAACATCCATACTCCTCAGTGAACATGGAGAAGTTGAGCTGTGCCTACATAGATGTAGGCACGGACTGCTCATTTGTTCCCAGCTGCCTGGATCTGAATAATTACATAGCAACCATATTAATTACAACATTTCTTGGACTATTAGCTCAAGATTCTTATTAACTAACTCTTACATCTTAAATTAACCCATTTCAATTAATTTTTGTATCATCACAAGGCTGTAGCCTACCAGTAGGGTTCTGGCATGTCCTTCTCCTTCAGCAGCTACATGGCATCTGTCTTGTCTTGACTCTGACTAGTCTTTCTATTTTCAATTTCAAAAATTGATCAATTCATAAAATACAATTTTCTATAGACATTGTGGTAGATATAAATGTAGTTAAAACCCATGAATTATATCTATACTACTAACATTGTAATAGTAAATCATGTATTTTTCATTTTTAACACAGTAATAATAAATTCTTTAACAAGCATGAGAAATAAAAGTTATATTAATAAGAATGTATAGTTATAACTTCTTTGTACAAATAAAGCTTGCTGGAATATCAGAGGGTAAAGCTAGCCACTAGCTAACCATAGAGGTCTGGAGGTCTATACAGATAGACAGGAAGTGATATGGCTGGGCAGAAAGAGGAAGTGATAAGGCAGGTAGAAACAGAAACTTAATCTCTTTTTGGTGGAAATTTGAGAGGTAAAGTGGCTGTGGTTTTGTTCCTTCGTCTCCCTGAGCTCTCAACATTTTCTCCTATATCTGACTCTGGGCTTTTATTATTAAGACCTCTTAGACCTAAGAAAGGGATGAGCAAGACCACCAGAAATAAATTGAATAATGCTTTGTTAACTTTGAGTTTTCTAAATTTTAATGAAAAAGAAATAACAACTGTGGAGAGACATTTGGATAGTAGAAAAAACTGTCGAAGTAAATAAACCGGTATACTTTAAAGATATGTTAACCTCGGAATGGTAAACAAGACATGAGCTACGTTAGGGAAGGGATTTGTTTTGGATACCATAAAAATTGATAAAGCTATGGACCCCTGAAGTGGGGATGGGGCTCATGGGGGATGTGTTAGTAGGTGTGCTTTCAGCAGGACTCGGAGTCCTTGTGGGACCGCTTGTGTTTATAGTGCCTGCAGCAACAGTCGTGGTATGTGGGGCCACTGTTGCCACTGTGGCTGTTCTTGGTGATGTGCTGGCATCTGCACTTGGCACTTCTGCATGTGGTGTGCTGTTAGAGGTAAGTCCAGCAGTGGTGGTGGGTGGAGATGGCCCCACAGTCGTGGGCCCTGATGATGGAGGTGGTGTAAGGGAACTGGAGGTCATGCTGCCCGCCGTGCCTTCTCTGGTGGTCGGAGTGCTCGTGTTTGTCCAGTGTATTGTCATCTTTGCTGTCACTCTGGTCGAGTTCGGGATAGCTGCCCAGGTCCCCGTGGTCGGCGTGACAGGAGCAGGCAGCACTGTGGCTGTTCTTGGACCTGTGTCCCTAGTCACGAATTGCTTCACGGCTTTAGGCCACACCTTGGGCGCTACTAAGTATCGCAGCTCCTCAGTCACTCTATGGCTTCTAGATAAGGGCATGGAGGAAATCCAAACCAGCACCAGGGCTGTCCACATCTTGCTGGCGAGCTGGAAGCAAGGCTGGTGGTCTCTGAGCCAGCCAGCCCTTCAGGCTGTCCACGGTTGCCTTCTGCTTGGCCCAGGGATCAGAGGTATCTGCTCAGTGCAGACTGGAAGGCCAGGCTGATGATGTCCTCCTTGGGCAGCTGTGGGCTTGGCATCCTGTACTTGGCATATTAAGTCTGGCTTTGCAGGTGAGAGCAGCTGGGCAGGGCACTCCCAGGCCATGGCATTGGCTGAGGCACATGTAGGACAGAAGCAGATCCTCCTCTGCGGTGCCAGACACACCCGGGCGCAGCAGGCCTGTGGCCCTCGCTCCTCAGCGTAGCCACTTCAGTGATTCAGCCCCGTGTGGGGACGTGGACTGCAGCCACACCCAGTTAACTCAGCTTGGGGGTAAGCCCTCATCCATTTCTTTCTTTTTATTTTTTATTATTGAGGAAAAAAATTTCTGCCTCATCCCAGCCTCCCACTCCTCCCCCCCTCCCCCCACTCCTCTCCCCCTCCCTCTCCAGTCTGAAGAGCAGTCAGGGTTCCCTGCCCTGTGGAAAGTCCACTTCAGGTGCCCAAACCCAAGGTACCACCATCCAGGTGACAACAGAACAGCCAGTGCATAGCACAGCTGGCAGCTCAACACCTGGTCCTTCAAATACCACCCTGGAGCCCACCACCACCCGCTCTGTGGCTTCAACGAACTCGGCAGTAGTGACCACCACTCAGATACAAACCAAGGAGCCAACTGCCAGCACAATGCCAGTGCCTCCTACCAGCCCGACCCCAGAGTGGAAGCCACAACCCTCACCACGCAGCCAAGCCCTGCATTATCTACCCAGGGGATAAGTGGGCCAGGCTCACCCCTGACAACGGAGAGGGTGGAGACCAAAGCCATAGCTGCTACTGCCTCGGCTGGGCCAACACCCAGGAGCTCTGGGGACCACAGACTCGTGTCAGCTCAGCACCCAAGGCCAGTACCTAGTGATCACCCCTGAGCCCCTCACCCCATTCTTAGTGAACAAAATGTTGCTTCTGGTGGTGCTCGTTTTCGGGGTGACCCTGTTCATCGCAGTCCTAGCGATGTTTGCCCTGCAAGCCTATGAGAGCTACAAGAAGAAGGACTACACACAGGTGGACTACCTGATCAATGGCATGTATGCCGACTCGGAGATGTGAGCCCAGAAGGCCGGCCTCCTCCGTGGCCTTCTGTTTTGTCTCAGACCAAACCCAGTGCTTCCAGATCCTTTTGTTGCAATTTCGGAACTGTGCCAGATGTGTAGACACACGTAGCTGCTGTCAGACCACTCCAGGAACAGGAGAGAGCTGCCTTTTCATAGTTATTTTTTTTAAACGATCACATATGCAAGCGTGACTGCGGTCAAGGGGGCCTGGCCCGTTTGGCAGTCGGCGTGTGAGATCTTGACCAGAATTAAGATCAGTGGCTGCCCTCAAAAAAAAAAAAAAAAAAGGAATGGATGATGACAAAAGCATTTGTTCAACTATGTTCATAGCAGCATTATTTGTAATAGCCAGAACCTGGAAACAACCTAGATGTCCTTCCATGGAAGAATGGATGAAGAAAGTGTGGAATATATACACATCAGAGTACTACGCTGCGGTAAAAAAAAAAAAAAAATTGACTTCTCGAATTTTGCATGCAAATGGATGGAAATAGAAAACACTATCTTGAGTGAGGTTACCCAGACCCAAAAAGATGAACATGGGATGTACTCACTCATAATTGGTTTCTAGCCATAAATAAGGGTCACGGAGTCTACAATTGGTGAACCTAAAGAAGCTAAATAAGAAGGTGAACCCAAGGAAAAACATATAGTTATCCTCTTGGCTATGGGAAGTAGACAAAATGGCAGGGGAGAAAATTGGGATCTTGGGGGTGGGGTGGGATGGGGGTAAGGGGAGATGGGCAGAGAATAGTGAGAAGGGGAGCATGGGGGGAACTTGGGGAAAAAAGGATGATTGGGATAAAGGAAGGTTGGATAGGGGAGCAGGGAAGCACAATTCTTAGTTAAGGGAGCCACCTTAGGGTTGGCAAGAGACTTGAACCTAGAGTGGCTCCCAGGAGCCCAAGGCGATGTCCCCAGTTAGTTCCTTGGGCAGATGAGGATAGGGAACCTGAAATGACCCTACCCTATAGCAATACTGACAAATATCTTGCATATCACCATAGAACCTTCATCTGGTGATGGATGGAGATAGAGACAGAGACCCACACTGGAGCATTGGACTGAGCTCCCAAGGTCCAAATGAGGATCAGAAGGAGGGAGAACATGAGCAAGGAAGTCAGGACCACGAGGGGTGCACCCACCCACTGAGACAGTGGGGCTGATCTATTGGGAGCTCACCAAGGCCAGCTGGACTATGACTGAAAAAGCATGGAATAAAACCAGACTCTCTGAACATGGCAAGCAATGAGGGCTGATGAGAAGCCAAGGACAATGGCACGGGGTTTTGATCCTACTTCATGTGCTGGCTTTGTGGGAGCCTAGCCAGTTTGGATGTTCACCTTCCTAGACATGGACGGAGAGGGGAGGACCTTGGACATTCCACAGGGCAGGGAACTCTGACTGCTCTTTGGACTGGAGAGGGAGGGGGAGAGGAGTGGGGGGAGGGGAAGAAGGGTGGGAGGAGGGGGAGGGAAATGGGAGGCTGGGAGGAGGCTGAAACTTTTTTTTCCTTTTCTCAATAAAAAAAAAGAAAAAAAAGCTATGGATACCATAGAAATTGATAAAGATTAGATTTGAAGAAGAGACAACCCTTAATTAGATGAGGTTATATTTAATAAAACAGTGTGGCTGTTCATTTTAAACTAATTTTAAAACTAACAAATGCTTTTTATTTTATTAGATGTAACTTGCCATAAGTGAACCTGCCAAAATTTGGGGCTGGGGAAGGGTTTTGATTTTGTCTTTTTAGGAGAATAAGGACATCCAGCTAGAAATCTAAAGACCCCTGGACAAATGAGATATCTGAGGACAGAGGACAAATCATCCAGAAAAATGTCCCAGGAATAAAAGTAAATTATCCTATTGGTATACAACAATTCTAACACAATAAAATTTCATAAATCTTCCCAAAAGTTTATTTTTGCTTTTCTCTACAGGCATATAAAGTAAATGGTCTTTTGATAGTCCGAATCCAGTTAAAAATTAAAGCTGGCTTTAGAGTTAGAGTGTGCCTTTCTCCGTCTCTAAACCCTCCTCCCACCACAAACGTATGAGCATATGAACACATGCACACACACATAAAAATATATATGTATATATGTTCAAACACATACATATATAACTAAAAATAACAAAAAACCTTAAAACCCATTATTTCATGCAATTAATATATAAATTGAAATTTTACTTATGTTCCCCAGATTGACCATGATTTATAAATTTTATTGTATAAGCATGCATGTGTTCAAAAACAAATACAAATTCACAATTCAGCTGAATCATTTTCCTAAGTACTTTATTTCTTCCTAGTGGTAGTTGCCGAGTCCAGTTCTCAGACTCCTTAACATCAATTTTTGGTTTTTCTTTACTTATGGATTTTATTTTTTTAGTTTATTTTTAGATTGCTGTATGTCTCTAAATATAATTGTGTTTGATTTTGAATCTTTTGTCTCTTTATAAAATGTTATAATAACATACCATATCATATTTAGTCCTCCGTGATTCATTCTAACTGAATGTTTACATTACTAAGATTCAAGAAAAAGTCGTTTCATTACCTGAATTGTATTAACTTCTGTAGCTATTTAATATACAAATGTACACAAATACCCTAAATAGTTTATCCCTTTACTGTTAAAGCCTGTTAGTCTCCAAGATCGCTGGTCTAAGGGATACTGCTCTGGGTGAAATTTCATACTTCAATTATCATTTCAAATCTGTTTTGAGTAGATGATTGATATATAATAATTAATATAAATTTAAGTATTTTATATTTTAAATTACTGTTTTACAAATTTATTAGTTAGTGGTCATCTAGTTATCCTTTTGATATTGTTTTTGTATTAATAAAATTATTTGACAATTCTATAAATTTATGTAATACATTCTAATTATAATAACTCTCAGTTAACCTCTTATTACCCTCCCACCCCATTCACCTCTTTCTTGTAAGTACAAATCCATTTCCTACACTCATGCCTTATTTTTTCATGACCCACTGAATTTAACTAAAACTTGTAGTACCACCACAGTCCAGCCTCCTCTCATGTTCAGGTTCTGAGATGGGAAAAGGGCATCAGCACAAGGAAAACTACTGGCCACCAAATGAATTGCACTCACATGGTCCTGAATAGTTCAACCCATCTTTATTTATACTGAGACAGAGTTTTTCTTAGCAGGGTTACATGAGCAGCATTATTATTGGCTCCCATTTTTTTTACTTTTAAGAAACACATCATATTATTTAAGTACAATGTAATTATTATGAAAACCCTTATTATTCCACTTTATGTTTCCCCAAACACACTTTCAGACATAGCATAGCCTTATCCTAGACATAGAGTTCAGCATTCTTGCAGACTTAACTAAGTCTCAATCCAGATACATTCTGCTCTTGCAGCACTTATGTCATCTGACAGATACTTGTGGTTGCAAAGTTTACAAAGTTATGAATAGACCTGGATAAATGCTCTAAGAACAACAATATTCAAACCCCCCAAAATTCTTTTATGTATGTAAGATATGCTTTTATACGGTTCCATTTTTTTCCCCAAGAGGGTCCCTTGTCTCAATTTCTCTCTAAAAGGCAAATTTTGACAAGTCACTCTTTTCCCATCTCACTATACCATAGTTCTTTCACCAATACAAACAAGCTGCGGTGTATGGTAAAAATGGATCTCTCCATCCAATATTTTGCATTGTATTTTTTCCTCTTGGAGTATACTAGAACCCATTATTGATTCTATATGTTTGGTGTCTAAGGAATTCACCATCTATAGTTGGCAATATATGTATTCCTGTGGTTTATCTGTATTATGTGTATGCATGCCTTTCTTTCCTTTCCAGAACTGTGAGACATGACTAATGTTCCAAATGTTCTTATTCTCATATGTGCCTGTCTCATTTGAGTCAGAAAAGTTCCCAGGATCAGCAGTTGTAGTTAATAATTCCAAGAGAATGGAGAAGCATTAGCCCCCTGCTGAATCTTAGGGGAAAATACTTGAGAAGGAACAAAATTACCAGGGAAATTTACAGCTGTTGCATGTGTGACCGACAAAATAAAATTAAAAACTGCCCGAAGAATCAACAAAAAAATGAGAAAATAAAAGCCTACAAACTGCATGAATTTTAAAAATTCCTATGCTGTCTGGTGGACACCATGGGAGCCTTGCCCCAAGGAAATGCATTGGACAAGTATTCATATGCTGATCCAAGACTAGGCTGCATGGCTCCTGAAGCTGCAGTATGATAATAGGTTTGGAACTATCCTTTGGAACATAGTATGTTAGTCAAGAACTAAAGACAATGATTACCCCCTTCCCTTTAATTTGTCAATAGCCAATAGGTCCCCAGAGAAGGAAATGATCTCATGAGCCACTCCCTTATTATTAATGAGTGAATGTTGCCAAGTTCCATCTCTTTAGGTAACAACTACTGAGAGATGGTCATATACCATGGTGGTATCCTGATTCCAAGACTGCATTTCTTAGCCCTTCACCAATTATCAGGCTGTTAATTTATTTCTGTTTTCCCCAATATTCCTTGAACCTGTCTTGGGGAGGGTGATATAACCATCTTGTTTAAAGCTAAGATTTTAGCAATCGCTTATTTTCTGCACCTTGAACATCCATGAATATCTCTTCTAACCTTTGATCACTACAGGGTAGCTTTCTCTGATCAAGGCTAAAAAGTAGCACTTCACTATGTGTAAAGCATAAATATTTAATATTTAATAAATAAATATTTAGAAGGAAGTATGTCATTATAAAATTATCAAAACAATAATAGTGAATCACCCCCAACCCAGGTCCTATGATCTTGCCAGACATACAACTTTGTTATCAGGTTTGGAATCCTAGGCACTAATCCCTACCTGGAGAGTAGCTTTCAAATCTAATCATAGAGCAGTTGGTTACCACCATAACAATCATACCACTGGGGTGCCAACAGCCACTTTTTGTTTGACAGGCTGTTATTGTAGTTCATGGAGTTCACAGCTGCAGAAGACTGTTGATAATCACACCCACCAGCAGCTGTCATGGCATATCCTCAACCCTGTACATTAGCCAGGAGATCGCAGCTAACTTCCAGCATTAGCTTTTTAATGCCCTACAACCAAAATATGAGTTATTTTTGACAACATTATATTTCCGTTTGCTTTTGTTGAGTAATCAGCAATCACCAGGAATAATAGCCTGTGTTATTCGGGGGCCTCTGATGTCTTTCTGACCAACACAGACAAAAATACCAAACCTGGTACTGGAATTTGTGTTTAAATATTCATGCCTTGTGGAATTAGTATTATCATCCTTGTTAGGGTATCCCTGTTCAAACTCTTTCAAAAATATTTGAATTAACTTCTAGAATTAGTGTGCTTCAATGTCTTCTTTCTCTATCTTAGTTTTGGTTTACCTTGGCCTCAACTTTTGTTATACAGACAGTCTTAGAAGTGGTGTATACAATATGCAAATATTATGATTTGCATATTTCATATAGAAATTATATACATTATGAAGATGACAGATAATTGCCAACATTTTGTGTTTGGGGAGCTAATTTTTATATATGTATGTAAGGGAAAGTATTATATAACTGTAATCTTAAGTTTCATTTTCAATTATAAAACAGTTATTTATAATTTCATGTGTTCATTATATAATGCTCATTCCTCATTCTTCTCTTTTGTGAAATTTTCTACAAAATGACTTGATTTTTCTTCCGATTATGTGTAGTCATTTGCCTTTTTTATATTTAGCACCTTGTAATGAGTAGTTAAGAAGTCTTCTCTGTTATTCAATGCACCAAAAACGAGCTTTTATTGGTTGCAGAACATAATCCTTCCATTTCTCTGCAAGAAGTTTATGTCTTCAGCCAAGTGTACTCTTCTGCAGAAGGTAACAGTCATTGCCTTGTCAGTGGCCATATGCACAACTGAGAGATGCGTACCATGCTGAAAGGCAACAGTAGTGGTGTGGGTGACTCTAAATATCATATGTGAGAGCTGATGGACCTAAGGTGACTTTGTAGATAAGGCTAATTTTTGGTAATAACAATTATAATGCTTGGGAAGGAAGGGAGGGGAGCAGAGAAAAATATATAACTCAACAAAACAATAAATAAATAAAAATAAATAAGAAACCAATTATAATGCTCCTTTAAATAGGGAAATTAATCAGACAGTGACATGTGATTCATTATGTGATGAATTATTAAAAGACTGGGTCAGCTTTAAAGGCAAATGCCAATACATGCATTCTCAAAGATAAGAAAAACACCTTTCCAGGTGTTTCATTTTAGCTCTTTCCTGCTGTTCTTTTCCTCTGTTCTTTACTTAAAGAAGCTAGCACTCAATTCCCTAACTCTCATTCAGTCTTTATAAGAAAAAATTTGTATCTTTATGTAGCAGGCGACCCAAGATTGAGAATTTTCTGAGGTATGTGCACAGTGGGTGGTATCAAGCTTGCTTAACATTGAGAATGTTTACATGAAATCTAAGAAACTTCTGAGAGCAATCCAGGAAGAATGAGAGTATTGCCATACAAATCAGATTCAAGAATGGCTCAGATTTGGGAGGAGTTAGAAATGACAATAAAGCTCAGTGTGGGATCATAGATCATCCAGCCCCATGCTTTTGGTACCTGTGGCAGTTCATTGAAGCCACCCCAAATTGGTAGGAAAAATAAGAACAAAACAAAATTCCTCACTAAGTCTCCTAGAAAAGAAAAACACCCACACCCCCCCCCAATACACACATCCAAAGAAGAAAAACTGAGCCATAAGCAGTCTTTCTCCTTAAGCAGCAAGAAGAGTCCAAGAAAGTGAGGATAAACTTTGGAACCTCCACATTCTGTAATGCTGAAGATAAGGTTTGACTGTAGTGGGTAAATGAGATGGAAATGAGCACTGAGTCCTGGCAACCATGGTTAGGATAAAAGCTCAAATCACAGCCAGATGATAGAAGATCAAAATGGCAGAAGAGAGGAGTAATTGATCAATACTACTCATGGAGGGGCACTGAAAATTCTATAAGTTAAGCCAAATAACAAGACTGAGATCCATCAGATGGAATTAGAAGCGATTTGAAGTTAAATATAGACTTACATTTCTCAATTATAAGAAGACAGGTGAAAGTACACAAACCATTTTCTAAGTCATTATATATATGCTTATTTTTTTTTTACCATGACAGTGTACAAAATATCTCTGGTTTCCATGCTTTAAAGTACACTAGACGAAATGTTGAAGAGCTGTAGCGCAGCAGTTATGAGGGTTTATTGTTCTTGCAGAGAACATGGGTCAGACTTTAGCAGCTCACTACCCCTGTAGTTCCCACTACATTAGTAGCCTCAACAGCACCCTGAACAGAAGTGATAACATGCAATCAAGCAAGACAATAATACATACAAAAATAAAATAATTACATATGAAATTATATCCTAGTGAAAATGATCATTGTGGTTTTCGTAACCCAAATCATAAGAATCTACACTCAAAATTCTAACATGAGGTACAAGTGATTGACAAATTAAGGCCAGGATGACAGTTTACTGAGATTAACAAGGAAGGCACAGATTTCCTGTTTCTAGAATTTGTTCTTGCTGTGTAATCACCATAGTAACTAACATAGTTTAATATAACCACTTTGTAACATTCTTCTCTGGTGATTTATTTCTCTAACACGTCCCTTCCACACTAATTTTACAAAAATATACTACAGACATTTCAAGTCTCTTGTTCAGTGAAGAGGCTCCCTAGTGTCAACAAAAATCAGTGACTCAGAAAACCTTAATTTCACTTATTTCACATTTCTCACTTCCTAGTTTTCAATACCACCTAGACCATTGGAAAGTTGTCTATAATGACTAAACTTTTAAAACCAAGTAACAAGTTTTATTAACTTGCTTCCCTTCTTCCACATCCTGTCTTGTTTGAACTTCTTTGTCAGTCGATCATCCCTTATTAACTGACATCTGTTGTCAACATTATTGCTGCTTTTATTATTAAGTACTACATATAGTAATGGTTTTATTTCTTTTTATCTAGTTAATAAATAGCCTCTAAAATATAAAGACCATATTTTATATATTTTTGAAATCTATATAATATAGTCAACAAAATGAAAATTATATTAGATACATGAAAGAAAGTCACTTTCTGAGCTCTCAGTGCTGATTTGTAGAGCTGATACTAAATTTCAGCTTCCTTTTAATCTTCTGCTGGTACCTCCAAATCATTTTCATCAACATTAATACAAACATAACACATACTCTCATTTGAAAATGTTAACTATTACATGCCTGGTATTCTGTACTGTGAAAAGTGAGTGGTCAACAAATACACTAAGTTAACCTTTTGACATATTTAAGATCATTGCTTTGGAAACCATGGTCCAGGAAAATGTGAAAAGACTTGTGTAAGTCAGGGTTCTCTAAAGGAAGAGAACCAATGGTATGAATATATTAAGAGAGCTTCTAAATAGTAACAAAATGAGAATGACACCTGAGAGCTGAAAACCCTGTAGTTACTCAGTCCTTGAAGCTGGGTGACTCAGCAGATAGAGCAGTATCACAATAGCTACCTCTGATTTGTGGGCAACTTGACAAACTGGTAGTTACTCAGTCCACAAAACTGAGTGCCTCAGTAGTCCTAACCTGGCTCTGCAGACCTGGAAGATTTCTGGAGGAGGGCTTGTGCCTAGTCCATGCTAAAAGCCAGAAATGCTGCCTCTAATACCAGTATAGAAGAAAAAGAGCAGTAGCAGGGTAAATTAATCTAGAGGCAAGAAGGAAGGCCAAAAGAGCAAAAGCCGAGATGACATGGCTTCTGAAATACTCTTTTTATTGGGACTGCTACCTGAAGGTAACACCCACAATTGGGCTGGTTCTTCCCACATCAATTGAGACGGCCAAATTATTCTAATTTATATCAAGTTGACATTAAAACCAACCATAATTAACTGCTTACCACTTTTCCATTAAGAGCTTGTAATACACACATGCTGTGTTACTTAAGGATACTTTGGGAACAGAATCTGAGTTGGCTGAGAATGGATTGAGTCGCATGTTTACAACCTGATATCAGTCAACTTTACCTATTTAAAAATTTTGATTCTCACAACTTTGTCTAGCCTACCATCTTCTTTTATGAGATCAATAGTATTTGAAACTAGAAAAAAAGATGAAAGCTTTCATAATTTAGATCAAACTTTTATGCAGTTTGGCTGATGGTAGAAGATACTATTCAGAATAGATTTTTAACATGAAATAATGAATGTTAATGAAGAAAGAAAGGACAAAAATGGGTAATTCAGAAATATTTCATTAACATAGCTCAAAGAGTAACATAAAGTCAAAGGAAATATTTTTTCCAATGATAAAAAAATGAAAAATCTCCCAAGAATATGGTAGTGATCATGACTTAGAATGTATTCTAAGAATAAAAGACAGCTTTTATAGCAGTCACATAATAGCTATAAAAGAAAATAGCATTGCTGATCTGTCACTTAATTTAAAGTCTGCACAATATGTCTTTGCATCCTTGAAACTACTTGAAGATACAGTCACTACTATTATTCCCTATTACAAATAAAGGAAAGGGCTTGGAGAGCTTCAGCAATTTCCCCTAAAGTCAGATAGCTCATAAATGCCAAAGGCAGAAGAATATGATTTTGAGTCACTCTGACTTCAAGTTCCAGGTACTAAACTGCAGTTATTATTGTTCCCAAGTCATATTAGAAAACCGACTCAAACAAAAGTGCTCATACTCTATGCCTCATGCTTTCTTTAGTTTCCTGAGCTGTTTTTTTTTTACTTGAAGATTTTATTTTTGTGAAAACTATTCAAATAATAACAATAATTAATTGAATAATACTCATATTGTTCTGGACATCAGAAAATATTACATGCACTTTCCCTGAATTATTTAGTTTTAATCTCACAGTCATCTTCTCAGTGGACAGCACCATCACGATCATTTTCATCCTCAACACTATTATCACATCATAACTATGCTGATTATTTTTTGACAAAAGGACCTAAGGTAGGGACATATGGGAAAAGGGAATTTCAGCTGAGTAAATACCTCCATCAGGCAGGTCAGTAAGACAAGTCTCAGGTGCATTATCTTTTTGTTGTTGCTGCTCTTGTTGTTACTGTTTTTGTTTTGGAGACAATTTCTCTCTTGTATCCTTGACTATTCTGGCTCTCTGTAGACCAAGCTGGCCTCCAAGTCATAGAGTTGCACCGGTGCCTGCCTCTCCCTCCTTAGTTAAAAGCATGAGCCACCATACTTGGCTATATATTTTAGCTAAATTTAATTACTGATGGGGTAGGGAATGTTTTACTGTGGATGGAATCACTCCTGGGCTGGATGTTCTGGGTGATATTGTTTGTGCTCAGATTATGACCCCCAGAGAGGCCCAGACTCTAATAAGCAAGGTTTAATGAGCATAATACAAACATGTTCGGAAACCCTGTCTCCGGGTTACAGCAAGGTAGAGAGAGGAGTTAAGAGTTCCATTGTGCGGTTAGCTTATTTTAAAGGGAAGAATCACAAGCAGCCTTTCAGTGCGGTGGAAGTGGGGGGGGGGGGGGAGTCTGGCATGGGTGCAAGGTCTTTGCTTCTTTCCATCCCTCTTTGTTAGCAAGCAAGGCCACCCCCCTTATTCTTAAGGGACCAGAAGAAATTTCCTAGCAGAATGTTTTAAAATTAGAAACCCCAGGCTAGTCTCATGCTCCCAGGAAGGATAGCGCTCACCCACCCCCCACACCCACCCCCTGCCACTCGGGAGAATACAAAGCATACAGTCAGGACTGGACCATCTGGTGATAAGGATGGCCTCACTCAGGAATGGTTTGGCCTTGCTTGATAACAAGGAAGGATGGAAAGAATCAGAGACCTTGCACCCATGCCAGACCCTGCTCCCCACCACCCAGACGGGCTGCTTATGATTCTTGCCTTTAAAATAAACTAACCCCACAAAGGAACTCTTAATTTCTCTCTACCTCGCTGCACACGGTGTTTGGAGACAGGAGTTCCGAACATGTATGTATTATGCTCATTAAACCTTGCTTATTACAGTCTGGGCCTCTCTGGGGGTCTCTATCTAGGGGGTCGTAATCTCGGCACAACACTATTAGAAAGTAGGCTGAAAAATCTATGAGGAACAATCCAGTAAACAACACTCTTCTTTCGTGTGAGATTATTCTACTAACATAACTACTTTTGCCTAAAGTTCTTGCTCTCATTTGAGAGTTGTAAGACGAAATAAAGGTTTCCCCCCACAAGTTCCTCTTAGCAGTGGTGTCTTATCACAAAAGTAGAAACCTAACTAGGAAACCATGTGACGATGTATTTAATGACTTGAAGACATTAAACGTATAGGGATATACAGGAACCTGGAAATTAAAAATGCCAACTGTTATATTAATGACAACTTGCTATATTGTGGGTCTGATATATGAATAATTCACCAGAGTTAAAATAATAGGCTAAACATATATGAAATAATATTGTGCTCTCTTTGGTTTAGCACAAGATTTTTCTTTTTTTTTCTTTTTTCCATTCAAAGATTTACACTTCCTCCCCTCCTCCCATTCTCCTCCTGATCCCCCATCCATCCTCTTCCCTCACCCTCCCTCCTTAAGAGAGGGCAGGGAACCCTGCCCTGTAGGAAGGCCAAGGCCCTTCCCCCTACATGCAGGCCTAGGAACCTTTGCTTTCAAATAGACTAGGGTCCCAAAAAACAGTACATGCAGTAGAAACAAGACCCAGTGCCTTTATCAATGGATTCTCAGTCAGCCCGCATTGTCAGCAACATTCAGAGAGTCCTGTTTGATTGCATGCTCATTCAGTCCTGGTCCAGCTAGATTTGGTGAGCTCCAATTCGAACAGGCACACTGTCTCAGTGGGTGGACCAACCCCTCGTGGTCCAGACTTCCTTGCTCATCTTCTTTCTCCTTATGCTCTTCAACTGGACCTTGGGAGCTCAGTCCGGTGCTCTGATAAGGGTCTCTGTCTCTATCTGCATCCGTAGCCTAATAAAGATTCTATGGTGATAATCAAGATAAATATCAGTGTGATAGTGGGGCGAGGCCAGTTCAGGCACCCTCTGCTCCGCTGCCCAAGGACCTATCTGGGGACATCCCCATGGACACCTGGGATCCCCTCTAGAGCCAAGTCTCTTGTCAACTCTAAAATGGCTTCCCTAGTGTAGATATCTTCTTCCCTGCTCCTATATCCACCCTTCCTCCATCTCCACCCTCCCACTCCCCCAAGCTCTCTCCAGTCTTTCCTTTCTCCCTTCTCTCCCCCCCTCTCCCCTTTCCCCACCCCTATCCCCATCTCCATGCTCCAAACTTTTGCCCTGCAATCTTGTTCCCTTCCAATTTGCAGGATGATCTATATAGGTTTTTCTTTGGGTTCACCTTCTTATTTGGCTTCTCTAGGCTTGCAAACTATAGGCTTAATGTTTTTTTGTTTATGGCTAGAGTCCAAAATGAGTGAGTACATACCATATTCATCCTTTGGGTCTGGGTTACCTCACTCAGGATAGTGTGTTCTATTTCTATCCATTTGCATGCAAAATTCAAGACGTCATTGTTTTTTATTGCTAAGAAGTACTCTAATGTGTATATATTCCACACTTCATTATACTGAATATCTACGCCCCTAATATGAAAGCACCCACATATGTAAAAGAAACATTACTAAAACTCAAAGCACATCAATCCCCACACACTAATAGTAGGAGACTTCAAAACTCCTCTCTCACCAATGGACAGGTCAACAAGAAAGAAACCTAACAGAGAAATAAGAGAACTAATGGAAGTCATGAATCTAATGGACTTAATAGACATCTAAAAAACATTCCACCTAAATAGGAAAGAATATACCTTCTTCTCAGCATCTCATGGAACCTTCTTGAAAATTGATCACATACTTGGTAACAAAGTAAATTTCCACATTTACAAAAAAAAATTAGAACAGTTTTAAGCTCCTACACTAAGGCTACCCACCCAGAGAGGTGAGTGCCTGCCTACTGGGCAGGCCTCAAGGACCCGTGAAAGGGAGCACGTGCACCTTCAGCTTGTCAGCAGGGTGTCCTGTGTTCTACACATCCCCACCCTGCCCCCCAAGTTCCCCATTTTGTCCGCGGGTCATTGGACTACCAGGCGTCCATGTTTTGGTGCTGAGGAGTTCCATCTGGACGGGACAGTTCCTGCTTCTACACTGAAGAGATGTAGTCACAGAGAGTCAGTCACAGCAAAGACTGGACCAAGACACCAGGTCTCTCCTGGCTCCATTTGAAGGAAGAGATGGGAAGGCGCCAATGCAAGAATTCCTTCAACAACCTGAAAGGCAACATGATATCACCAGAATCCAGGGATCCCGAAATAAGAAGAATTGTACACCCCACCCCAGAAGAATTAGAAGAAAATGACTCAAAGGTGAATTATATGAAAATAATAGAAGACCTTAAACAGGAGGTGAAAAACTGCCATAAACAATTAGAGATTACAAACAAAAAGGTAGAGGAAATGAATAAATCGCTCAAAGATACCCAAGAAAACAAAGAGAAACAAGAAAAAGCAATCAAACAGGTAAGGGAAGCGGTTCAAGACTTGAAGAATGAAATGGAAGTAATGAAGAAAACACAAACCGAGGGAAGGATGGAGATGGAAAATCTGGGTAAACGAACAGGAACTACAGAGACAAGTACTACCAACAGATTACAAGAGATAGAAGAAAGAACGTCAGCCACTGAAGATACCATAGAGAAAATAAACACACTGATCAAAGAAAACAGCAAAACCAACAAGTTCACATCAGAAAACATTCAGGAAATCTGGGACACAATAAAAAGACCAAACCTAAGAATATGGGTCTATTTTCATTCTTCTACAGGTTGACATCCAGTTGTGCCAGCAACATTTGATGAAGATGCTTTCTTTCTTCCATTGTATACTTTTAGCTCCTTTATCAAAAATCAGGTGTTCATAGGTTTGTGGGTTAAAATCCGGGTCTTCTATACAATTCCATTGGTCGACTTCTCTGTTTTTATGCCAGTACCACACTGTTTTCATTACTATAGCTCTTTAATAGAGTTTGAAGTCAGGGATGGTAATGCCTCCAGAAGATCCTTTATTGTATGGGATTGGTTTGGCTATCCTGGGTTTTTTGTTTTTCCATATAAATTTGATTATTGTCCTCTCCAGATCTGTGAAGAATTTGATGGGATCTTGATGGGGATTGCATTGAATCTATAAATTGCCTTTGGTAGAATTGCCATTTTTACTATGTTGATCCTCCCAATCCAAGAGCAAGGGAGGTCCATCCATTTTTTGGTATCCTCTTCAATTTCTTTCTTCAATGCCTTAAAGTTCTTGTCAAATAGATCTTTCACTTCCTTGGTTAGATTTACCCCAAGATATTTTATGCTGTTTGTGGCTATCGTGAATGGAGAAGCTTCTCTGATTTCCCTCTCTGCTTCCATATCCTTTGTGTATAAGAGGGCAACTGATTTTTTGGAGTTGATCTTATATCCTGCCACATTACTAAAGCTGTTTATCAGCTGTAAAAACTCTTTGGTGGAGTTTTGGGGTTCGCTTATGTACACTATCATATCATCTGCAAATAACGAAAGTTTAACTTCTTCCTTTCCAATTCGAATCCCCTTGATCCCATTATGTTGTCTTATTGCTATTGCTAGAACTTCAAGCACTATATTGAAGAGGTATGGCGAGAATGGACAGCCTTGTTGTGTTCCTGAGTTAAGTGGGATGGCTTTGAGTTTCTCTCCATTTAATTTGATGTTAGCTGTTGGCTTGCTGTATATAGCTTTTATTATATTTAGGTATGACCCTGTATCCCTAATCTCTCCAAGACTTTTAACATAAATGGATGTTGAATTTTGTCAAATGCTTTTTCAGCATCTAATGAAATGATCATATGGTTTTTTCTTTCAGTTTATTTATACGCTGGATTATATTGATAGATTTTCATATGTTGAACCAGCCCTGTATCTCAGGAATGAAGCCTACTTGATCATAATGGATAATTTTTCAGATGTGTTCTTGGATTCGGTTTGCCAGTATTTTGTTGAGGATTTTTGAGTCGATGTTCATGAGTGAGATTGGCCTGTAATTCTCTTTCCTGGTTGAGTCTTTGTGTGGTTTTGGTATCAGAGTAACTGTCGCTTCATAAAAGGAATCTCTTTCTATATTGTGGAATAAATTAAGGAGTATAGGTATTAGCTCTTCTTGGAAGTTCTAGTAGAATTCCGAATTGAAACCATATGGTCCTGGGCTTTTTTTGGTAGGGAGGTTTTTGATAACAGCTTCTAATTCTTTGCCACCAACAGGTCTGTTTAGATTGTTCACCTGGTCCTGGTTTAACTTTGGTATATGATATTTATCTAAAAAAGTGTCCATTTCCTTTACATTCTCCAGTTTTGTGTTATACAGGCTTTTGTAATAACATCTAATGATTCTCTGAATTTCCTCTGTGTCTGTGGTTATGTCCCCCTTTTCGTTTCTGATCTTATACTTTTGCGTATTCTCTCTCTGCCGTTTGATTAGATTGGATAGGGGTTTATCAATCTTGTTGATTTTCTCCAGGAACCAGCTTTTTGTTTCATTGATTCTTTGGATTGTTTTCTGTGTTTCTAGTTTGTTGATTTCCGCCCTCAGTTTGATTATTTCCAGTCTTATACTCCTCCTAGGTGAGTCTGCTTCTTTTTTTTTTCTAGAGCTTTCAGGTGGGCTGTTAAGTCTCCAATATGTGCTTTCTCTGTTTTCTTTAAGTGGGCACTTCCTGCTATGAACTTTCCTCTTAGGACTGCTTTCATAGTGTCCCATAAGTTCGAGTATGTTGTTTCTTTATTTTCATTGAATTTAAGGAAGACTTTAATTTCTTTCTTTATTTCTTCCTTAATCCAGGTGTGGTTCAGTAGTTGACTGTTCAGTTTCCATGAGTTTGTAGGCTTTCTGGGGGTAGCATTGTTGTTGAAGTCTAACTTTAATCCATGGTGATCTGATAAGACACAGGTGGTTACTAATATTTTTTTGTAACTGTGTAAGTTAGCTTTGTTACTGAGTATGTGGTCAATTTTTGAGAAGGTTCCATGAGCTGCAGAGAAGAAGGTATATTCTTTCCTATTTGGGTGGAATAATCTATAGATGCCTGTTAAGTCCATTTGCTTCATTACCTCCATTAATTCTCTAGTTTCTCTGTTAGGTTTCTGTCTGACTGACCTGTCCATTGGTAAGAGAGGAGTGTTGAAGTCTCCTACTATTAGTGTGTGTGGTTTGATGGCTGCCTTGAATTTTAGTAATGTTTCTTTTACGTACGTGGGCGCTTTTATATTTGGGGCATAGATATTCAGGATTGAGACTTCATCCTGATTAATTGTTCCTGTTATGAGTATAAAATATCCCTCTCCATCTCTTCTGATTGATTTAAGTTTGAAGTCAACTTTGTTAGAAATTAGTATGTCCACACCTGCTTGTTTCTTAGGTCCATTTGTTTGATAAGCCTTTTCCCAGCCCTTTACTCTGAGTAGGTGCCTGTCTTTGTGGTTGAGGTGTGTTTCTTGTAAACAGCAGAATGTTGGATCCTGTTTTTGTATCCAATCTCTTAGCCTGTGCCTTTTTATAGGTGAGTTCAGCCCATTGACATTAAGTGATATTAATGACCAGTGGTTGTTAACTCCGGTCACTTTTTTAGTAGTAGGGTTTGTGTGTTTCCCTTCTTTGAGTTGCGCTGGTGAAGGGTCTCTAGATGTCTGAGTTATTGTGGTCATTGTTGGAGTCCTTGGTTAGTGATTTTCCTTCTATTATTTTCTGTAAGGCTATATTTGTGGCTACGTATTATTTAAATTTGTTTTTATCCTGGAAAATTTTGTTTTCCCCATTTATAGTGAACGAAAGCTTGGCTGGATATAGTAGTCTGGGCTTGCATCCATGGTCTCTTAGTTTTTGCAGTACATCTATCCAGGTCCTTCTGGCTTTCATGGTTTCCATAGAGAAGTCAGGTGTAAGTCTGATAGGTTTACCTTTATAAGTAACTTGGCCTTTTTCCTTTTCGGCTCTTAATATTCTTCCTTTATTCTGTATATTTTGTGTTTTGATTATTATATGGCGAGGGGATGTTTTTTTTTTTTTGATCCAGCCTATTTGATGTTCTGTATGCTTCTTGAACCTTCATAGGTACATCTTTCTTTAGGTTGGGAAAGTTTTCTTCTATAATTTTATTAAGTATTTTTTCTGGACCGTTGAGCTGCACTTCTTCTCCTTCTTCTACTCCAATTATTCTTAGGTTTGGTCTTTTTATTGTGTCCCATATTTCCTGAATGTTTTGTGATGAGAGTTTGTTGGACTTGCTGTTTTCTTTGATCACTGCGTTTATTTTCTTTATGTTATCCTCAGAATCGGAGATTCTTTCTTCTATCTCTTGTATTCTGCTGGTTATGCTTGTTTCTGTAGTCTCTATAAGTTTACCTAGATTTTCCATGTCCAGCCGGCCCTCTGTTTGTGTTTTCTTCTTTGCCTCCATTTCAGTTTTCAAGTCTTGAACTGTTTCCATTATCTGTTTGATTGTTTTTCCTTGGTTTTCTAGGGTATCATTCACTGATTTATTCAATTCTTCAAACTTTCTGTTATATTTCTCATCCATTTCTATAAGGGTGTTTTTTACATGCTGTTTAAGGGCCTCTATCACTTTCATGAAGTCAGTTTTTTCTACTTCTTCTTGATTAAGGTATTCATGTCCTTCTGTTGTGAGGTCGCTGGGTTCTGGTGGTTTCATGTTGTTTTTCAGATTGTTGGGTGAATTCTTGCCTTGGCGCCTTCCCATCTTTTCCTCCGAATGCTCCCCTATGGATCTTCCTTTACAGGATCAGGTCTTCTTGCCCACTGATGTACCTTTCCAGTGATGTCACTCCCCAGTGATGTTTCTCCTGGGTGTCCAGATCGGATCTCTGTGCTGCTTGGGTGGCTCGCAAACAAAGCGCCCACCTTGCTTGCTGCAGGCAGGCTATGGAGACAAAGGAGCTACCGCCCTCCCCTTTGCCCTCCGCTTTGGGTTTGGTCCCAGTGCCCAAGGAGGCTGAGCTGGGAGGTGCTATGCCGCCAAAGAAGGGAGGGAGGGAGGGAGACAGGGGGTGGGGGGATCTGGATGTAAGCCGGATGGGATAGGAAGAGAGAGGAGGTATCAGGCAGTATAGCCCCTGTAGGATGACCAGGAAGTGTAGGAGGGATGAGGAACATCTGAGTTCCCTGTTCCCGGCTGCTGCAGCACTCACTCACCAAAATGATGTTTCTCCAGGTGCCCAGATCGAAACTCCGTGCTGCTTGTGTAGCTCGCAAACAAAGGGCCCACCCTACTTGCTGCAGGCAGGCTATGGAGACAAAGGAGCTACCGCCCTCCCCTTTACCCTCCTGATTCAGGTTCGGTCCCAGCGCCCGAGCAGGCTGAGCTGGGAGGTGCTAAGCCGCCAAAGAAGGGAGGGAGGGAGCGAAATATGCCATTTTTTATAGCAGGTTTAATGTCTTTATCACTTGTTCTTAGGATAATTGACTGTGATGTGTGCTGTTATTTAGTTTGGGGGATATTGACATATAGGTCTATTCGGTTCTATTAGTTTCTTTGATTTTTACCTCATATTTCCTCTATTAGTCAGATAATTTTCATTTTATCTTCAAGTTCACAAATTCAATTATTTTCTCAGTCCTATGGTTTTTCAATTTGGTTGTTATATATTTTGTTTCTTTTTCCCTTTTTATTCCTTATATTTCCTTTTTAAATGATTTTGAGATGGACTTATATAACTTTTTATTAAAAAATACCTTTAGGGCTGGTAAGATAGTTTAGTTAACCACCAATCCTGATGGCCTGAGTTTGATTCCCCAGGCTCCACATAGTAGAACAAAAGAATGGAATCCTGTAAGTTGAATTCTATACTTTTCTCTTCTGTGAGCTGAATTTTTATTTTTCTTTCTATGCCTTCTGTCTCCTTTTGACTGCAAGCTGTTACATAATTCAGAATCTTGCCTCCCTGTATATGATTTCACTTTACCTATGCCTGTGTTTCTGTGTCCCTAACAAAGAGTTTTTGCTTCGTATTTACTGAATATCTCAGAATGCACCACCTGGGAAAGAAAAAAGGAATATTTTACAATGTCTTAAACATAGTATTATTAGGGACTGATATCAACTCTCCCAAAGTAGTGAACAAACTTTTATCAAGCAATATATGTATGCTGCTTTTAGCATTTATGGTGGATAGTTGTTTTGTAAGTTTGTTTTCAACAAAATCTCTCTCTGTGTGTCTCTGTCTCTGTCTCTCTCTCTCACACACAAACACACACACACACAAATGAACATATTGTTCTCTCTGAGACAGGAGCATGGAAGAGTACATATCTTAAGATTTCAGCTAAGGTTGTAAATGTTGATTTGCCTGGGAAACCAAATGTAAGATTGGTTATTAAATTGTTCTTGTAAATGCAGTTCAATCAAATAGGCTGAGAACACAGTAGGATAGAAGTCATAAGTCGTTTTCCTTTTTAAAAAATGTTTATTTTTAAAATCCTTAAAATATTTTACTCATTCTTTGAGAATTTCATACATTGGATTTTAATATTCACCTGTTCCCCTAACTCCTACCAGATACACCCCCATTAGATCTTAATTCATCCAGGCATCTTAGGAAAAAATAATACAGATAAACATCTAAAGAAGGAGAAATGTTCTTTTTAATGCGAACAGCTGAAGAAACTCAGGTCTCTCTAAGGAAGTGGAGACTGATTACACGTGGGGTGAGGGTCATTGAGGAGAAGAAAGGGGACTTTGGGAATAGATGGGTCAGTTCATCTGCAGGACAATTCCGATGTTAGGAAGTGGTGGCAACCAGAGTGTTTGATATATGATCTTACCAGAAGCTTCCACAGATGTCATCAGTCAAGTCAATGGTAGCCTATTGGAGCATCTCAGACCATCTGAGGCTTGTAGGTAGTTAACGCTTCACATCCCATTTCATTCTAACCACCCGACTCTGTGCCCCTCTTGATTGAAAGCTCATCAAGTCCAAATTTTGCTCTTAGATATATTTGTATTTTATGTGTACAAGTGTTTTGTCTGAGTCTGTGTCTGTGCACCATGTCCCTGAATGGTGTCTGAGGAGGCCAGAAGAGGAAGGTTAAATGCCCTGAAACTGAAGTTTTTAGAGTTGTGAGTTATCATTCATGGAGTGACCCAAGTCCTTTGTAAGAGCAGCAAGTGTTTTTAATCACCGAGCCATCTCTCCTGTCCCCAAAGTGTCTTACTAGAACATTTCTTCTTTAGTCATTGCTTTTAACCTTTAAACTTTATAAAAAATATTTGTGTGTGTGCTTGTATGTGTGTGTGCTTGTGTGTTTGTGTGTGTTACAGAGATCAAATGATAACTTGAAGTAGGGGTTGGTTTTCTCCTTCTACTGTTTGTGTGAGTTCTAGGGATTGAACACAGATAATCAGGCTTCACAGCAATCACCTTTACCTGGTGAGCCATTTCATTGACCCCTCTTAATTTATTTACTTTTTGTCCTCCTCTTCCTTTCTCTTTTCCTCATGCATTGATTGTCTTCCCTTCTTCTGCCCCCATACACACTGTCACTTATTCAGTTTTGTTTGTTTTAAAATAGGGCTCATTCTGTATCTCAGTATGACCTGGAACTTACTATATACCCCAGGCTGATCTTGAATTCAAGGCAGTCCTTCTGCCTCTGCCTCTTGAGTGTCATGCTCTGTGATATATGGTCTTCAGTGACAACATCTGTGAGTGGGAAACCACTATAAGTCATTCACTGAGCAAACGTGGTGAATACTTGGCATGTTCTGGGCCCTGGGGTGCACTGTGGGGTGGTGAACCACTCCAGGCTCTATAGGAAACAGTTGCAAGCCCATCTTCCTTCCAGAAAAGCCGCCATGACCACCATTAAATCAAAGAAGTGTTTCCACACTCACCTTTATGATAAAAGGGAGATCATATTTAAATGTTTGCGAGAGACTGAGGACTAAAGATGCTAGACTTCAGAGGAGACAAATGATTTACAGCTCTCACTATTTCTCCAGCTGAAGGATCCAGAGGGCTGCAGATGACGTCTGTGCAGGTGCACGTGGGCATGACTAGAATCGCAGCTATACATTCTCCAATAACAGGTTACACATGCACACAGCATGTGTTTGTATGTAAACAGACATATGTACATTCGCATGCTCTAGAGTTCACTAGCATCAGCTCAGGTCTTCACTAAGTTATCTCTACAACCTGACTCTGAGTTGTCTTTTATCCTTCAACACTATTACGATTCAAAGCCAAAATAAACTAAAAAGAGCAAAGCACTTAGATTATGTCAGTGGGAATCTCAACAGGGGCCAGATGGCACACAACAGAGATGACCAAAAGGGTTCAAAAAACACTGTTTACAGGTGAGGGGAAACAGATAAAAAATGACAGGGCTCCTGAGCACTCCACAGTAAGAAGCGATTACTATTCCTAGGCAGAGGCCAGGAGAGGGAAGCAGTGCAGGAGTTGGCAAGTTCCCAGACAGAGGAGAGGTCCACACATTGGAAACTGTAGTCTTAAGATACCAGAGTTCCTTATGCTTATGGTGGTACAAGTGGAAAGCTCCGGAATTGGTATAGATGTTCACCTAGATAAATGGATGAAGAAAATGTAGTGTACATATGAAGGTTCAACCACAAAGAAGAATGAGAGACATTTGGAAGAGAAATTTAGCATCACAGGGTGTGTGTGTGTGTGTGTGTGTGTGTGTGTGTGTGTGTGTGTGTGCTATCATGTATGTGCATTGAGATAGGATCTGTCTATATAGCCCTGGTTGTCCCGGAACTCTCTCTGTAGTACAGGCTAGCATAAACCTCAAGAGATCCACCTGTCCCAGCCTCAAGGAGTGCTAAAATTAAAGGCACTCACCACTTTGCCTGGCTTAGATTCTTACCATTCCTTTATCCCTGTTCTCCTGATGTCATAAACAGAACTGAACTTGCCACAGATATTTTACAACTTTATGCAAATATAAATGAAGTTTTAAGTCTTATATCACCTCAACCATAGTATTTACTTTGGCTGTGAGGTTCAGCAAAAAATTTGGTCTCTTTGAATATAAAATATATTTTCGTGGCAATGTAGCCTTTGTTTTGTGGGGGAGGATTATAATTTGAATGACAATTTAAGATTTCAGAATAGTCATCGTGATTCTTGTCTACTTATTTGTGTGCCACCCAGATGGGCTATCTGATTCTTAGAGACATTTATAGGGCTCTTTAGTTCTTAATCATGACATTGCGATTCAGATTAGTCTTACATCAGTCTTACTCATAGATTTCTGTGGCTCTTCATATTTATTTGTCTTAGAACCCCTTTTTCCTTACCCTTTCTGTAATTCTGTTATGTCTCTCCTAGTGAGAAGAGGCAGAAGTACCACTGGGAAAGAATCAAAGTTTGCTTTTTCTGTTCAGCTTCTGCTAACACCATACCACAAAGAAAATGATCAATGTGAAAGATGAATATCTACAGTCCCCTTCCATTCCCATGATAGTGTATAACTGACGACATGAGTGCTCCATGGTATAGATAAAGAGATGGTTTTTATTGAAGATATGAGGAAGAAAATAGCCAGAGACATCTCTCGGTGAGCAGAAAAGAGAGAGAAAGTAGTAGATTGAACATGACCAGCCGATTGGACTTGGCCAGGAGATAAACAAGAGCAGAGGAGGAGGGGTAAAGAAGACAGTATAAAGTCAGGATCAAGAGAGTGCATAGCCAAAGTGGCAGAATTATAAGGAAAATGAAGAGCTGCAGGGAAAGAAACATGAGCTGGTGATGTCTACAAGGATGGGGAGGTGAGAAAAGTTTAGAGGAGCCAGGGTACCAGTATGGACTCTGAAATGTGAAACAGTTACTTATGATACTGAAAGAGCCTGGGACAGCATGCTCTTTGGTATGCTAAATAACCACTACAGGTAGCTATTCCTTTCTTTTGCCTGTGATAAGGGAAATGGCTCCTTTGGATAGGTTCCTCAAGAACACAGACTTGCTTAACTATCAAAATTGGGGAAATAGTTTCCTTTATACTTGACTGTTGTAATAAGGAGCGGTGGCGGGTCTGCGTCCTCAACCCCCAGCCTCCTGCCCGGCTAGCTTATGCCCGGAAATAATTACACAGACACTGTATTCATTTAAACACCGCTTGGCTCATTTCTACCTAGCCTCTTCTAGGTTAACTCTCGCACCTGGACTAGCCCATTTCTTATCATCTGTATAGCACCAGTCTTACCTGGAAGATTCTAGCCAAGTCCATCCTGGGTCATCACGTGCGTCTGCTGGGAGCTGGGCATGGCGTCTCTCCTGCGTCTGCTCCGGAGAGGAGAGCTGTCGAGTCTGACCTCACTTCCTCTTCCTCCCAGCATTTTGTTCTGTTTACTCCTCCCACCTATCTCCTAACCAATGAGAGCCAAGCAGTTTCTTTTAATTTAACCAGTGACCTTCCTCCATCACTTGACAGACAGAAGAGTGAAAAATACTGTTTTCTTACTGAAATTCAGAGGAAGAGAGATGGTTATTATAAAAATTCTTTCTGACCTTTTCATTTTCTATTCTGGTCCTTAAGCTAAGGAGTACATTGTTTCATTGCAGATCATATGTTTATATCTGTTGGCTTTTTGTGTTGTAAGTTATTCCTTTCAGTTTCCAACTTAGATTCAAGGAAGACAAGACAAAAACTAAAATCTTGGGAACTGAAATTCATACTGTTTTTAAACTCCTGTGTCTCTAACTAACATTCACTGAAGCTTATTTTCCTTCACATGCTGCTTTTCAAGACTTGTGTAAGTTGTCTGTAGTGTTCCTGGTTAGAATATGTCTTAAACTATGTTGTAGTGTATTTATTTTGTTTCCTCTTAAGATTATAATCATATAATTTCGCCCTTCCCTTTCCCCTCTTGAAACCCTCCTTGATTTCTTTCAAAGACATGGGCTCTCTTTTCATTTATTTTTGTTACATACCTACATATATATTCTTACACATATATATTCAATCTGCTCAGTTCATAAGATGATACTTGTGTGTATGCTTTCAGGAATGATCATTTGGTGGTGGATTGCCAATTGTTGTGCTCTTCCCATAAATATTCCCAGACAGAGGAAACTATTTCTTCTGCTCTCAGCATTCCTTGGGTTTGAACCCTCATGTCTAAACACTTTCAAATGGCCATAAATGGCATCAAGAAAGTATTTACAGTAAAGCTTAACACCAGAATAATTTGAAAAGTATTTAACAATAGTTGACAAATTTTGTATGATCTATGGATTGTTGAGTTTCTCTCCTTGGTATCAGTAGAACCTCAAAGACTATGCCAAAATAACAATAGAGACTATACTGAATATATCCATCATCCTTGTAGATTCCAAGGAGTTTCTACTTCACTAGGTTTCCACAAGACCTCCAAAATGTCTACCTATTCCAATGTCTCTCCCAATACTCTTTCTGGATATCCCTCTCCAATCACATGATCCCTTCTATTCCCATCCCAAATTCCCCCAGTCAACAGACAGTATCTATTCATTTCCCCTTTCCAGGAAGACATTTAAAAAAAAAAATCCTCCTCTTTACCTAAGCTCTCTGGGTGTATGGATTGTATGTTGGTTATCATTTATTTAAGGCTAATATTCACTTATAAGTAAAGATAGACATTATCTGTATTTCTAAGTCTGGATTACCTCACTCAGGATAATTTTCTCTAGGTCCATCTACTTGCTTACAAATTTCATGATACCATTTTTAACAGCTGAGGAGTACTCCATTGTGTAAATGTAGCATACTTTCTTTATTCATTATTTGGTTGAGGGACACCTAGGTTGTTTCCAGGTTCTTGCTGTTATAAACAAATGCACAATGAACATAGTTGAGTAAGTGTTTTTATGATAGAATGTATCATCATTTGGCTATATGTATAATAATGTATAGCTGGGTAGTGAGGTGTTGATTGTCAACTTTCTGAGGAACCAACTTGTTGATTTCCATAGTGGCTGTACAAATTTGCACACCTACCTGCAAGAAAGGAATACTCCTTTGCTCCACATCCTCCCCTGCATGAGCTAACACTTGTGTTATTGATATTAGGCTTTCTGACAGATGTAAGATGGAATCTCAAACTAATTTTTTTTTTGCATTTTCCTAGTGGCTAAGGATTTTGAACATTTCCTTAAGTGTTCCTCAGCTCTTTGATATTTTCCTATTGAGAATTCTCAGTTTAGATGTGTACCCCATTTTAAATGGATCGTTTGGTTTGATGTCTAGTTTATTAAGTTCTTTATATCCATTAGATGTAGACTTAGTGAAAATATTTTTCCATTTGATAGACTGACATTTTCCTCCTAATGATAGTGTCCTTTGGCTTCCAGAAAGTTTTCAGGTATCTGAGGTCCCATTTAGTAATTGCTGATCTTAATGACTAACCTATTCAGGAACTTGTCTCCTGTTCCAGTGCATTCACAGTTATTCCCCACTTTGTTGCCTATCAGGTTCACAATGTCTGGATTTATGTTGAGGTCTTTGATTTACTTGCACTTGAGTTTTGTGCAGGGTGATAAATATGAATCTATTTGCTTTCTTCTAAATGCTAACATTCAGTTACACCAGCACCATTTGCTGAAGACGCTTTCTTTCTCCTATTGTGCATTTCTGGCTTTTTTTAAATCAAAAATCGGAGGTTCATATCTGTTTGGAATTATGTGTGATTCTTCACTATGATCCTATTGATCAATGTTCCTCTTTTTATGTTTTTTATTACTATAGCTTTGTGGTAGAGCTTGAATTCAGAGATGGTAATCCCTCTAGAAATTCTAATATTGTTCAGGAGTGTTTTACCTAACCTGAGTTTTTTGTTTCTCAATATAAAACTGAATATTGTCCTTTCAGGGTCTGTAAAGAATTGTGCTGGAATTTGGATGAGGATTGCATTGAATCTGTAGATTGCTTTTTACAGACTGGCCATTTTTAATTTGTTAATCTAATGATCCACGAGCATGAGAGATATTTATATATTCTGATAAACTCTTTAATTTCTTCAAATCCTTGAAGTTTTTTTTTTAAAATCAAGGCTTTCCTTATCTTAGTTAGAGTTACCCTAATGATATTTTATGTTATTTGTGACTATTGTGAATACTGTTGTTTCTTTGATTTATTTCTTGGTCCTTTTGTCATTTGTATATAGGAGGGCTACTGATTGTTTTGAGTTAATATTGTATCCAGCCTCTTCACTAAAGTGGTTTATTAGCTATAGGAATTCCATGGTGGGATTTTAGGGTCACATATGTATACATTCATATCATCTGCAAATAATGGGACTTTTACTTCCTGTTTTCTAACTTGAACTCCTCTATGTCCTTCAGTTTTATTGTTGTTCTAACCAAAACGTCAAGTACCATATTGAAGAGAGAGTGAACAGCCTTGTCTTCTTCTTGATTTTAGTGGGATTGTTTTGAATGACTCTCATTTAACTTGATGATGGTTATAGGCTTCCTGAAAATTGTCTTTATTATGTTTAGGTGTCTTCTTTTTATCCCTAATTTCTGCATAACTTTTATCATGAAGGGGTTTTTGATTTTGTCAAAATTTCTTTTTGTCATCTATTGAAATGATCATATGGGGTTTTCTTGTTCTGTTTTTTATATGGTGGATTATATAGATTCATTTTCATATATTGAATCATACCTGCACCTCAGGCATAAAGCCTACTTGATGATGGTGAATGATTTTTTTGATATGATTTTGGATTCCTTTTGTCAATGTTTTATTAAGTATTTTGCTTCTGTTTTCAGAGGAAAATTGGTCTCTAATTTTCTTTCTTTGTGGTTTGGTTATCAGAGTGGCTGTGACCTCATAAAATAAATTTAGCAATGATTCTTCTATTTCTATTTTATGGAATCATTTGAGGAATATTGGCAGTACCTCTTGTTTAAAAGTCTAATAGATTTTCAGGCAAAAACCACTGGGCCCTGGTATTTTTTTTTTTTGATTGGAAGACTTTTAATGAGTACTTTTATTTGGGGGGGTTATAGAGCTATTCAATTTTCTTTATCTGATATTTATTTAACTTGGGTTAAGTGATATCTATTGAAAAAAATTATCCATTTATTTTAGATTTTATAATAGTGTAGAGTACAGGTTTCTAAAGTATGATCTAATTATTCATTGGGTGTCCTTGTTGTCTGTTATTATGTCCCTCTTTTTGTTTTTGATTTTGTTAACTTGAATATTCTATCTCTGTCTTTTAGTTAGTTCGTTAAGAATGTGTTTAGATTGTTGATTTTCTCAATGAATCAACTATTTATTTCATTAATTCTTCATGTTGTTCTCGTTATTTCTATTTTATTAATTTTAACCTTGAGATTTATTATTTCCTAAGCTTTACTCCTCTTGGATATGCTTACTTCTTTTTCTTAACAATAAATTTCCTGGCTTATTATTTAAAATGTATTTTCTTGTAGTCCTGTAGGCCAGAAATCAGTTGCCAAGGAGTCCAGAAGATTACTGTTTCCTGAATTTTTGTGCTTACTTTTTTTCTTCTAGAGCTTTAAGGTATGCTGTTAAATTGCTAGTATGAGATTATCTCCATTTTTCATGTAGTCAGTGCTATGAAATTTCCTCTTTACATAACTATCACTGTGTCCCATAAGCTTGGGCATCTTCTGTATCATTGAATTATAGGACATACCTAATTTCTTTATTTCTGTCTTGATCCAGTTTTAATTCAGTTTGTTCAGTTTCCATGAGTTTGTAGGCTTTCTGTTGTTGAAGTCCAGCTATCATACGTGGTGGTTTGAAAGTATGTGAGAGGTTATTTCAATGTTCTTGTATCTGTTGAGACTTGCTTTGTGACTTAGTATATAGTTATTTTTTTCTTTTGTTATTGTGTGAAATGTTCTGTAGAAATTTGATAGGTTCATTTGAGTCATAGCATTTGTTTATTCCATTATTTCTCTGTTTAGGTTCCTTCTGGATGATCTGTCCATTGTAAGAGTGGGGTATTGGGATCTCCCAACATCAATGTGTGATTTAAGCTTTAGTAATATTTGTCAAATGTGGGTACAGTTGCATTTGGGGCATAGATGTCAAGAATTGACAGAACATTTTGCTGGATCTTTCTTTTGATGAGTATAAAATATCCTTCAATGTCTCTTTTGATTAATTTTTTTGGTTTGAAATCAATTTTGTTAGATGTTATAATGGCTACAATAACTTGCTTCTTACTCCTATTTCTTTGGAACTTATTTTTCCAACCATCTATTTTGAGGTAATGTCTATCTTTGAAGTTGATATGTGTTTCTTTGATAATCAGAAGGATGAATTCTGTTTTCATGTATATTCTGTTAGTCTGTATCTTTTTATTGGTAAATTGAGTCCATTGATATTGAGAGATATCAATTACCAATGATGGTGAATTCATTTTATTCTGTTGTTCTTGGTGGTGTTGGTGGTGTATGTGTGTATTTCCCCCTTTTTTTGATGGTGTAAAATTATTTCCTGTTTTTTCATAGGTATAGTTAGCTACTTTGGTTGGAATCTTTCTTCTAGTACCTTCTGTAGGGCTGGGTTAGTGGATATAATTTGTTTATATTTGAGTTTGTCATGAAATATCTTGTTTTCCCCATCTACTACAATTTAAAGTTTTGTTGCTTGTCATAGTCTGGGCTGTAATCTTTGGTCTCTTAGAGTCATCAGAACCTTTTCCCAGGCTCTTCTGGCTTTTAGAGACTCCATCAAGAAGAGGGTGCAATTCAAATAGATCTACCTTTATGTTACTTGCTCTTTTTCCTTGTAGTTTTAAATATTCTCTCTTTTGTATGTTTAGTGTTTTATTGTTGCTACAATGGTTTTCTTTTTTTGGTCCAATATATTTGGTGTTCGGTAAGCTTCTTAAACCTTTATGGACATCTGCTTCTTTAGGTTAGGAAAGCATTCTTGAATGATTTGGTTAAAAATATTTTCTAGGCCTTTGAGCTGGGTTTCTTCTCTTTCTACTATTCTTATTATCTATAAAAGATTTAATGTTTTCATAGTGTCACAGATTTCCTCTATGTTGTGTATGAGACTTTTTTATATTTAACATTTTCTTTGACTAATGTATCTATTTATCCTATAATATCTGCAGTGCCTAAGAATCTGTTTTCCATGTTTTGTATTTTGTTGGCAAAGTTTTCCTCTGTAGTTCTGTTTCCCTAGAGTTTTCATGTTTAAAATTCCTTCAGTTTGTGTTTTCTTTATTACTCCTATTTTCCATTTTCAGGTTGTGAACAGTTTATTCATTTCTTTCATCTTCCTCTCTCTCTCTCTCTCTCTCTCTCTCTCTCTCTCTCTCTCTCTCTCTCTCTCTCTTTCTCTTTTACTGGTTTTCTTTAATGTATTTATTCATTCCCTTCAATTTTTTTCTTTGGCTTCCCTTTTCCTTACTTTCTTTCAGGGATTTAATCATTTCTCCTTTAAGAACCTCTATTATATTCATCTTTTTCAATTCTCTCTCTCTCTCTTTCTCTCTCTCTCTCTCCCCTCCCCTCCCCTCTCTCTTTCTCTCTCTTGCTTTCTTTAAATAATTTATTCATTTCCTTCATTTTTTTTTTGGTTTGCCTTTTCCTTATTTTCTTTTAGGGATTTATTCATTTTGCCTTTAAGAACTTCTTTTATCTTCATTAAGTTGGGTTTAGGATGTTTTTCCTGTGCTTCAGCTGTGTTGCAATATTCAAAACTTGCTTTAGCAGGATAGCTGGGTTCTGTGGTGACATATTGCATTGGGTATTATTTATGTTCTTCTTCTTTTTTATAAAATAATTTATTTATTTTGTGTGCATTGGTGTTTTGCCTGTATGTATGTATGTCTGTGTGAGTGTCAGATCTTGGAGTTATAGATAGTTGTTGATCATCATGTGGGTGCTAACAGGCATCTAGGCTTCTTGGTTTGTGGTGACTCTTGGTCTAGGTGCTAAATTCTGAGCTTGTCTTTGTTATATGGGTGTTTCTTTCCTGACTTTCTATTTTCTCGCTTGTTTTGTTTTTTTCTGGTATGACTAGTAGTTGTACAGGGGGACTCCATCTGAATTGGGGGCTGGACTTCTGACTGTCTGTGTAGTCTTTGGTCAAGCAGGAGATAGGAGATCTTCACCTGAATTTGGGGCTGGGACAGGCAGGACAAGGAGGGGTGGTGATTTTAGGATAAGTTGGAGGGGCACTGAGAGATTGCAGGGTGGTCTACAGGCAGGTTGCCTACTTTGAGTTCTGGTACCCAGAGTGATCTCTGGTTGAGCAGGTACTCTCTTAAGTTGTGGGCTGAGATGGCACAACAAGGAAGTGGGAATTTTGGGGATATTGTGAGACAGCACTGAAAGAGTGAGGGATAACCTCTGGCTGGGGGACTACTGGCAATTCTGATGGCTGGTATGGCCACTTATCAAGCAGGGGGACTTTACCTGAGTTCTGCTTTTACGAATTTTATTCAATTCATGCCTAATTACATATACTCACAATGCTTAAATAGCACAATTTTATAATAAAACTTTAAACACTTTATGTGATCTGATACAGTTTTTTCTTTAGATTTTTCATTGTCAACCAGAAACAATGAATTTAATTACTTGCTGTATTGAAATTTGAGGTCTCAACTAGTTTATGCTAAAGTCTAAGCTATTCAATACTAACCAAATTTTGTTGTACTGGTATTTTTCAAATGTGCTTTAAATCTGTGTTCAGTTAATTTTTAAAAAAAGGTGGATTATTATTTCCAGGATAATCAAAGAGGGTCTGAATATAGTCAGTTGAGAGTTACTTGAATCATAAGTAGGGCTTATGTGGAGAAGAATCCATTTTGCATGTGTACTGAAGCAGTTTTTGTTTGAGAATTATAGCCAGTTTTTCATGAAAGCTACATATATGAATTTCAGATTCAGTAATTTTCAAAATGATACAAACTTGTATCTTACACTAGATATATTCAATATAGTCTCTATTGTTATTTTGGCATAGTCTTTGAGGTTCTACTGATACCAAAAAGAGAAACTCAACAATCCATAGATCACTACAAAATATGTCAACTATTGTTAAATGCTTTTCTAATTATTCTTGTGTTAAGCATTAAGTCTTTACTGTAAATACTTTCTTGATGCTTTTTATGGACATTTCAAAGTGCTTAGACATGAGAGTTCAAACATTTACTGAGAAGTACAGACCACTAGGGAATGCTGAGAGTAGAAGAAGACTTTTCTCTGTCTGGGAATATTTGTGGGAAGAGCACAACAATTGGCTATCCATCACCAAATGATCATGCCTGAAAGCATACACACAAGTAACATCATATGAACTGAGCAGATTGAATATATATATATATATATATATATATATATATATATGCAGATACGTATATATACATATATAGTCTTAGATATTTATGTATGTATATATGTGTGTGTGTGTGTGTGTGTGTGTGTGTGTAGCAAAAATGAATGAAAAGAGAGCCCATGACTTTAAAAGAAAGAAAGGAGGGTTTCGAGAGAGGAAAGGGAGGGGGGAAATTATATGATTATAATCTTAAGAACAAACAAAATAAATACACTACAACATAGTTTAAGACATACTCCAACCAGAACCACCACAGACAACTTGTACCAGTCTTGAAAATCAGCATGTGAAGGAAAATAAGCTTCAGTGAAGTGTAAATGGCTCTACAGATATTTTTATTTAAATCTAAGGGCAATATTTTCCCTTGCCACAGGAAAATATCGTAGGTACAAACCCTACTCTTCATTATCATGAATAATTAGGCCATGATAGTTGCGAACACCCTTGGCATACCCCCATCCTGATGATACTATTAGAATCAGGCTGTTTCATTCACTATATTTAATCAGCCAAAAGACATAATCTACCTTTGTTCCCCAGTATTACAACAATACATTCAACAGAAAGATCCTCGTTTGAATGGTTCTTTGTTGGCTATGGTCACATTTATAGTGGGAACAATCTAAAGAGGTTACACACGCATGTAAAAGGAGATAGTAGTAGCAGTATCAAGTAGCAGCAGTAGTAGTGAAAAGGCAGCAGAAAAGTTAAAGAGTGACCAGGGAGACAGAGACAGTGCAGAGGAGGTGGAGGTGACAATAAAGGATAGTGAGTAATTAGAAAGAATGATGAAAACCTAAAGATGAAGGAATGCAGCGAAGGGCACTGGAAGAATTCGAGAGAACTAATCCCTAAGGTCTGAGGCACCCAAAGACCAAGGACTATAAATCTAGCTACTGTAAGCTCCAAGCAGGGTAGCACTCAATGCTTTTGGAGCTATGACATCCATTGTTACTGACTGGTGCTATTGTTAGCTGTGCCTATGGACTGATAACACTAGCTGCAAAGTGCAAATCCACAGGTAACTTCTAAACTGAACAGCTCTAGTCATATATTGCTGGTCTCTACATTCTGATTCCACAATTCTCTAAACCTCATGACTTGTATTATAAGACCCATAAACTATTATTCCAGCCTTTAAACCATTGATACTCAAGAGCCCAAGCTGAACACACTGTAATTGCTGCTTCTTACCTATTCATCATTTCTACTGGAGGAGAACAAAGTTAAGTCTATTAAAGTGAATTTATATAATTAGACACAACAATACAAAACTATGAAGCACATTTGGGAATTTATTTATGAATTAGTTTTCTTATAAAAAGGTATTAAAAATAAATGGCAAGATAGAGGAATAATCTTCTAACTTGACCATGAATGAAAAGCTTTTGCCTCTGCATACATGTGAAAACACCATTACAAATTATATATAAATTTGTTTTTAAAGCTTGTGTGGGCTTTAATTTTAGAATAGGTAAACATGTTTTCTTTGTTACTCCCTGTAAGTAGAACTATAAACCTCTATACATAACACAAAGAATGAAGTATGTTAGTTAGACCCAGGGGTTTGCAAAACAATAAGAATAAAAGTTCCTAAGAATTTAGTTTTTGTCTTGTCTTCCTTGAATCTAAGATAGGAAACTGAAAGGAATTACTTACAACACAGAAAGCCAACAGATATAAACAAAGATCTGCAATGAAAGTGTTCTTCTTAGCTTAAGTACCAGAACAGAAAATGAAAAGGTCAGAAAGAATTATTATATTAACCATCTCTCTTCTTCTGAATTCCAGTAAGAGAAACAGTACTTTTTTTTATTGAGAAAAGGATAAAAAAAAGTGTCCGCCTCCTCCCAGCCTCCCATTTCCCTCCCCCTCCTCCCACCCTTCTTCCCCTCCCCCCATTCCTCTTCCCCTCACTCTCCAGTCCAATGAGCAGTCAGGGTTCCCTGCCCTGTGGAAAGTCCAAGGTCCCCCCCCCATCCAGGTCTAGGAAGGTGACCATCCAAACTGGCTAGGCTCCCACAAAGCCAGAACATGAAGTAGGATCAAAACTCGGTGCCATTGTCCTTGGCTTCTCATCAGTCATCATTGTTCACCATGTTCAGAGAGTCCGGTTTTATCCCATGCTTTTTCAGTCACAGTCCAGCTGGCCTTGGTGAGCTCCCAATAGATCAGCACCACTGTCTCAGTGGGTGGGTGCACCCCTCATGGTCCTGACTTCCTTGCTCATGTTCTCCCTCCTTCTGCTCCTCATTGGGACCTTGGGAGCTCAGTCCAGTGCTTCAGTGTGGGTCTCTGTCTCTATCTCCATCCATCACCAGATGAAGGTTCTATGGTGATATGCAAGATATTCGTCAGTATTGCTATAGGATAGGGTCATTTCAGGTTCCCTGTCCTCAGCTGCCCAAGGAACTAACTGGGGACATCGCCTTGGGCTCCTGAGAGCCACTCTAGGTTTAAGTCTCTTGCCAACCCTAAGGTGGCTCCCTTAACTAAGAATTGTGGTTCCATACTCCCCTATCCAACTTTCCTTTATCCCAATCATCCTTTTTCCCCAAGTTCCCCCCATCCTCCCCTTCTCACTTTTCTCTCCCCATCTCTCCTTACCCCCATCCCACCCCATCCCCAAGATCCCAATTTTCTCCCAGGCAAGTATTTTTCACTCTTCTGTCTGTCAAGTACAAAGAAAACTATTTCCCCAATTTTGATAGTTAAACAAGTCTGTGTTCCTTAGGAACCTATCAAAGGGAGCCATTTCCCTTATCACAGGCAAAAAGAAGGAATGGCTACCTATAGTGGTTATTTAGAATACCAAAGAACATACTGGCCCAGGATCTTTCAGTATCATAGGTAACTGTATCACATTTCAGAGTCCATACTGGTACCCTGGCTCCTCTTAACTTTTCTCACCTCTACATCCTTGTAAACATCACCAGCTCATGTTTCTTTCCCTGTAGCTCTTCATTTTTTTGTAATCCTGCTATTTTGTCTATGTACTCTCTTGATCCTCACTTTGTCCTCTGTCTTCCTTACCCCTCCTCCTCTGCTCTTGTTTATCTCCTGGCCAAGTCCAATCGGCTGGTCAACTACTTTCTCTCTCTTTTCTGGTCACCGCGAGATGCCTCTGGCTATTTTCTCCCTCATATCTTCAATAAAAACCTTCTCTTTATCTATATCATGGCGCAGTTATGTCGTCATTTCATACACTGTCCACACAGTATCATGGGAATGGAAGGGGACTATAGATATTCATCTTCCATAATGATCATTTTCTTTGTCATATGGTGTTAGCATAAGCTGAGCAGAAAAAGCAAACTTTGATGCTTTCCCAGTGGTACTTCTGCCTCTTCTCACTAGGAGAGACATAACAGAATTACAGAAAGGGTAAAAGGAAAAAAGGGTTATAAGGCAAGTATGAAGAGCCACAAAAATCTGAGTAAGACTTATGTGTGACTAATCTGAATCACAATGTCATGCTTAAGAACTAAATAGTCCTATAAATGTCTCTAAGAATCAGATATCCCATTTGGGTGGCACACAAATAAGCAGACAAGAATCACGATGACTATTCTGAAATCTTAAATTGTAATTCGAATTATAAAACTCCCCCACAAAACAAAGGCTACTGTGGCAATGCATTGTTATGAAAATATATTTTATATTCGGAGACCGGAATTTATGCTGAACCTCACAGGCAAAGTAAATACTATGGTTGAGGTCAGATAAGACTTAAAACTTCATTTATATTTGCATGAAGTTGTAGAATATATGTGGTAAGTTAAGTTCTATTTATGACATCAGGAAAACAGGGATAAAATCTATGCCAGTCAAGATGGTACATACCTTTAATTTTAGCACTCCTGAGGCTGAGACAGGTGAATCTCTTGAGGTTTATGCTAGCCTGTACAACACAGAGTTCTGGGACAACCATGGCTACATAGAGAGATCCTATCTCAATGCACATATATGATAGCACACACACACACAAACACACACACACACACACACACACACACACACCCTGTGATGCTGGATTTCTCTTGCAAATGTCTCTCATTCTTCTTTGTGGTTGAACCTTCATATGTACACTACATTTTCTTCATTCATTTTTCTAGGTGAACATCTATACCAATTCCGGAGCTTTCCAATAGTACCACCATAAGCATAAGGAACTCTGGTATCTTAAGACTACAGTTTCCAATGTGTGGACCTCTCCTCTGTCTGGGAACTTGCCAACTCCTGCACTGCTTCCCTCTCCTGGCCTCTGCCTAGGAATAGTAATCGCTTCTTACTGTGGAGTGTTCAGGAGCCCTGTCATTTTTTATCTGTTTCCCCTCACCTGTAAACAGTGTTTTTTGAACCCTTTTGGTCATCTCTGTTGTGTGCCATCTGGCCCCTGTTGAGATTCCCACTGACATAATCTAAGTGCTTTGCTCTTTTTAGTTTATTTTGGCTTTGAATCGTAATAGTGTTGAAGGATAAAAGACAACTCAGAGTCAGGTTGTAGAGATAACTTAGTGAAGACCTGAGCTGATGCTAGTGAACTCTAGAGCATGCGAATGTACATATGTCTGTTTACATACAAACACACGCTTTGTTCATGTGTAATCTGTCATGGAAGAATGTATAGCTGCGATTCTATTCATGCCCACGTACACCTGTACAGACGTCATCTGCAGCTCTCTGGATCTCCTTCAGCTGGAGAACTAGAGAGAACTGTAAATCCTCTGTCTCCTCTGAAGTCTAGCATCTTTAGTCCTCAGTTTCTAGCACACATTTAAATTTGTTCTCCCTTTTATCATAAAGGTGAGTGTGAAAACACTTCTTTGATTTAATGGTGGACATGGCAGCTTCTCTGGAAGGAAGATGGGCTTGCAACTGTTTCCTATAGAGCCTGGAGTGGTTCACCACCCCACAGTGCACCCCAGGGCCCAACATATGCCAAGTATTCACCACGTTTGCTCAGTGAATGGCTTATAGTGGTTTCACACTCACAGATGTTGTCACTGAAGACCATATATCACAGAGCATGACACTCAAGAGGCAGAGGCAGAAGGACTGCCTTGAATTCAAGATCAGCCTGGGGTATATAGTAAGTTCCAGGTCATACTGAGATACAGAATGAGCCCTATTTTAAAACAAACAAAACTGAATAAGTGACAGTGTGTATGGGGGCAGAAGAAGGGAAGACAATCAATGCATGAGGAAAAGAGAAAGGAAGAGGAGGACAAAAAGTAAATAAATTAAGAGGGGTCAATGAAATGGCTCACCAGGTAAAGGTGATTGCTGTGAAGCCTGATTATCTGTGTTCAATCCCTAGAACTCACACAAACAGTAGAAGGAGAAAACCAACCCCTACTTCAAGTTATCATTTGATCTCTGTAACACACACACACACACACACACAAATACTTTTTATAAAGTTTAAAGGTTAAAAATAATGAGGAAAGGAGAAATGTTCTAGCAAGACACTTGGAAGCAGGAGAGACGGCATGGTGATTAAGAGCACTTTTTGCTATTACAAGGGACCTGGGTCCCCACATGAATGACAACTCACAACTCTAGTAACTCCAGTTCCAGGGCATCTGACCTTTTTCTTCTTGCCTCAAAAGACACCACTCAGGGATATGGTGCACAGACACAGACAAAACACTCATACCCACAAAATAAAAATAAATCTTAGAGCAAAATTTGGACTTGGTGAGCTTTCAAAAGAGGGCCACAAAGTCAGGTGGTTAGGATGAACTGGGATGTGAAGCATTAACTACCTACAAGCCTCAGGTGGTCTGAGATGCTCCACGATCTGATCCAGTATCTCCATGTGTTGAGGACCATTGACTTGACTGATGACATCTGTGGAAGCTTCTGGTAAGATCATATATCAAACTCTCTGGTTGCCACCACTTCCTAACAACATAGGAACTGTCCTGCATATTAACTGACTCCTCTTTCCCCAAAGTCCCCCTTATTGTCCTCTATGACCTTCACCCCACGTGTGCTCAGTTTCCACTTCCTTAGAGACCTGAGTCTCTTCAGTTGTTTGCATTAAAAAGAACAATTCTCCTTCTTTAGATGTTTATGTGTTTCATTTTTTCCCAAGATGCATTGATGAATTAAGATCTAATCGGGTGGGTCTGGGAGGAGTTAAGGGAAGGGGTGAATATTAAAATCCAATGTATGAAATTCTCAAAGAATGAGTAAAATATTTTAAAGATTTTAAAAATAAACATTTTTAAATTATAAAAATGACTTGACTTCTATCCTACTGTGTTCTCAGCCTGTTTGATTGAACTGCATTTAAGAGAACAATTTAATAAGCAATCTTAAATTTGGTTTCACAGGTAATCAACGTTTACAACCTAAGCTGAAACCTTAAGATATGTACTCTTCCATGTTCCTGTCTCAGAGAGAACAATATGTGCGTGTGTGTGTGTGTGTGTGTGTGTGTGTGTGTGTGAGAGAGAGAGAGAGAGAGAGAGAGAGAGAGAGAGAGAGAGAGAGAGAAATTTTGTTGAAAAGCAAACTTACAAAATAACTATCCACAATAAATGCTGAAAGCAGCATACATATATTGCTTGACAAAAGTTTGTTCATTATTTGCGACAGATAGTATCAGTTTCAGTCTCTTATATTATTATGTTTAAGATATTTGTAAAATATTCCTTATTTCTTCCCCAGGTGGTGCATTCTGAGATATTCAGTAAATGTGAAGCAAAAACCCTTTGTTAGGGACACAGAAACATAGACATAGGCAAAGACAAATCATATACAGGGAGGCAAGATTCTGAACTATATAACAGTTTGCAGTCAAGAGGTGATGGAAGACACAGAAAGAAAAATAAAGAATTCAGCTTGCAGTAATGAAAAGTAAAGAATTCAACTTACAGGATTCCATTCTTTCATTCTACTATGTGGAGCCTGGGGAATGAAACTCAGGCCATCAGGATTAGTGGTTAACTAAACTATCTTACCAGCCCTAAAGATATTTTTTTAATAGAAAACGTTATATAAGTCCATCTCAAAATCATTTAAAAGGGACATATAAGGAACGAAAAGGGAAAAAGAAACGAAATATATAACAACCAAATTGAAAAAACATAGGACTTAGAAGATGAACTTGAAGATCAAAAGAAAATCATCTAATAGAGAAAAAATGAACTAAAATCAAACAATCTATTAGAGCCTAAAAGACCTATATAACAACATCACCAAATCTAAATAACAGCACATAGCACAGTCAATTTTACTGAGAACAAGTGATAAAGACTTTAAACCTGCTGTAAGAAAATGGAATATTTCTTACAGAGTTCAAATATTTGAATGGTATTATTTTCTACTCTGGATCCCAAGAATCCAAAAATAGCAAATTTTCATGTACAAAACGTGAAGAATTCTATATGCAATAAAGATCTATTCAGAATGAAAATGTAATAAAGATACAATCTCAGTTGAATAAAAACAGATATATATATATATATATATATATATATATATATATATATATATATATATATCACTAGCAGATTTTCACACACACACAAGTTTTTCAGACATGTAACAGCAAAATGAATCACTGACTATTAAAAATTAATAAGGAATGATAAAGATAAAATAGAGACAAGTATAAAAAACCATACTCCATTGAATTTCTAAATGTATATTTGATACTTGAAACAACAGAACTTTGTATGTCAGGAAGGAAAGTTGATTCAGAGGTTAAGAACATTGGTTGCTCTCACAGAAGACCCAGTGTCTATTCCAGTACCCACATTATGGTTAATAACCATGTAATAGCTCCAGTAACAGGTGTCTAATAACCTCTTCTGACTTCCAGCAACCAGGGGCATACATGGTGTACATACTCATACACATAAGGTAATAAAATATTTTTTAAATAAAATTAACAGTGTCAATTAGTGAAATGGTAGGGATGTCAGAACAAATGTCTATCTATATCAGCAGATATTTTCTCATAAAATATCCATATAATTTTATATATTTATAAACACTAAAGATAAATATCAATGGAATTCTGAAAAATATCTATTTAAACTTCACTTAGAAAGGAAAATAAGTGTAATGATCACAAGAAATAAATTCTAAAGTAGCATATTTTCTTGTAATTCATCATTGAATTTATATATATTGAAGTTATATACATATATCACCTTGAAATCTAAGATAAATGTGGCATTACAAGTCTGCAATCTTTGTCCTAAGGAGGCTTAGCCAATAGAATCACCATAAGTTTAAGACCAATCATATGTATATAAAAAGTCTCACCCTAGCTTCTCTAGCAATATAGTGAGAAATACAGAGAGATCTTTCAAGGAGAAAGAGGAGGATGACAGTGACTACAAAAAGGATGAAGAAGACAAGGAGAACAAGGACAAGAATGAGGACGAGTCAGGTTTCCTCCCATTCCATGGGAAGATATTGGGAAATGTGTGGCTTTTTCCCAACTCCACAGTTCTGCCTCTGAAAGATATATGGGCCAGAGAAAAATAAAATGTTTTGGTTTTCTCCAGTTGAGCACAACATTTTTTTTCTTTGTCAGAAATTCAAGTGGTTGTTGTAGTGTTAAAACCTTAGCACTTCCACAATGTTTATGCTCTTTTTACACTACCATTTGATCATAAATTACAGTGTTAACTATTACTCTTTTTTTTCAAATTCTATATTTTTATCATTGACAATATGTCAGTATGGCCTTTGTGGTGTATGGGAAAACTAATATAAATAACATAATTCATCATAGTTAGTAGTGAAAAATCTTGGCCTTAACCAAAGAGAGCACAATATTATTTCTTATATGTTTAGCCAATCATTTTAACTCTGGTGAATTATTCATAAATCAGACCCACAATATAGCAACTTGTCATTAATATAATAGTTGGCATTTTTAATTTCCAGGTCCTTGTATATCCCTAGATGTTTAATGTCTTCAAGTCATTAAATACATCGTCACACGGTTTCCTAGTTAGGTTTCTTTGTTTTTATTATTTATTTATTTAAAGTCCCCCTCCCTCGTTAGCCAAAAGAGCAATCAGGGTTCCCTGCCCTGTGGAAAATCCAAGGACCACCCACCTACATCCAGGTCTAGTAAGGTGAGCATCCAAACTGCCTAGGCTCCCACAAAGCCAATACGTGCAGTAGGATCAAAAACCCATTGCCATTGTTCTTGGGTTCTCAGTAGTCCTCATTGTCCGCTATGTTCAGCGAGTCTGGTTTTATCCCAGGCTTTTTCAGACCCAGGCCAGCTGGCCTTGTTGAGTTCCCAATAGAACATCCCCATTGTCTCAGTGTGTGGGTGCACCCCTCGCGGTCCTGAGTTCCTTGCTCGTGCTCTCTTTCCTTCTGCTCCTGATTTGGACCTTGAGATTTCAGTCCGGTGCTCCAATGTGGGTCTATGTCTCTGTCTCCTTTCATTGCCTGATGAAGGTTAATATTCAGGTCTCCTTCTTATTTAGATTCTCTAGGATGACTAATTATAGGCTCCATGTCCTTTATTTATGGCTAGAAACCAAATATGAGTGAGTACATCCCATGTTCCTCTTTTTGGGTCTGGCTTACCTCACTCAGGATAGTGTTTTCTATTTCCATCATTTGCATGCAAAATTCGAGAAGTCCTTGTTTTTTACTGCTGAGTAGTACTCTAATATGTATATATTCCTTACTTTCTTCATCCATTCTTGCATTGAATGACATCTAGGTTGTTTCCAGGTTCTGGCTATTACAAACAATGCTGCTATGAACATAGTAGAGCATATACTTTTGTTGTATAATAAGGCCTCTCTTGGGTATATTCCCAAGAGTGGTATTGCTGTGTCCAGGGGTAAGTTGATCCCGAATTTCCTGAGAAACCGCCACACTGATTTCCAAAGTGGTTGCACAAGTTTGCATTCCCACCAGCAATGGATGAGTGTACCCCTTCCTCCACAACCTCTCCAGCAAAGGCTATCATTGGTGTTTTTGATTTTAGCCATTCTGACAGGTATAAGATGGTATCTTAATGTTATCTTGATTTGCATTTCCCTGATCGCTAAGGAAGTTGAGCATGACCTTAAGTGTTTTTTGGCCATTTGAACTTCCCAAAGAAAACCATATAGGCATCCTCCTGAATATTAACCTTCATCGGGCGATGAAAGGAGACAGAGACAGAGATCCTAGTTAGGTTTCTACTTCTGTGAAAAGACAACACTGTTAAGAGGAACTTGTGGGGGAAAGCCTTTATTTCGCCTTGCAACTCTCAAATCAGAGCAAGAACTCTGGCAAAAGTACATATGTTAATAGAATAATCTCACACCAAGGAAGAGTGTTGTTTACTGGATTGTTCCTCATAGATTTTTCAGCCTACTTTTTCTAACAGTGTTGTGCGCAGATTACGACCTCCAGAGTGAGACCCCCAGAGAGGCCCAGACTGTAATAAGCAAGGTTTAATGAACATAATACAAACATGTTCGGAACCCCTGTCTCCAAGCACTACTTTACAGCGAGGTAGAGAGGGGACTTAAGAGTTCCTTTGTGGTGTTAGCTTATTTTAAAGGCAAGAATCACAAGCCGCCTTTCTGGGCGGTGCGGGGCGGGATCTGGCAGAGTTGAAAGGTGTCTGTTTCTTTCTATCCTTCTTTGTTATGAAGCAAGGCCAAGCCATTCCTGAGTCAGGCCGTCCTTATCACCAAATGGTCCAGTCCTGACTGTATGCATTGTATTCTCCAGAGTAGGGGGGGGTGCTATCCTTCCTGGGAGCATGAAGCTGGCCTGGTGTTTCTAATTTTAAAACATTCTGTTAGGAAATTTCTTCTCCTCCCTTAATAATAAAGGGGGTGGCCTTGCTCACTAACAAAGAAGGATGGATAGAAGCAAAGGATTTGCTGTTTTCTTTGATCAGTCCTTTGCTTTGAGACTGAAGGAGTATGTGATCAAACCAGACTCTCTGAATGTGGCTGCCAATGGGGGCCGACTCAGAAGACATCGATAATAGCACTGGAACCGGTTTCTACAGAATGTGCTGGCTTTTTGGTACTCTAGTCTATTTGGATGCACACCTTCCTAGGCCTGGATGTAGGGGGGAGGGTCTTGGACTTCACACAGGGCAGGGTGCCCTGCCCTTTTTTACGATTGGAGGGGGAGGGAGGCAGGAGTATGAGTCGGGGAGCAGGAGGGGAATAGGAGGAAGGGAGGAAGTTGAAATTTTCAAATGGAAAAATAAAAAAAAGGAAGACTTTGCACCCATGCCAGACCACCCCTCCCCCAACTGTCCAGATGGGCTGCTTGTGATTCTTGCCTTTAAAATAAGCTAACCCCACAATGGAACTCTTAACTCCTCTCTCTACCTCACTGTAACCGGTGTTTGGAGAGAGGGATTCCGAACATGTTTGTATTATGTTCATTAAACTTTGCTTATTACAGTCTGGGCCTCTCTGAGGTTCTCACTCTGGGGGTCATAATCTGAGCACAACAATAGCACCCAGGACATCCAGCCCAGGAGTGATTCCATCCACAGTAAAACATTCCCTACCCCATCAGTAATTAAATTAAGCTAATATATATAGCCAAGCATGGTGGTTCATGCTTTTAACTCAGGTGGCAGAGGCAGGCAGAACTCTATGAGTTGGAGGCCAGCCTGTTCTACAGAGAGCCAGAATAGTCAGGGCTATAAGAGAGAAACTGTCTCCAAAACAAAAACAGTAACAACAAGAGCAGCAACAACAAAAAGATAATGCATCTGAGACTTGTCTTACTGACCTGCCTGATGGAGGTATTTACTCAGCTGAAATTCCCTTTTCCCATATGTCCCTACCTTAGGTCCTTTTGTCAAAAAATAATCAGCATAGTTATGATGTGATAATAGTGTTGAGGATGAAAATGATCGTGATGGTGCTGTCCACTGAGAAGATGACTGTGAGATTAAAACTAAATAATTCAGGGAAAGTGCATGTAATATTTTCTGATGTCCAGAACAATATGAGTATTATTCAATTAATTATTGTTATTATTTGAATAGTTTTCACAAAAATAAAATCTTCAAGTAAAAAAAAAAAAACAGCTCAGGAAACTAAAGAAAGCATGAGGCATAGAGTATGAGCACTTTTGTTTGAGTCGGTTTTCTAATATGACTTGGGAACAATAATAACTGCAGTTTAGTACCTGGAACTTGAAGTCAGAGTGACTCAAAATCATATTCTTCTGCCTTTGGCATTTATGAGCTATCTGACTTTAGGGGAAATTGCTGAAGCTCTCCAAGCCCTTTCCTTTATTTGTAATAGGGAATAATAGTAGTGACTGTATCTTCAAGTAGTTTCAAGGATGCAAAGACATATTGTGCAGACTTTAAATTAAGTGACAGATCAGCAATGCTATTTTCTTTTATAGCTATTATGTGACTGCTATAAAAGCTGTCTTTTATTCTTAGAATACATTCTAAGTCATGATCACTACCATATTCTTGGGAGATTTTTCATTTTTTTATCATTGGAAAAAATATTTCCTTTGACTTTATGTTACTCTTTGAGCTATGTTAATGAAATATTTCTGAATTACCCATTTTTGTCCTTTCTTTCTTCATTAACATTCATTATTTCATGTTAAAAATCTATTCTGAATAGTATCTTCTACCATCAGCCAAACTGCATAAAAGTTTGATCTAAATTATGAAAGCTTTCATCTTTTTTTTCTAGTTTCAAATACTATTGATCTCATAAAAGAAGATGGTAGGCTAGACAAAGTTGTGAGAATCAAAATTTTTAAATAGGTAAAGTTGACTGATATCAGGTTGTAAACATGCGACTCAATCCATTCTCAGCCAACTCAGATTCTGTTCCCAAAGTATCCTTAAGTAACACAGCATGTGTGTATTACAAGCTCTTAATGGAAAAGTGGTAAGCAGTTAATTATGGTTGGTTTTAATGTCAACTTGATATAAATTAGAATAATTTGGCCGTCTCAATTGATGTGGGAAGAACCAGCCCAATTGTGGGTGTTACCTTCAGGTAGCAGTCCCAATAAAAAGAGTATTTCAGAAGCCATGTCATCTCGGCTTTTGCTCTTTTGGCCTTCCTTCTTGCCTCTAGATTAATTTACCCTGCTACTGCTCTTTTTCTTCTATACTGGTATTAGAGGCAGCATTTCTGGCTTTTAGCATGGACTAGGCACAAGCCCTCCTCCAGAAATCTTCCAGGTCTGCAGAGCCAGGTTAGGACTACTGAGGCACTCAGTTTTGTGGACTGAGTAACTACCAGTTTGTCAAGTTGCCCACAAATCAGAGGTAGCTATTGTGATACTGCTCTATCTGCTGAGTCACCCAGCTTCAAGGACTGAGTAACTACAGGGTTTTCAGCTCTCAGGTGTCATTCTCATTTTGTTACTATTTAGAAGCTCTCTTAATATATTCATACCATTGGTTCTCTTCCTTTAGAGAACCCTGACTTACACAAGTCTTTTCACATTTTCCTGGACCATGGTTTCCAAAGCAATGATCTTAAATATGTCAAAAGGTTAACTTAGTGTATTTGTTGACCACTCACTTTTCACAGTACAGAATACCAGGCATGTAATAGTTAACATTTTCAAATGAGAGTATGTGTTATGTTTGTATTAATGTTGATGAAAATGATTTGGAGGTACCAGCAGAAGATTAAAAGGAAGCTGAAATTTAGTATCAGCTCTACAAATCAGCACTGAGAGCTCAGAAAGTGACTTTCTTTCATGTATCTAATATAATTTTCATTTTGTTGACTATATTATATAGATTTCAAAAATATATAAAATATGGTCTTTATATTTTAGAGGCTATTTATTAACTAGATAAAAAGAAATAAAACCATTACTATATGTAGTACTTAATAATAAAAGCAGCAATAATGTTGACAACAGATGTCAGTTAATAAGGGATGATCGACTGACAAAGAAGTTCAAACAAGACAGGATGTGGAAGAAGGGAAGCAAGTTAATAAAACTTGTTACTTGGTTTTAAAAGTTTAGTCATTATAGACAACTTTCCAATGGTCTAGGTGGTATTGAAAACTAGGAAGTGAGAAATGTGAAATAAGTGAAATTAAGGTTTTCTGAGTCACTGATTTTTGTTGACACTAGGGAGCCTCTTCACTGAACAAGAGACTTGAAATGTCTGTAGTATATTTTTGTAAAATTAGTGTGGAAGGGACGTGTTAGAGAAATAAATCACCAGAGAAGAATGTTACAAAGTGGTTATATTAAACTATGTTAGTTACTATGGTGATTACACAGCAAGAACAAATTCTAGAAACAGGAAATCTGTGCCTTCCTTGTTAATCTCAGTAAACTGTCATCCTGGCCTTAATTTGTCAATCACTTGTACCTCATGTTAGAATTTTGAGTGTAGATTCTTATGATTTGGGTTACGAAAACCACAATGATCATTTTCACTAGGATATAATTTCATATGTAATTATTTTATTTTTGTATGTATTATTGTCTTGCTTGATTGCATGTTATCACTTCTGTTCAGGGTGCTGTTGAGGCTACTAATGTAGTGGGAACTACAGGGGTAGTGAGCTGCTAAAGTCTGACCCATGTTCTCTGCAAGAGCAATAAACCCTCATAACTGCTGCGCTACAGCTCTTCAACATTTCGTCTAGTGTACTTTAAAGCATGGAAACCAGAGATATTTTGTACACTGTCATGGTAAAAAAAAAATAAGCATATATATAATGACTTAGAAAATGGTTTGTGTACTTTCACCTGTCTTCTTATAATTGAGAAATGTAAGTCTATATTTAACTTCAAATCGCTTCTAATTCCATCTGATGGATCTCAGTCTTGTTATTTGGCTTAACTTATAGAATTTTCAGTGCCCCTCCATGAGTAGTATTGATCAATTACTCCTCTCTTCTGCCATTTTGATCTTCTATCATCTGGCTGTGATTTGAGCTTTTATCCTAACCATGGTTGCCAGGACTCAGTGCTCAGTTCCATCTCATTTACCCACTACAGTCAAACCTTATCTTCAGCATTACAGAATGTGGAGGTTCCAAAGTTTATCCTCACTTTCTTGGACTCTTCTTGCTGCTTAAGGAGAAAGACTGCTTATGGCTCAGTTTTTCTTCTTTGGATGTGTGTATTGGGGGGGGGGTGTGGGTGTTTTTCTTTTCTAGGAGACTTAGTGAGGAATTTTGTTTTGTTCTTATTTTTCCTACCAATTTGGGGTGGCTTCAATGAACTGCCACAGGTACCAAAAGCATGAGGCTGGATGATCTATGATCCCACACTGAGCTTTATTGTCATTTCTAACTCCTTCCAGGTTCTGGCTATTACAAACAATGCTGCTATGAACATAGTTGAGCATATACTTTTGTTGTATGATAAGGCCTCTCTTGGGTATATTCCCAAGAGTGGTATTGCTGGATCCAGGGGTTGGTTGATCCCGAATTTCCTGAGAAACCGAAACACTGCTTTCTAGAGTGGTTGCACAAGTTTGCATTCCCACCAGCAATGGGTGAGTGTCCCCCTTTCTCCACAACCTCTCCAGCAAAGGCTATCATTGGTGTTTTTTATTTTAGCCATTCTGACATGTGTAAGATGGTATCTTAAAGTTGTCTTGATTTGCATTTCCCTGATCGCTAGGGAAGTTGAGCATGACCTTAAGTGTCTTTTGGCCATTTGAAGTTCTTCTGTTGAGAATTCTCTGTTCAGCTCAGTGCCCCATTTTATAATTGGATTGATTAGCCTTTTACGGTCTAGTTTCTTGATTTCTCTATATATTTTGGAGACCAGACCTTTGTCAGTTGCGGGGTTGGTGAAAATCTTCTCCCAGTAAGTGGGTTGCCTTTTTGTCTTAGTGACAGTGTCCTTTGCTTTACAGAAGATTCTCAGCCTCAGGAGGTCCCATTTATTCAATGATGCCCGTAGTGTCTGTGCTGCTGGGGTTATACGTAGGAAGTGGTCTCCTGTGCCCATGTGCTGTAGAGTACTTCCCACTTCCTCTTCTATCAGGTTCAGTGTGTTCGGACTGATATTGAGGTCTTTAATCCATTTGGACTTGAGTTTTGTGCATGGTGATAGATATGGATCTATTTTCATTCTTTTACAGATTGACATTTAGTTTTGCCAGCACAATTTGTTGAAAATGCTGTCTTTTTTCCATTGTATACTTTTACCTCCTTTATCGAAAATCAGGTGCTCAAAGGTTTGTGGGTTAAAGTCAGGGTCTTCTATTTGATTCCATTGGTCGACTTCTCTGTTTTTATGCCAATACCAGGCTGTTTTCAATACTGTAGCTTAATAGCCAGAACCTGGAAACAACCTAGATGCCCTTCAATGGAAGAATGGATGAAGAAAGTATGGAATATATACATATTAGAGTATTACTCAGCAGTAAAAAACAAGGACTTCTTGAATTTTGCATACAAATGGATGGAAATAGAAAACACTACCCTGAGTGAGGTAAGCCAGACCCAAAAAGAGGAACATGGGATGTACTCACTCATATTTGGTTTCTAGCCATAAATACAGGACATTGGGCTTATAATGTATGTTCCTAGAGAAGGTAAGTAAGAAGGTGAACCCAAAGACAAACACATAGGCATCCTCATGAATATTAACCTTCATCAGGCGATGAAAGGAGAGACAGAGACAGAGGAGCATGGGACAGAAATCTCAAGGTCCAAATCAGGAGCAGAAGGAGACGGAGCACGAGCAAGGAACTCAGGACCATGAGGGGCACACTCACACACTGAGACAATGGGGATGTTCTATCGGGAACTGACCAAGGCCAGCTGGCCTGGGTCTGAAAAAGCATGGGATAAATCCGGACTAGCTAAACATTGAGGACAATGAGGAATACTGAGAACTCAAGAACAATCGCAGTGGGTTTTTGATCCTATTGCATGTACTGGCTTTGGGGGAGCCTAGGCAGTTTGGATGCTCACCTTAGGAGACCTGGATAGAGGTGGGTGGTCCTTGGGCTTCCCACAGGTCAGGGAACCCTGATTGCTCTTCGAGCAGATGAGGGACGGTGACTTGATCGGGGGAGGGGGAGGGAAATGGGAGGCGGTTGCGGGGAGGAGGCAGAAATCCTTAATAAATAAATAAATTAAAAAAAATAACTCCTTCCAATTCTGAGCCATTCTTGAATCTGATTTGTATGGCAAGACTCTCATTCTTCCTGGATTGCTCTCAGAAGTTTCTTAGATTTCATGTAAACATTCTCAATGTTAAGCAAGCTTGATACCACCCACTGTGCACATACCTCAGAAAATTCTCAATCTTGGGTCGCCTGCTACATAAAGATACAAATTTTTTCTTATGAAGACTGAATGAGAGTTAGGGTATTGAGTGCTAGCTTCTTTAAGTAAAGAACAGAGCAAAGGAAGAGCAGGAAAGAGCTAAAATGAAACACCTGGAAAGGTGTTTTTCTTTTTTTTTATGTTTTTTTTAAATTTTTTGTAGTAATAGGGGCGCGGCGGCGGGGCTGCGTCCCCAACACCCCAGCCGCCTGCCCGGCTAGCTTATGCCCCGAAATAATTACACGGACACTGTATTCTTTTAATCACTGCTTGGCCAATTAGCTCTAGCCCTTACTGGCTAATTCTGATATCCCGATCAACCCATTTCTAATAAACTGTAGCACCAGTCTTACCGGGAAGATTCTAGCCTAAGTCCATCCTGGGCCGGAGCTTCATGCGTGCATCTTCCCTGGAGCGGGGAGCATGGCCTCCCTCTGAGGCGTCTGCTCCCGAAAAGAGAGCTGTCGAGTCTGACCTGACTTCCTCTTCCTCCCAGAGTTTTGTTCTGTTTACTCCTCCCACCTATCTCCTAACCAATGAGAGCCAAGCAGTTTCTTTTAATTTAACCAGTGACCTTCCTCCATCAATTTTTTATGGAGAAAAAGAGAAAAAAAAGTTTCCACTTCCTCCCAGCCTGTAATTTCCCTCCACCTCCTCCCAACCTTCCCCTCCCCCCACTCCTCTCCCCCTCCCTCTCCTGTCCAAAGAGCAGTGAGGGTTCCCTGACCTGTGGAAAGTCCAAGGTCCTCCACACTCTGTCCATGTCTAGGAAGGTGAACATCCAAACTGGCTAGGCTCCCACAAAGCCAGAATATGAAGTATGATCAAAACCCCGTGCCATTGTCCTTGTCTTCTCAGCAGCCCTCATTGTACGCCATGTTCAAAGAGTCCGGTTTTATCCCATGCTTTTTCAGTCACAGTCCAGCTGGCCTTGGTGAGCTCCCAATAGATCAGCACCACTGTCTCAGTGAGTGGGTGCACCCCTCATGGTCCTGACTTCCTTGCTCATGTTCTCCCTCCTTCTGCTCCTCATTGGGACCTTGGGAGCTAAGTCCGGTGTTCTAGTTTGGGTCTCTGTCTCTATCTCCATCCATCACCAGATGAAGGTTCTATGGTGATATGCAAGATATTCGTCAGTATTGCTATTGGATAGGGTAATTTCAGGTTCCCTACCCTCAGCTACCCAAGGAACTAACTGGGGACATCGCCTTGGGCTCCTGAGAGCTACTCTAGGTTCAAGTCTCTTGCTAACCCTAAGGTGGCTCCCTTAACTAAGAATAGTGCTTCCGTGCTCACCTATCCAACCTCCCTTTATCCCAATCATCCTTTTTCCCCAAGTTCCCCCCATCCTCCCCTTCTCACTTTTCCCTCCCCATCTCCCCTTACTCCCATCCCACCCCACCCCCAAGATCTCAGTTTTCTCCCCGGCAATTTTGTCTACTTCCCATAGCCAAGAGGATAACTATATGTTTTTCCTTGGGTTCACCTTCTTACTTAGCTTCTTTAGGTTCACCAATTGTAGACTCTGTGACCCTTATTTATGGCTAGAAACCAATTATGAGTGAGTACATCCCATGTTCATCTTTTTGGGTCTGGGTTACCTCACTCAGGATAGTGTTTTCTATTTCCATCCATTTGCATGCAAAATTCGAGAAGTCATTGTTTTTTACCACAGCGTAGTACTCTAATGTGTATATATTCCATAATCAACTTTATATGGAAAAACAAAAAACCCAGGATAGCTAAAACAATCTTATACAATAAAGGATCTTCTGGAGGCATTACCATCCCTGACTTCAAACTCTATTACAGAGCTACAGTGATGAAAACAGTGTGGTACTGGCATAAAAACAGAGAAGTCGACCAATGGAATTGTATAGAAGACCCGAATTTTAACCCACAAACCTATGAACACCTCATGTTCGATAAAGGAGCTAAAAGTATACAATGGAAGAAAGAAAGCATCTTCAACAAATGTTGCTGGCATAACTGGATGTCAACCCGTAGAAGAATGAAAATAGACCCATATCTATCACCATGCACAAAACTCAAGTCCAAATGGATTAAAGACCTCAATATCAGTCAGAACACATTGAACCTGATAGAAGAGAAAGTGGGAAGTACCCTACAACAGATAGGCACAGGAGATCGCTTCCTATGTGTAACCCCAGCAGCACAGACATTAAGGACAAAATTGAATAAATGGGACCTACTAAAACTGAGAAGCTTCTGTAAAGCAAAGGACACTCTCACTAAGACAAAAAGGCATCCTACTGACTGGGAGAAGATCTTCACCAACCCCGCAACAGACAAAGGTCTGATCTCCAAAATATATAGAGAACTCAGGAAACTAGACTTTAAAATGCTAATTAATCCAATTAAAAATGGGGCACTGGACTTAAGAGAGAATTCTCAACAGAAGAACTTCAAATGGCCAAAAGACACTTAAGGTCATGCTCAACCTCCTTAGCGATCAGGGAAATGCAAATCAAAACAACTTTGAGATATCATCTTACACCTGTCAGAATGGCTAAAGTCAAAAACACCAAGGATAGCCTTTGCTGGAGAGGCTGTGGAGGAAGGGGTACCCTCATCCATTGCTGGTGGGAATGCAATCTTGTGCAACCACTTTGGAAAACAGTGTTTCAGTTTCTCAGGAAATTCGGGATCAACCTACCCCTGGACACAGCAATACCACTCCTGGGAATATACCCAAGAGATGTTCTATCATATGACAAAAGCATTTTTTCAACTATGTTCATAGCAGTATTATTTGTAATAGCCAGAACCTGGAAACAACCTAGATGCCCTTCAATGGAAGAATGGATGAAGAAAGTGTGGAATATATACACATTAGAGCCTTTATGTTTTTCTAAAAATGTTTTATTATTATTCTTTATTAGCATTTCTCTATTCATAGTTCATTTGTTCATAAATTCTAATGATTGATTTGAAAGAAAATTGTTCAGAAAATACTTTTGTTAGCACCCAAACAGAAATATGACTGTACATAAATCTCCTGCATTTAAGAATGTGTGAAAATCTCCATACCAAATTGTGAATAATAAGAAAGTAGTGCTAGAGGTCTAGGTGCCAGAAAACATGTGATTGAAGCTTTGGTACTCTGTTGACACTCTAAGAATGAATTAAGGAAATGGAATGACATGTGTAAATATGTTTTATCATTCCTAATTTAGTAGCAAAAGAATTCTTAATTTCAGTTGTTTTAAAATAATGTATATGTGTGAATATCTCAATAGTAATAGAAAATTGAATTGCATTCATCCTCCTAGTTATAATTATATTTGATCTTTCAAAACAAGTTCAGGGTAATAGTCATTAAAACACATTGTATGCTTACCAGTTTTTGAGACATCTGGTTCACTGAGGGAAATTTGGTCACCTTATAAATGATTTTTATCTCACAAGTAATTACAAGTGGGTTTGAGGCCATAAACACATCAAGAGTACTGTATAGACAAAACTTTTTAGAAGAAGCTTATGAATATTCAGTAGCTGAATGAAGAGGTGCATAAAATTTGATGGTGAAATTGGTAGATTAGCTAGTAGCTAGCTACGAACATTCTATCAGTTACACACATTTCTTTGGCATCAGTCCTTATTTTCTAATGATATTGATGTTAGAGATTGAATATGCCACTCTTAATTCATCATGACAAATGAATTTTAATTTTTTTTTTTTTGGTTTTTCGAGACAGGGTTTCTCTGTGTTTAACCCTTGTCCATATCTGTGAATTGTGCAATTTATCATTGTGGTTAAAAATACTGTTTTCTTGTGTTATCCTTTGCAAATTGGAGACCAAATAGATGAGTTTCTGTGCTAGTGGGTTTTGTTTGTGTGTGTGTGTGTGTGTGTGTGTGTGTGTGTGTGTGTGTGTGTGTGTGTGTGTGTGCAGGACCCTTCCAGCTGAATTATACAGCTGGTAAATACGAAATCAACTAACGCTTTAATTGAAAATTTATGAGGGGCATTTTAAATCAATGTAGCATTTTGTTCCTTAGAGAGCAGAGATGAACATCAGGTAAGTAAATTCAACAATATTTCTAGAGAGTGTAATGCATAAAGTATTTTGTAACATAATGGAAACTAGTTGTGTGATGATTTAACTTTATAATTCAAATTGTGCAGAAGCTTTGGTCATTTAGTAGACTAACATCTTTAAATAACCAAATCAAGGAATAAAATGGCTTGTAAAGAAAAAAATCTGTATTTTCTATGATGTGAGAAAAGGAATTTTCATGGAGATTTTCCTAATTTGGACAAAAAAAATCTTTCTTCAGTCAATTTTAATCTGATAGCTTTGATTTTTCAGATAATACTTGAGAGATTCGAAATCTAGAAGCATATCTAGCAGATTTACAGCTCTACCACTCCTAGGCATATTCTCAAAAAACTTTATGAGTTATTACAGTGATGTTTGATCATCCATTTTCATTGATCCTCTATTCACAATAGTCGGGAAAGGGATAACAGCTTAGATTTCCATCAACTGATAAACAAATAATGAAAATGTGGTACATTTAACCAAATGAATATTATTTGACCATAAATAAAATCAAATTTGCCACTAATTGAGTGGAACTGGCTTTAATCATGATTAGTGAGGTAACTTGGACTTAGAAAATCAAATGCTACATGTTCTTTATCATATGTGGACTGTAGGTTTCAAACTATCAATAAGTGTGACTAAATAGGTGTACCATAGAAGTCATGAAATTAGGGAGTGGCCATAAATGTATGGAAGTCTAAGGGAAGGGTAGCAGAATGCATGCAGGTGGTATAAAGTGTGGATGAAAAATGGAGCAATGAAGAATTAAATTGGGTGAATGATAGACTCATGTATGGTAAGTGATAGCTAACATTATAGAAATGTATCTTATATTAAATCATAATGTATTTTATTTATTTTTGAAAAATACTTGCTTTTTGTGAATGCCTATTTGTAAGTATATGCATCATATACATGCCTAGTACAAATGGAGGTTGGAAGATGATGGTATAGGATCCTCTGGAACTGGAGTAACAGGTGGTTTGGGAGATGCTTGATGTGTATGGTAGGAGTTGAAGCTGGGTTCTCTGTGAGAGTAGCAAGTATCTCTCCATTTTCTAAATAATGCTTTTGAAGACACCTGGAATATTTTGATATTTGGTTTCTTAAACTCAAGAATGATGAAGTAATGCATTTTATTTATATTCTTTCAACTGCACCATAAACTTATAAATGCTTTTTCACCTGAAAAATTTTCTTTGGATGCTTATACAAGTTCTTAATGATCATGTATAAACCCTTTTGAAATGAATGCACCTTTTCATTTACTGAAAGTATTTTGTGGGCAATTTGTCAACATAAAAATTACATACTTTTAAAATAAGTCAAATATTATTATCTTTATTATTTTTAAGGTCCATTCATTAAATAGAAACTTAATATTACCAGACTTATACCTAGATAGTTCTTCAAAATCCTATCTGTTGCTCAATGAAAAAGTTTTTCATCACCCTTGAGTCATCCTTTGGTTCATGCTGATAGGCTGGTCTATAATATAAAGCTCAGCAAACCAAATTTCTCACTTTGAACTTTTAGTTATCTTTCTTTGATTGGCTTAAAGATAAATCTGAGAATCAAATCAGGTAATTTAATTTTGTTCTTATCTGAAATTATATCCTATGCTTGTTGTATAACATTATATCCCAATGTCTGTTGTCTAATATCTTTTCTGGAAAATGTTGAGATACCAAAATATTGAGGATACTCTTTGATGGAAGTGTGCTCCCAACTGTTGTCAAATAACACAAAATTAACTGCCTTCTCTATTAGAGTAACTTAAAACCTTGCTGCTTAAGGGAAGAACTGAGAGGTGACTAAAAGACTTTTTTTTTTCTTTTTATGTCTTTCCATTAGATTTACTAACGTCCATGCTCAAAACAGAAATGGACTTAGCTTTCATTTATTCTGGAGAAAAAGAGTGGATGAGAAAGTACAGAATGTCAGAGAGATCACCAGAACAATAGGTATAGTGGCTATCTATGTATTTGTGCCTATAATTTTAGTTAGCTGATATATAAGAAATACTTCAAACCTGCGATTTGACATAATATAACTTATTACTTTGCATTTTATGATGAAATCTCTTGATTTAGCCTAATCTTTACTAACTACTGACTGAAAAATCTCAGTTCCTTCTTTAGTATCTCCACATGTAATATCCATGTCTACTGCTGACCTGAAAAGAAAACATGAGGGTGACACAGTTGCTCTCAACTACTGTAAACATTATTTCTACTTATAGTTTAGTGACAAGAAGTAGTAATGTGATCTTTTATAATTGCAGGCATCTGTCAAGATAGTCAATAGTCTTTTCATGAGTCCAGGAAAAAGAAAAAGAATATAGCTTGGCACGTGCATTCTGTTCTATACATTGTACACAGTAGTGCCAAACACTGCCCAATAATTTGCAATACACACTTTCATTTCTGGTTGGAGTTCCTGAAGTCATTTGTATAGAGATTATTGGATGTAACAGATACTTTTTAATCTTTGGTCACATTTATTTTTCAAAAGGAGTCATTAATCTCTGTATTATAGGCTTCTTATACTTATTCAAATCTGTGGTGTTCTTTTCAAGAGTCACTATAATACATAACTTATAATCCTTTGCTCTCTCCTACCTGACTAAAATGCCTGAAAATTGACAAATGTGTACATATGTACACAGAAAGATCTAGATTAATGGCCCATGAAATGCCTCACCGGGGCAATGTGGTCTTTCCAAACCTGATCCCCTCAGTTCAATCCCACAACTACATGATGGAAGTAGAGAAGTGACTACTGCACACACAATAAATAAGGATATTTAATCTCTTAATATCAATGGACTCAATTTACCTATAAAAAGATATAGGCTAAGAGAATGGATAGGAAAACAGGATCCAGCCTTCTGCTGTATACAAGAAACATACCTCAACCTCAAATACAGATATTACCTCAGAATAAAGCATTGGGAGAAGGTTTTCCAATCAAATGGACCTAAGAAACAAGAGGGTGTAGCTATCCTAATATCTAACAAAATAGATTTTAAACTAAAATCAATCAGAAGAGATGGAGGACACTTTATACTCATCACAGGAACAATCCATCAAGATGTAGTCTCAATCCTGAACATCTATGCCCCTAATAAAATGGCACCCACATATGTAAATGAAACATTACTAAAACTTAAATCATACATCAAACCCCACACACTAATAGTAGGAGACTTCAACACTCCACTTTCGCCAATGGACAGGTCAACCAGACAGAAACATAACAGAGAAACAAGAGAACTAACAGATGTCATAAATCAAATGGACTTAACAGACATCTAAGGAACATTCCAAGCAAACACAAAGGAATATACATTTTTCTTGGCACCTCATGGAACCTTCTCTAAAATTGATCACATACTTGGTAACAAAACAAACCTCCACAGATTAAAAAAAAAAATGGAGTAACCTCGTGTATTATCAGATCACCATGGTTTAAAGTTAGAATTTAACAACAATAATACTCTCAGAAAGCCTACAAACTCATGGAAATTAAACAGTGAACCAATGAACAACCCCTGGGTCAAGAAAGAAATGAAGAAATTAAAGACTTCCTTAAAATCATTAAATATGAAGGCACAATGTATCCAAACCTATGGGACATTATGAAAAGAGTGCTAAGTGCCCACATAAAGAAAATGGAGAAAGCTCACATTAGTGACTTAACAGCACACCGGAAAGTTATAGAATGAAAAGAAGCAGACACACCCAGGACGAGGAGAAGACAGGATATTTAAAAATTGTATTAAAATACAACTTATTAACAAATTAATCAGTTAGCTAACATTATTAAAAGATAAAATATCTACAAGGAATCTGTTTTCCTTCCTAGAACTTGAGAATATACAATAATTAGAAACTTTGTACTTATTTGCTTAATCATTTTGATAGTCTTTTCTCAGCTTTCACTTATATGAGAAATTTTCACTTTTAAGCACCCAAATAAAGGCATTCACTGATATATATGTTATATATTTGTTAAACAAAAAATTCCTATATAATCCTACTGCAAATAGTAGTTTTCAAAATCCTGTCTTTTGTCATTAATCACACAGAGTAATAGATTTCCCATGTATATGATATCTAGCAGTTTATTTGGAAATTATTCTGATAATATACCATATCTGTTTATCAGAACTAAAATGTAATACAAAAGCAACCTTTTGCATGGACAGGGTATTGCTCTCAGGGGACTTCTAAAGTAAGTAATGGAGTTCTCTGGCACACAGAAATGAAACAAAGAAACAAGAAAAAAGAAAACTAAAACTAAAAAACAAGACAAGTTTATTGTAATACACAAAATAGTTGAATCTACAAAAAATTTTCAGCCCCTTCAAGTTAGCTCTCTGAAACAAGGATGCAAAGGACAGAACTAGGGTTTAATGGAGTCCACAGGAAATATGTTAGAGGTGTTTGATAATGCTTTTTCATCTAATTTTAGTACTTCAGATTCAGGGTCCAGTTTATTACAACATGCAATGTGAGAAGCTGCAATGAAAAATGAATCAGAATGCAGAAGACTGGATAGTAGTACAGAAATGGATCCAGAAGAATTAGTACCAGAGGGTCAGCCTCAGCCATTTCACATGCCAAGCTTTGAATATTATACTTTTCATGTGAGAGGAAACCAGCTAAGTTCTGACATGGTTTGAGTTGAAAATGTCACCTACTGTTGTTTTGAGTATTTGTCTCATGACACTCTTTATAAACGTTCTGAAACCATTCAGAAGTAAGACCTGGTGGGCAGAAGTAGAGCCCATATTTAGGGTACAGTATGGCAATGGTACTGGCATGATGCTCAGCCTTCTGGTCAGCCGTAATGTAAACAGTAGCTGCCTTGTGTTCCTTAAACCATGGAGGAAATCCACTAGGCCTTTCTCACTACAGTAGCCAGAAATCTTGCTTCTGTCATAAATATTCTGTCAAACTGTTGAAAAATAGCTAATATAAGAGTTATCATATAAGACTACCTATAAGAGGGCATTGTGAAAGCGTCAGTCAGAGTGCTTGGTATTTAGTTAATTGTAGGTATTACAATAATTGTCCTGACCTGTGACTCTATGAGTCTATCTTAAGTAAATTTTAAAATAATCACATATCCCACAGAACAATGAAGTTCTCTAAGAAATGGAACTTCACCAGGAACTTCGGAGGCAGAGACAGACAGTTCTCTGTGAGCTCAAGGCCAGCCTAGTCTACAAAGTGAGTTCCAGGACAGTCAGATCCCTTACACAGAGAAACCCTGCCTCCAAGAAAAGGAAAAAAGAAACAAAGACACATACTCCTCCTGCAAAATGAAATAAAATGAAATAAAATAAAAGAGGCTTCATATAAAGTAGACCACTACTTAAGTGAACCCCACTAATTTTCCCCTGGGAGATGTTATTCTTTAAAAATGGGGACGTGTATTTATTTTCTTTTTTCATTTCCATAATTTTAAGTGACGTAAAACGTCCTCCGATTTTGACAAGGACGAACTCCTCAAATTCATCTAAATCATGAATATTTTCACTGCTTATATCTTCATTAAAAAATTTAAGCATGTTACCCGAGCAGTGGTGGCACATGCCTTTACTTCCAGAACTCGGAAAGCAGAGGCAAGCAGGTCTCTGTGACTTCGAGGTCAGCCTGGTCTACAGGAGCTAATTCCAGGGCAGACCCCAAAGCTACAGAGAAACCCTGTCTCGAAAATCCCCAAAAATTAAGCACATGTTAATATATACAATTCAAATTATACTAAAGATAATCTATTTAAAATATCTCCTAAATGAAGTACTTTCTTACATCATCGGCCCTGGGCAACGAATGACAACCTAGTGGCTTCCACATCCCTTACTATTAAGTATAAAAAAATGTCTTTAAGTTTATTTGCAAGTAAAGCCTTAGGTTATGGCCCACATTCAACCATACAGAGGTGGGGTCAGAGATGTACACTTTCTACTTTCTCTATATGAAAATTGTGTATATAACAAAATCATAAAGTAACCAGGAAAGAGCTTTGCATTAAACTTTTGGATGTCAGCTTTGAGGAGCACCACATACAGGTTAGTACACTCTAATTCTCTTCACCTCAAAATTCAACTTAAAATTAGCAATCTGAAGAAGTTTATATTACCACAACCACAATTTTCTCTTTCAGGATATTTATACTTAACAGGGCCATAAGGATCACTTTATGTGTAAACCCTGCATTTCATTTGTCTTCCATGTTTAGAAGATATACTATCATAATCAATGTATTTATAAGGAAAGGAACTACATGCATGCTGTTTAGTGTAGCATCCTAGAAAATTAAAATAGTAATTGGAAAATAATAGATGCTCAAATAAGTTTTGGTAATAAAAGAAACTGTAAATGTGTGGTAATATTTTCTTGAATTTTATTACTCATGGCAACTGTAAAGTAAAGCAACTCCACATATATCATGAAATTGTACTGAGAAATGGAATGTTACAAAGAAAAATTTAGCACAACACTGTTTGAAAGGTCGAAGTTTAGCAATGATTGTTATAGTACTCCATATAGTTATACAGATACATTGGACTACTTCCAAGATAGTTTTATACTACGACAAAGCTCTTAGTATTATATTTGTGAACTGCATAAAGTAGAGATTTTTGAAGCTCAAACAACAATGCTATTAATTGAAACAATATTCAAACAGAAAGGTCAAACAGTGTAAGAAAAAATGTCATGATACACAGACAAAATAGAACTATGCAAACAATATTCTTCCTCCTCTCTATATCAAACTAGGACCTACATTTTTTCCCTCAACTCTAAAAATTCTCTGCAAATTCTACAGCAGTAGTAAGTTATCTCTGATTGTCCTACATACGAGGGAAACTGCAGCCCATGGCACTAGAACTTGCACGAGAACGAGAACTTAGGCCAGCACTGTCTAAAATCAAGGCAAGGGCTCTCTCTTCTTCTTCTAACAGAGCCTCTTGATACTGAGACTGGAAGGAAGCTGGGTGTGTCCCATAAACCTTTGCCACAAACTCTAACACTTTCATCTTACTAGTTTCAGCTCGAGCCCGGGGCCCCCACACATACTCATACCGCACTGGATCACTATCCACTACTGGCTGGTACACCAGGTATTGTTCCTTCACAAACTCATTGGTTATCAGCTGCCTAGTGTCACCAAAGATGAAATTATTCACCCCAGCATAGATTCCCATTGGATTCAATGCTTCCCAAATCTCCTCTTCACTAGCACGGTTGCCTTTCAGGAAGACTACCCCCAGGATGATTATCAGGAGACCAGTCTTAGGAAAACTAAACTCATCACTACGCATCCCATCATAGGTGAGACCTAGTTTGATAAAGAGAGCATAGACGTGGTTGACAGGATCTACTTCCTTCACACCTATGCCAAAAACCATCTCCATGCGTTCAGCAGATCTCATGAGAATTTCATGAAAACGATTTTCATCTTCTCTGACAATGAGTCTCAATATATCAGTCTTGCTCATCATCTCTTTCATCTGATATTTGTACAGCATATAATTCACCAAGAAGTCAACTTTACTATCGACACTCATCACAGGTACATTCAGGGTGGCTGGTTGACATGGTGGATTGACTGGAGAGCCCTGTTCTTGGTTACTAAGATCCCCACCTGAGTTTCTCAAAGAGTCACAGGGACTCTGAAGACCTCCAGAGGTACTAGGTGTCTCATCTGATGGAATATTTTGGTTGCTAGCCATCAGAGAATGGGAGGAGTGACATGGCTCCTCCACATCCCTAGACACCTGTGGATTCTCTAGGACCTGGCTCTCCTCACTAGACATAAACTGAGAGGAGGGAGATGGCTTCTCCACATCCCTGGAGACGGTTGCAACCTGTAGGTCCTGTGTCCCCTCACAGGTCTGGCCCTTCAGACTACTAGCCATAAGATGAGAGGAGGTACAAGGCTCCTCCACATCCCTGCAGACTGCTGCAATCTGGCTGTGGGTCTTCTCACAGGTCTGTCCTTGGTCAGCTGCACATTCTGGATTCTTCTGAAGTTTAGACATGGTGACTACGGTGAATAGAAGCAGATGCGCGTTCACACAGGAAGGCAGCAATCAGGAATCACTGTTTGAAAGAGAAAGGGAGAATGTAAAGTAATCAGCTAGTAAAATCAATTCCAGTCACAGTGAATGGACCTCCAAAAATCATGTGATAAAGGTTTAAGGCAATAACTGGCAGGGGAAAATAAGAGACACACTGGATGCTAGCCAACCCAACATAAAAGTTATCAGGGTCCATAGCACATACATGTTTGGCTCTGTAGTTCCCATTCCTTTTCTAAATAAAAAAAAGTGCAAAATCTCCACAAGTATGATCATCATGGAAGCTAATGGGCTTAAGCCACATTCTCTAATATAACAAAACTACCCCACCCCCAAAGATGGGTATGAAGTCCTACTTGTAGCTGAGAAACTACAAGCATGCTACTACAGGCAAATGATAGCTGCTGTTACTGGAGAATCAGTTTTCTTTAAGGGTACAACATCCAGGTATGTTATCTCATGGAGGGCCACGCACATTCAATACTATATGGCAGCACAAATAGTGCTTAATGGCTTAAAAATTAAAGAGTGCAGAAAGTTGAACATGGAGAGAATGGAGCTGGATCTGGGAGGAACTAAGGGAAGGGGTGAATAAGATCAAAATTTTATGAAATTTTCAAATAACAAAATAAAGCCTGTTCCCTTAAAATAAAAATTATATCTTCTATAAATTTAAGAGTAAAATTGGAAATTCCTCCTTATCTGAAAATTCTCTGGGCCAATGGCAGAAACTAATGGGCACAGAATTTTTGTGTGGTGTGCTGATCCCCTTGGGAGCTTTACTTAGAACCAAGTAGGCTCATCTCTTCTCTTGGGAGCTTACATATATCAGAAGATTACTACTTCCACTCTCAGACCATAGTACATGAAGTGAACTGTTCATTCACTATCCTTATTTGAATTATCTCCAGGAATAGATAGAGTTTCAGGGCAGCTAATTTGTTAGCATTTCTATACTTGACTGTATGTATCACTCACTATTCACTCAGGATAAACACACACATCACAAATCTTGAGATCCCTTCCTTTTCTTGAACTGATATTCCATTAAACTAACTACCTGTATCCCTGTGATCACAACGGAGCAATTGAAAGTCTTTCAATTTATCCATTTTCCCCCTAGAATCTGTCAACTGTGGTGGGACAGAATTCTGTTTACACTACTCGGTTCTTAGGTATACTTTCCTATCTGCCTCACTAATTATCTTTTCTTTAAACAATGTAACAGTCTGGGATTGACACAATTGTCTTAGAACAAAATATTGCCATGTCTTAAATCAGCAGAAAGAGGAATTTACTATATATTACAGCCTGGCAGTATTTCCCAGGGCCTGCACAGGCACACAGGGAAACTATCTAGGACTATGTTAATCCAGATATTCTGAGATACATGATTCCTTGTAGTTCTCTGTTAAGTGTTTTACTTGGAGAACTGATTGGGCTACACTTCCTACATTTTGATTGCTACTGGTTCAATTCCCTACCAGAATCAGTAGTTCGTCTCAACTTACACAATTGCGGGGAACAGTATGAGAAATCTGTCTGTCAAACCCAGCTTACCTCTGTGAAAACAGAAGATACATCTACTGGAGACCTATACACTTAGAAGGGTAGATCCCTCAGCTTTCTTTGGTAGGATTTGGAAACTTTTATGCTACTTTATGAGATAGCAGTCCACAATAACAAAACTTTCTTCTTCCCAAAAGAATTAGGAAGGGTTGGGATTCTTATCCATACCAAGGTACCCTAGACTAACAATAGTATTAGAGTTTTTTCTCTTCTATCCTACTATGGCTAATACCTTTATAATATCCCTGTCTCAGTCTGGATTCCTAGCAGTGCTCTGAACCTTGAGGCTATCATTAGAACAAATATATTTATTTTTGAGTCAGGAAAATAAAAAGAGAGTAATGAAACCCCAAGTATCTTTCTTCAAAAGTTCATAATTTGAAAATCTGAGTAGATCCCATGCAAATAGCAAACATAGTAAAATAAATGTTCATCAATATTTATTCAATGTCTACACATCAGTTACTAGTACTGCATAAGACTCCTTGCTTTTGCTAGACTGTTTTTTTTAATACTGACTACCCAACTATTGAGAATAAAAGAAAGTAAAAAGAGGGTCTTTCATATGTACATTCTAGCATCCAAGTTCTAACATGATATAAGTAGATATTGTGGCCCTTGTGTTGCCCCAATTGCTGACTCAGAATACGTACCTTAATCCCTGAGAATAACTTCAAATCTTCCCTCTAATTTTCTGTCTTCAGTGTTTTAGATCAAAGGACACAGCTCCCTGAAAAAGAAAAGAAAGTGAAGGCATAAAGGATGTACATTGTGGATACCCCTTCTAGAGCCCTCCTAAGGCTGAGCAAGGAGTCAGAGAAGAGCACCCTTGTAAGACTTTCTTCTGGAAAATTGAGTCCATGTGGCTTTCTATCCTTCCAAGGGAGGTTCAATGAATGATCACATTGCCTAGGGTTCATGGCCTAGAATTTATAATTTCACTACAAAATATCCTTCCAATTACAAAGTATCCTTCCAAATAAGTGCCATGAAATTGTCCTAGTTTGCTTCTCTGGGTGTTTTGATAAAATACTTACCAAAACCAACTTAGGAGGAAGCAGTTTATTTCACTGTGCAGGTTACAGCCTACCACTGAAGGAAATCAGAGCAAGAACACAAGGCAAGAATCTGGAAGCTGTACCTGAAGCACATTCCATGGAAGAATGCTGCATACTTGCTTTCTTTCCCTGGCTTTTAGGAGGTATGAGTAAGAATGTCTCCATCCCTTAGGCGCATGTATTTCATTGGTTAGTCACCAGAGAGTGAGATTATGTGAAAGGATTATAAAGGCTAGGAGGTATGGCCTTGTTGGGGGAAATGTGCCCCTGGGGTGGGCTTTGAGATTTCAAAAGCCCATTCCAAGCTTACAGTCTATTGCTGCCTATGAATGAGGAGGCAGCTCTCAGATACTCCAATACCTGCCTGCATGCTTCCATACTTTCCACCATGATGATAATGGATTAACCTTTGAAATTGTAAGGAAGCCCCGAATTAAACACTTTCTCTTATATGACTACCGTGATCATGGTGTCTCTTCACATTAATACAGTAGTGACTAAGAAGCTGGTACCTAGGGATAGAGTATTATGACAGGCATGACCATGATACCTGTTGGCAGAATGTGGACTTTGAGATGTTGGATTAGGAGATCAATTGAACACTTTAATGGAGGATTAATAGATCATAGTAGTAGATGCATGGAAAACAGAGTTGCTTAGAGCAATGTAATTGCCAGGTCCAAGAGATTTCGGAGAGGTAGACTGCCTCTCAGTACTTACCTAAGCAGTTTTTTTTAGAGCAGAGACCATCACAGAAATCCACAAATAAAGAACAGGAGAGGAACTCAAAACAGGGCCAAAATACACAAAAAAGCTCATAGTGGCGTGTCCATCCCCATGTGATAAATCTGTATTATAACCACTACAAATAAGCCTCATGGTACTTTGAAGAAGAGGAACAGAACAGTTGTAATAGGCAGAGGCAGGAGAACTGTCAAAATTGGCCTGATCTACAGATCCAGATCAAGGTAATCATAAACTACAAGGTGGGATCCTTTCTCATAGAAACAAAAAACAAACAAAGAAAAAAAAACAAACAAGACTTATGCCTATCTGAAGAGTTATTGGTAATAAATGCCAACTGGAATGGGAGACTCAGTTTTCTTCAGGGATGTAGGCCCCAAGAAAGTCCAAGAGACAGTCCCATACTTATGCACACATGGGTAGCATGAAATAGACTCTGGATATTAAAGAGTTGGAGAGATGTTATGGAACAAGAAGCTGGGCAGACAGAGTTAGAAGGGTAGTCCCTATTGTTGAATAGTCACACACTTCACAAGCTGGAAGTAATCTCTAAGCTGGAAGTAATCCGAATGCCTCTTCCCTAAATGATGTGGGACAATGGTCTGTACCCTGTCACTTGTATATTAATAAAATGTTGATTAGCTAGTAGCCAGACAGAAAGTATAGGTGGGGTGACGAGAACAAGAGAATTCTGGAAAACGAAAAAGTCAGTCTGTAGTCATCACCCAGAAAGAGAGGAAGCAATATGAGAATGCCTCGCTGATGAAAGGTACCACGCCATGTGCCTAACACAGACAAGAATAATGGGTTTACCTAAGAAGTAAGAAAGAGTTAATAGGAAGCTTGAGTTAATAAGCCAACCAGTTTATGATTAATGTAAAATTCTTTGTGTGTTTCTTGGGACTGAATGACTGTGGGACCCGGTGGGATAGAAACCTCTGTCAACACCTGAGGATAAGCTTTCATATTACCAGAATGTACCATGCAATCTTCCAAAGGGGAGAGGCAAACAACAATCCTACCCAGCTATGATGTCAATGGAAAACAACCAGAAAGGCTGGATAACCCTAAGGGTGCAGAAGAAGCACACATACCTTGGCAGTCACATACAGGTTTTCTAAATGTACTTAAGACCTACCCAACAAGTGGGAAGCCAGGCTTGGCTCTGGAAACTGAGCTAACTCCCCAGTGATAGTGAAGTCACCAATATTGGAGGAAAACCTAGCACCAGTAGTTTACAAAACTAGCATATTCCCTAACAACAATCTAAACCTTTGTCCTTACACCCAGCAATATGGTAGTTTTTACTCTTTAACATGGAAACTTCTATTTGCAATAGAAGGAGACCACGACATAAATTCCAACAAATAAAAATGGAGTTATGGAGCCCAGAACCAATGAATACATCTATAGAATAGTCTCATACATATAGTTTAGGGAAGATTTTGAAGTAAGGCAAGCTGGTGTGAGAGGTCCTTCTGTATGTGTTGCTTTTATTGGTTAATGAATAAAGCAAACTGCTTTGGCTCATAGGGAGGCAGAAAATAGCGAGTTGGGGTTTTATTTATTGCTTGCCTTAGATATGATAAAAGATAAGGTAGATATAAGTAATGTAACTCTAATTCTTGCTTGATACCCTTTTTATATGTAATTGTAATAGTTAAATCGTTCTTTTTTATTTAAACAGAAAATATGAGTTGATGTGGGATTCCCCTCTGTGTGCTGTGAATACCAATGGTTAATAAAGAAACTGTCTTAGGTCTGTGTTGGGCAGAATAGAGGTAGGTGGGAAAAACAAACCTGAATACTTGGAGAAAGAAGACAGAGTCAGAGAGAAGCCATTTAGACAAAGACAGATGCTGGAACTTTACCCTGGTAAGCCACAGCCTTGTGGTGATACACACATTAATGGAGATGGGTTAATTTAAGATATGAGTTAGCCAGAAATACGCTTAAGCTATTGACCAAACACTATTGCAAATACTATAGTTTCTGAGTGATTATTTATGGTCTGAGCAGCTGGGAACAAATAAGCAGCCTTCCTATAACAGGAAGCAAATAGGGTAGAAGTGCTAGAAGTTCAGGGCATTTTCTGTGAGATTATATCTCCCAATAATGTCAGATAAACATAACTGGTCACTGATATTTCACTTGTATTTTAATAAATAAAGCTCGCTTGAAGTTAAGGGATTAAAACAGCCACACTGATCAGCCTTACAGACAAGGCAGTGCTGACACCTACTTTTAATCCCAGTAACTACATTATTTTGCTATAGAAATGGGGTGGTAATCATACATGCCTTTAATTCCAGCACTAGAGAGGAATGTGAGATGGGAGGGAGGATAGCTCACACAGTCTCACTGTGAGATTCCTAGAGGCAAGGTCATTATTTCTGACTGAGGTAGAGGTAAGATCTAGTGGCAGGCTGTTTTGCTTTTCTTCAGGTTGAACACCAATACCCATCTCTGGATTTTTTTTATTAATTGTGCAAAAAAAAATCACACAATGTTTGGCAACTACATCCACATAGAACCCTAAAGAGCCTGGGAAGGGATTCTAGAAACAAAAGACCAAAGCCAAGAACGGATTCTTGGTACAGGATTGTCTCAGGTAGGCTCTGTTTGTGATAGGCAAGCAGAGGCATAGCTCCTTTAAGAGAGGTCTCCTGACTCAGCATTAGTGGCAGAAATCATTGAAGCTTTTTAAAGAGGTTCTGGATGTCCCGGAATTTGCTCTGTACACCAGGCTGGCCTAGTACTCAGAGAAATATGCCTGCCTCTGACTCTCACATTCTGGGATTTAAGGCATACACCAACACATCCCAGCTTGTAAAAAGAGTTTAATGATAAATATGAAGTTCCCTTGCTATTTAAAGCTACTCTTATCACCTGAACACAAACAAATTAAAGATTCATCAACAGACGATAGGATAATGTATGGAATATCCCTATAATGAACTGCTACAAACTCATTAAGGAAGAATACTATGGTGGTGGCTATCCATTAACACAGCATTAAGGAAGCTGATAAAGGAGATATAAAGAATGGAGGAGATCAGCTTGTGCTATGGAGTGAGGCATAGCATCTATAGTTACTGGTAAGCAAAGAGATCCTTTTTGCTCAATGCACTCTTAAAAGGAGCAAAACTGTGTGTTCCGTGTGTGTGTGTGTGTGTCTGTGTGTGTGTGTGTGTGTGTGTGTGTGTAAAGAAAGCATCTGGAAAAAAGCTTTCAACATCCTAATGGTTGGCATCTTTTGGCATGTTAGCCATGGAAAGGTAGGCAAAGTATGTCAGTAGCCAAGTGAAAAAAGGTTAAAACCCTTCTGGAATTTATGATCCCAATTACACATGAATTGAACATGTATTGAAAGGAACTATATACACATTAATAGTACCAACTATTTAAGTGGTGTTTATGATCAATCAGCATCTTGCTTCTTTGTGGTGACATGAACCTAGGAACTCTAGAGTTGTGCCAATAAATTTGGCTCCCACTAATACCTCGAACATGAAGCTAGACTGACTCTCAGAAAGCAAAGGAATGGGGTGGAGTCAGCCACCAAAGTCGTAGATTTAATTCTAACCATATTATTTAGCAAATTAAAGATTTGTGGTCAGAAAAAGATAGAGATAAACAGTGTAGACAGTCTCAGACAATAAAACACTTCTAAACATTTTACTAAATGTTTAAAAATATGAATAGGCTTGGGAGAGAAAAGAAAAGGGATAGAGAATGTATTAAAAATATATTTTGAGTAGTTGGGCATGGTGGCATGTGCCTTTAATCCCTGCATTTGGGAGAGGAAGCAGGTGGATCTCTGTGAGTTTGAGGTCAGTCTGGTGTACCGAGGGTTCTGGGACAGCCAAAAATACACAGAGAAATTCTGTATCAGAAGTTAAAAATAAAAATAATAGAATTAGAATTTTTATAAAAAAACATGTTAAGAAGGAAAATACACAGAGAATCTGGACAGTAGGTTATTGTGTTGTCTTTGAATTGACTTCTGAGGAAGGATCAACAGTTGGTAAAACACATTTGATTATTAATTCTGCTGGATTAATCCAAGCTACATATTTTGAAAATGCCTTGACTTCCAAATTTAAGTCAAAGATATGTTACTTTGGAGAGGAGGTTTTACATTTGTTTCCATAGGAAATGAGAGGCTAATGATTCATTCTGGGTTAAGAAAAATAAGGTTTGATCAAGGAAGACCCCTTGAAAAATCTCCAATGGGAATGGATAGTTCAGATGGTTCAGTGATTTAGAGCACCTCTGTTGCAGTTACTTCTGAGTTTTGCATCCAGAACAGCTTCAAGGCTGGTAGCTGAAATGATTAAGCCTGAAAGTATACTCCAGTAAGGACTTGACCATAATCCTATTTTTTTTACCTTAATCCCTGAGAATAACTTCAAATCTTCCCTCTAAATTTCTGTCTTCAGTGTTTTAGATCAAAGGACACAGCTCCCTGAAAAAGAAAAGAAAGTGAAGGCATAAAGGATGTACATTGTGGATACCCCTTCTAGAGCCCTCCTAAGGCTGAGCAAGGAGTCAGAAAAGAGCACCCTTGTAAGACTTTCTTCTGAAAAATTGAGCCCATGTGGCTTTCTATCCATCTAGAGAGGTTCACTGAATACTCACATGGCCCAGGGTTCTTGGTCTAGAATTTATAATCTCTATCCCAATCCTCCTGTTTCCCCAAGTCCCCCCCCTCCTTCCCTTCTACCTTTTCTCTCCCCATCTCCCCTTGAGGAAGGTTGGATAGGGGAGCACGGAACCACAATTCTTAGTTAAGGGAGCCACTTTAGGGTTGGCAAGAGACTTGACCCTAGAGGGGCTCCCAGGTGCCCAAGCTGAGGTCTCCAGTTAGTTCCTTGGGCAGCTGAGGATAGGGAACCTGAAATGACCCTATCCTAGAGCAATACTGACGAATGTCTTGCATATCATCATAGAACCTTCATCTGGTGATGGATGGAGATAGAGACAGAGACCCACACTGGAGCACTGGACTGAGCTCCCAAGGTCCCAATGAGGAGCAGAAGGAGGGAGAACATGAGCAAAGAAGTCGGGACCACGAGGGGTGCACCCACCCACTGAGACAGTGGAGCTGATCTACTGGGAGCTCAGCAAGGCCAGCTGGACTGTTACCGAAAAAGCATGGGATAAAACTGGACTCTCTGAACATGGCGAACAATGAGGGCTGAGGAGACGCCAAGGACAATGGCACGGGGTTTTGATCCTACTTAATGTGCTGGCTTTGTGGGAGCCTAGCCAGTTTGGATGTTCACCTTCCTAGATATGGACGGAGGGGGGAGGACCTAGGACTTACCACAGGGCAGGGAACCCTGACTGCTCTTTGGACTGGAGAGGGAGGGGGAGAGGTGTGGGGCAAAGGGGAGAGGAATGGGAGGAGGGGGAGAAGACTGGGAGGAGGGGGAGAAGAGTGGGAGGAGGGGGAAGGAAATGGGAGGCTGGGAGGAGGTGGAAATTTGTTTTTTTTATTCTCCTTTTATCAATAAAAACAATAATAGAATTTATAATCTCACTTCAAAGTATCCTTCCAAATAAGTGCCATGAAATTGTCCTAGTTTGCTTCTCTGGGTGTTTTGATAAAATACTTACCAAAACCAACTTAGGAGGAAGCAGTTTATTTCACTGTGCAGGTTATAGCCTATCACTAAAGGAAGTCAGAGCAAGAACACAAGGCAAGAATCTGGAGGCTGGACCTGAAGCACATTCCATGGAAGAATGCTGCATACTTGCTTTCTTTCCCTGGCCTTTGGGAGGTATGGGTGAGAATGTCTCCATCCCTTAGGCGCATGTATTTCATTGCTTAGTCACCAGAGAGTGAGATTATGTGAAAGGATTATAAAGGCTAGGAGGTATGGCCTTGTTGGGGGAAATGTGCCCCTGGGGTGGGCTTTGAGATTTCAAAAGCCCATTCCAAGTTTACAGTCTATATCTGCCTATGAATCAGGAGGCAGCTCTCAGCTACTCCAACACCTGCCTGCATGCTTCCATACTTTCCACCATGATGGTAATGGATTAACCTTTGAAACTGTAAGCAAGCCACAAATTAAACACTTTCTCTTATATGAACACATCGTCACAGTGTCTCTTCACATTAATACAGTAGTGACTAAGAAGCTGACATCAGGGGATAGAGTATTATGACAGGCATGACCATGATACTTGTTGGCAGAATGTGAACTGTGAGATGTTGGATTAGGAGATCAATTGAACACTTTAATGGAGGCTTAATAGACCATACTAGTAGATGCATGGGAAAAGGAGGTGCTTAGAGCAATGTAAATGGCCAGGTTCAAGAGATTTTAGAGACAAAGACTGCCTCTCAGCCCTTATATAAGTAACTTTTTTAGAGGAGAGACCATTCCAAAAATCCAAAACTGGAGAAGAGGACAGGAACTCAAAACAGGGCCCAAATACACAAAAACACTCATAGTGTGGTATCCAGTCCCATCTGATATATCTGTAACATAACAACTATAAATAAGCCTCATGGTACTTTGAATAAGAGGAACAGAACAGTTGTAATAAGCAGAGGCAGAAGAACTTTTAAAATTGGCCTATCTACAGATCCAGATCAAGGTAATCCTAAACTACAAGATGGGATCCTTTCCCAAAGAAATAAAAAAGAAACAAGACTTATGCCTATCTTTAGAGTTATTGGTAAAAAATGCCAACTGGAAATGGGAGCCTCAATTTTCTTCAGGGATGTAGGCCCCAAGAGAGTCCAGTAGACAGTCCCACATTCATGCACACACAGGTAGCATGAAACATACTCTGGCTATTAAAGAATTAAGGAGATGTTATGGAACAAGAAGCTGGGAGGACAGAATTAGAAGGTTAGTCCCTATTGTTGAAGATGCATGCACTTCACAAATAGGAGCCAGAGCTGAACTAATCTGAATGTCTCTTCCCTGAATGCTGTGGGACAATGATCTGTATCCTGTCATTGTATATTAATAAAATGCTGATTAGCCCATAGCCAGACAGGAAGCATAGGTGCGGTGACGAGAGCAGAATTCTGTAAAAAGAAAAAGTCAGTCTGTAGTCATCACCCAGAAAGAGAGGAAACAAGATGAGAATGCCTTGCTGATGTGGCTAACACAGACAAGAATAATGGGTTAATATAAGGTGTAAGAAAGAGTTAATAAGAAGCTTGAGCTAATAGGCCAACCAGGTTATGATTAATGTAGAACTCAGTGTATTTCTTTGGGACTGAATGACTGTGGGACTGGGTGGGACAGAAACATTTGTCAACACCTAAGGATTAGCTTTCATATTACCAGAAGGCACCATGCAATCTTCCAAAGGGTGGATGCAAACAACAATCCTACATAGCTATGATATCAATGAAAAACAATCAGAATGGCTTGATAACCCTAAGGGGGCAGTAATGGCATATATACCGGTTTTCTAAATGTACTTAAGATCCACCCAACAAGAGGGAAGCCATGCCTGGTACTAGAAACTGAGCTAACTCCCCAGTGACAGTGAAGTCACCAATAGTGGAGGAGAACATAAATCACTAGTTTACTAAACTAAAATAATCCCCAACAACATTCTAAACATTTGTCCTTACACCCACCAATATGGTAGTCTTTACTGTTAAGCATGGATACTTCTATTTGTAATAGTTGGGACCATGACATATCTTCCAACTAATAAAAACAGAGTTATCGAGACCAGTACCAATGGATACATCTATAAAATACCCCCATACTTAAGGTTTAGGGAAGATTGTGAACTAAGGGAAGCTGGTGTGAGAGGTCCTTCTGTCTATGTTGCTTTTATTGGTTAATGTATAAAGAAAACTGCTTTGGCGTCTAGTGAGGCAAAATATAGCTAGGTCGGGGTTATAGTTATAGTTTTCCTAGTTATGATAAAAGATAAGGTAGCTATAAATAATGTAAGTGTAATTCTTGCTTGATACCTGTTTTTTATATGTAATTGTAAAAGTTAAATTCTTCTATTTTATTTAAACAGAAAATGGGAGTTGATGTGGGATTCCCCTCTGTATGCTGTGAATAACATTGGTTAATAAAGAAACTGTCTTAGATCTGAGCTGGGCAGAATAGAGGTAGGTGGGAAAAACTAAACTGAATGCTGGTAGAAAGAAGGCAGAGTCAGAGAGAAGCCATGTAGATGAGCCAAAGACAGAGGCTGGAACTGTACTCGGTAAGCCACAGCCTTGTGGTAATACACAGATTAATGGAGATGGGTAACTTTAAGATATGAGTTAGCCAGAAATATGCTTAAGCTATTAATCAAACACTATTGCAAATAATATAGTTTCTGAGTGATTATTTATGGTCTGAGCAGCTGGGAACAAATGATCAGCCTTCCTATAACAAGAAGCAAATAGGGTGAAGTGCTAGAAGTTCAGGGCATTTTCTGTGAGATTATATCTCCCAATAATGTCAGATCCCCATAAATGTTCACCAACACATTTACTGATATTTCACTTGTATTTTAATAAGTAAAGCTCACCTGAAGTTCAGTGATTTAAACAGCTACACTGATCAGCTTTACAGACTAGGCAGTGTTGACACCTACTTTTATTCCCAGTAACTACAGTCTTTTGCTATCAAAACTGGGTGGTAGTCATACACACCTTTAATTCCAGAATTAGAGAGGAATGCGAGATGGAAGGGGGGATAGATCTCACAGACAGTCTTATTCTGAGATTCCTGGAGGCAGGGTCATTATTTCTGACTGAGGTAGAGGTAAGAGCTAGTGGCTGGCTGTTTTGCTTTTCTTCAGGTTGAACACCAATACCCATATATAGATTTTTTTATTAATTGTGCAAAAAAAAGTCAAAGAATGGTTGGCAACTACATCCACATAAAACTCTAAAGAGCTTGGGAAGGGATTCTAGACACAAAAGAACAAAGCTAAGAACAGCTTCTTGGTACAGGACTGTCTCAGGTAGGCTCTGTTTGCCAGAGGCAAGCAGATGTATGGCACCTTTAAGAGAGGTCTGCTGACTCAGCATTAGTGGCAAAAATCCCTGCAGCTCTTTTAAGAGGCTCTGGATGTCCTAGAATTTGCTCTGCACACCAGGCTGGCCTTGAACTCACAGAAATATACCTACTTCTGCCTCCCACATGCTGGGATTAAAGGCATACACCATCACAGCCCAGCCTGTAAAAAGAGTTTAATGATACATATGAAGTTCCCTTGCTATTTAAAGCTATTCTTCTCACCTGAACACAAACAAATAGAAGATTAATCAACAGATGATAGGTTAATGTATGGAATATCCCTATAATGAACTGCTACCAACTCATTAAAGGAAGAATACTGTGGTTGTGCCTATCTGTAATAACAGCATTAAGGAAGCTGATTCAGGAGATATAAAGGGTGGAGGGAGATCAGCTTGTGCTATTGAGTGAGGCATAACATCTATAGTTACTGGTAAGCAAAGAGATCCTTATTGAGCAATGCATACTTAAAGGGAGCACAGCTGGTGTTCCATACGTGTGTGTGTGTGTGTGTGTGTGTGTGTGTGTGTGTGTGTGTGTAAAGGAAGCATCTGGAAGAATGCTCACAGCATACTAATGGTTGGCTCCTCTTGGCATGTTAGCCATGGGAATGTAGGCAAAGTATGTCAGTAGCCAAGTGAAAAAAATGTTAAAACCCTTCTGGAATTTTTTATCCCAATTACACATAATTTAAACATGTATTGAAAGGAAATATATAAACACTAATAGTAAGCAAAAAAGGCTCTTTTACCAAATATTTAAGTGGTGTTTATGATCAATCAGCATCTTGCTTCTTTGTGGTGACATGGACCTAGAAGCTCTAGAGTTGTGCCAATAAATTTGCTCCTGCTAATACCTCAACCATGAAGCTAGATTGACTCTCAGAAAGCAAAGGAATGGGGAGCCAGCCACCAAAGTCGTAGATTTAATTCTAACCATATTATTTAGCAAATTAAAGATTTGTGGTCAGAAAAAGATAGAGATATACAGTATATACAAACTCAGACAATAAAACACTTCTAAACATTTTTACTGAATGTTAAAAAATATGCATAGGCTTGGGAGAGAAAAGGAAAAGGATAGAGAATGTCCTAAAAAAATTTTTTGGGGTAGTTGGGCATGGTGGCATGTGCCTTTAATCCCTGCACTTGGGAGACGGAAGCAGGTGGATCTCTGTGAGTTTGAGGCCAGTTTGGTCTACTGAGGGTTCTGGGACAGCCAAAGATACACAGACAAATCCTGTCTCAAAAGTTAAAAATAGTAGAATTAGAATTTTAAAAAAACATATAAAGATAAAAATAAACAGAGAATATGGACACTGTATATTATTGTTTTCTTTGAATTGTTTAACTTCTGAGGAAGGATCAACAGCTGGTAAACACATTTGATTATTAATTCTGCTGGATTAATCCAAGCTATATATTTTGAAAATCCATTGACTTCCAAATTTAAGTCAAAGATATGTTACTTTGGAGAGGAGGTTTTACTTTTGTTTCCATAGGAAATGAGAGGCTATTGATTCATTCTGGGTTAAAAAAATAAGGTTTGATCAAGGAAGACCCCCCTGAAAAATCTCCAATGGAAATGGAGAGTTCAGATGGTCCAGGGTTTCAGAGCACCTCTGTTGCAGTTTCTTTTGAGTTCTGCATCCAGAACAGCTTCAAGGCTGCTGTCTGAAATGATAAAGCCTCAAAGTATACTCCAGTAAGGACTTGACCATAATCCATTTTTTTTACCTTAATCCCTGAAAATAACTTCAAATCTTCCGTCTAGTTTTATGTCTTCACTGTTTTAGATCAAAGGACACAGTTCCCTGAAAAAGAAAAGAAACTGATGGCATAAAGGTTGTACATTGTGGATACCCCTTCTAGAGCCCTCCTAAGGCTAAGCAAGGAGTCAGAGAACAGCACTCTAGTAAGTTTTTCTTCTGGAAAATGGAGTTCATGTGGCTTTCTTTCCATCTAGAGAGGTTCATTGAATACTCACATGGACTAAGGTTCTTGGTCTAGAATTTATAGTCTCACTTCAAAGTATCCTTCCAATTACAAAGTATCCTTCCAAATAAGTGACATGAAATTGTTGCCCTAGTTTGCCTCTCTGGGTGTTTTGATAAAATACTTACCAAAACCAACTTAGGAGAAAGCAGTTTATTTCACCGTGCAGGTTATAGCCTATCACTGAAGGAAGTCGGAGCAAGAACACAAGGCAAGAATCTGGAGGCTGGACCTGAAGCACATTCCATGGAAGAATGCTGCATACTGGCTTTCTTTCCCTGTCCTTTGGGAGGTATGAGTGAGACTGTCCCCTTAGACTAATATATTTCATTGTTTAGTCACCAGAGAGTGACATTATTTGAAAGGATTATAAAGGTTAGGAGGTGTGGCCTTGTTGGAGAAAATGTGTCTCTGGGGTTGGCTTTGAGACTTCAAAAGATCATTCCAAGCTTATAGTCTATCTCTGCCTATGAATGAGGAGGCAGCTCTCAGCTACTCCAATACCTGCCTGAATGCTTCCATTCTTTCCACCATGATGATAATGGATTAACCTTTGAAACTATAAGCAAGCCCCAATTTAAACACTTTCTCTTATATGAACACCTCGTCACGGTGTCTCTTCACATTAATACAACAGTGACTAAGAAGCTGGTACCTGGGGATAGAGTATTATGACAGGCATGGCCATGATACTTGTTGGCAGAATGAGGACTTTGAGATGTTGGATAAGGAGAGCAACTGAATACTTTAAAGGAGGCTTAATAGACCATAGTAGTAGATGCATGGGAAACAGAGGTGCTTAGAGCAATGCAAATGGCCTTGTTGAAGAGATTTCAGAGAGGAAGAATACTAGTAAGTTCCTTGAAACTACTCTTGAGATATTTTGACAAAGAATGTGGTCAGGTGTCACAATAGTTCTAAAAATCTGCCTGCGGCTAAATGGAAGAATTTTTGATTAATGGCTCAGGCAAAAACGATTTTAAGACAGTCTACTATTGACTTAATCACATGGGTATTATTGATTACTCTTACGTAGATATAGAATTGAAAGGAGTGAGCTGGACAAAGAGAAATACAAAATGCATACATTGAGGAAAAAAGGACTACCAGGAAGCATAATGGAACCAAGCTGGCATCAAGGAAACAAAAAATTGAAAGAAAAGCCTCATGCTAAATGAAATAAATTAAATCATTCTCTCAGGACAAGATTCCAATCAGCTAAGCTTCCAGCTTGTGAAAAGAATTTAAAGAAAAGCCTCTATATTGAATGAAGGAAACCATCAACAATGCAAATGTGATCCAAATGTAACTGAAGGCAGCCAAGATCCAATCCCAGTTAGTAGCAGAATGTGGCCTCTTTAGTCACATGGTTCTAGTTTTAGAGTAAAGAACAGAAGAAAAGGGTGGTGGAAAATTCCTCCTCAGCTAAAGAAAGCAACTGAAACAAGCCATGTCTCAGAGGTATCCTTGCATTGAGGCCCTGAGAGGCCATTAAGTGAAGCTGTAACGTCAAAGGCTTGATTGTATTGGAGACTCCAAGATGCTGGAAATGCTAAAGTCATGGGATACCTGACAAAAAAAGTTTCAGACTGAGAATGGAACCACCCCAAGAGAGAGAGAGAGAGCAGTATGTTGAAATCAACAAAACTGAAATGAGCTGGAGACCTGGAGCGTGCTGACATCAGACACAGATACCCAGAATTTGAGTTTCGTCTTGCTTTGTTTTAGTATTTCCTCACTGTACTGTCTGGCTTTGTGTGTCAACGTGACATGAGCTAAAGTCATCAGAGGAAGAACATGAGCTGAGGAAATGCTTCCTTGACATCCAGGTTTAAGGTATTTCCTCATTTAGTGATCAGTGGGGGAGGGGAAAGCCTATAATAGGTAGTGCCATCCCTGGGCTGCTGATCCTGGGTTCTATTAGAAGGCAGGCTGAGCAAGCGTGCTTCCCTCCATGGCTTCTGCATCAGCTCCTGTTTCTGGGATCCAGTCCTGTTTTGAGTTCCTGTACTGATTTCCTCCAGTGATGAACAGTAATGCTGAAGTATAAGCCTAATAAACCGTTTCTTCCCCAACTTGCTTTTTGGTCTTGGTGTTTTGTCACAACAAAAGAAACCCTAAATAAGACACTCAATGTGCTCCTTTTAGAAAGGCAATGTATTGCTTTCTCCCTTGGTATCCCTACCAGTACCGCTTTCCTAAAACACTATAATTCTCAACTAAATTCTATCAGTCCTTATCAACATAGACTGCCTCTCAGCCCTTGTATAAGTAGCTTTTTGAGAGCAGAGACCATCCCAGAAATCCAAAACTTGAGAACACAACAGGAACTCAAAACAGGGCCAAAATACACAAAAAAGCTCATAGTGGGGTATCCAGCCCCATCTGGTACATCTGTAATATAGCCACTACAACTAAGCCTCACGGTACTTTGAAGAAGAGGAACAGAACAGTTGTAATAGGCAGAAGCAGGAGAACTGTCAAAATTGGCCTGATCTATAGATCTAGATCCAGGCAATCCTAAACTACACGGTGGGATCCTATCCCAAACAAACAAATAAAAAAGACTTATGCCTATCTGAAGAGTTATTAGTAAGAAATGCCAACTGGAAATAGGAGAATCAGTTTTCTTCAGGGATGCAGGCCCCAAGAAAGTCCAAGAGACGGTCACATACTCATGCACAAATGGGTAGCATGAAATAGACTGGCTATTAAAGAGATGAAGAGATGCTATGGAACAAGAAGCTGGGAGGACAGAGTTAGAAGGATAGTCTCTAGTGTATACTCATGCACTTCACAAATAGGAGCCAGAGATCTCTAAGCTGGAACTAATCTGAATGTTTCCTCCCTGAGTGCTGTGAAACAATGGTCTGTACCCTGTCACTTGCATTTTAATAAAATGCTGACTGGCCAGTAGCCAGACAGGAGGTAAAGGTGGGGTGACGAGAACAGGTGAATTCTGGAAAAAGAAAAGCTCGGGCTTCAGTTGTCACACAGAGGGCAAGCAAGACGAGAATGCCTTGCTGATGAAAGGTACCACGCCATGTGCCTAACACAGACAAGAATAATGGGTTTATCTAAGATGTAAGAAAGAGTTAATAAGAAGCTTGAGCTAATAGGCCAACCAGTTTATGATTAATGTAGAATTCTTTGTGTGTTTTTTGGGACTGAAAGACTGTGGGACCCGTTGGGACAGAAACATCTGTCAAAACCTGAGGATTAGCTTTCATATTACCAGAAGGTACCATGTAATCTTCCAAAGGGGAGAGGCAAACAACAATCCTACCCAGCTATGATGTCAATGGAAAACAACCAGAAAGGCTGGATAACCCTAAGGGTGCAGTAGCAGCACACATACCTTGGCAGTCACATACAGGTTTTCTAAATGTACTTAAGACCCACCCAATAAGAGGGAAGCCATGCCTGGTACTGGAAACGGAGCTAACTCCCCAGTGACAGTGAAGTCACCAATATTGGAGGAGAACATAAATCACTAGTTTACTAAACTAGCATAATCCCCAACAACAATCTAAACATTTTTTCCTTACATCCACCAATATGGTGTGCTTTACTCTTTAACATGGAAACTTCTATTTATAATAGATGAAAAATACCATAGAAAATTCCACTGAATGAAAATGGAGTTATGGAGCCCAGTTCCAATGAATACAACTACAAAATACTCCCGTACATTTTAAGTAATGTAACTCTAATTCTTGCTTGATACCCTTTTTATATGTAATTGTAATAGTTAAATCGTTCTTTTTTATTTAAACAGAAAATATGAGTTGATGTGGGATTCCCCTCTGTGTGCTGTGAATACCAATGGTTAATAAAGAAACTGTCTTAGGTCTGTGTTGGGCAGAATAGAGGTAGGTGGGAAAAACAAACCTGAATACTTGGAGAAAGAAGACAGAGTCAGAGAGAAGCCATTTAGACAAAGACAGATGCTGGAACTTTACCCTGGTAAGCCACAGCCTTGTGGTGATACACACATTAATGGAGATGGGTTAATTTAAGATATGAGTTAGCCAGAAATACGCTTAAGCTATTGACCAAACACTATTGCAAATACTATAGTTTCTGAGTGATTATTTATGGTCTGAGCAGCTGGGAACAAATAAGCAGCCTTCCTATAACAGGAAGCAAATAGGGTAGAAGTGCTAGAAGTTCAGGGCATTTTCTGTGAGATTATATCTCCCAATAATGTCAGATAAACATAACTGGTCACTGATATTTCACTTGTATTTTAATAAATAAAGCTCGCTTGAAGTTCAGGGATTAAAACAGCCACACTGATCAGCCTTACAGACTAGACCGTTTTGATACCCACTTTTAATCCCAGTAACTATACTAGATTGCTATAGAAAGTAGGTGGTAGTCAAACACACCTTTAATTCCAGCACTAGAGAGGTATGTGTGATTGGACGGAGGATAGCTCTCACTGACAGTCTCATTCTGAGATTCCTGGAGGCAGGGTCATTATTTCTGACTGAGGTAGAAGTTAGAGCTAAGAGCTCACGGCTGGCTGTTTTGCTTTTCTTCAGGCTGAACACCAATACCCATCTCTGGCTTTATTTTTATTAATTGTGCAACAAATCAACAATGTTTGGCAACTACATTTATATAAAACCTGAGAGAGCTTGGGAAGGGTTTCTAGACACAAAAGAACAAAGTTAAGAAAGGCTTCTTGGTACAGGATTGTCTCAGGTAGGCTCTGTTTGCAAGAGGCACGCAGAGGTAAGGCTCCTTTAAGAGAGGTCTCCTGACTCAGCATTAGTGGCAGGAAATCCTTGCAGCTCTTTTAAGAGGCTCTGGCTGTCCTGGAATGTGCTCTGTATACTAGGTGGCAGTGAACTTATAGAAATCTGTCTGCCTCAGCCTCTCATGTGCTGGGATTAAAGGCATACACAATAATCCCCAGCTCATAAAAACAGTTTCATGATACATATGAAGTTCCCATGCTATTTAAAGCTACTCTTCTCACCTGCTCACAAACAAATTGAAGAATTATTAACACACGATAGGTTAATGTATGGAATATCCCTACAATGAACTTCTACAAACTCATTAAACAAAGAATACTCTGGTGGTGCGTATCTATCCACAGCATTCAGTAAGCTGGTGCAGGAGGTATAAAGGCTGGAGGGAGACTAGCTTGTGCTATACAGTGAGCCATAACATCTATAGTTAATGTTAAGCGATGAGATCCGTAATGCTTGTGTATACTTAAAAGGAGCACAGCTGTGTGTTCCATATAAGTGTGTGTGTGTGTGTGTGTGTGTGTAAAGGAAGCAAGCATCTGGAAGAATGCTCACAACATGCTCATGGTTGGCTCCTCGTGGCATGTTAGCCATGGGAAGGTAGGCAAAGTATTTCAGTAGCCAAGTGAAAAAAGGTTAAAACCCTTCTGGAATTTATGATCCCAATTACATAAAAAATAAATACATATTGAAAGGAATTGTGTGTATATATATATATATATATATATATATATATATATATATATATATATTAGGCAAAAGAGGCTCTGTTACCAAATATTAAAGTGGTATTCATGAGTTCTTTTTGTAGTGTGCTGGTTACACATTTTTACGGGTAATGGTCAGGAAAGAAGCTAAACAAAGAAATTAGATTCAGGGTCATGTTCTGAAAAGAAAAAAAAAGGGATATAGATATGATAGTATAAATGGGTATATTATTGATTCTACTCTGAAAAAAGGGAGGATATAGATATGATAAAAGTGTAGATAATTGAATCTAATTTTAAAAGCAACTATTAATTTTAATGTTTTACATTGGATTGGACTTTTATATATTGCATACAAATTTTGTATATTGATACAAATTTGAGATTGATTTTTTTTTAGAATATTCTGTACATACATTTCTACTCCTGTTCAAAGTATTGTATCTATTCAGCTCATTTAACAGTGGGTTGCAAATTTCTAGTCCTTCAAAATTATTATTTACAACTGGTTAGGGTAATAATGAAATACAGGTTTAGTAATTAGTCTTTATTTATTTTTATTGATTGATTGATTGATTGATTGATTTTCGAGACAGGGTTCCTCTGTAGCTTTTTGGTTCCTGTCCTGGAACTAGCTCTTCTAGACCAGGCTGGCCTCGAACTCACAGAGATCTGCCTGCCTCTGCCTCCTGAGTGCTGGTATTAAAGGCATGTGCCACCACCGCCTGGCCCTAGTCTTTTATTATAATCACGTTTGTAGTCCCATTAGGTATTTTTCAAGGTCAAACAAAGATATATATTAGATCATCTTCAAACACTTCATAGATCTACAGAATATAGCATTTAAGATGTTTTAATAACATAGGTTCCTTTTATGACAATGAGACATGTCTGCTCCTGGCACCACTAATCTAAATCAGAGAAGATAACAGGCATCAAAGAAACTCCACATGGAGTTTACTTTCTTTGTGGCAAAAGTAAGCTGCTGGGCAAGAAAATTCCCTTGCTTCAGCTGCTGACAGTATGCTGTCCTAACTGGATAAGCAGGGCACAAAAGAAAGTGATGGTGAAACATTTTCAAGGAGGGACCACCCTTCAGAATATCCTGCTTCACAGAAAAGTCTATTGGATATGCTAGGCCTATAGGCCAAAGACAGATACCCCAATGTTATAGAGGAACTTTAGGTGACTGTCCAGGAGGCCTGCTGTTTCTGTCATTTCTCACATTTTTGGAAGTTCATTGCTCATACTTCCTGATTACTTGGTTGATATTATTTCCTTCTTGTGTCTCTGAGGGATTTGAAGAGTACATATTTAGAGTTAAAGTTTACTAAATGCAGAAGGCAAGTTATGATAGAAAATAAATTAGGTACAAGACTTTGGACTCACAAGATAAGGAGTAGTTCCTCTACATTTGTGAAATGCAAATGGATGAGACATTGTTGATGTATTTATTGCCTATATATATTGTATATAGTCATTGTACTTACTGTACACAGTTTTTCTTATATTAGTTATAGCCTTTGTCTTTTTTTATTTTAGACAAAAAGGGGAAATGTATTTAAATAAATAAAGTGTGCCTGAAGTTCAGAGATTAAAACAGCCACACTGATCGGTCTTACAGACCAGGCAGTGCTGACACACCTGACACACACTTTTAATCCTAGTGGCCATGCTAGTTTGTCATAAAAACCTAAAAATCAGGTGGTAGTGGTGCATGCATTTAATCCCAGCACTAGAGAGGAATATAAGATGGGAGGAGACAGCTCACAGTCTCAAGTCTCATTCTGAGATTCCTAGAGGCAGGATTGTCATTTTGAACTAAGGTAGAGATAAGAGCCAGTGGCTGGCTGTTTTGTTTTGCTGACCTTCAGGTTGAACCCCATACCTGTCACTGGATTTTTAATAATCATGCAACAAACATGACTGTTCAAACATCAGCTAAATACAGTTGACACCAATAGTCAAGCCAAAGTGGATTGGAAAAAGTCCAAGAGGCCCTAAAATTACACAAAGAACTATAAGAAATGAAGAAATGTTGAGAGCAAGAGAAATCTTCTTCACCAGGGAACAGTATACCAATTAGTTATCCAATAGCATCCTTGAAAACATATAAGAGTAACAATGAGTACATTATAAAGACTGAGTAGGTTATATTTTATAATGGATATGTATATATAAATATATACATGCAATAATAATTAACAAAAAAGAGGCCATGAATTTGAAAGAGAACAAGATGGGAAAGAAAAAGTAGTGTTGGGATGTGGGATGAACTAAGGGGAGGTAGATTTGATCCAAACATCTCTTGTTCATCTATGCATGTTAGATAGATATTAAAAAAAACGACATTCAAAAATCCCCCTCCACTATCCTTGCTTCCTTCCCCCACAGTATATGGGTTGTGTGGAGGTCCTGCAGTCAATACTTCAATACCCGGACGCAGTTCACCAGAAAGTCCATCAATTTGGTGTGTGAAGCCATGCCTGGTGCCAGAGGAACAACAAGGAAGAGAAAGCCCTCTAGCCGCCCACTCAGCTCCATCCTAGGGAGGAGTAACCTGAAGTTTGCTAGAATGCCAGTCACCCTCACTGTGTCCACCAGCAGCCTTAACCTCATGGCAGCCGACTGCAAACAGATCATTGCCAAACATCATATGCAATCTATCTCATTGGCGTCTGGTGGGGATCCGGACACAGCAGAGTATGTTGCCTACGTTGCCAAAGACACTATAAATCAGAGAACCTGCCATATCCTGGAGTGCTCTGAAGGGCTCGCTCAGGATGTCATCAGCACCATTGGTCAGGCCTTTGAGTTGCGCTTCAAACAGTATCTCAGGAATCCACCCATACTGGTCACCTCCCATGACAGGATGGCTGGCTTTGATGGCTCGGCTTGGGATGAGGAGGAAGAAGAGCCACCTGACCATCAGTACTAAAATGACTTCCCAGGGAATGAACCCACTCTCGGCGGGGTGGTAGACATGAGGCTTCAAGAAGGGGCTGCTTGACCCACTCTGCCCAATGCCCAGATGCCCAGCCACTTGGGAGCTACACTGCCTGTAGGGCAGCATGCTGCAGGAGACGCAATGTCCATAAGCAGATGCTGCCTCCACCACCTTGCCCAGGCAGAGAGCTCTTCGATGACCCTTCCTATGTCAACATCCAGAATCTAGACAAGGCCCACCAAGCTGGGGGTGGGTCTGGGCCTCCCAATCCTTCTGTTAATGGCAGTGCACCTCGAGACCTCTTTGACATGAAGCCCTTTGAAGATGCCCTCCGGGTGCCTCCACCTCCCCAGTCCATGTCCATGGCTGAGCAGCTCCAAGGGGAGTCCTGGTTCCATGGGAAGCTGAGCCAGCGTGAGGCTGAAGCCCTGCTCCATCTCAATGGTGACTTCTTGGTGCGAGAGAGCACAACCACACCTGGCCAGTACGTGCTCACTGGCCTGCAGAGTGGGCAGCCCAAGCACCTCCTTCTGGTGGACCCTGAAGGTGTGGTTCGGACAAAAGATCACCGCTTTGAGAGCGTCAGTCACCTCATCAGCTACCACATGGACAATCACTTGCCCATCATCTCCACGGGCAGCGAACTGTGCCTACAGCAACCCGTGGACCGGAAAGTGTGATCTTCGGTCTGTCCTGGAAGCCCTCCACCCCATACCACTGTGTCCTCTAACTCCTGGGACCTCTGTTTGTGCTTCACCTGAGACAAGGAATTTTAGTTAGGAACCTGGGGTAGCATCCTGCTTCTGCCCAAACCTCACCAAAGTATTAATGTACAGAGTGGTCCCTTGCCTGGGCCTTGTCTGTGCCAAACTGATGCCCTTTCCCCCAAAGGGTAGGTTCTTAAAATAGAAAAAGACCCAGTGGAGCAATTGCCCTTTGGGGGAAGGGAAGTAATCATACCTCTGGTTTACCCCTGGTCTTCAGGATACCCCAGATCCCTCTTAACATATCCTATTCCCTATGCATCCCTTACAACTTTGTGCCTTTGACTATCTTCTAAGTCTGCAGATACTTTATGCAAAGAGTTCTCAGGCCCTTCGTGTGGATAAGGGTTGCTGACGCCTTGGCTCTGGAACCCTGTTGTGCTCAGCACCCCTTTCTGTGTTTGGGAAGAATAGGGGCAGGAGTGGCAACTATCTCCTCTGCCTTTTGGTTGTGCAGCCCTTAAGAGATTGCCCCAAGCTGGGCTTGGTGGCACATGCCTTTAATCCGCACTCAGGAGGCAGAGACAAGAAGATTTGTGAGGCCAGCCTGGTCTGCAACAGAGTTAGTTCCAGAACAGTCAGGGCCATGTAAAGAGACCCTGACTCCAAAAACCAAAAAGAAAGAGACAGAGAGATTGCCTCAGAGCCCCCTCCTGGTGGTGGAGGGGTGGGGGGCAGGTTTGGACCCCTCCCTTGATCAGTGCCTCCTGGCCTTGATCCCTTTCTCCAAGGGGTCTATACATTTTTTAAGCCTGCCCCTCCCCTGTTTGCATGTGTGTTGAAATCTCCAGCCAAAGTGTAGCCCTTCTTCCGGCAGCCCCATCCACTCTTTAGGGATGGGGGTGTGTGACTGACATGGGCCTCCAGGATGTGTACTGTTAGCCTCCAGGTGGGTTCTATGGAGGCTTTGAGACCAAAGCAGTAGACAATCCCCAGTACTATTGGTAGGTCTGGAACTGCACTTTTTTTTCCCCCGCATACATTTTAGGGTTGTAGATTTATTTTCCTGGTTTTGTTTCTGTTGCTTACTTTTGGGCACAAATTATGATAGTCGATTTCATTTATATATCACCTCGTTGACTTTTCCAAGCTTTTTTTTTTAACAACTGTTGATATTTTACTCGATCTGGCCTAAAAGTACGTAAGACAGGATTTATTTTTCTTATTCCTCAAGAGAACTGTTTGGTTAAACAGTGTTGTGGGGTCATGATGTAAAATCTTACTTAAGATCCTACCTTCCGCTTGCAGGCCAATGCAGCCAGGACAGAAATCTTGCGAGCTCACTCTATAGGCCTTGTGAACAAGGGGGGTCGACGGGTTTTTGGTTTTTAGTCTTGGCCATCGCCTATTTTTGGTTTGGATGTCTTATACCAAAGGGAAATAGTCTTCATTAAAGTCCTTATTTCTTCTAAAAAAAAATCCCCCTCCATACTTTTCTCTAAGAAAGCCTGGAAATCCATGCTGGAGTGACAAGTTAGTGGTTAATTAGAGTAATTTGTTCCAATATCAATAACAAGTGTTTCACAAACTTCCTGCAACTCTAGCTCCAGGAGATCTGACACCCCTCTTCTGTATTTTGTTGGTAATTGCACTTACATATCCAAAAACATGTATGTAAATACATATGTAAATATTTGTATATAAAGGTACACATAGTTAAAAATCAAATAAGTTCTGTTTTAATTAGAAATAAAAAAGGACTAGAGGAGATGGCTCAGTGGTTAAGAGCACTGGCTATTCTTCCAGAAGATCCATATGGCAGCTCCCAACTCTCTATAACTTTAGTTCTAGGTGATCTAACACCCTGACACAGATATATCAGGCAAAATACCAATGCACATTTAAATCAATTAATCAATCAATGAATAAATATTTTCTTTTTAGAATAAAAAATCATAGGATGACATTTACAGACATTATGTTCACTGAATATCCCAAGCCAGAACATATTGTGGCACCTTCCAGCAAGCAGAACATAAAGTATCGCCTTGGGACTTATAGCTTGACTACTAAACTCTAAACCTCATATTCTCCTTTGTTTGCACACATTACTGACTCTATCCTCCATTTTCCCACAGTGCATCCTGTTCCCATATCAGCCTCACCATTACTGTACAGAAGCAGATTCCTTAATACTTTCTGAGATTCCACCCCTTCCACATTTTTTTGTTTTTTGAGACAGGGTTTCTCTGTGAAACAATCCTGTCCTGACTGTCCTGGCACTCACTTTGTAGACCAGACTGGTCTCAAACTCAAAGAGTGCCTGAGTGCCATGAGTCAGCCTGGTCTACAAAGCAAGTTCCAGGATAGTCAGGACTGTTTCATAGAGAAACTGTCATGAACTCAGAGAGATCTGCCTGCCTAAGCCTTCCAAGTGCCGGTGCTGGGAATAAGGCACCCCCAACTGTAATGCTGTCTCTTTAAGAGACAAGCTATGCACACTCCCTGCAGCCTCTATCCCTCCCTGGCCATCTTGGCTCTATCTCTGTCCCTTCTCTTCCCTCCTAACCTCCCTTATCTACTTTTTAATTCCCCTTCATAACCCAAATAACAAATATCCAATTCTATTCTATATGATATGCCTGTCTATGTGCCTCCCATCCACCACTGCCTGCTCACACAGCTTGCCGGGCTTGCCAGGGACCAGCCCGCCCACACATGGCTGGGGATTAGCCACTTTGGTTTGTGGACCAGCCGCCACCAGGTCCCCACAACAAATTGCTGGGGACTGGCTGCAAATCCATAACATTGGTGCCTTGTGACTCTGTTAGGCCCTACTGCTCCTCTCCAGAGAGTAGGATCCTGAACCAGGGCTTTTTTCCTACTCCCACCACTGGCTTCCAGGCTTTGAATGGTGAGTCTCCAGCCATTCTGCTATGCTTGCTTTCCATAACTAAAATTGTGTTTGGACTAACCTGGGGTTAGTCAGCCCGCTCTAGCACCAGAAACTGTGCGGTGCGTTCAACTGATGGGGGGATCCAGGGTCCCCCAGATTCTTTATCTTTTTTTTCATTTCTTCTCTTTTGTTTTTTTCATTGCCGTAAAAGGCCACTCAGAGCGGCCTCTTGTTTCTCTGGACCCTGACTGGATACAGCCAGGCCATAGCATCCCACCCGTATTCAGGGGACACACCACTCATGGGTCCTGGGTGTTTGCGCTGATTTGCACCCTGCCTATATGGGGAGACATCCCTGTTATAGGCCTTGTGGTGTTGCTGTTTTGTGGGTTTTCACAATTTTAGCTTTAGATAGCAACCATCCATATCCGTCCCCCTGATGTGGAAGTGTCTTCTGTCTATCTGTTGCTTTCATTGGTTAATTAATAAAGAAACTGCTTGGCCTGATAGGACAGCAGCTTAGATAGGCGGAGTAGACCAAACAGAATGCTGGGAGGAAGAAGGCAATAAGGCAGTCGCCATAGCTCTCCTCTCCGAGATGGACGCAGGTTAACAATATTCCTGGTAAGACACCACCTCGTGGTGCTACACTCATTAGAAATGGGCTAATCAAGATGTGAGAGTTAGCCAGTAAGAGGCTAGAGCTAATGGGCCAAGCCATGTTTAAAAGAATAAAATTTATGTGCTGTTATTTCAGGTAAAAAGCTAGCAGTGACTATAATTAGTGATCCTAGAGAAGCTAAATAAGGAGAACCCAAAGAAAAACATATAGGCATCCTCCTGAATATTAAACTTCATCAGGCGATGAAAGGAGACAGAGATAGAGACCCACATTGGAGCACTGGACAGAAATCTCAAGGTCCAAATCAGGAGCAGAAGGAGACGGAGCACGAGCAAGGAACTCAGGACCTCGAGGGGTGCACCCACACACTGAGACAATGGGGATGTTCTATTGGGAACTCACCAAGGCCAGCTGGCCTGGGTCTGAAAAAGCCTGGGATAAAACCTGACTCTCTGAACATAGCGGACAATGAGGACTACTGAGAACTCAAGAACAATGGCAATGGGTTTTTGATCCTACTGCACGTACTGGCTTTGTGGGAGCCTAGGTAGTTTGGATGCTCACCTTACAAGACCTGGATGGAGGTGGGTGGTCCTTGGACTTCTCACAGAGCAGGGAACCCTGATTGCTCTTTGGGCTGAGGAGGCCGGGGGGGGGGGGCTTAATTGGGGGAGGGGGAGGGAAATGGGAGGCGGTGGCGGGGAAGAGACAGAAATCTTTAATAAAAAAATAAACACACACACACACACAAAAGCTAGCAGTGTGGGGCCAGACGGGAACGCAGCCTACTGCTCCCACTACTACAGTCCCCTGGCTTTTTCAATTCCAGCCATGGCATGCTGCAGCTTTTTCAGTTCCAGCCTTTTGCTCCCCTCTGTGGGTTGTGCTATGGCATGGCAGCTCAGCAACTGGGCAGATCACAACTTTAGGTCTCTCTTATTAAGCTTAAAATCCTTAAAGCTCAAAATTGTGGCTTTTTCATACAACATGTGGCTGCTGCCATTTTGACTGTGGTCAGGGGACTTCACCACCATCTTCATAGCTGAGAGGTGTTGTCAGTTTAAAAATCAACTCATGAAAATATTTCAGATCAAATTTCTCTCTCATAATGCTTTTCATAATCTTAAAAATACTTTTCATTGTATAAAAATATATCACAGTCATTATACAATGTCTCTAAAACTTCCTTTTTCACAAACCCTAAAAATTCTTGTGAGTTCCAGAGAGTCGAATTAAAGGATCTACTTCACACAGGTCAGATACATCCCCCTCAATTCCCTAGTCCTAATATTTTCCCCGTAATTTAAGGTTGTCCTCTATTCTGCCTATACCTTAACCAGGTGCAAGAGACACCAGCCATTTCCATGCCACAATCACTGGACAGGAGCAAAATGACAAACTGTGCCATGATGTGGCTAGCAACCAGCCTTCTCAGTGCCCCTCCCCAAAGATGACGCCCACAAATAACCAGGAAGAAGTCTTAAAATTCTGCTTCCCCAATTCCTTCCATCTATGGTCTCTAATCTCCCACTTTTTGTTATAAAAAAGAGGTGGGAATGTAATACTGTCTCTTTAAGAGACAAGCCGTGCCCACTCCCTGCAGCCTCTCTCCCTCCCTCGCCAATTTTGAGCTCTCTCTGTCCCCTTCTCTACCCCCTCACCTCCCTTCTCTTCTTTTTCTTTGTCTTCCATAACCCAATTAATAAATATCCAAGTTTATTCTGTAGGATGTGCTTATCTAAGTGCTTCCCCCCTTACCCCCCCACTCCCCCTGCCTGCTAACACTGATCTCAGGATTCACCAGCGACCAGCCCTCTGCCACATAGCTGGGGACCAGCCACCTTGGTGTGTGGACCTGCCACCAATGGGACCCTGAAGCAAGCTGCTGGGGACTCATTGCAAATCCATAACTCCAATCACCCCCAGACCTACTTCCCCACTCCAACCCCACCCCCATCCCATTGCAACATCCCCCCACGAGATGCTTTTTTGTTTTATTTTGTTTTGTTTTGTTTTGAGACAAGGTTTCTCTGTAGTTTTACAGCCTGTCCTAGAACTAGCTCTTGTAGACCAGGCTAGCCTCGAACTCACTGAGATCCCCTGCCTCTGCCTCCCGAGTGCTGGGATTAAAGGTATGCGCCACCACTGCACGGCTCAAACGATTTTTTTCTTCTGAGTCAAATCACACCTCTAATCTCCTACAAAATTTATCACAGCCCAGAGCAGGCCCCAAGATGACGAACGGCAAAAGTGAGGTCCTGATCTCTGCAGTGTGGTACACTGTTCAGTGTTGTATAAAGGCCTAAATCCTTATTTAGAATCATATTTTCTAACAATCATCTGTACCTGGGAAGCTCCGTCTTCTCTCTTTCAGCTATCATGTACACCAGCTTCGGCCATCTGGACAAAGCCTTCCCGTACAGCTTTCCCACTTCCTTACGTCACTTCCAGTCCTTTAGGTCACTTCCAGTCCGTGGACTTGGCGGGCTTGCTGCACTGTGACACTGCGCATGCTCCTGGGTTTCTTAACAGCCATTCCTTTTCTTTCTTCACCTTATCACTTGGGCTTCTGAAAAGCCTTAGGATTTTTACTTCTGTTTACCTGGAATCTGGCCCCTTGTGTCAGTATACCTGAAAGGTTTTTAGGGCTCTAGGGCTCGAGAGTCATTCATAGTAATTTAAAAAGGAGACACAGCTTTGGTAAGCCTCTGCCTCGAGAGTGCGTGGATCAAAGGGGTGCGCACCACCACCTTCTGGTACCCAGCTCAATGATGGTGATCTCTTCAGTTCTCATTCTTGGGAATTCTTCGTTGTGGCTCTTTTAAATTCCATGTAGGGATTCCTGGGAAATGCAATCTATCCCTTCTAGCAAATGTTTACTAATTTACTTACTGCATCCTTTCAAAAATTGTATTAAGTGTCTTTCTTCTTCAGTCCTGATTTGAGACGGGGTAGAAAAGAATAGGTAGGCAGGTGCTATGATACTGGTAGAATAACACCGACAAAACATCCTGATATAGTTATTTATTCTCTTAATTGTCTGGATTCACCCTTTTGTACAAACATTTTATTATAAAAACACTTTCTATAGGTTAAGGACGAATATGATTTTAAGAGTGATGGACGTTTTGCTTAAATGACTTCCTGTGCATAGATGATCTTGTTCTTATTCATTCCACCTACATATTTTGTTGTTCCTAGCACTCTGGCTGTTTCCAATTTCAGTTTGGAACAATATAATTAGTAATAGGCAACATGTTCTTGTCCCTAACTTCAGTGAAAATCATAACATTTCATGTTTTTATGTTTTAATTAGTTTGCTAATTAATTTTTTAAGTTGGCATATTAGAAAAAGTAAGTTTCAACTGTAAGTTAAAACAACTTATTACAATAGTTAACACAATTAACCCAGTGTATTAGACACTCTATATACGGTCATTAATTATGAGTATTATATCTAGTTCATTCTCCCTTTTGCAAATTCAAGTACCATGTAGATGTTGGAGAGCCTATAAATTGAGTATTAGATATTATCTAATAAAGGGCTGATCAGAATAAAAATAAAGAATAAATTTGAGAACACGAACAGATTAAATTGGAGAAATTCACAAATTAAGGAAAAAATAGTTAATAATTTATGGCAAAGATGTTTTCTTTAGGGACTGGAGAGATGCTTCAGTGGTTAAGAACACTTGTTTCTTTTTCAGAATACCTGAAATTTGTCGACCACACCCACATGGTGACCTACAACAATCTCTAAGTTTAGTTTTAGAAGGTTTCATTCCTCTTTGGTCTGGAGTCACTGAACTCATATTGTGCATAAGAATAACATACAGACAAAGCACTCATGCACATAAAATAAAAATCAATAAATCTAAAAAAAACAGATCAAGGAAATAGACAAGAAAACAAAATCCCCACAATGACAGTCACATAGTATATGGAATTCTTTAAAAATTTTACATTAAAATTTAATCGTAGGTAAGTATGTGTGCTGTCAATATTTAGATGGAATATTTTCTGATTATAGGGAATTAATAGAAAATAAAGGTAATCAAATGCAAGGATTAGAATTACAACACTATTATTAAACAGAAATAGACTTGATGTGAAGAAATTATAGTAAAATCCATTATGTAATGAAAGAATTTTAAAGGCTATTGTATATTAAATTTGTGCATAGAATGTACTGTTTGCTTTAGCAATAAACAGGATAAAATTGAATTTATAAATGTATAAAACTGAATACTACATAACAAGTGTAATAACTCTGGAAAAATTACTTGGCTACTGTTTAAATTACTCAAGACTTGATAAATTGGACAAATATTATAGAAAATTCAATAAACAAATTAAATTGCCCCACACTTAATCTAGTGATGACTATAAAATCTATACATATGTTATTTGTGAATACTTGTGGTTAGAAACAGAATATTATTGAAAACCTCCATTATTCACAACACATAATCTATTGTAGGTCAGTTCCAAATATAATTTTATGTTATTTCATCTGTAAATTTGTATATTAACAGAATAAAATGCTACATTAAGAGAAAACCTACTAACAAAATCCAATAACCAGAATTTATTCAGTTTTAAAATATATACAACTAAATTAGATAAGAATATCAATGAAAAATTATTTTAAATATAATACATAATATGGAAAGTTTGAGTCAATTATTATCCTTTCTTGTTAATAAATCCATGAAAGTACCACACAGGGAGTAGAGAAATAATGGGGAAAGGTGAAGTGAGTCATGTTTGGAAAATAACATTAACATAATTTCTAATTTACTTGTATGTATTTAAAAGAAGAAAATATATTCATGGTAACTATATGTATCCCCTAAAATATTGTTAAGCATAAGATTATTATGCAATCACATACTTTTGGGGGACAACAAATAATATAAAATTACAGTTAAATAAAACATGTACATTACTACTTAAAAATAAACATATACGAATATAACTTTAAAAGTATGTTAACATTATATAAATTTCCCTACAAATTGAGATATTGCTAAAATTCTAAACTAGAGCAATATTTTATGTATAGGTAGCCTATTCAATATTAATTGACCTCAAGTTTAATTGCAAAAATACTGGAAACATTTGATCACAAATACAGCTCTAAAGATTTTGTGTAAATGTTTTTACATGTGACATGAATGCATAAGTTTACATAAGCTGAGTTCAAAATTTAGTTGAATTTCAAATTCCTAATAATTGACTTAAATTCAGAATTATTAAAAATCTATAGTAGTTATGAGATTGTAAATGATAGAAATGAAGACATAGGCAAATTACCAGAACATATGAGAGAAACTTGCACTAGATTCTCTCAGAGCCTCCAGAAGAATCCAATTCTACCCACTTTTTTTTTGACTTCCACATTCCAGGGTTCTGAGGAAATAAATTCATGTAGTTTTAGTCATCTAATTATTATTTTGTTATTTTTATGCAGTTTGAGAAAACTAACTCATAGGAAGTAAGACATTGTGCACTTCAATCTGCAGATGGTCAAAACCGCCTGAGCCCTAATGTGATAACAGGTGTGTTGCTACACTCTTCTCTGTAGCCTTTAGTGGAATGGCTTGTGAGTTAGCATTTAAGATCACTATAACAACAGCTAGCTGTTTTCTGTACCTATGCCTGCCCATCTTGCTCTGAGGCTGAAACTTCTAATCAAAGTCTTTAACTTCTTGGACATACAAAGAGAAAATAAAGAGGGGTGTTTAGCACTATCCCTGTCTTATGGTATTTGGTGCCAACAAATTTGTGAGCGCCTTAAGAACAATCCGTGTTATATGGTACTTGATATCTCCAGCTCTGTTGGGACTTCTCTGTCTGGGCCTATGTGTATGCACTGCAAGTTTTCACCTTGGGCCCATATAACTCCCACTGCCTTGGTTGATCAGCAACTGTATCTTTGTTTGTCACGCTTTTATCCCATTATTGAAAATAGATTTTTTTCATAAAATATAACCTGATTGTATTTTTCTTTTCTTTTACTACTCTCAGTTCCTTTACTCCTCTCTGTCATATTCCATCCACTCCTTTCTGTCTCTCATTAGAGAAAATAGGCCTTTAAGAGATAAGAACCAAATATGACAAAATAAAATATAAGAAGATAAGCAAAAGCTGTCATATTGAAGTTGGACATAGCATCCCAACAGGAGAAAAGAGTCTCAAAAAAAAAGGCACCTAATTCAGGTACCCACTTGTTCTCACACTAAGATATCCCATTAAAAAAAACCAAGCTATAATAAATACACACAGGACCATATAGGCCCTGTGCTTGCTGTGTCAGTCTCTGTGAGTTCATATGTGCTTTGCTTAGTTATTTCAGAGGGCCTAAAGCTCTTGGAGTCCTCCATCTCTAGCTTTGATACTTTCTGCTTCCTTTTTATGGGATTGCCTGAGATTTGAGTGGAGGGATTTAATGAAGAACTCATATTTAGACTCTATCTGTATAACATAAGACTCAGTGAAAACTTTCTGAACCATAGATATTAAGACCAAGAATTCATGAACAAAACCTCATGAAAATGAGTAGCTTCTGTAAGGCAAAGAACACAATCATTCAGACAGAGCAGCAGCCTCCAGAATGGAATTTTTTAAACCAATTCTACATCTGTTAGAGGGTTAATATCCAAAATATATAAAGAATTCAGGAAATTAGATGTCAAAAAGTAAAATAATCCAATTTATAATGGAATATAGTTTTAAACAGAATTGTCAATAGAACAATGTCAAATGACTGAGAAACACTTAAAGAAATGTTCAGTTCCTTCATTCATCAGGGAAATGAAAACCAGAACTACTTTGAAATTTCATCTTACACCTGTCAGAATGGCTAAGATCAATGACACACATGACAGCTCATGCTGTTGAGGATTTAGGAAAAGGGGAACACCCTTCCACTGCTCATGTAAGTGCAAACTTGTACAGTCACTATGTAAATCAATATGGCAATTCCTTAGGAAATTGGGAAATGATCTACTTCACCATCCAGCTTTACCATTCTTGGACATATACCCAAAGAAAGCTCCATCTTACAAGGACACTTGATCAGCCATGTTCATTATGTGTTCATTCGTAATAGCCATAAATTGTAAAGAACCTAGATGTCACTTAACAGAAAAATAGATAAGGAAAAATTGGTAAATTTATATAATGAAGTAATACTCAGTGGTTAAAAAAAATGACATCATGAAATTTGGAAGCAAATGGATGGAACTAGAAAAAATAATTCTAAGTGAAGTAACCCAGACCCAGAAAGATATAAATATGGTATGTATCCATTTATAAGTGGATATTAGCTATTAAGCAAATGTGTCCCTAGACATAGAGAGGTTAGGTAAAGAGGAAAGGTCTAGGGGGAGACAAATAGATCTTCCTGGGAAGGAGAAATGTAATTAATTCATTTGCAGAGTAGGGACATATGTGGTTGGCAATGCGATGATCTGGTGGGGAAGGTGTGGGGTAGAGGGAAACATTGTAAGGAAATTGAAAAGCATTTGAGTGAGGGATAATATATAAGTCTAGTGCAATGGAAACTTTTTGAAATATATGAAGGCGATCCTAATGATGTCTCCTATTAATGGGGATGTAGATTGACAACTAGCCATCTCTTGTCACCAAATGAAGTTTCCAGTAGCATGATTGAGTTTCATTCAATTGAGTTGTTTTCTGAGAGTTCCCACTAAAATCCAAAAAAACAAAAAAACAAGCAAAAACCAAAAAACAAAACAGGCTTTGCAAAAATGGTTTGCTCTCTGCAACTGACAGTATGCTCCATTTTGGAAGACAACATTCACACATCTTGTTAAACATGGTGAAGTTTATCTGGTGCCTACATGGAGCCTGCAGGCAAACAAAACATAAACACCATCCCAACCATAAAACCTTTTGTCTACAATCTGTCCTGCCTGCAAAATATGCTAGGGTAGAACTTGTGGGAATAGCTAACCAATCTCTGATTTGAATTAATGTCTACTTCATGAGAAAAGAAGCAATACCAAATACTGCTTGGGTGACCAAAATCAGAGGGTAGATAGTCCAGAGAACTATGGTAAAATCAAATATTACTACTCTAAAAATTATCTATAAAATGACTCCTAATGATATTTTGCTACAGTCAGAGATCATTGTCTTATTCAGTCACCATCAGAGTGGCTTCTTCTGGCAGCAAATGGAGACAGATGCTAATCATCTGTTAACATATGATATAAAGAAACAAAATAGATTATCAGACACTATTTTTGCTTTGACTACTGGTCTTTCTCCATCGATTGACCAATGTCTTATCCCCTCATACTAAGTAAAGCCCACACATGTCTGATAAAGCCCTTTATCTTTTACGAAAATGTGATAGGTTTGTATTATTTAGTTCTATTTCTCCCTGCATTCTAGTACCCACAGGAGCAGTATATCTATCAAATTGCCATATGTTCTTTTCTTATGTTCTAAAACAGAAAAAGTAAAATTTTACTTGTTGTGATGAATGGAAAGGAAATTGGTTTCTTTCTCCCCCAATTGAGATCGGCTAATTAGCTAAAGAGACTAGAAGCAGATTCTTCATTATATGATTAACTGTGGCATGCAGGTATACTGAAAACACAATTTTAATCTTGTAGGATTTCTGATTTCTGCAAATTACAAAATAATACTGTATTGTTTAAGCTTCTTATTATGATTTGATATAGCAATGACAGAAAATGGAAATATGCTAATTCAAAAATCTTGCTTACTTACATTAATATCAGACGATATATATAGTTATCTGAATGTAAATAAATATTCACAAAGAAATATGTGATGATGAAATGGTCATTAAGAATGCAGAACAATCTTGTAGCAGTACATGATAATATATACATGGAATTGTAACACATAGAGACAAAAGAGTGATGATCCCATGTTTGATTCCAGCCATCACCACGCAGTGAAATTTAAGCATATTTTCATTGATTCCCCTCCCCTTATCTTATTCTTCATCTTCTTTGCCCCACTTGTCCATTTATACCCGACAGTAGTCTCCCTTCAGCTTTTACATGCATGTGTTCAGGTTTTCTCCCCCTGCTCCTCCAGTACCTTTTAAAAATCCCCTCATACTTCACTTTCCAATTTCACAACCTACACCCATACTCACATTCATCCCTTCAACATTGCACTGAGATAGATGGATAGATAGACAGACAGACAGAGAGGCAGACAGAGAGATGATAGCTATATGGATGGATGGATGGATGGATGGATGGATAGATAGACATACTCACACACACACACACACACATGTGTGTAGTAATATGAAGCGGCAGGGCTGCATCCCCAACACCCCAGCCATCTGGCCCAGCTAGCTCAGTCGGTAGAGCATGAGACTCTTAATCTCAGGGTCGTGGGTTTGAGCCCCACATTGGGCGCCATTTGTAGTAATATGAAGCGGCGGGGCTGCGTCCCCAACACCCCAGCCATCTGGCTCGGCTAGCTTATGCCCCGAAATAATTACACAGACACTGTATTTATTTAATCACTGCTTGGCTCATTTTTACCTAGCCTCTTCTAGGCTAACTCTCGCACCTGGACTAGCCCATTTCTTATCATCTGTATAGCACCAGTCTTACCGGGAAGATTTTAGTCTAAGTCCATCCTGGGTCGGAGCTTTATCGCGTGTGTCTGCCCAGGAGTGGGGCATGGCGTCTCTCTGTGAAGCGTCTGCTCCAGCGAGGAGAGCTGTCGAGTCTGACCTCACTTCCTCTTCCTCCCAGCGTTTTGTTCTGTTTACTCCTCCCACCTATCTCCTAACCAATGAGAGCCAAGCAGTTTCTTTTAATTTAACCAATGACCTTCCTCCATCACATGTGCACATTAACACCTAGGATGTGGGAGGGAGAGGGAGAGGGAGAGAGAGAATGGAGAGAGAGAGCATGGAGAGAGATAATGGCAAGTAAATAGACACATACATGACATACATGAAGGTAACAGAGTAGAAGACTGTAGACATGCCTCTATACAGTATGGATAACTAATATTTAACAGAGTTATAGGATAGGAGAGAAGCTGTGAAATGCTATCTTCTTGACATGACATGGCCATTTACACACACCTACTCGTAGGAGCTGTGATTTCTTCCACAAGATCTATCCAATAAAAGATTTTAGCATGGGTTGGAGGAAGGCCCCCGAAGGCTCCACTCTTAGCTGAAAAACTAAGCAGTTGATAGGTGCAGGGGGAAGAAGGCCTCTCTCATTCTCTCTGTCTATCTTTCCTTTTCGTGGAGGTAGCCACTGATTGATTACCCATGCCCCACTAGATGACCTCCCACCCTCAAGGACAACACTAATTGGACTTAGACAGGTAAACATAGATATTTTTAAAAGAAGAATATGACTTTTGAGGGGAGATATGATTGGACATTCCTGGGGAAAATTTGGATATTAGGTAGACAAAGTGAGAGATAGGAATGATCATAAATTGTATACATTTATACATATTTTCGCAGGGAAATAAAAATGAAACTTACAATAAAATACTAATAAAAGCATTTGAAAATAAAAAAGCATATCAGTAGAGAGAGATGGATTTTAAAACAATCTACTACTAACGATTTATTAGAGTGAAAACTGAATTGTGACTTAACCCTCACATTTTATATATAACTAAATTCAAACAGCATACATTCCCTATAAATCTGTAAATTACAAAACTTTCCCAAGACGATATAGGAGACTGCTTTGTGGACATTCCATTTGATGAAGAGTTATTGGAAAATACACCTTAAGCATAATCCATACAATTTTTAATGGAGACTTCATTCAAAAATTAAAGAAATCTTGTCACGATAATGAAAGTAAAACCAACTGCTCATGCAAAGATGTTTCTAAATCACATTTGATAAGAGTAATACTGAATATGTCTGAAAAATCCTTAAAACTAAATGGTTACAACAGCATATTAAGGTGGGAGTGTGGCTCACTGCCTGAGTGCTGTGCGTGGATGAATGCATGCATTCTCGGCTAAGTGTCATCCTGAGTGCTGTGCATGGATGAATGCATGCATTCTCGGCTAAGTGTCATCCCCCACCCCAAGAAAAAAAGGCAAAAGCCAACTAGTGGCATTTCACTGAAGAAGATATATAGCCAGGAAATAAACAAATACACGGAAAGAAATTCAACTCCATTAAACTCAGGCAATTGATAATTCATTTAAAACTATTGGGAAATGCCATGGCATAAATTCCATAATGTAAAATAAATAATAAAGTTATAATGCCAGATAGTCATTAATATTGCAAAGAAATTAGATTATTGATAAATGTTATCAGAAATACCATATTGTACAGAAACTACAAAATATTTGGAAGTTTTAAAATGACAAAACAAACTTCAACTCACCAAGTAGCATAGCAATTGAACTTCTGTACAGTTAGCCCAGAAATGAGACTCTATATCTACACAGGCACACACACAAAAACTCTCTACATAATTATTCACAGCAACCTAGTTTGTAGAAGTTCCCAAGTAGAAACAAGCAAGATATTTCAACAATGGGCAAATGTTTTAGCAAACTGTAGGACATTCATTCCCTGAGATAAGAAGAAACAAAATATTGGTACATGTAGACAAATATTTCAGTAAAATGTGGGATATTTGTACCATGGGATAAGAAGAAACAAACTATTGATATACTACCAACTTGTCTGGAGCTCAAGGCCGTGCTACTTAGTAAGAACACATTCAGTTACAAAAGCATACACTTTTATGGTTCTACCTTTTAGAATCCTCTCAAATGCAAAAAATGATAGAAATATAGAAGGAAATTGATCTCAGTTACATAATAAGCAAGGTGGGACGAAAGGGTTAGGTGTTTTTTGTTAAAGGATAGTGTTTGGGACTTTTTCTAAATATATTAATATAATTATGGTCATACAGATAAACATATAAGAAAAACCCATTGATCTCAACAAACACATTTAAAAATACAATTTCTTCTTGCTGTTTAAATTGTTTTTTTTTTTGTTTTGTTTTTTTGTTTTTCGAGACAGGGTTTCTCTATGGTTTTGGAGCCTGTCCTGGTTGCTGTTTAAATTGTTTGAGACAGAGTCTCTGACATCAAACTATTGGCAATCCTCTTGCTTCAGATACCACCCTCCAAATAGTCATGAGCCTTTATGACCACCAGTTTCCCAGTTTTGATATTATACTCTCTACTTAGAAATTATAGGCTTAGTGGGCAACCTGATGTTGCTTTGTGGTACCTGTAATTTGCACATTCAGATCGGTGAGATAATGCAAGATATTTGCTTTTAGTAATTAAGTTTTTGCTATTTTAGTATGGAAGCAATTGAAAATAAAACATATATAAATTGTTTCATGTGCTTTTCTCATTCATGAAAAAAACTTTTTAAACATGGTAAATTATTATTTCTCCTTATTATATATTTATACTAAGAAAATTGATTAGCCAAAATCCTATTAACTTGGGAAATATCATAAAAACATAATGTATATTCATAAGAAAAATTTTATAAAACTCGTACAATGCACAGTGTATATGTACCAAAATAATCCCATTAATTGACCATTTGTTTATTAACTAATTACTACCAGAGAAAATTGAACATATGATTAGCAACGTTATCAACATTATTATTATAGCATAAACAAAATTACCATTTTAGCAATGATTCAAGAAGGTGAAAAGGAAAGACAAAGTTAATTCTAAAAAATGCCCCCGGGTCCAGCTTACCTTAGCTGCTATTCTCCGACATGCTTGTGGGTACCTCCACCCTTAGAGAACTTCATTTAGAACATTGGGCCTGATCAAAATCTAAACTGATAATTTACATTTTCTTGGACAGGGCCATAGCCAACGCCCACATAGTATGGGAGTTTGCATCCTTGATATCTTGTCTGGGAAAAAGGAAAGAAAACCAAAACCAAACAAAACAAAACCAAACAAAACAAAACCTCTGTAGTGTAATTTAAGTTCCAATAAATCCTAAAGAATCAGGTTTAGACAAAGACATTGACTGAAATGTTATTTGTCGTAACTGTTTAATGTCTTGCATTTAATAAGATAAAATATATAAATCACAATGCTCGTTTATAGCTCATCATAGGGACATGATAGCTAGCAAATGATTGAGGCACTATCAAGTGGCTGTTAAAATACTAAAGAAAAATAAAATTTCAGTAATATCTTATTTTGTGTATTGAAAAGGAATTAAAATATGCAATGATTTTGACCAAAAAGTCCACTTTTTGTTATTTCAGATAGCATTTGATTTCAGATGTTCCCCAGAATAAAAAAGAACAATGCACACAAATTTTGCTTGATTACATTCTTCTGTGGATCACAAAAACAAAGGTAGCATATTTGCTAGTTAAGATGACTTGTTCTACAATCATGGAAGATAACCTCTCATTTTTGAAGTCGTTTTTTTTTTATTGTCTTCATGAACATACCCAAAGGATCAAAGTCATAAGGAAAATAATATTAAAATGAAGATGGGGGCTTTTGAAGACACAGCCACTTCACTGGTGTGCATACATGAAAATTGGACAGGTCCCCTGGCATTTAATTGCATTATATATTGACAAGAACCTAAAGCTTCAAGGCGTTTCCCACAAAGGAATATTTTGCCCATCAGAAAAATACCTGTCATGATACAGATAAAGTGTCTCTCAAATTACATCACATCTAACTCTCTGCATACAAGGTATCAGAAATACGGCGGGGTTACATGATATGGACACTTTTTAAAATGATGGTAATGGGTTGGAACTAAGCTCTCAGTGTAGATACTGAGTTGAGCACCTAGTATCTACTATCTCATTTCCATAAATCAAGTTGAATCTTCCTAAAACAAAGCTCTGATCATAGACATTATATGGGAATTATTCCCTCATAGCTTTACTGTAATGCTTTGAAATTGAGGAGAACAGGCTCAATTTATATGACTATAAGCCACTGTTGTCTTTTTGCACGTTTTGAATGTCATCAACTGACATTTATGACACACATAAAAACATTTTGATCCAAAATTGTGCAAATATATATGTTCACAGTAGAAAGAAATTTTGTAGTTTCTTGAAGAATTTTAAAATATTTCCCTGCTTTTTCAGGAATAAATAGATTTGATTTTAATTCATTCTAGGGAAAACATAGAGAACATTTAGAAAAATAATGACCGAATAATTTTTTACATATTGCCTCACAATATAGTCTCACAAATGGAAACTTTGAAATTTGATAGATAAAAAATATTAAAGTGGTATGGCATAGTGGTACACGCTTAGGATGCTTTATGGAGATAAGAGATAAAAGGGCTAGGAGAATTCAAGGACATAGGAGAGTCTCCTCTCAAGTAAAATAAAGGGGTAGTGTGGAGAAAGATGGATGGATATTATCAATATTCATTTTATACATGCAAGGAATCTCAAAGACTAAATTTTAAAATCTATTTTTAAAATACTGGTAATATAGCTTATCTTTGGAGTGCTTGTTTAGCTGGCAAAAGGCTTATGTTCACTGTCCAGCACTGAAAAAAATAAATAAGTAAATAAATATTTTCAAGTCCTAAGGGACACTGTACATGATACAGTAGGTGAAATTCCAGTGAATTTATACCTAATGCTGTTTCAGACATATTTTCCAATACTATTTCAGGCTAATTTGCATATACAAACAACAGCTTTGACCCACCCAAAAGTCCTGAAGAATTTCCTCTTTCTCACTTCAAATCTGCACCTCAAAAATTTCAATCATCTCAGAATAACTCAAAGTTCAGTACAATAAACAGCATCACAAAACTCTCCTGGTAGAATTAAAATTTTCCACACACAAGCTTTCTCTTCCTTTCTCTTTCTCTTGTATTTTCCACACACACACACACACACACACACACACACACACACACACACACACACCCCTAAATGCATAGTCAACATTTTCTAATGAAAGCCACTTCCTTTTATATAACAATAATTTACCATTAACCAGTAAAACTAATAGTGATATTTTATCTAATTCATAGCCTATATTCAAAATTCTTAACATTCAAATATGAACTGTGATAACTGATTAAAGCTAGTCTGCTTAATATGGGATATTCATCTAGTCCTGGCACTGATATGTTTTAAGTTGAGTAACCACTGGTCAAGTGGTATATCAACGAGGAAAAATACAAGCCAACATGTATTAATAAATATTCTTATAGAAAATAGTTTGAGATAAAAACATTTTTTTGATATTCCAAAAGTGTAAGGGTACTGCCTTTCAGCTTAAGATACTGATTTCGTTTATTATTGAGCACATTATTTCATTGGTTTATGCAAGACTGAGATAAAGATCATTTATAGCCCAGAAAAGATGAATATCACTTCAATCCTCAACATAGAATTTTGAACTACTGTTTAGACTTGAGCAGAGGAGAAATAGATTTATCTATAGGTGGTTGTCTCTTTAGTAAATTTTTCTGCTAGTAACAAGAAAGCATAATTCTTAACAAGGTAGTAGAAAAGGATATATTTGAATGTTTATAAAATCTAGCTCTCTAGGAGATTCTCACAGTTGCTTGGCATGTTATTGAGATAACAGAGCTAAGATTTGCTGCTGGACTTGGAATTTGAATAATGAACCCTTAAATATGATATGCCATTAAATAGAAATAATGTTTATCATGACAATTGAATGAATATTAGAGGTAAGAGATGTGAAAGAGAGTATGAAATAATCATATTGCAAGGTGATTTCAATAAATTTATACAGTTTGTAGTTTTGGGTAACACTTTAAGAGTTATATTTGGGAACGGGATACTTATGACATTTTATTACAAACAAGATAAAAGAAATAGTCCGTTAATAACACCAACATTAAAACTTCATATTATTTTGAATTACATAGTAGATAAAGCAAGAATGTATCTTTCATTTTCTAGGGTTAAATTATTTCTGCAAAAATTTTTGTTCAAATTGTGTAGAGCAAGCAACAAAGACTGATTTATGAATGTACAGGGAACTAGTTACCTGGATTGATTATGATTTTCTGTCCTCTTTACATTCAAAACAGTATAGGTGTTCCACATTATCATTAGTATCCACTTTCCATTATTTTTTTCCATAATAATTCTTAGTAACTCCTTTTTATTTCTAATTGTTACAGTGGTAGTGTGTGCCTCTGCTAACTTCAGGTTGGTAGTCTGTTTTGTGGGCTTTTACAGCACTTTATCTTTTCCTAGTTACTTTTCACATACTTACCTGCACTTATCTGCTCTATCTGAAGTTCTGTTAGAACTGGGGATAACACACAGCAGATGAAAGGTGTTTGGAAGTTAGGGTTACGTACTTAGAATCAGAAATGGGTAGATCAATGGACAGTTTGCCATTCTAATTCAAGAGACATCTGAATAACCAGAAAGTACTGCTTTATAGCTATCATCAGGTACGTCAGTCAGGTACGTTCAATCTTGAGTGGTAATTGTGGTTGGTTTTACAGTTAACTTGCTACAAATTAAAAATACATTAGTATGGAGCCACACCTGAAAAAGTATCCTGATTGCCTTAATTGGCTTTTGAAAGGCCACCTCAGTTGTGGGCTGCACCTTCAGGTGGCAGCCCAGAAAAAAAAGGGGGTATCAAAAGAATATTTAGCCTAATCATTTGTTTGGCTCATTGTGGCTGGGTTGATTTACTCTGTTGTTGCGGCTTCAGATTCTTTTACGGACAGCAGGACCAGTGTTTCCAAGCTTTCATGAAGGAATTGGGACTGCCTGTAGGCCAAGTAACTACTGGTCATTGCTTCCAATGAAAGACAGGTTTTTCTGGGTCTACTTTAACTTGTAAGCCTTAGGACTGACTAGCAGGTTATCAGTATTTCAGGGGTAACTTGGCTGTCTTTATTATTTTTAAAACATGGGCCAAACATGGCAGTGCTATCCTGTAATACAAGCACTGGCAGACCTCTACGAGTTCAAGGCTTGCTTATCTATTTAGCAAGGTTCCAGGACAACCAGTGCTATGTTAGAGACCCTGCCCCCCCAAACCAAAAACTTAAAAATAAAAAACCTGACTTAATAAGTGTTTATGTCTATCAAATATAATATTTATTTACTATATATAATAATTATATTTTTATATATTAATATATTTTATATATAGTTTTCATATCCTTTGTTCTAGTCACCTAGGAGAGCCCAAGTAAAAAGAATAAACATTGTTTTTGTGCTTTCTTCAATTTGTGTAGAAAGCAAATGTCTAGATTACCACTGCTATGGAACCATTTTTATTCTTCTTTTGTGTGATTAACTCTAAAAACTCCAGGTTCACAAACAAAGTGGGTTTTGTATTTTACACACTGGTGATCCCATGTTGAATCCCCCTGTTCTATAGAGACTCAATTATGCTCCTTCATACACAGGAGATTTTGACAGTAATTTGGGAAGTTTTGACTTCTTTCCCCAACCATGGTCCTCTACGTAAGCTCAAAAATTTCTCTAAATTTGTAAAAAAGAATTGTTTTTAGGAGAGACAGATCATTGTCTATAAAGGAAGTTGAGGGAAGCAGATTTTAGCAAAGGAAGATGTAAAAAACCTGCACAATTCCTGTAAGGCCTTGGCTGAATCAGACAGGAGCACTTTCTGAGACTGTGGGATCAGGCTTAAAGTATACCCTCTGAATTCCACCGCTTTCAGAGAGGAATGCAGGTCGAATAGAAAATGTAAGCCCAAGCTGGAAAGGGGTTGTAGTGGAGTCAGAATCTGTGAGATCTGACAAAAAGAGAAAGCCAGTGGACAACAGTCTATATAATAAATCAGCAACTACTACGATTAAGGAACATCAAGGAAGTATGTTTATATGTTTTCAACACAAATCAAACCATTTTTGTTATTAAAATATACTATAAATACCATCATAACAATTTTGAAGTTGATATGCACCTCTTTAAAAATGTCACAGTATTAATAACAGACACATCATGGTAATTCTGTATTTAGAATATGTTCATCTTGCATGACTAAAACTATACACATACTGAACAATTACTGCTTTCCTCTTCTCTACACCTAGATAAACCTCATTCCCCCTTTTGTTTCTATGAATTTAGTTAATGTAGATACTATGTATGAGTGGGCTCTTTCAGCAGTTGCCTCTTTATGATTATCTTATGCTATGGACTGGATATAATTTGAGTGAAGTCTCTCAAGGTTCATATGTTGGAACCTTGGTTTTCAGTGTGGGGATGTTGATAGGTAGTGAAAACATTAGTAGTAGAGAAAACTACAAGGTGACTGTGTCAAGTGGGTCACCTTTTTGGGACCATCATGTGTAATACTTGTCAAACTCCATTTAGCTCACTTGGTGGTGCATTGTTAGAGAAAGCCTGACTCCTGAATTCCTTTCTTATTTTTTGTTTTCTCCCTCCTGTTATTATCCCAGCCTTACCACCACATGGCAGGAGGTTATGAAGCAGCTAAAGGTGTACTCAACAGAGGAGAAACAAATGAAAAAAAAGCTGATCTTGTAGTTTCAGCCTTCAAATAAACCTGTTTCCTTTTGAAAATAAGCAAACCCTTGGCATTTTAATATTAATTTAGTATTTTGTCCTCAAATCGGATTACTGGGTTGTCATATGACTCACATGACAGATTCCTTCTTCTTGTGGGGCAGAGATAAGGATTCGTAGGTGTATTGCAGTGAGCCTTGAACTTTAACTGAGAATAATGTTAGATTTCTGACCTCCTACCTCCATTTCCAGAGTGCTGGAAATACAGGTATACTTTACTCTGCCTCTAGTGCTAGGGATCAAACTCTAGCAGGCCACCAACTCCCAAGTCCTAATATTGGAGACTTGTTATTAGTTAGGAATGCTCAGCCTTATCTTAGCCTTACCTTTCTTCTTATCTACCTTTTGCCTCGGGTCAAAAATGAACCTTTCCTTCATTCTCTGTAGCTTACTTACCGGTTTCCTCCGGGTCTGGCTGGTTGGAGGCCGCCTGGCTTCTGGCGGTGAGGAGGTCTTCCTTCTCCCTAGTTCTTCTCTCTTGTTCCTTGAGCCTAGATTTCGCCGGTATTTATACTCTCTGCCTCTCAGCCCCGCCTATCGCTCTACTGCCTAGCTAGCTATTGGCCAACCGCGTTTTTATTAGAAAAATCAAGTTCCTCAGACAGACAAGGTGAAACAACAGCACATCTTTACATAATTAGACAAATGCAGCATAAACAAAAGCCACACACCTTTACATAGTTAAAGTAATATTCCACAACATCAAGCCAAGGGCTTCAATGCACGAAGCACTCTACCAATTGTGCTATTGTCTCCAACCATAGGATTTTCTTATTTTAAGATGCTGAATGACATTCCCTTCCTGTTTATTCATTCATCCATAAACATTACGCTTGTTTCTATCATCTTGACTTTTGTGAATGAACATGATATTGAACATGAGTGGGAAGTATTACTTTAAGAACCTCTTTTCAATAATTTACATATTATTTCAGAAGTGAGATAATTAGTGCTTATAAAATTTCTGCTTTCTCATTTCCAAGAAAATTGCACACTACTTTCCATGATGGTCATCCCAGTTTTTACAACATATGTTTAAGGTTAACATTACTCCAGAAATATGAAAAATTTTATTTTTTGTTTAGTTTACAGTGGTTATCCTAATAGGAGTTATGTGATATCTCACTGAAACTTTGACGTATTGCTTTTCTTTATTTTTCTTTTTTATATTTATATGTTTATTAATTTTGTTGGTTAGTGTGTTTGTGTATGTGTGTATGTGCATGTATGATGTACATGTGGAGGAGAGAGAACAATCTGTGAAAGTTGATTCTTTCCTTCTGCTTTGTAGCTCATGGGATTGAACTTTGGTTTTCCTATTTAGTACGTACCAAGCACCCTTACCAAATGAGCCATCTTGCTGGTCTATTGATTACAATTTTTAGAGTGAAGTTGAATATATTTTCTTATCATGGTTAGAGATGTGTATGTGTTTTATGTGGAAATGTTTGTTTGAGCCTTTGCCCATTTTATTGTTTTCATTTTTTTCTCAAAATAGGGTTTCTGTGTATCCCTGGCTATCCTATAACCCATTCTGTAGACCAGTCTGGCCTCAAACTCGCAGAGATCCACCTGTCTCCCGAGTGCTGGAATTAAAGACATGAGCCATTGTCCAGCTTGTTTTCAATTTTAACATGTTTTTAATTGAAATAGAGCCACACTGTTTTCTCCCTCCAGTCCTTCCTAGCTACCCTCCATTGACTATCTCCAATGTCTCTTCTAGTCTCAAGTTAATAACTTCTTCTTGTTTGATTATTATTATTATTACATATATGTGTATGTATGTATATGTGTGCACACACAGCATACTGAGTCTGTTTTAGATATTGGGGTTTATATAGTTTCAAGGCTGAGCACTCTGTTGGACAATGAATACTGGGGCTGTTCCCTGGATAGGTTAATTCTTCTTTGCTCTGCTGTTATAAATTTCCTGTAGTTCTTTGATGTAATGACATTTTTCCTATAAATACTTCTGATTACTCTCTTCTGCTTAATAAGAGATCGTTCTACTTTGTGTCTGAGGTATGTGTAAATGTGGTGTGTGTGTGTGTGTGTGTGTGTGTGTGTGTGTGTGTGTGTGTTGTACGCATTTGAGTCTGCTGGGGTAAAAGACAGATGTTATCATGTGCTGCTTTTTATGTGAGTAATGGAGTTTTGAACTCTGATCCTCAAGCCAAGCACTTTTATCCATTGAGTCACCTTCCCATCCTTTTTCTACTTTAAAAATGTGGTCGTTTACAATTGCAAATTTTACTTTATAATGTGTGACTTATTTTTTTGCTTCACATGCTTTCCAAACGTGTTACTCCCCTGCCACATATTTGTGAAATTTTCCTTTTCTTCACAGATATTTTCTTCTTTCTAAGTTAATTCTACTCTGGTAAGAAAAGGTGACTGGTATGAGGTAAGATATTTGCTAAGACTTTCTCTGTGGCCTAACATGACCTATCTTAGAGTATATTCTGTATGCTTAATATCACACTCTTCAGTGGTTTATTCTCTTTATGTCTGTTGGACTCAGCTGTGTTGTGCTTTTGTTCAGGTCTTCTGTTTTCCTATAGATATCTGTCTGAATATTCTATCCATTGTTTGGAATAAAGTTTTAAAATTATTCTGTCTTCTTAGTGAATTTATTCAGGCATCCTTCTTGGCCTGTTTTTCAAATGCTCATAACCCTTGTCTCCCTCTGTTGACCTCTATTCTTTGGTGCTGCAGCAAGGAGCTGCTTTTTTCCAGTAATTCAAAGTTGTCCTGAATATGCTGCTTCCCTCTCATCATCCCATGTATGACAAGACAAATACAGTACCTCTGTGAGCCTCAGAGTACTGCATTTAAGAAATATTCTACTTCCCCTGAAGGAGAGGCCATGAGCTCATGTTTTTCTTATCCTTTCTTGCCTCTGGCTGCAGCAAGTCACCACAAATCTCCTTTGCTTTTGGAAGTTCCTACACATATAAGTGATATTGGGTCATGTCAGTATTACCAGAAAGAGGAAACAATAAAAGTGTCCTGCTAAAAACATCAGCAAACTAAGACTGTTGAGCATATACCAATTCTAAGGTATTCCATCTTCAAACTGGGGTGGTCACTGTTAAAGAAAACCAGCATTTTACCCAGATTGTTGCATTGTTTTGCTCACCTTGGGTAATGAAACCTCTTGTTTCATGAGTTCTCATGAAGGTATTAAAATTCTTATAATTTTGTAGAGTCAGTACTTCAGAAGGGTAACAAGATCTGGGACATCCTATTACAATATCTTCCTGTAAAAACTATGTTTTCTTGATGTACAAATCATAAAATCAAACATGTGAGATGATCATCTACAAAAGTAAGGCTTATGGGGTACTGATTGGAAGTGTACTCCTGTTACATGTGGAATGCTAATCTTAGTGCTAGGAAACCATCTATCATACCTTGCTAGCTAATATTCTTATAGTGAATACGTGTTCATATATTGTCTGCCTACTTTTATAAAATTAGTATTTGAAATTATAATAATCAGGTGATCTACATGATATTAAAAGCTGTAGACTTGTCAGGTAGGAAGTAAATTAATGGAGGTAGATTATAGTTATTATAAAGAAAGCCTTGCACAAGTCCTCCAAAGATCTTTAAAATGACATTCATCTTTAAGTAAACCAAAGAACTGAAATGAATTTTTAAGTACATTTTTGAAATTCTGAAACCTTTCATTCAATCATTTTTAGCCTTCATCCCTATTTATTTAAAATTCTAATAATATCTAGCCTCTGGTGACAAGCTGTGAAGGTCAAATGAAACTGAGTAGTAAAATTATGCAAACTATTAAAATATACCAGCTAAATATATTTAATAAATTTAGTAATTAAAAGATAAACATACTTTATTTCTTCTTTTGTTTGGTTTTTCAAGACAGAGTTTTTCTGTGTAACAGCCCTGTCTATCCTAGAACTATTTCTTGTAGGCCAGGCTGGCCTCTAAATCACAGAGATCTGTCTGTCTCTGCCTCTGGAGTGCTGGGATTAAAGGCAAGCACCACTATGGCCTGGCAAAGTTTTTACATTTTTTTAATATGTGGTTTCTCTATGTGACATCTCTGCCTGTCATGGAACTAGCTCTGTGGACCAAGATGACCTTGAGCTCACAGAGATCCACCAGGCTTATATGCTACCACTGCCCTGGAATGCATTTAATTTTATATTAAATTGAAATATAAAACCAGAATAAACTATTCCCATTATCTTATGTCAAAATAAAAATAGAATAAAATATTTATTACTTTATTTTAATATGAAAGAGGAAAAGGGATATTCATTTCCAAAAAGTATCAAATGACAAAAGTGAAATATTGTAGAATTGAATACTATATTTAAAAATGATTACTTGGGTATTCACATTATACAGAAAGAAATTTGGAGAACAGTTTTTGAGACTAGATTTTAATAGAATAGGTTAAAATTGAATAAAAGCATAAAATTGGATCAAGCTAAATGCCTTTATATAGACCCACAAAGCACCTTTAGTGTTGCTATTCCTAATGGTAGAGAGGGTTTTAGCAGTTTGATTTCCTAACTGAAAAATATCAAATGAAGGCCTATATTAAGACTGCTAAAATACCACATATGTACTGGTTTTATGTAGAAGGAAATCATGAGCTCAGAAAGAATGAAATATTTTAGTATATTTGTTATTTAAGACTTACCCCCCACCTGTAAGATATATGAGATAGAATATTCACTGAAATTATTGAGAGTAGATTTGTGGTAGTGTACTGGTGTAGAATAGCTCTATGATTTCACTTGTGTAAGGTCAGAAATCTTGTATGTATTGTTGTCTTTGAACTGGAAGCATAAATAAAATGAGATTAATTAGTTATCAGAGGGGTAGGGACCAAGTTGTAGCATTCAAGTAAAAAGGGTAAGGCCAGTTTCGTTACCTTCATTGTCAATAAAACAATCAGAATACTCAACTCAAATATATCTATGACATTAAAAAGTCCATGATATATTCAATGGTTCAACTTAGACCAATTGTCGTCAACCTTCCTAATATTTAAACTGTTTAACACTTCATGTGGTGGAGACCCTCAATCATAAAATTATTCACTGCTACTTCACAATTCTAATTTTGATAATGTTATGAATCATAATACAAATATCCATGTTTTCTAATGGTCTTAGGCAACCTCTGTGAAAGGTTCTTTTGACCCCCAAAGGGGTCACAACCAATAAGTTGAGAGCCATTAAATTAGACCAATTTTTCATGGTTTAAAACTTTCTGCTTGAAAGTTATGGCCACTCAATTAAATATTAAACATGAGCCCCATTTTCGAACCAGAATACCTTGAATGGAGAGCCATGGCATTTTTGGAAGACCCTAGATATGATGCGAAAATTCACAATTATTTAATTTCCTAGCTTTTCCCTAAGAGAAATATATTCTTTTACCATGCAAGTCATTAATTGTACAGATTTCTTGACTATTTTCATCCTTTGATTTGTCTAATTTTTATAACATTTTTACCAGTTTAAGAAATGAAAGGTGCCTGGAGTGATGGCTCCATGGTTAAAAATACTGAATACTGATCCACAGGACCTGAGTTCAGTTCTCATCAACCTCGTGACAGCTCACAATTGTCAGTAACTCCAGTTCTAGGGGACTCAACACTTATGGCAAAACACCAATGCACATTTTAAAAAATGAAAAAAAAAGAAAGATTCCTTGTGGTAATTAATTCAAATGGCCTTCAATACCCAACCTGGGAAACTAGTATTTTTAAGAAATTAGGCTTTCCTGATTTAAAAATTCTGCAATAATTTTACACTCTCCTAGAATGGATAGTGAAATACTATTGATGTTAATGAACATTATTTTATATATTTCCATTTCATCTTGCATGTAGTTTTTACTGAAGTTCTTTGAACTATTAATTTCCTAATATTACTTTTAAAATCATATCTTCAATCTAGCATTACATACTATAATCACCATCTCCTTTTTCATGTTTGTGTTGTATCATCGGACTCTTTTATTGAAGTGTTATATTGCATTAAGTATCTTGATCTTATTTCTACATCTAGGGACATGCTTATACTGTTTTAGTATTACTGTGTCAGTTGAAGAAATAAGGCGATATCTAGCAAAGTTGTACTAACACAATCTATACAGCTATCTCTGTTCTATTAGTCCATCTTCAGTGCACATATGCCCACATTACTTTTGCAAAATGTACAATCAAATATTTTTCTCAAATCTTTTTTCCTAATAAAATTTACTGCAGTATTGCATACCACTGACACTTTCTATTATTTATAGGTAACCTTTTACTGCCCACTGAGTGTTTTCAGTAGCTAATCTTGTAATGTTATAAACTGTAACTGTTAATATATTCTAGAACACTATGCTAAAGGGGTATGCTGTCAAACTGCCTTCTAAATATATAAATTTGTACTCATAGATGAGGCTATTATCAACCTTTGTGAAAGAAGCTTCTTTCTGAAGTTGTGGGGTCTCCTTTTTCCTCCTGTGTCATAGGTCACTGTCCATGAGGGCAGAGGGAGCAGAAGTAGTGAGCAGAGGGGCTGGAGAGATGGCTCAGCGGTTAAGAGCATTGCCTGCTCTTCCAAAGGTCCTGAGTTCAATTCCCGGCAACCACATGGTGGCTCACAACAATCTGTAATGAGGTCTGGCCTGCAGGCATACACACAGACAGAACACTGTATACATAATAAGTAAATAAATAAATATTAAAAAAAGAAGTAGTGAGCAGAATTCTAATCGCTGTGAGCATGATGAAAATAAATTCTAGTAGTTAGTTTCAGAGAGACAGCTCAGTTTATTGAAACAATGGGACTAGTTTATATAGCTCGAGTCAGAGGGAGGGGAAGACAAATTAATAAGAGAAGGAATATACTAATTTTTATATGCAGAACTAATAGAGAACAGACAAACATTAATGACATACCAATTCAATTACCAGAGTGTGTGGGAAGAAAGAGGGAAGCTTATGTGGTAAGTCATTTGCAGTGTGTTTTGTGCAGCGTTATCCTCTAAATAAGGTCAGGCATCTGTGCTTAGAGATACTCTCCAATTAAGGTTTAGGCAGAGAAGAGGGATCCCTGCTGAGAAGGAGAGCTATGGGGGACATTGTGAACTTCAACCTTAATAGAAAGATTCTCCAACATGCAGTGGGCAGCACTTAAAGATTCATAACTAGTTATATAATAAGAAGTGACTGTTGAACATCCAAATCACCCTATCCAAGCTCAAGGAGCAGCACGTAAGAGAAGGTAGAAAGAATCTAGAAGCTGGAGTATAGAAAGAGGCCTATAAAATCCCATTTTCTGATTAGGACATCACTTTTGCATCCATGAATCCAAATCATCAGTGGCTACCTGCACAAGACTGAGCCCATTAGCATTCCAGCATTGATAGTGAAGGGGGATCACAAGATCCCACCCTTCCTTTTATAGAAGCTATAAGCTGTTTAGCTTATTACAGGTAAAGCAGGCACGTTCCTCGGTGCTGCAGCCACTAATAAGTTACCCCTGTTCAAATACATAATCACTACCTCTAATCATGCAGGAAACCATAATTAAATAACATAGGCCATAAATAAAATTTAAAAGAAGTAAAAGTAGGAATGACATTGATGAGGTGAAGAGGGGTTCAGTGGGAAGGAGAGAGAAATGAGAAGATAATCAGAGTATCAAGGTACATTGTGTGCCTATATGTGTGTGAAATTCTAAAGAATAAATGATTTTTAGAGGACACTGGAGAAAGCAAGCTGCCTCATGAAGTAAAGGCATTTGACCCTAAGCCAAAGGACCTAAGTTCAATCCACTGGATATATACAGTAGAAAAAGTAGAAGATTCCCACACGTAGTCCTTTAACTTCCATATACATATTGTCAATCAAAACCGCATACACACACACACACACTAAATACATGTAAAAAAGAACATTATAAAAATAAAAAGTCCCAGCCTCTGTATTTGTTACTTGTCTCATTATTGTGACAAAATACCTGACAAGTGCAAATTAAAGCAAGGGTTTATTTCAGGTTACAGTTCTGGGTGATACAGTCCATCATAACACAGAAGGTATGGAAGTAGGAATAAGAAGTAGGGGCGCTGGGCCTTCTCCTCCCCGTGCTTTGTACTCTCACACGTAGCAGGTACACGGGTGGAAGAGTGGCGCCACCATGAGTGCCCACTTTCAGGCTGCACATTGGCCTAGGTGGGCTGCCAAAATAGGGTCCCCTGAGCCTCGGGTGGGTGTGGAGGAGAAGAGCCAGCCGTGGACTCCAGCCCCACCCCTGCTGCCAGCAGGACATTTCTGATTTATTGCATCCTTGAAGAGCATCAGTAGAAGAGGAAAAAAAAAGATGGGTGTGAAAATATTTACTCACAGCTCCTCTTCCCACAGCCAGGAAATGCAGGGAAAGCTAAATATGTTATGAAATGATGGACATTTTTGTGATATCACTTTTCGTTTCCAGCATAAAATCTTTCAGGCTCAAAAGGTGGTACTAGAAGCTTGCAATGATTTCTTTTGCAAAAAACGTGTGGGCCAAGCAGAGGATTAGAACAAAAATGTGTTGGATCTGCATCATGTTTCAGTGACTGGCTTTATACCTCTTTTAGAATATGCTTACACAGCCACTCTGCCAATTAATACAGAAAATATTATTGATGTTCTAGCTGAAGCCAGCTATATGCAAATGTTTAGTGTTGCTAGTACCCGATTAGAGTTCATGAAATCAAGTATTTTGTGGAATACACCACATAGCCAACCAGAAAAGGGTCTAGATACTGGGCAAGAAAATAGTTCTAACTGCAATTTTACTTGTGGAGATGGAAGTATTTCTCCAGTGTCTTCAGATTGCAGTGTTGTGGAAAGGACCATTCCTGTCTGCCGAGAATGCCAAAGAAAACTCAAAAGCTACATTGTGATGTCTCCTGAGAGTCCCGTAAAATGTAGTACACAAACAAGTTTACCCCAAGTATTGAATTTCTCAACTTCCTATGCAGAAAAGAGAAATCAGTCAGTTGACTCTTCTTTAGCTTTTCCATGGACTTTCCCTTTTGGAATTGATTGAAGGATTCAGCCTGAGAAAGCAAAGCAGACAGAAAATACCAAGATTTTAGAGTTGCCTGGCCTGTCTGAGGCAGTAGAAGAATGACTATGTGACTTGTGAGAGTACAAAAACTACCGTGCCTCTAGGGACAGAAGAAGATGTGTAGGTCAAAGTAGAAAGATTAAGTGTTGAGGAAGTCCATGAGGAATTGTCCCAGCCTGTCAGTGCATCTCAGAGCTCACTGAGTGGTCAGCAGACAGTGCTGGGAAGTAATCCAGTTCAAGATTACTTCTGATTAGTCCACAGTCTTCCCCTATAGGCTCAGTAGATGAAGGAGTTACAGAGAGGAGCCTACACTTCAAATCACTTCTAGCACCAGTGCTCATACAGACAATGACGACAGAAAATGTTCAGTATCCCTTCCAACTCTACATTGCTCCTTCTACCAGCAGTACAGAGCGACCAAGTCCAAATGGTCCAGACAGACATTTCCAATGTCCAACCTGTGGGGTTCAATTCACTAGTATTCAGAACCTAAAACAGCTCATGCTTATTCATCCTCAGGAATTAAACCATTTCAGTGTGACCGCTGTAAAAATTTTCACCAGAGCTTGCTCAATAAAGATGTGCCCATCGCCTAAAGCATGAAGTGATTTCTTAGTGCCAGACTACTTAAACCAGGAGCAAGAAGACACTCTTGTTCAGTATGCTCTTGAAGAAAACACTTTTGAAAGCATCTTTTCTATTCAAATACCTGTGATTTCACAGGACTCCTCAACCCAGAATTGTGAAAGTTCTTTCCCTTTGGGGTCTCCTGGTGGGGTTGCAGAGATGAAGGAGGATGTGCAAGGGCATCCAAAGACCAGTACTCATGCCTAGGCCACCCAAGATGACCCCACCCCCAATGTCAGAGCTGTCTGCAATAACTATTGAGTAATTTTGTGATTTGGCATCAGTTTAGGTTTTTGAAACTGCCTGTTCTTGATCTTTAACCTTTAAAGTTAACTTCTTAAAAAAAAGAAGGGTACCAGTTTGTAAGCCCTGAAATGGGAAGGTTGCTTTGCTTTTTTTCCCCCATAGCTGAGAGATCCCTTCTGTATGTATACAATAAGGTAACATTGAAACAGAACATAAACTCTGAGACTTAAGGAGAAGCAGCTGATTTCAAACATGGTATTCTTTTCATTATTAAAAGTGGGCAACAGCAGATACAGGAGAAAACAGTTTATTGTTGACCTTCCTGAGATGAGAGGGCTCATGGGAAGTTACTAAACAGAATTTGACAATGCCTAAGTAAATGTTTACTCATAGATGCAAGGTGTTATAAACCCTGTAGTTTTGGAAGCATTTATGGTAACTTTTTCAAATGAAAGTACATAATTTTGAAATTCAGCATATTATTTTTTAAGCCATTATGAATTTTCATGGTGAAAAATTGGCATCGGTCAGGCATTTCATGTATCCTTATAGCACCACTCTAAAGGCTAAGAGGTGTGACTGAGAGAAGTCAAGCTGTTCATGAAATGGCCACGGTATAGAATAAGGTATGTATACTCCATCTTTATAAAAATTGTTTTAATACTGTTTTTCATACTAAAATGAATATTTGTTTACGTAGCCTTTGAATGCTGAAACCTGGCTAACTAGAACATTGCCCAGATAAGTGCCCTATTGTCCCATCAACAGTACTTTCACTTGCATATACTATTGTGTTGCCACATAAAAGAAAAATACTGAAGACATTCCATATTTTATATATAGGTTAATGCATTGTTGGGGATGTTTATACTGTGCTGTTTAAGACAAAATGAAAGAATTCTGTTTTGAAGCTACATTCTTAATCCAATTAAGATTGTTTACAGCAACACATATAACAACAATGCATTGTCCTTGTTCTAAAATTGTTTGAGGTATGGCCAAGTTTGTTAAAAGCAGTTGTAGTTTTCATGGGATATAAGCAATAATGTGAGAGATAAGAAGAGGTTGTAAAATGGTCATCTGTGGCACAGAAATTGGGAGGTTGTTAAGACTAAAATCTAAAAACCTTGCTACTCAGATGATGACATTTATATGATACCTTAGGTTGAGATATACTTTTTTTATCTGGTGCCATTAAAGCCTCTTTGGTCGGAAAAAAAAAAGAAGTAGTTTGTCACATTGTGTTTACAGTTAGGAATCAGAGGGTCTTGAATTTTTGTGCTCAGCTGCATTTCTCCTTCCCATTCAGCCCAGGAATCAGCCTGTTAAGGATGGAATGGTACTGCCCACATTTAGGTTCGCTTTTCCACTTCAGCAAACCTAATCTAGATAATTTTTCACATAAAGGTCCAGAGATTTGTTTACATGGTAATGCTAGATCTCATCAAGTTGAAAATCAAGTTTATCTGTCATGCTTTCATAGCATATGTGCTTGTAAGCCTGCTTTGCTAGCTGCGGCATACTGCTTTTATGGGGGCAAAAATCCTTGGAATTTCCACACTAGGTTTCAAGATTATCAGCTTCATTTCTTTTCTCCATTCAGTATTTCAGGATCCCATTTTTACTTTTGCTGTCTTAAATTAAGAAACTAAACAAGCCTGTAAATTAAAAATTTCATTTTAATTCAACAACTCCCATACTTAAATACTATGTTTGATTTTTAGCAACATGAGCTGTGGCATGGAAGCACCTTGATTTATTGACTATCACTTGAGCCAGGATTTAATAATCTTTGAACTTGTCTTTTTCTTTTTGTGAATAGCCAACTGAATTCAGTAGAACCTATTCCGTAGGTCAGCCTTTTACTCATCATTACTGTCATAGTAATCAATTGAAGCAAACACTCAGGCTCACGTTTCAGTTGACACTTCATCACCCTCAAGCACAATCATAGCTTCTCTAATTCTGAGGCAATCTTGTAATCTGTTTTTACCAGCATTGATTTTTTTCCCCTTTGGAAAGGGCTCAGCTCTGTGCTCAGGCCCAAACTCATGACCAAACTAATAGCCTGTGATAGGTAGTTTATCTTCTGGGATCACAAGTCTTACTCAACATGCAGCAGTCTATACTGAACTGGAAGAAAACAAAAAAGAGTGACTCTGACATTCTATAGATGTTGCATTCAAGATACAAAACAATCTACAAAATGTTTTAAAACAAGGCACTGTAGTTGGTATAGCATATTTGCTTTTGTAATTTCCTACCAATTATTCACAATTACCACTGTAGTTAGAATTGTAAAATTTCATAAAAACAATTATTAACCAAAATATAGATAGACTATAAGCATTATGAGATATTGGCTAGTAAAGCTGTTTCTAAATAATGAAGAAATAGCAAATGTAAAGATTATTCATTCTACCTCTGACATAAAGCACTGTAGATCTCTTTCCTTAGCCCCAACAGCCAGCACTGAGATATAGAATACTCATGCATTTCAACTAAATGATATAGATGTGGTTCTGGTAACGTGATGGTAGAACCTTCTAGAAAGTATCCCTGTGGTATAAGGGAAAATATTGTTTATGGAGAACTGTCTCATCATCAGCTGTTTACTATGGCATGTTGGTGACCACTGCACACTGCCAAGAAGCAGGCACTGGTGAGATGAACTGTACGACAAAACCTAATGTCAGAGAAAACTCAGCATGCTGCTATGACTGTGTAGTCAGCAGTACATTGGAACTCCAAATCAAAATGTCTTTCTCCTTATAGAGTACCTCCAGTATCCTCTACTGAGAAATACTTCTGGCAAAAAAACAAAAGAATTTAAGGCAACCAAACTATTTCTAAAATGACAGTCTAAAATTAGTGTTCATAAGCTTTTTGTGTGTGTGTGTTTTGTTTTTTGCTGTTAAAAATGCTTCTCAGTTATGGCTTGCTGCCTTGGTACATTTCTTTTTTATTATTTTTTTTAATTGAAAAAAATTTCCGCCTCCTGCCAGCCTCCCATTTCCCTCCCCCTCCTCCCACTCGTCTTCCCCTCCCCCACTCCTCTCCCCCTCCCTCTCCAGACTGAAGAGCAGTCAGGGTTCCCTGCCCCGTGGAAAGTCCAAGGTCGTCCCCCCTCCATCCAGGTCTAGGCAGGTGAGCATCCAAACTGGCTAGGCTCCCACAAACCAGAACATGAAGTAGGATCAAAACCCAGTGCCATTGTCCTTGGCTTCTCAGTCAGCCCTCCTCTTCAGCCATGTTCAGGGAGTCCAGTTTGATCACATGCTCCATCATCCAGCTGGCCTTGGTGAGCACCCATTAGATTAGCAGTCTCAGTGGGTGGGCACACCCCTCATGGTCCTAACTTCCTTGCTCATGTTCTCCCTCCTTCTGCTTCTCGTTTGGACCTTAGGAGCTCAGCCCAGTGTTCCAATGTGGGTCTCTGTCTCTAGCTTCATCCATCGCCAGATGAAGTTTCTATGGTGATATGCAAGATATTCATCAGTATGGCTATAGCATAGGGCCATTTCAGGCTCCCTCTCCTCAGCTACCCAAGGATCTAGCTGAGGACAACTCCATGGACACCTGGGAACACCTCTAGAGTCAAGTCTCTCGCCAACCCTAAAATGGCTCCCTTAATTAAGATATATACTTCCCTACTCCCATATCCACACTTCCTCCATCCCAACCATCCCATTCCCACAAACTCTCCCCATCCTCCCCTTCTCACTTTTTTCTCCCCATTTCCCCTTACCTCCACCCCATCCCCATCCCCAAGTTTCCAATTTTTGCCTGGCAATCTTGTCTCCTTCCAATACCAGGAGGATAACTATATGTTTTTCTTTGGGTTCACCTTCTTATTTAACTTCTCTAGGATCTCATATTATAGGCTCAATATCCTTTATTTATGGCTGGAAACCAATCATGAGTGAGTACATCCCATGTTCATCATTTTGGGTCTGGGTTACCTCACTCAGTAGGTGATACTGCTTTTATCCAGATAAACTAAACCACAAGGCAGAGTAGCAGGCATCAGAATAAGCAAACTTTCACACTAGATTGTCCAGTCTAGTTAACATACATTATTCTGAGCAACTCAGAAAGTTTTGTGGACCCCAGACTAGTACCCTCGTGATGGTTAATTACCAGAATCCTAAAATTTGTTTCTAGGAAAATGAACTTTCCCTCTAGTGTCCTTTATCAACCTTTGGGTTTGAGCTGTCCACTTCATCTTTACCATGGAGCCTCAGGTAGCAGTGGGTCATGGCATATCATCAGAATATTAATAGGCCTCATTGGTCTTAGGGCCCTTTGTAAGGCAGCCAGGTCAGTATCCCAGCAGGGGAGGTCAAAAATTTGTAGGAAGAGCCAAATAACCTTTAGGAAGATCAATTTTTTTAAAGATGTCCTTTTCCCCAGTGATGAGAAGCCCTCTTTCTCTATAGATCACATGGTGGACATGCCCAGTAGTAAAAGCATACCATCTGACAATCTGTGTGTACAGTAGTTGGTTTTCCTTTTCCCCATCCGAGAGCCTGTGTGAGATCAATCAGTTCTACTCTCCGAGTTGAGGTACCTGACTGGGACCCAAATAGTTTCATTTAAAGTAACTACTGCAGCTCCCAGGTACCTGTTTTTCATCTTTCATCTCATGACAGTCATTGATGAGTACCTGCACCATCAGGGAATATGGTTTAGTCAAATTAGTGGGAGTGGGTCTCTCACTTGAGGTTGGGTGTGGGTTAAAGCCTCGTACTGGATCACACAGTCATTAGACAGCCAGTGTTCTGGTGCTATTTGGAGGAAAGCCTCAGCCTCATTATGGGGTGGATTTTTCTGTCCCACCAGCCAGCTCCCAAATCATGGCATGGAGATTTATTATTAATTAAGAAAACTTGGCTGGTAGCTTAGACTTGTTTCTAATTAACTCATAAATAAACCCCTTTCTATTCATCTATGCGTTGCCACGTGATTCATGGAATTTACCAGCCCTCCTGTGTGTCTTTCAACCTTTCCATCTGAATGGTGGCTCCATTTTCTTCTTCCCAGCATTCTCTCTGCTCCAAGCTAGATATTGGTTTTTCAGTTTTTTATTGAATCAATCTGAGTGACACTTCTTCACAGTGTACAGAAAGATTATTCCACACCAGGTATGGTACAGGGTGTTTCCATGTCCTCAAATTTTTAAAACCCCTTTTGTATTTTGCTTAGTTTCAGTCCAGATTAGGGCTCAGTGCTATCCATTTGTTCTATTTCTACAAACTCTGGCATCCAGAGGCAGCAATATCCAGCTGCACTTATGAACTCGTGAACCTGTCTCTTAGTCTTTGGAGTTAGGATCTGAAGGATGACAGCAATCCTACTCTGAGACAGGCTCCTTTTGCCTCCCCTCAGCTGGTAACCAAGATAGGTAGTGGTTTACAAAGCTGAATTTTCTTGGCCCATATTCTGTAGCTCAGGGTCTGAAACTCTTGGAGCAGCCCCTCTGTGGCTCTCTTATAATCTATTTTCTCAGGAAACCTCTGAAGGAAGGGCAGGAAGTCTGCATTTAGTGTCATTAAATCATGGGGCAACCTGGTCCAGGAATGTTGCCCTCTGTAACCTCCCACTAAGTCTGTCCATTTAAAAGTAAAGTTGGTTTGACTCACGTCTGCCAATGGAGAGCTGAAGAATATATCTTTTTTTTGGTTTTTCGAGACAGGGTTTCTCTGTGGTTTTGGAGCCTGTCCTGGAACTAGCTCTTGTAGACCAGGCTGGTTGAAGAATATATCTTTTAAGTGGAAGACAGAGTGTATCTGTTTCTCTGAAAAGAATCAGATGCATGAGAATCAGAGGTCCCAAGTTTCTTCATAAGCAGTAATGACACCAAAATGTCAAGGCACCAGAATGACTTTCTCTTCAATCCAGGCAATATGAACTACAATTTTCCCTTTTATTTTCAGAGTCATTGGGTATTGTTTAATCTGGATGGAGGTAGCTGAACTGGTTAGTTGAGAAATTATACAAGTTTGGTGTTGGGCCAGTCCTGGGGGATTGATAGCTGCCCATCACCCTGGAAATCATTGTAGTCCCTCAGAGAGATAATCCAACTGTGTATTTTGATTGGAGTCAGAAGTTTCAGCTAGGAGATATTTTTCTGACCAAGGATAAGGCACCAAAATTTTGCTGTGTAACTGTGTTTCATCATCAGAGAAGGTGATGGTGACTTTCAGTTCATGTAAAAGGTCTTGTACCAGTCAGTTCTCTGTTGTTAAATACTCTATGAGATACCTCCATCAATGGGGACTTACCTATACCTTTATGTTTTTCTAACTTTGTAAACTTTCTTTCTTCTTTTTTTAAAAACAACAACAACAACAACACAGGACCAACTGTGTAACAGAGGAAATCTTTTTTAGCCACTGTCTTTAATCTTTCTAAACTTACCTTGTGAAAATTACTGGAGAGATGGCTCAGTGGTTAAGAGCACTGACTGCTCTTCCAAAGGACCTGTGTTCAATTCCCACAACCCACATGGCAGCTCACAACTGTCTGAAGATCCAGTTGCAAGGGATCTGACACCTTCACACCAATGCACATAAAATAAAGTTTAATAAACCATAAAAATAAAAAAATAATGGTAGGGGGCTGTCCAACCATGTCAATTAAAAAAAAAAAGAAAATTGCATAAAGTCTCTTTGGTTAGTGTTGGACAGAAGGGAAAATCCTCGCCGTCCAGGCTTCAAGGCTTGGCAGTGACTCCCCCTGCCCTGCCCAGAAGCAGTTTTTCTGAGTTTTCCAGAGACAGGTGGGTTTTACAGACCAAGGTTTTGAAAGGAGACATTAAAGCAAAAGATAAAGGAGTGGAATTTTCTCTTATCTTTTAGGCTCAGCCCTGGGGAAACTCTTCCCCTCTCCAGGGCTGCTCAGAACAGGCAGAACAGAGGGAATGATCTCCTGGGTGTACTATTTCTCCATCCCTGCCCGCATTCCACCTAGATGGCTGGGGGCCCTGGAAGAGAGGCCAGTCCCTTACCTCCACACAGAGCCAAACCAATGACTGTGATCCTAAGTCAAGCAACAAAATAAGCAAGTGCTGGAGTGGGACAGGTCGAGTTTATACTGGTATCTCTGTGTGACCTGGCAAAGCCAAAAGTATTTAGGTCCCCAACAGGAGAGGACACAGGTCTTAATCTGCGGGAGTGGGGGGGTGGTGGTGGTGGTAGGGTGGGGGAGGTCTCACACGAGAGAAACACACTGGTCAATTACATGGAAACAAAACTAACAGAGACACATAGAAAGACACATAGAGACACTTGAACAGACAGGGAATCTAGTGACATCTCACATAGATCAGCATTTGTGCCTCTTATGTGTCCAAACAGCATGCCCATAACCAGACATAACTCCAGAGTTGACAGACCAGGTGACTTTCTCATTCATTTCCTTTTGGGGAAACCTCTCTGCAGTGTTAGGCAGAGACTGATCAAAGACCTAGAACATCTGAGATTGTGCTGATCACCCCCCAACACACACACACACACACACACACACACACACACACACACACACACACACACACGTCTCAGGGGCTGGTCTCTGGGATCTTGGTGGGACTTCTAGAAGTATTCTCCAGAAAAGACTGCTAGGACATGAATACAAGCCAATTAAAAGTCCCTATTAGCCAGCTGGTGACTACACTGTATGTTAAGGATTCCATTGTAGCCCCAAGCCTTTCTTAGGTTGAGCTTTTAAACACAAACCCCATGCCATGTCCTGGATTGACATACTTCAGTAAACAAGAACAGTTAGCCAGAAGCACAACTACACAAGTCAGAAAGCAGGGTCAGTACATTTAGAGACTTTTCTAGAACTATGGATTTGCCTAGAACTATGGATTTTGATGCATTAGGCCTTTGGTTTAGCTTTGGCAGTTGCTATTGCCTGTGTGCTGAGTTTTACAGCCTGAATGGCACTTCCATCATGGAGTCAGTTATGCTAAGATTTCTGGGCCTACTAAGATCTGGGGCCCTGTTACAGCTTCACTATTTATAATACTCAGAGTGGCACCTATACTTCAACATATTCAACATATATTATTCATTATCATTGTGGAGTGGTATTTTAAGCATGGATATATTTCATATTGTTTATTGATAGCTGAGTGAGCTGCACAAGATTGTTTCATGATTTCATTATTAAGAATAAAGCTCATATTTGTAACACTCAAGTGTTTTTTTTGTGCAAACAAGTTTGTGTTTCTCTAGAATAAATGACCATGAATATAACTTGTGGATGGCTAGGTCATTATGTGATTAGCTTAACAAACATTTTCAAGGTCTGCTTGAGCTACAATGTGAATTTAAGGCCAAACTGGAATAATCAGTGAGAAACTATCTCAATATTTTACTGAGACAGTATGTCAGTAAAATAGGACTGGGTTATAACTCAGTGGTAGGTCATGTGTCATGCAAGAGGACCTACTTTCAAACACCAGCACTGTAGACAAGGAAGCAATGAAACATGGTCTTGTTGCTTTACAGCCTCATCAGAATCTGATGTTTTCATTTGAACAGGCAACAGTCAGGTGTTTTCTCACCAGTAAGCTCATCATCAAATACACATACCCATTTTCCCACCAAACTAAGTAGTTATGCTACGCTTTTACTTGGATCTGTTTTTATGTGAGATTTACTCAGTAAATGATATTCACTGACAAAAGAAATGAGAGAATATTGCTATTTTTCTGAACAACTTACCATTTTCGAAGTAATTAAGAATTTCATTTGTTTCTATGTGCTTAAAACTAATTTATTTTAATGTCTTCTCTTCTTATTCCAAGAAACCCCAATTGTCTAAATTTGTCAAAAACTATTTCTCAGCACAAATTCACAAAGCATTCTATCAACTCAATCTCCCTGGGGTCATGTATATGTCGGCATGTGTAACACAGGCCTTACAGGTATCTGCACAAAGGAAACAGAGGACTAGATCTCCCTGGTGTTCCATCTTATTGCAGACATTTCTGAGTTAAAGCCCTCCTTAATTGAAAACAAAGCCAAAAGAGTTGTTATACAGTTCAGATTTCAGCCAGTCTTTTCTTTGAGTGTGTGGAGAAGGGAATTTTGACACTCCTTTGTTGTTTCCAATTGTTTTCTAGTTTGTTTAGGGGCTTGTACCAGAACGGTGATTTGCATTCACTCAAACTCTAAATCTTTCAGGGGTACAGAACAAACTTGGCTTTGCCACAGGGATCTAGGCAGGCTTTGTACTGTGTTCTAAAAAAAACTCAAAGGTGATTCAAATATCCAACTGGTAAAGAAGACAAGAATTCCAGAAGATATTTTATCATTTCCTAGAGATTTGCACATTATAATCAACCCTTTTCCAATCTTGTTTCAACTGTCAACAACAATTCCAATAAATTCATAAGTTGACTTTAAATCTAGGACTACTTAATTATTGCTCCATCATTTTTGGGAAAAAACTATTTATGATCTTGGTATTGGAAGAGTCATGCTGAACTAAAATCTGTATTAAAAAATAAACCACTGGATTGCATTTGTCTTTTGAGTCTGTATTTAATTTCTTTTAAATTTAATGATATAGGGGCTGAGGATGTAGTTCAGTAATAGAATGCTTGAATGCTCAAGATACTGGATCCTTGCACTGGGGAAAAATAGACAAAAATTAATGTATTTTTTTAGATTATTTAGTCATCTCTATTGATACATTTTTTATATTTTATAATAATTTAATAGTTTGGTATTATAGAAAAGACAGAAATGCTGGCCTAAAGGTCACTGACATTTTTCTCCTTATTAAAGTCCTTCATTTCAGTCAAATTTGGCTGCCTTAATAGACCCTGCTGACTATCATTTTCACTAAGCTTGCTTTAAAGGAGGATCCAGGAAAATGGCCAATAAACCAAATGCCACTTTGACACCCTGGCTGTGTCAACATCAGCTGCTTTTGGATTTGAGGCTGACAAAGTAAAGTATTTTCCAATTATTTTGCTGATACTTGTCAACCAATTCTCTGATTCCACAGAAACCTGCTGTTCGAGTTTCCCAACCCAAGGCCCTGGGACCTTTCCCTGAGTACAGGTCTGCTGCGCAGGCACAAGCCTCAGGGCAGGAGCTGGGGGAGGAGACATAGGGCCGGGGTGAGGGTCGCACGCAGCTCTTACGTCAGAGAAGCGTGGCCAGGGCGGGGCAAGTTCCGGAGACTTCCTCCTCAGGAATGCTGGGGCGAGGCAAGGGTCAGCGCTCACGTGGAGTCCGGATAATGGTTTCCTAGTGCTTGTCTCCTAGCTACCTCTGTTGACTCTAGCCAGTCGGGAGTTGGTCAAGTCCGCTTCTGGTTGCTGGCTATCTAGAGGTCCGCGATGGACACAGAGCGGGGCTCCTTAGGCACTCGGGATGTGGATAGCACCAAGAAGGAAGTTCAACTGAGGGTAATCCCTTCGGAGCTGAAGTTCCTGGATGCAGTGTCTGGGAAAGTGTACCGGCTCCCTCTCGTTGTCCACAATTTGGGCCGCTGGAACCAGAAGATGAGGTTTCAAGAGCCCGGGAAGCCACAGGTGATAAATTAAGGGTACTGAAAGCTCCTGGGTCGCCTCCGCACTTGAGCTACCCTTTGGCCCAAAGACCAAAATCTACATTTCTAAGGAATTCGGGAAGGATTTTATTTGCTGAGGTGTAGTCACAGGGAAGGAGAAGATAACAAAAGAGAGGGATAACTGCTAAGGTGTAAAGGGGAGGAAGAGAATTTAGGGAGGAAGAGAAGGGAGTGAAAGGCCGGAAGGGGGAGGGAGAATGGTAAAGACTTAGGGAAAGGAAGAGAGGGATCGAAGGAGAGGGAACGAAAGAGGAAGGAAGGAAGGGAGAGAGGGAGGGAGGAGAAGGGAGAAAGAATGGAAGAGAGAAAGGGATGGAAAGAGGGAGAGAGGAAGGGGATAGGAAAAGTGAGAAAGGGAGGCGAAATAATGATGGGAAGAGGGAGAGGAAGAAAAGGAGGGAGAGGGAAAGAGTGGAGAAAGAATCTTTTACTTCAGGTAGGGGGTATGAGGAAAAGACTAGATGGGGCGAAGCTGAGAGAGAATATGCTTCTTCATAATTGTGTTTGGAAAAAGAAAAGTCCTCACTCCTGTTTTCATTTTTAGTTAACAGAAAATTACAGATTCGTGAAGCTTTATAAATACAATGATGGTTACATCTACTAAGAATTCCAATTTTATGCACCATATCTTCATGATTCTGAAGTGAATCATGAAGTAATTCATGAGGTGAATTAACAACACCTCAAAAAAAATCCTAGGAGGTCATTTTTTTTTTGAGGTGTTGTTAATTGCCCTCTGACACTTAAAGTACCTGATTCCTTCAGGAATTACTAAGAGGCATAAGTGCGGTTTTGTGTCATACTTTATTGAGAATTTACTGAGAAACAGATATATCTCTACTCTCTAAGGATAAGAACTAAAAGGGCATTTTCGTACAGGCCTAATCATCATACCCTGTAAATATATACATTTAATGTATATCAGTTTAAAGTTTTTTTTTTAAATTCTTGTTAGGTGGGAATAAGACCTATGCTTGGTAATAATACACACTCCCTAAATATTAGTTTCTCATAATCTTTATAAGGAACTAATGGTGCTGATTTTATCTTTTTCCACTTAAGTTCAAACTGTTGTTGACGAGTCTGGATAAGGAACTAGCTTCTGGCCTTCAGATGTCAGCAATGGTGGAATATCATCCTGATAAAAATGAAGACGTGTTTGATCACATCTTTATCTATGCAGGAAATAAAGTTCTAGAGGTTCCTCTGATTGGGTATGTAATCTTCACATCTGTCTTGTAACAATTTTGTTATTATTAAACTGTACTAATTCATTTAAGGACATTTTGTGATGTAGAGCTTGCAATCTAAATATAAAATAGATATGTCATGAGATTTCTTCATATGAGACAATGAATTTTTGAAAGCTGTCTGAAAATGCCTACTACATACATGCTGCATTGAACACATTAAATTAAAGACACATGTAGCAGATCACATTTCTTCATTGTACAGAGATCGTGTTTTATACCTTGTTCTTGTTAGCTTTGGACATTTTGATACAAGCTAGAGTCCCATGGGAAGAGAGAATTTATTTATTATCCTGCAGTCCAGTCTATGGGGGCATTTTCTTGATTAATGGTTGGTGTGGGAGGGCCTAGCCCACTGTGGGCAGTGCCTTACTGGCCAGATGGTCTTGGGATATATAAGACAACAAGCCGAGCAAGCCATAGAGAACAAGTAGTGCGTCTGTGCTTCCTGTCTCTATTGCTTTTGCTCCTGGCTGCCCTCAATGATAAACCATGATCTGGATACTTAAGCCAAAGAAACATTTGCCTGCCTAAGCTGGTTTTGGTCAGTGTTTTAGCATAGCAACAGAAAGTATCTATAATATTCCCCTAATACAGTATCATTGCTTTTTTCATTTATCATATTTTATGTTTTTCAAAGTATTAAAGTCAGTTCCCCCTTTTTAATAAGTTTCAAAACATTAAATGGACTTATGTGGAAATTCTCAAAAGGAATTTCACGTATGATAGAGTAACACTAAATTGAGATAAATGAATAGTCTGTCAAATCATGCTTATATGATAAAGTCTGATTTCCTTGTTAAGAAAAGGTTGCATTATAGTTTGCATATGTTATTTCATTACTCCTTTTATTGACAGCAGTGTTATCAATAGACCTGTAAATAAACTGAAATATATTTTAAGGAGTTAAATGTCTGTAAAGTATCCGTGTGTGTGCTTCCATGGGCTTAACTATGAAGGTGTTCTTATTGTTACACATAATTTTGTGCTTCTTTTCTTCTCTCTTAGGCTGATTCCAACCTGTCACCTGGAAATTGTGCCAGTAGTTGATTTTGGCATATTAGTTGCCAATAGTAAAGTGCACTGTAAAGAGATTAGTATTATTAATCGTGGCAAAGCTCCAGGTACGTGTTCTGTGTCACATAAGCTTACAAATTTAGAAGAGTTGCTATTATTTTAAATTGCATCTAGTATAATAGATTTTCCCAGTCATCAAGAAACAATGTCTATCATTTGAAATATTTGAGAACCAAAAGCCCTTAAGTGTTGTGACTACAAAGGATAGCTATGTAATCATTTAAGAAAAATGAACCTGCCTCTTATAATCCATATTAACACAGCCTGCTGGTTATGTGACTGGTGATCTTTTTGAAGATGGGAGGCAGGTTGGTGTTATAGAAGTGATATAGGCTAATCCAGAGACTGAACTAGACCTCAGTGCCTTACTTACTAGCTATATCATATTGGACAATTATCTTTAATAAAATTGAACTTTAGATGGTTAATTAGGTATTTACCTAAAATTTTGGTAGGATACCTGTTTCATTGTGGACTTGAAATATTTTTTCTATTTGTCATAGTCAACTTGGCATTCAGATCATGGTCTGTAAAAGGCTTATAATAATTTATCATTGGAAGGACACTTTTTTCTAGACTTGATTATTTTTAGGAATTGTTATTGTGGCCAGGTGTTTTCATAAAAGTATATGTTGTTATGCATACTTTTTTCAAATATCTTTTTTATTGTTTTTATTGGACAATATGTTTTTCTCCCCTCCTTTCCTCTCCCCTCCCCTTCTACCCTCTCCCATGGTCCTCATGCTCCCAAATTTACTTAGGAGATTTTGTCTTTTTCTATTTCCCATGTACATTAGATCCATGTATGTCTCTCTTCGGGTTCTCATTGTTGTTTAGGTTCTCTGAGATTGTGAATTGTAGGCTGTTTTTTTTGTTTTATTTCTAAAAGCCACTTATGAGTGAGTACATATGATATTTGTCTTTCTGGGTCTGGGTTACCTCACTCAATATTATATTTTCTAGATCCATCCATTTGCCCACAAATTTCCAAGTGTCATTACTTTTTCTCCTGTGTAGTACTCCATTGTGTAAATATACCACAGTTTCTTTATCCATTCTTTGGTTGAGGGGCATTTTGGTTGCTTACAGGTTCTAGCTATGAAAAACAACGCTATCAATGCACACTTTTAATTGATTGCAACAATGGAAATAATTTGTCTTTTTTTTTTTTTTGCTTTTTCGAGACAGGGTTTCTCTGTGACTTAATCCCAGCACTTGGGAGGCAGAGGCAGAGGCAGAGGCAGGTGGATCTCTGTGAGTTTGAGACCAGCCTGGTCTACAAGAGCTAGTTCCAGGACAGGAACCAAAAAGATACGGAGAAACCCTGTCTCGAAAAATCAAAAAAAAAAAAATTGTCATTCTTTTGATGTGATGGTTAGCTACATTGGCTGCAAGATTGCCATTTCTCCCAATCTAGTACAAGGACTAATTCTAGATAGTGACTGTTTCTTTGAGACTGCATGTCTAATATATAATGAAATAGTAAATCCAGTCCTCTTTACCTCTAGATTGTTTTTGTCTTAGCTGCCTGCTTGAACAATGGGAATTAAGAAAAAGACAATCTATCCCATTACATATTTTCTCATAAAATATACAAGAATAAAACTGATAGGTACTTCTGATTCAATTTTGTTCATTTAGCTTTCAGTGATTTGGTTCTTTCATGGGTGAATATTCATGGCTTAGGAGTTTATAGAATATTAGGCTTATTTTCAGTTTGATTCTAATGTGAAGTATAGAGTCTCTTAAGGTAAATGATTGAGGTTCTTTGATTCTGAAGACTAGTAATATTTCAGAGTGATTATATATGATTGAATTTTTTTATTTTTTTCTCTCCAAAATGTCTTAACTTATTTATTTATAATCCTCTAGTGATTAAATGTAATATATCCAGTTCAGATTAAAATCGCCCCAAATTATAGTTATATTACATGTGAAAACTCTGAATTCAAATGAAGATTAAATTTTAATGAGATATTTAGTGTATTTTTTTAATGAAAAAATGAAAGATTAATCTGTAGACATGGGCAAATATTTTTGGGAAAAAATACTGATGCTTTAAAAGAAAACTGCTTTTCTGGGTGGTAAATTTAACACTTAATTGCTTCATTTACTAATTGAAAAAAACCTGGGCAAATAATTTATTTTTTCTAAGCATCAATTGCATATTTATACTTTAGCGATCAAGATATCTAAGTGTCTGGTTTCTTATTGTAAAATGGAATTCAGTGATTAAACATACAGCTTACAACAAGGATTGGAGAGCATGTATGTGGATATATAGTGTTCTTAGTATAAGTACTTTTTAAAAATGAATATATAATATTTTTAGTTACTGCTGAGGGCTAAATTCCAACATGAGTTCAGATTTATTAGGTGATGCCAGTATCTGTAATCACAATAAAGGCAATTTTTTTTTGTTCCTCGGTGGATCATCTGTTTAATGTGTGTCTATTGTAAAGGTCTAGTTATAAACTGTGTCTCTTACTCTCCTTAGGCACATTTAAAACAGAATACCAGGGTCAGTTACCTATTGTGATTTCTCCAAGTAGTGGTATTGTGAAGGCTAAGTCATCAAAGGTCATCAAAGTGGATTTCTGTGCAGACCAGTCACAGATTGTAAATGAAATGGCAAGGTAAATATAGAGTATCTTTTTGGACAAATGTTTATATAGAACTCAATTTTTTTCTTCTTTCAGATTGATTGCTTGTTTGCCAACCCCCTTTCTTTCATTTGCTATTCATTTATGTAGCTATTTCTACATATCAGGACATGCAAGTGTAGATAGTGCTCAGCAATGGAAAGCAAATGCAGAAGTGACATGTAGATACACAGAACAGCAGCTCCTAGTTTCAGTTTTATGGATCTGAGGAAATGGTCTGAGGATTCCACTAATAAATTGGTAGTTGAACCACACACTAATCATTAAATAGGATCTGGTTAGTGAATGGAAATGATATGATTGGTGTGTGTCTGTGTGTGTGTGTTTGTGTGTGTACAGGCAAAATGAATGTTGATGATAGATTGGCTTACATGAGTTATTTCAGGCAGAGAAAGTGACAATTTGAAACTTTAGAGATAACTGTATTTCCTACTGAAGAATCAGAGGCAATATAGAGTTGAAGAAGTAGAAGGGAGTGATGTGAGGTGAAGCTAAAACAAAGGAATGGCACAAGATCCAGTAAAGGGTCTATGGGACAACAATTTTTTCATGAGGTTTGCTTTAGTGCATTCATAGATGTGATGTGCATTTAGTAATGTGTGTGAGCTACTAAATTACACCTGAAATGTATTTCTTATTGAAGGTTACTATTGTGGTTTTTGAGATACATTTGTGAGCCTGAAAATTAATCTGAGGATCAGTTTGCAATTTAGAAAGTCACAGTAACAGCAGTGCATGAAACAAATCAGACAGCACAAAAGAAATTTGACAATCTGACTTGATATTTATAAAAGCAAAGCCAAAAAGAAATAGGAAAAGGCAGAGCTAGGGCCTAAATTGGGAAAACTGAGAGACATGCACAGATTTAAGATATATTAATACAAGCCTGTTTAATTCATTTGATGAGTTAATGAACAAAAGAAAGTGGAAGAAAGTTCATATGTGGCATGGGAGGAGTGATTTCATTGTTAGAGTCATTGTGGAGTCTCTGGCTATGACTTACATGTTCTAAGTCCCAGAACGCAGCTTTGTCTAGATTAGTTGGGTACAGGGTATTAGGAGTATATGTGGTATCTAAAACATAGGAATCCTGAGAATTTCACTGAAGAGTGGAATATGGACTAATAAGAGAGAAGAAACAAATAATTTAAAGAGGATCTGTGTCTTAGAATGAAAAGTTAGAGCATGCATGATTGAGTTAGAATGAAAACCGAGGGAAGTGTGTGATGGCCAGGAATCTAAGGAAGGACAGGTATGTTGAGATATGGTATAGATAAAACCCCACAATTATAGAAAAATGTAAGTGTTTTGATGATAGCCAGTTATTTGTGGTATATGTTGGGGTTAAGTTGAAAGGATTGTATTCATGCCAGAAAGAAAGAAACATGAAAGAACTGAAATTAGTTTGAAATTTTTTCTGAGGTATGTTTGATTTAGGGAACTGTGGTATTGGAATGTAGATGATGGCTTGGGCCTCGGTTCCAATTTATAGTTGTAGGCACATAAAGTGACGTCATAATCTCTAATAGTAAATGAAAAGAAATAATCTTAAATCTGCTAATTTAGTTATGATGTCATTTTAAAAAACTTTATTCAAATAATTAGAAGAATATATATATATGAATATATAATAAAAATACTTACACTTATTTTATTATGTTATAGAGTGAGTTTGCAAGGTCGTCCTGATACACTCTTGAACATCAAAGTTCATGTGGTTGAGCAGATAATCGAATTGCTTAACATGAATTGTGACAGGAAATTGGAATGCATACGGTTTGGTTCTGTTTTCTTTGGAACATCAAAACTTGAGCATGCACTTTTGTTTAACAATAGCCCTGAAACTGTAAACTGGGTGGCAATAATGCAAGATGACTGTGTTGGAGAAGAGCTGGTAAGTAAATTGAGCGAAAGTGGTGCATCGTGTCTGAATTAAACCAGACGAATGCTCCCTGCAACTTAGTAACTTACTCTGAAGATTTCTACTCTCCTCAAATTTTGAAATGTATCATGTCCTTTGTCAAGTTTAGGTATATGTTACTCTAGAGACAAATACTCTTCACTTTCTAGGTTCTAAAATTGCAATAATTACTTTAACTCTTTCAAATATGTTATTTCCTTTTTTCTAATATGCTTTTATATCTTATTTTATGTTACAGGGAGCAAATATTCATCAAAGGACAGATATTGCCTTAAATAATCTCCCCTACTTAAACAAAATAAAGAAAATAGATATGACTGATTTTATGACCTGTGTTCCCAATGAAGGGACTTTACTCCCCTATCAAAAGATTGTAATTACATTTTGCTTCAGCCCAAAGTAAGGAAAAGTGAATTTATTTGTAATGCCAATTATTAATGAAAATTAGTTATGATACACTAACCAGACTTATTTAATGTCATAGTACAGCATGTGGGAAAGCAAAAATCATATTTTTCATACATTTCTAAATATTTCTAAAATGTTTAAGATTTCCAATATTCATAAATATGACATACAATATTTTTTAAATTAAAATAGTCCTAGATCTATAGGAAATGGGTGGAGGAGGTAAAGTTTTCAGTTGTTTTGGATTCCATAAGTTGATTTGTGCAGTCCAGAACTTGCTGCAGGAATAGTGAGATGCCTGTAGTGTTTTATAGATGACACCAAATAGGAAGTGATGCTCTTACTTGAACAGAATCTTTTCCGACTGAATACTATCAATGTTAAAACAACATTATCTACTTCCGTTAACCCACAGAATTTAATGAAACACATGCAGTGTATATTTTCATAGCTCTTTGTACTTGCTTTTGTTATCTAGGCTGAAAATACTTTTGAAAATGTTGAATATATGGTAAACAATTCAATATTATCTTAGTCTGTTTCTCAACTGTAAGAATTTACCTTTGTGAGATGGTCATGCTTAGTGTACTTCCATTATAGCATTGTCACTTAGTGATACACGATTTTTGTAGGCTGAGTGTTTTAAGAGGATATGATGGTTAGTTTTCATTGTCAACCTGAGAATCTCAATCAGTGATTGACGAACTGTATTAGGATGGCCTATGGTCATGTACATAGAAGACTGCCTTAATTGATGAGGGAAGACCTGCTATTTTCTGTTTCAGGATCTTATGCTCTATAAAACTAAAAAAAAAAAGCTTTCTGAGTACTAGACACACATTTATTTATGTCTCTCTTCTCTGTATTGTGGCTATGAGCTGACTACATTTACATTTTAAAATGCTTTACATTGTTGCCTTGATTTTCTTGCTATGATGGAATTTGACCAGAAATTGTGAACTAAAATAAACCTTTCTCTTCTTCATTGCTTTATCAAATCAACAGAAATGAAACTACAGCATCAAAACTAATCGTTAATTGCCCCACTCATATAATCAAGAATTATCTTAATGATACTTTTGTCTAAGAAGTGTCTTTGGAAAATCTATAAAATTATGTTCAACAATACAAGATTATGTTATTTTTTGTGTCCCCATTGTATTTTATATGATTGTATTGGTAGTTGTTGTGAGTCAACTGATGTGGGTGCTGGGAACCAAGCCTGGGTCCTCGTAACTCTAGCGCCATCTCTTCAGCCTCCTCCACCTCTACATGCTTTGAAAGAAATCCAAATATTGTTTCCTATGACAGCATTTTAACTGTGGGAGTCTAGCATGGGCATTTAGGTGTGAATATTTGAAGTCTTAGTTAAATTTGTTTTTTAACATACTGTATGTGCTCCCATTTAATATTGCACACCTACTTTTTGTGTATTTGAGTATCTACTGGCAGAAGAGCTAATCTGTAAGTAAGCTAGATAAATATAATCAGAGACCTGGCCTATGGTGTAACCTATCTATACCCTTGTTCCGATTTCTCCCTTTTGTTTCCATTCTTCCATTACATTTCTCTAAGAAGATCTGATTCATATCAAATTATGTTCTCTAATTACTTGTCCATTATGAGGAACTTGATTGGTGATAAATATGAATTTAGTTCATGAGAGTAAATAAATATGTAACAGAATTTGCTACTAAGGGAAATATGGGTTACTATAGAGACTGCTTAGAGTACTTTGCTAACAGTGAATTCTCTCTGGCAGAAAAATACAGTATAAACACTGTGGCATGTCATGAAGGTTTTGGCATATTGGGACACTTCAGTTAGTCTTGTCTTAAAAATATAAGTATTAATTCAGTTACTTTCTTGAGCTTTATGCTCTGGGGTCTTTGTTGTTAGTAAATTTGGAAAATAGGTAATAGATGTGTTTTTATTCCTTTTCATCTGCTTACATAGATTTAAGAATTAGGTTGATTATTTTTATTGACAAGTGACAAAAACATGTAACCTGTGCTTTAAAAACAACTAATTATGATATTTACAGGCTAGTAGTTGATATTAAAAAGGATGTTGGGCCTTCACATAGGCAAGACTATGCCCTCTTTGTGAGATTTGATTCTGTGGGAAGTAAAGATGGATTTTTAAGAGATGATAACTCTAACACCATGAAAAGTAAGTATGAAATGAATAAGACCATTAAATATGTAGTAGTTAAAATTCATTAAGAGAAAAAATAGCACATGTGAGGGAATAGGAAGGAGTTTGATGGGAGAAAATGGGAGGTAAATTGGATAAAAGCTCATTATATGCATGTGTGACATTTTCAAACAATAAAATAGACTAATAAGCATCAGTGCTACAGGAAAAATATAAAATGCTTATTTTTTACATTGAACAAAAATCTATACACTTTCATGGCTTTAATATATCATCTGTGGCGTGTGAAGACAACCATGGAACCGTTTACATGACTTTAGATAAACATTATGATCTCGGAATTTGAGAAATTAAAACTGAATATTTTTAAGTTTTAGATATGGCAAGGTTTATTCATAGGATTTGACGTAAAACAAATGGGCCACTTTGTTTTGATCAGACCTTTACTTCTAGAATGCTGCCTATAGTAACAGTTGAAGATCAAGATTGAGATCTACTAGCAGGGTAATACTGTCTTTGGATACATACCATGAGTATGTGAAAGGCATGTATTTTCTATGCCACATATTAAGAGGCATTGATTTTTTTTTTTTTTTACAATTTCAAGTAGTTTTGTGTTGATTGGAGCAAAGCAAAAATGTAATAGTACTTGAGTCACTTTTAATAAGCTAGATCAAAGATGAATGAATAGGGAGGTTGCAAATCAAATTCTGAAAAAATGAGCTGTGCCCAGGAGATGTAAATCCTTCCTGTTAACTTAGCAAAGCCAAGAGTTTGGAAGATTTGCAGGCCAGTATGAATATATACTGTCACTCTGTTTAATTAAGCTGTTAATCTTGCTCAGTATGGCAGAAATGTCTTGCTGATATTACTGATGTCATGCCTTGTTATATTGAACTATATTTACCGATCAGAGAACATTTGCTTTAAGTTTTCATGTTAATGCTGCTTTTTTTCTTATTTTATCCCATTTTTTGAGCATAGATACTTTTTTTTTCATAGTTTTTCTGAGTATAGTTTCTCATCCCCTTATATCTACCAGTTCCTCCTTAACCTCCCTTTCCTCTGAATCCATTCCCTTTCTGTGTCTCATGTCAAAAGAACAGGCTTCTGGAAGATAACAACTAAACACACAAAATAAAATATATTACGATGAAGCAAAAGCTATCACATCAGAGTTGGACACAGCAACCCAAAAGGACAAAGAGAGTTCCAAGAACACACATAATAGCCAGAGACTCATTAGTTCTCACACTCAGGAGTCCCATAAAAATATTAAGCTAATACCTATGATATAATATAATATATATGTAATATATAATATATTTTACACACACACACACACACATGCACGCACACACACACACACACACACACACACACACACACACACACACACACAGGAGCTGCTGTAGTCCTTTTAAAACCCTATGATTGCTTTTTTAAAGTTTGTGAGTTCATGTGGTCCTTGCTTGGTTGTTTCTTCTATTCTTCTATACCCATTATTCTTACTTTTGTTTTTTTTTTCAGTGTCCTAGATTTGTTGGATATTTTGTGTTAGGAATTTTTTAGATTAAGATTTTATTTAATTGGTGTGTCCATTTTGTTTATATTATATTTTAAATGTCTGAGATGCTCTCTTCAATCTCTAGTATTCTGTCGATGAAGCTTGCCTTTGTAGTTCCTGTTCAAAGTCCTAAATTTTTCATTTCCAGAATTCCTCCATTGGGCTTTCTTTATTGCTTCTCTTCATTTTCAGCCCTTGAACAGTTTAGCTGATTGGCCAAACTTGGTTGGGGGACATTTTGGACTCATGCTTAGGTCATTCTTTATAATGGGGGATGTTCCATGTCTAAAGTAGGGACACATTTTGGCCCCTTCATAACTGAAGTGAGTTGGAAAAAGAAATGTTGGAAGAGAGAATCTTTGTGATTCTTTGGGGATGGTGTCAGTTAAGAAAGGGAGACCACAGTGTCTTTCCTACTAAGAAGCTAGGGATGGGCCATGGGTAGGGGTTGGGAGGGAGAAATATGATCTCAGGAGCAGTGGAGACATGTGGGACTGCATTAAGCGTATGTGTTGCCCTGTGAGGAGCAGCCTTTGGGTTAGCAGGGGATAGGTATCTGCTCTGGTTGTGGTCTAGGACAAAACAACAAGTGGATAGGAAGGTTACACGGCAACATCTATGGCAGCCACAGGAGATGTGGGCAGGGGAAAGGAAAGGCTGCCATGGGGTTTTCTGTTGCAGAACTTGGGATGAGACTAGGGGATTGAATCTGGGAGAACAGGAACAGAAGAGATGGTCTGTGTACATTTTACCTGGTTTTCTGGCGTGCCCTGTTGGTTAGCAGGGGGTGCCTGCTGGAGTTGGGGGCTGGGAAAAAGCTACAGGTGGGAGGGGGGATGGAGTGGCAGGTTGGAAAGAGATCTGTAAAATCCGCAGGAGGTGGGAGCAGAGGGGCAGGGGAGGCTGCAAAAGGTGTTCTGCTGCAGAGACTGGGGGATTGGATCGGGGGAACAGAGAACAATAAAGCTTCTAATAGCTAGAGATGGATATTCTACATTCATCTTACAGCTTATTTATAGGCTACAATTGATCAATGAGAACTCTAGTAAGAAAAACATTATTCTATGGTTCTAGTTACAGTTCTCTTCATAAAACTATTCTATTGTTTAAGTAGAGAGTAAGTCGGTTATGGATCAAAGACCCCAAGGACTACTACAGAAAACCAAAGTCCAAATTGGGAGTCTTTATTAAACTAACTGGAGATTATCTGGAGAGCAACCGTGCTCACACAGCAGCCCTGCCTGTTTTAAGGGCAAAAACTACATCCTGGTTGGCAGTTGCAGGGGGAAGTAAAGCAAGCAAGCTGTTTATAAGATACAAAAGTTGTTAGTTAGCTGGGGCATCTTGACCTCAAGTCCCTGGGACATAGTTAGGTGATTTTCTAAGGGACATTCCCAGAGGAGGGGCTGTAAGCAGGGAATATGCTTTGAGTCAGACCTTAGATGACTACAGAAGAGACAACAAGAGGAATCTTGACTCTGTCACACAATCCATAGTTCTGTCTAATACCTAATATCCCCAACCCTAAATTATATATACCTTCCCAGTCTGTATTATTCTATCATGTATGATTTAATAATTATTCATTTTTGTGTATATATAACCTTTGACCTATTTCCCATAATGATTGAAGAGAAAAAAACTAATCTCTTTAACTTTCATATTACTCACCCTAGTGGATTATGATGTTTTGGTATTTGCTAAATTCTGTAATTCATTCTAAAAATCTCCACACTAAACACATTTGATTCAAGTTTCCTTTCTTTCCTCTTTCCTTTTTACATAAAGGATTTAAATACTTTGAATGATCTACTAGATATGTCCACTATATTATCCAATAGACACAGGCTCATACTAAAGTTTCTTATTCTGCCCAGAACCATTGCCTAGAGATGATGCTGCCTACAGTGAACTGGATCATTCTGCGTCAAGAAATCATGAAGAGAAAACCCACATAAATGCCCACAAGCCAATCTAACCTAGACAGTTCTTTGGATGATCCTAGGCTGTTCCAAGTTTACAGTTAGAGCTAACTAGAAATATTTCAAGAGAATTAATAATTTTTTATAAATAGCTTTATGCTTCAGTCTTTATTAATCTCCAGAAATGGCAAGTTTATCCTTTCAGTTGCTCACACATGCACCAAAGTATATATGAACAAACAAATAAAACATAGGAAAAAAGCCCTTAGTGTCATAATTTAGCATCTGTTGATTTTCCTCTCCTCTATCCAGTAAATGGGCAAAGATTATTTACTCTGCACTCAAGAATATATCTATAACCTTGACTGTTTCTGACCATCCTTTTCAGTTCTCCTAAAACAACCATATGTGTTTCCTTATGGCTTTTTGAATGTGAGAAGCAAGTTCCTACGTTAGAGTGCTTGAATTTGCTCTTTCTATTTGGAACACACTTTTTATGGATGTTTCATTTCCTCGAAATGTTTGCCCAAATGTTGCAGTATAAATTAAAATGGCTTATTTGAATATCTCTACCTAAAACAGTCTCCCCAAGACTTTGTATTATGTCTCACTCTTTGTCTTTACATATAGCTTCTACCCTTTGTAAGTGTTACAAATGTAGTTACTGTCAGCCTTATATTTCCAGAATGTAAATCCATCAGAGCAGCTTTTTCTTTATTCATAGCTGTGTCCTCAAGACTCAAAATTATGCGTAGCATAAAGAAGGCAGGCAATGGTTTTGCAGAAGATCGAATGAGCTCCTTATTTCCCATCATATTTTTTAAGTGTTGCTATGTGAAGTAAGCTAATATATTTTTGGTTCTCCAAACACTCCTCACTTTGTTCAGTAGGTTTTATTGCTTTTTCAGGTAATCGACTTCAAAAAGTAGAGTTAGCTTTGACAGGCTCTGGACTTCCTGTCATCTTACAGTTTGATCCAGGAAAATCACTTACTTTTGCACCTTGTTTCATGGGTGAGCATTCGGATATTCTATGCATTGTAAAAAATCAATCCATATCACTTCCTGTGATGTACCATTTTCAAAAAACTGCACACTTTAAAATGGATCCTGAAAGGGGCAAAATTGATGAAGGATGTATTCAGGTAAGTTAGCTTATTCTTTGCCTTCCTTCCATTAGCACTTCAGCTATTTTTTTTCAGAGTAATTTACAGAGGAGAAAGGACCACATTTGATCTACTAGTGTTTATGAAGTATGTCTCTTATGTGATCTAGAATTAGTTATACATCCAGTCATATAGAATCCATAATTCTTTGTTAAGGGTCTGCATTGTACCAGTGAAAGCATATAATGTTCAGGTGCACTATGAAATGCAGCTGTTGCTTCTAAAACAGTTTTATTTTATTAAGGAATTTTAAGACATATACAGAAACAGGTATGACTTAAGATTGTAGAGTGTTAAACAGGATCTGTAATGTAGTGCCATCCAAACTCAAAGAACATTTTATTTCCATTCGGGAAGATTTTTCTGGAGAATCACATGAGCAATATCTTGCAGATTTAGTTAAAGTTTGAAATTTCAAACAGGTAATAGTTGCCTAGACAGTCTTGTTGGAACCAGCCCCCACCCCCATGTTTCAGGAGCTATTTTAATTATGGCTGGCCACTCTTGCCAACTCTTTTCTAGGCACTCTAAAACAGAACTTCCTTTTTTTTTTTTTTTTGGTTTTTCGAGACAGGGTTTCTCTGTAGCTTTGGTGCCTGTCCTGGAACTAGCTCTTGTAGACCAGGCTGGCCTCGAACTCCCAGAGATCCGCCTGCCTCTGCCTCCCGAGTGCTGGGATTAAAGGCGTGCCCGGCTAAAACAGAACTTCTTAAGCATTCTTTACTAACTTTTTTTTTGCCTGAGCTGATTAAAGTGTGTATACAAATTTAATATTTTTATGCTGAAAATGATGGCAGAAGAATATTGAAAGTATTCAGTGTCCATAATAACATAGAAAAATTTGTGGGTACAGTAAAAAAAGTGCATCTTAAAATCTGAGCCCATGTGTTTCAGGCACTATCCATTGTTGTTATGTTATATGATGCACACACAATGCAGTGTGAATTTTGTACATTCAGAAGCACGACTGTGGTGACCATTTTTGCTGCAACAGACTTGTGTTGCAAGTAAAACCTCAGCTCAATTTCACATTTAACTTTCACTTAATTTTTATTCATCGCATATTTAAAAGCTTTTTATTGTTGGCAAATTTTTGTGTCCCACACCACATTTCATTTTAGGACCCCCATATATGTTTGTGACTTAAGTCAACTCTTAGAAATCTATGGTCTGTTGGACAGTTCTATTTTGATTCCTGATTCTTCCCTGTTTGAGCAATTATACTGATGTTATAAACATTTCTGGGTGATTTTATATGGATATATACTTAAGACTCTCAAAATATATCATATAGAGGAATCGTTAAATCTTGAAAATGCTGTGTTTAACATTTGGACCTGTTCCCAGTAGTGTAATGTAGTGACATTTTGCTTGTGTTTTTAACAAATAAAGATTGCTTGAAGATCAGAGTTTAGAGTTAAACCACTAGATACCAGGGAGTGGTGGCTCACACTTTTTATCCCAAGGCTTGGGAGACAGAGGCAGAGGGATTTCTGTTATTTCAAGGCCACCCTGGGGTACCTGAGATTGAATCTGTCTAAAAGAGAACCAGAACTCACAGAAAGGTGATCCCAGCACTTGGGATCCTATGCCTTTAATCAGCACTAGGGAGGTGAAGACAGGAGTGATATGGCTGGGCAGAGAGAGCAATATAAGGCGGGAGGAGACAGGAGCTCAATGTAGTCTGAGGTTTGGGTGGAGGCAGATGCAGTCTGGACAGGATCACCCCTTTGGTCTGAGCATTGGTAGAGGTAAGAGAACTTTCTAGTGGCTGGCCGCTCTGCTTTTCTGATATACAACATTAACCTTATATCTGATTCTGGGTTTTTATTATTAAGGCCAACTAAAATTCATGCTACAGTGTTTGTCAAAATGATTGCATAAGTTTGTATTTCTTCCAGCAGTGACTTAACAGTCCAATTCCTTTATGCCCCTTCCCACACTTGACAATATCCTTTTTTTTCATTACAATTATCTTATTGTGTGCAAAATGGCGTTCCAGTATGGTTTTAGTTCTCATCTTCCCAATAACTGATGATGATAGCTATATTCACCTATTTTCTTTAGGGGAATAATTGCTTAAATCGACAGCAAGGTGAATGGTACCTTATTAGAAATGTCTCTATTTCAATCTCTCAAATTTGTGTTATGATGTTCTATGAAAAGGTGAATTAAGGTGTCAGTTACAGTTAAGATTGAAAACCAGCTTGTTGACTGAGTGTTCCCAATAGATCACAAGAATCCTTAGAAGTATAAAAAGAAACACCAGTGTTAAAGTGATGTGAAAAGATAAAGAAGCCAGTGTCGATTGATGGCTTCAGAAATGGAAATGGTGGGGATGTAAGTCCACTGAGATGGTTTCTATCACCTGGAAGTAGCGAAAAAAGAATAAAATAGAACCATACTCTGCAGTAGATCTTTCAGTATATAAGCACAGATCAAATGACTCAGATTACAGTTCATTAAAACTGTGGAAGACTCACAAGTATAAAATAAGAAATTCGAGGTTAACCCTTGATTTTTTAAAAATTATTTTTCATAGCTAAAAGGATATTATTATATTACCCTTTGACATTTTTATTTTATTTATTCCATGTAATTTTCTGATTTTTAAACTTTTATTTTTATAAAGTTCATAAATGTATAAAATGCATCTTGATTATTTTTTACCTCTTTCTTCCTCCATCCAACATTCTCTGCCTTCCCCGTTTGTAGAGTCAAATCCTCACACCTGTCTGTCTGTCTTTTTCATCTGTGGATGAACACTCACAATCTGTTATTCTCGGCACCTTGAACACCTCATCTCTGCATTAACTGCTGTATACTTTAATGAGAAGCTTCTCTGACCAAGCACGAGAGCAGCACAAACATGTGAATATAAGCATACATATTGAAAGTACAGTTTACAGCGTGACCAACTTAGCAGAACATTAAAAGTTTTTCCTTTACTTTTATTGATATGGTTTTACCCATATTTATAGTACTAGACATGAGTTCTTGAATACTTATCTTTGTTGTTGAAATGCAAGTTCTTCATATGTTCTGGATACAAGACTCAATCAGATAAATAAATTAGAAATATCTTTTCCATTTTGTGGGTCTTTTATTTTCATGATGATAATTTCCTTTGCAATGAAACATTTTAGTACTCATATTCACCCAAGGCCTTCAAATTAATTAAAGAGTATTTTTGACATATTTGGAATCTTGAAAATAGATATGATTCTAAAATTACCTTGTCAGTTTCTACCAAAAAAATAGCAGCTGTTATTTTGATAGCGTCTGTGTTGGTGTTCTAAATCCTTTTGGGAAGTATTGCCATTCCACAATATTAGTTTTGCGGTTGATGGAGGACAGATACTTATTCATGCGTGTTTTAATTTCTTTCAGTGGTGTTTATAGTATCCAGTGTATCAATTTTCTGATTCCTATTAGACAAGAAATATATAATCTTACAGTACTGGTGATCAAACACAGTGTATTTTGTATGATTGGCAATTGCTTTACCATAGAACTGTACTCAAACCCTTGTTTTTTGTAAAAAAAAATATTAAGTGCCTTTGTCTTTTTGATAAGAAAATGTAGTTATATTTTAAATTTCATGTGTGTGTATGTATACATTATATAAATTCCCTGAATGCTATCACATTTTAAAATAGATTCTTTTGTATACAAGATCGTGTCTCTGAGATTAGATTTATTTTATGATTTCTTTTACAATTCAGATTTATGTTTTTCTTATTTAATATTTCTACCTAGAAATAGCAAAAGAGACTATTTTATCTTGTTCTTGAACTAAAAGGAAGACATGTAATATTCCATCAGATGAGTAAGAGGTTAGCCATAGGTTGTTCATGTTCTGCCATTCTATTTTGGAAGTAACTTTTTCTTTATGAAAATGGGATGGGTTTTGTCAAACAATTTGTCTCTATTAATTGGTAATGGGTTTCTCCTTAATTAAGATTCATTGTATTGATATTTAGATATTAAAAGGCAAAATGACTCAATAAATTGATTACTATGTTAACCCTTTCTACTATATTCAGTTAGATAATATTTTGCTGTGTATGTATAAATCCTCACCACATGGGACTTGAGGTATTTTATAGGGCAGAACAGGGAACTTTTGGGGTGGATGATTCTGTTTTCAGATCTGTTCCCCTGCAATCTCAAAAGTTGTAAACATCAATGGAGTGGAGTTGTAATTACCTACAATGGAGTACATTGACCTTCTTGTTAGGAGCTTCCTGGCCTTTAACTGCCTTCCGATGTAATCAGTATACCAATGTTCCTATCCAGAGTTTCTCAGCTCACCTGATGCTTTTAGATTATTTATTGACCCTGCCCCACAAGTTCCATTTTCTGTCCTATAAAACTATCAAGCCCCTGCCCTTGAGTCCTTAGTCTCTACTCCCACAGAAAGACTATTGCCCTTCATGGTCTGCCTAGTTAAAGGATAATGTATGCATGTTCATAAGGGGACTTGAAATGTATTTGTTGACCGTGAAATTTTTTTGGTTTTGACACTTCCCCATCCATTATTTTTAACTAACATTTCTCTTGCAGGAAATACATAGACTTTTAGTTTTTATCTACTGTACAAATTTGTGCTTTTTTCCTTAGCAGAATGAACATATATTTATTTAGGTAAAGTGAAAAGAATTCACAAAAGTGTCAGGGTCCACAAGGGAGAAATGTTCCAATTTGTGCCTTTTAGTCATTAACTATCTATTCACTTATGGATAGATATTTAGGTTCGTTCCACAAACCAATCATTCCCTAGTTACTCTGTAATCAAAGGAGTGGTTAATGTATCTTTTAAACAAAGTTGTTTAGTTTTCTTTGCAGAAAAGCAATACATACACATTTGTATATGAAATAGAAAACTAGCTTTCAAAAGGAAGCTTTGCTTTTTGCAACATTATGAATGAGCCTGAGTGATAATATTCTAAAAGAAACAAGCCAGATACAAAGATAGGCCGTGACCTCTTTAATGATCTCAATTAAATCTGAATGCAAATTGGCAGATTTGGTCAGGAAAAGTAGTATACTTAACTAATTAAAGCGAAGTATAGACCTGAGAGTTCCTCAGCAAAAACATGGGGTTTTGTTTAAAGGGTATAAAGTTCCAGTGAGACAGAGTGAATAATTCAGGGAGATCTGTGACTATAGTATGGTGACCTAAGCTTAATGTGCTGTCACCCAAAATTGCTAAGGCACTAATATTTAAATATCATTGTCATAAACAATTATGAGTAAGTTAATTAGCTTGATTTAATCACTTATATATATACTGCATAATATAAATATATGATAAAATTGGTCATCTATACTTTAAGGTGTCAGAGAAATGGTAAAAGAATCCATTTGCTTTTAATAATAGGGTATGCAAGTAATGTAGGGTATGCAAGTAATATTTTCTTATTTTTGGTAATTCAGTGTTTTAAAATATTATCTTATTTCCAAACAGCTATTTTGGTATATTTGATTACTTGCTTGTTCTATTTATTTGTGATATTTAATATTTTAATTGTTTCTTTGGAGGGTGTATTCAACAATGTCACTTACCAGAGCATAGTTCAAAGTAGTACTGGCTTTATTTTAATGCTGTGCAAAAACATTGCTTCAGTATAACTGTCCTATCTTCTAATTATGCTGTTGCAATGCAAACTATGTTTCTTTGGTAGACGTCTATCAACGTTCTTGAATAACCATTGTCATATTTTCTTTTCACTTATTTTTATTAGTGTTTTAGGTTATCATACTAGGTATAATGGCTTTCATCCTGGCATCTTGATGTGTATGTATGTGTGCTAATAATTTGTTCTAATTCAGTACTCTCCCTCACTGCCATCCCTCTGTTCCCTCTGAATGGCTTCTCTCCTTTTTCCCAATTTTATAAACTAAATACATAAGAAAACACTGCAAATAAAAATACAGTTCATATATGTACACACATATATACATACATATATGTGTTTGTGTATTTATATATATATATATATGTTTGTTTGTGTATGTATATATAGTTTCCTTTAAACTACTTGTATAACTATCCATTTTCTTTCTGTTTCAATGGAAGGATTCCCTTTAATACTTTCCTAAAGCAGCTTTACTAGGAGTACAATCTCTCCTCTGATATTTATTTGGAAAGACTGTCATTCCAACTTTAGTTTTGGCTGGGAGTTTGGCTAATTATGGAATTTTGAGTTTATAATTTTTTTCAATAAAGCAATCTCTTTCCCATTGCCTTTCGGTCGCTAGTAGTCTTAATGATTTCCAGATTTTCTTTTTCCTTTCTTTTTTTCTCTTTCCTTCTTTCGTTCCTTCTTTTTTTTTCTTTTCTTTCTTTTTTTTTTGAGACAGCTTTTCTCTGTATAGCCCTGCTTGTCCTATAATTGCTCTGTAGACCAGGCTGGCCTCAAAGAACTGCACAGATAGCTACCTGCCTCAGCCTCCTAGTGGTGGGATTAAAGATTTGCACTGCCACTGCCTGGCAATTTTGACAGTTTGACTCTGATGTGTCTATCATTCTGATATATCATGAGTCTTGTTGAGCTTTATCAATATACAGATGAATTTTTTCCATCACGATTCTAAACATCTCATTTTTTATATTTTTACAAATATTCTTCACTTTCCTCTCTCAACTATTGTTTACAACCTCTTTTCTTTCATTGGTACTATGCTTATTACTGTGACCTTCTTAGATTTGATGTTGATCTGACCCACCCATGGAGGGAATGAACAAAGGACAGACAGACAGACAGACAGACACAGACACCCCGGGATCAGGTGTGCTATGCACTCTAATGGAGAATCAATAATAGCAGCAGCCCAGAAACTCAGCATGTTTATTTAATCATCTGAATTTAGGAGCTTAATTTATTTTTTGAGAGTGAGGAGGTAGGTTTCTGCTAATCTCAGCAGAAGGTCTAAGGTGTAGCAGTATATGGCAGAGCAGCTTCAGTTTCAGGTTGCAGTCATCCTATAGGAGAAAGCTATGGTTGGTAGTTCCTGAATATGCTAGTCAGTCATTTGTAAGCCCTTGTACTTGGAACAGGGGAAGGTTTTACCATATCTTCTTGTTCTTGACACAGTATCATGTACCCAGAGACCCTCTTTTGCCTAATTTTTAATCATCTCTCTTAGCCATTTTGGGTATTCTCAAGTATCTTGTCTTCAAGTTCATTGATTATTTCTTGTATCGGTACATATCTACTACTGAGCTCTTTTTAGTGAATGTTTAAAATGCTGTACTATCTATAATATTTCTTTAATCATTTCAGTCCTTCATGTTACCCTTTTTATGAAGAATTGATATCATACTTTCTTTTATTCTTCAGACATTTTTTTTCAGTTTTTCAGCATATTTATAATAGTTGACTCACCATAATTGTTTGGTAAGTCTAGCATTTGAATTTCCTCTCAGACATATTCTATTATATACCTTTCTGTTGTGTTGAACACATTTTACTGTTTCTTTTGTTGTAAAATAACTTTATGGTGAAAACTTTGCATTGTAAATAGCATAGCTGTTTGAAATGCAGAAAATCAAATCACTCCAAGGTTAACAGTAGCTTTGATTATTGATATATTAGTGACTTCTAGGAAAGTTCTGTATTGATAGTTTCATTGTTTTATGTAGCCAATTACATCTCTCTCGGTTAATTTAGTATTCAGCAAATTGTTGGACAAAGGTTACCTTAAGTTTCTTGAATTAGTTATGTTAGAACATGGGCCTACCCATTCAATGGTCATTTTTAAGAGGCTGGATCCCATAGACTGAAGAGATCATGCCTTGCTTCTTTGCATCTCACCATGGAACAGTTTCTCTCTCTCTCTCTCTCTCTCTCTCTCTCTCTCTCTCTCTCTCTCTCTCTCTCTCTCTCTCTCTCTCTCGTGCTGTGGGTTTTACAAATCCTAAGTGGATTCTAACCAGTACCTGGCATATCCCGGATTCTTGTCATATAAGCAATGTTGAACCAAAATTATTTCCTGCTGTTCCCTAAAACCTTTTATAATGCTTTTGTCTTTTTTTCCCCCGGGACTTTCTCTGGATAGTTACTTGGTGACTTTCTCTAAAGACCTTTCTCTGGAGCCCACGCCACTCTTTCCTAAATTTAATTAAAACATGTTTTATTATATGTGTATTATAGTTTTTTCATGTGTGTGTGTATGTCAGTACATTACTAACATGCCTGGAGAGTCTAGAAGAAGGTGTCAAATTCTGTAGACTCGGAGTTAGAGAAGGTTGTGAGCCACCTTGTGGATTTTGGGAATAGAACCCTCTTCTTCTGGAAGAGTGGCTTAACTGTTGAACCAGCTTTCTCACTGATTGTCTCATTCACTTTTGTGCAGGCTCTCTCTCCGTCTTTTCTCTCTTATCCCCATTTCATATGAAATTCCTCTATAGGTTTTAAAATGGTTCTTTAGGAACCCAGCCATGTTTGTCTCTCCTATGTATTGTACAATTTTCCATATAATTCTTTCTCTCCTGCCGCGCACCGCGGCCCCGGTCTGTGCTCTATGCGCTAGACCCCAGTTCGCGAGCTTCGGGAAAGGGGCTGGAGGTTGCACAGACCTTCAAACACTGGTACCAAAAGCCCCTCTTTATTAACACCATGGAGGCTTAAATACACTGCAGTCAATGGCCAACAGGTGAAAATCCCATCCTCTGATCGTCTAAGCTAGGCACAGCTTCTAGTAACTTTAATTAGAAGGTTCTAGGAGGGAAGAACAGCTGAAGGCCAGCACTCATTAGTCCCAACATCCAGCAGAAGGCCAGGACTCATTAGTCCCAACACTCTCCCATCTCAATGTCTGATTGTTGTCTAGAGACACTTTCCCTCATGTCATCCCTAGAGTTAAGGCTAATTATCAGTTTTCTTTCACTGACATTTCAGCGATTGTATTTGTAGTCATTGAACGCTGTCTTCGATATTCTTGCAAGTAGTTTACAACTTTTATTTTCAATTTCTCTTCACCAGATGCCTTAAATCAGCATCAGCCCTAGTTGAGGGATTATAGTTTACTAAGAATTGTACCATAATGCAGATGTATGTGGCCTTCTATGTAACCAGGAACATGCTGTTATGGCAAAAACAGAAAACAAGCAAACAAGAATGTCACAAAGACACCACCTCTCTCATATAGACACCAAAGATGAAGTTGAGGGTCAGAATAAATTATTATATGCCAACTCAGAGAGATGTCTCATTAGGTCTAAACAAACATACATAGGTATAGCATGTATGTTTCTAGCAATATTTCTGAACCATTCCATCATTGTTGGGTTTAGGCAGCTGTCTTCTGTGACTAAAAGACATGGAGAGTTGATATGACTATGTTTCTAACAGGAGAGTCCTGTCTGCAGTCAGTCATGTTTACAGAAGCAGATGCTTAGAGCAGAGGGCAGAACATTCTTTTATAGGTGAATTGTAGGCAGCTGCTTCTCACCAGGTCACTTCCAGTAACCCTTTCTCAAGAGTGTCTCTGGCTTTGTTTCTCTTTTTATAGCTGCTTAAATATACATCCTCCTTCACTGTCAGAGCTTTGAAAACACTGTATGAATATCTTAGTTATTTAGTTGTTTTCTAATAGCTTCTTTAAACATTAAATGACATGGGAACTCATGTTCTTGTGATACTCAGTTCTCTGTCTCTGTATCACATATAAAAGTATGTCTTAAATGTTTTTCAACCAGTTGTCAGGCAGAACCAAAAGCATAATCTATATAAATGTGTTTTCTGGAGATCTCCACACCTACACTTCTCTCTTCTTTGGATGTTAGTGCTAACTGTTTTTACAGCTACTCTAATTGCAGACCACAAAACAGTTTAGGTGGTTGAGAGTGAGGAAAATGCCATGACGGCTTTTAGACATTAAGCAAGATTCCTGATATGTTGAATTTCTGTTAAGCCTTCGATAATTTCTAAATAACTGGAAAAGTTAATTTTAATGAATTTTGTCATTTATTTTTGTGCAAAAGTGGATTTGGAGATTTTTGGTATATTGTTCTTGAAATACTGTTGTATTATGTTCTTAATTTCCTTAAAATTCCAATAATGGGCATCATATAGCTTGTTGTTGATGTTTCCTAAAAGTACTTATAAATCTCCATGGTGAAATCATGTTGCTTGAAATTAAAATAACCTGTATTTTAAAATTTGTTTTTATTTTTCCTAACAATAGAGTACTGATTGAGTTTTCTTTTTCTTTAGAATGTGATTTGTTCATTTGTTCCACATCAAATTGGAGTATTTAAAGTGAAGCAAGTGATTGAGATTATCGGTCCAGTGGTAGATGAAAATTTACGGTCATTGTCAATGAAGCCATTTCATTATATACATTTAGAATTCAACAGCACTTGCAAAGCTTACACTAAGAAAGTCGGGGTGAAAATTAATCCTGGTATGTTATTGTATTAGTTTTACACAACTCTGATGTAATTGTTGTTGTTAATATAAGAGTATATGTATCAAACAGGGTAAAAAACAAGTACTGTCCCCATTTATAAAACATCTATCAAAGTCACCTAGAAGGCCTGTTCAAAGACAGGTCTTATATACTAGTACTGATTATTAAGTAGTTCTCTGTCTATACTAAAGATTTACATTTCTGTCATATTTTCAGTAGATATTGTGCTGATATTTTGAGGTGTTTTATACAGATGCTCAAATATTTTATGGTTTCTATGTTGTATTCTTTCTATAATTTTGTTGGCTTTTAATGTAAACTAGTTTTGAATATATCCAGATTTTCTATGTCCTGCAGTTTCATCCAGTTATATATAATGTTTTATTAATTATACCATGTGAACTTGGTTAGTTACATTGTCTTTAGCTGAAAAATACCTTTCACTTCATATGGATTAATTTAAACTTTCAAATTAGCATGCTTATTGTTATGCATACAATTTAATAATATTTATTATTTGCTAAATTATTTTACATAGACCCCTGTATTTTATTAAGTCATTTGTATTTTCTCAATGTGTTTGAGAATTTAGCATGTTAAAATCAATTGCTGTGAAAATTCTATTGCTGTGAAAAGATACATGATCATGGCAACTTTAATGAAAGAAAGTATTTAGTTGGGGCTTTCTTACAGTTTCAGAGGTTTGGTCTATTATTATCATGGTAGAAAGCATGAATTTTGCAGGCAGACATGGTGATGGAGAAGGAGCTGAGAGTTTTACATGTGGATTGGCAGACAGAAGGGAGAGAGAGAGAAACACTGGAATTGGCATGAGCATTTGAAATCCTAAAGTTCACTGCCAGTGACATACTTCTTTCAACAAGACCACACCTACTTTAAGGCCATACCCCAAATCTCTGTCAATAGTATCACTCCATAATGATCAAATATTTAAATCTATGAGCCTATGAGGGCCATTCTTTTTTTTTTTTAATTTATTTTTTCTTGGAAAAAAAATTTCCGCCTACTCCCATCCTCCCATTTCCCTCCCATTCCTCCCACACCACTCCCTCTCCTCCCACTCCTTTCCCCCTCCCTCTCCAGACCGAAGAGCAGTCAGGTGGAAAGTCCAAGGTCCTCCCCCCTCCATCTAGGTCTAGGAAGGTGAGCATCCAAACTTGCTAGGCTCCCACAAAGCCAGAACATGAAGTAGGATCAAACCCCAGTGCCATTGTCTTTGGCTTCTCATCAGTCATCATTGTTCAGAGAGTCCGGTTTTATCCCATGCTTTTTCAGTTCCAGTCCAGCTGGCCTTGGTGAGCTCCCAATAGATCAGTCCCTCTGTCTCAGTGGATGGGTGCACCCCTCACGGTCCCGACTTCCTTGCTCATGTTCTCCCTCCTTCTGCTCCTCATTGGGACCTTGGGAGCTTATTCCGGTGCTCCAGTATGGGTCTCTGTCCCTATCTCCATCCATCGCCCGATGAAGGTTCTATGGTGATATGCAAGATATTCATCAGTGTGGTTTTAGGATAGGGCCATTTCAGGTTCCTTATCCTCAGCTGCCCAAGGCCTAACGGGGGACATACCCCTGGGCACCTGGGATCCCCTCTAGGTTCAGGTCTCTTGCCCACCCTAAGCTGGATCCCTTAATTAAGATATATGCTTCGCTGCTCCCATATCCATCCTTCCTTTATCCCAACCATCCCGATTCCCCAAGTTCCCCCATCCTCCCCTTCTCACATTTCTCTCCCCATCTCCCCTTACCCCTATCCCACCTCACCCCCAAGATCCCGATTTTTGCTCGGCAATCTTGTCTACTTCCCATATCCAGGAGGATAACTATATGTTTTTCTTTGGGTTCACCTTCTTATTTAGTTTCTTTAGGATCACAAATTATAGACTCAATGCCATTTATTTATGGCTAGAGACCAATTATGAGTGAGTACATCCCATGTTCATCTTTTTGGGTCTGGGTTACCTAACTCAGGATAGTGTTTTCTTTTTCCATCCATTTGCATGCAAAATTCGAGAAGTCATTGTTTTTTACCACTGAGTAGTACTCTAATGTGTATATATTCCACACTTTCTTCAACCATTCTTCCATTGAAGGACATCTAGGTTGTTTCCAGGTTCTGGCTATTACAAATAATGCAGCTATGAACATAGTTGAACAAATGCTTTTGTCATATGATAGGGCATCTCTTGGGTATATGCCCAAGTGTGGTATTGCTGGGTCCTGGGGCAGGTTGATCCCGAATTTCCTGAGAAAACGCCACACTGCTTTCCAAAGTGGTTGCACAAGTTTGCATTCCCACCAGCAATGGATGAGGGTACCCCTTCCTCCACAACCTCTCCAGCAAAGGCTATCCTTGGTGTTTTTGACTTTAGCCATTCTGACAGGTGTAAGATGATATCTTAAAGTTGTTTTGATTTGCATTTCCCTGATGGCTAAGGAGGTTGAGCATGACCTGAAGTGTCTTTTGGCCATTTGAACTTCTTCTGTTGAGAATTCTCTGTTCAGTTCAGTGCCCCATTTTTTAATTGGGTTAATTAGCATTTTAAAGTCTAGTTTCTTGAGTTCTCTATATATTTTGGAGATCAGACCTTTGTCTGTTGCGGGGTTGGTGAAGATCTTCTCCCAGTCAGTAGGTTGCCTTTGTGTCTTAGTGACAGTGTCCTTTGCTTTACAGAAGCTTCTCAGTTTCAGTAGGTCCCATTTATTCAATGTTGCCCTTAATGTCTGTGCTGCTGGGTTTATACATAGGAAGCGATCACCTGTGCCCATCTGTTGTAGGGTACTTCCCACTTTCTCTTCTATCAGGTTCAGTGTGTTCAGACTGATATTGAGGTCTTTGATCCATTTGGACTTGAGTTTTGTGCTTGGTGAAAGATATGTGTCTATATTCATTCTTCTACAGGTTGACATCGAGTTGTGCCAGCACCATTTGTTCAAGATGCTTTCTTTCTTCCATTGTATACTTTTAGCTCCTTTATCGAAAATGAGGTGTTCATAGGTTTGTGGGTTAAAATCCGGGTCTTCTATATGATTCCATTGGTCTACTTCTCTGTTATTATGCCAATACCACTCTCTTTTCATTACTGTAGCTCTGTAATAGAGTTTGAAATCAGGGATGTTAATGCCTATGAGAGCCATTTTTATTCAAATCATTATACCAGTTAGCTAGTATATGAAATAATCCTTGGCTAATTCTTGGAAATGTACAATACAAAGGACTAAATACCAACTGACTTTTCAATTTTATTAAAGGGATATCCCCATTGATCAGTAATCCCACAAGACAATTTGTGATCAAAGATTCAGAGAAAAAGGATGATCATCCACCTGTAGCAGCAATGCTCCAGTCAGCCATGACAAACCTTCATAATCATCGCTCCAATGATATGTCAGTGAAGGGTGCACTGATTGCCTTTCCTAATGACAGAGCGGCAAGTATCAGGTGTGAAGACCACCATGAACAATTCAGGTAAAATGTAATATTAATAAATTAAAATTCAAAAGGCATAATATCCAGTATAATGGGCAGAGATCTGACAAGATCCTGGCATTAGAAAAGAAAAGAAAGCTACTGGAGGCAGTAATCAGAATGAAATTATGTTTGTCCTTTTGTATGTGGAGAACAATGGCTGTTGAATGTTAGTGTTTGCCTTATCTAACTTTTTATACAATCTACTGTGTACTTGTGAGGCAATAGCTGGCATACAAAATAGTTTTCAAAATCATATTAAGAATATCAATATAGCCGGGCGGTGGTGGCGCACGCCTTTAATCCCAGCACTCGGGAGGCAGAGGCAGGTGGATCTCTGTGAGTTCGAGACCAGCCTGGTCTACAAGAGCTAGTTCAAGGACAAGCTCCAAAACCACAGAGAAACCCTGTCTCGAAAAACCAAAAAAAAAAAAGAATATCAATATATAAACGATAGAAATAATCACTATTGGTATTATAATTAGACTCTAAAATAATTATATTTTTAGTATAATTATGTTTGAATTTATCTGAATAAGACACTTTAACTTGCAAGAAACTAATTAACTGTTATCATTGTCCTTGTTTTCTCACCTCAGAGTCATATTTCTAGTAACTCCTCCCCACTTGATCTAAAACTTCTCAGGTTTAAGTTCATAAGGAATGTTTAAGCTACAATTTAAATTCATCATAATTCAAGGACATTACTAAGTTAAAGGTGACAAATACACGACTTTCTGGACCTCAAGATTTTAATATATCCATAAATAAACAAGGGTTATTTTATGCCAATGTGTATGCTAACTAAACTTAATAATAGCCCCGTACTTTTTCTACTTTGTTTTTTGGTGGGTATCATTAAGATCATTTAATTTTGTGCCGACATTCCTACTTTACCATTTGATTATCCAGTCCACATTTTTGCTATCTATAAAAGAAAAATTCTATGACATTTACTGACTTTCCTGATATTTTGATTTATGAATTCCTTTCATATCTTCCTTTTCTTTGTTTCTGTTTGATCAGTACCATAACAACAGAACTATAAAAAAACATTCTGACATTTAAAATTGTTATGCATTATGAAAATGCAATTGTATGTTTTCTTCTGGCTCATTACATTGCCTCCAGTACCCTGAGTTGATTGCTTCTGGACACATTTTTGACTTTTTTATGAACCTATTTTCCTATGCAAAGTTACATTTCAATTTCATTTTAACAATTTGATTCTGTGTCTATAGATTAGATCATAAAAATTAACAGAAAAATAAACTTTGCCATTCCTATTACTTAATAGTTATATTTAATTCTCTCAATAGAGAGGTTTTTACCTTATCAAATCTAGTAATGTTATCAATTAAATGTTAAAAAATAAACCAAAGAAATTTTATTCTAGTACATTCACTTTTTGCTAAGAATTAAAATTACTATTTTGTTCTTATGTATTTAACCCTTTTAGTTTTTGAGAAAAAATAATGTAGAAAATTTTGTTCATTGTAACATCCCTTCTGCTCATAACAGTGTTAAGAATGCAGGTGAATATTGGGTTATTATTTCTGGGAGGACTTAAATAAATGCCAATTTATTCCTGATAGCGCTTCAGAAATAGAAAAAAGTAATTCCTTCAAAGTTCAAATTTATGACCAAATCAGTGAGTTTGTTAGACTTATTTTCAGAGCACTGTGGAGGGCTTGCTTAACAATAAGTGTGCATGATTGCAAAATAGCTAAATCATTGCAAAGGGTGACTGCAACATGGATAAATGTCATGAAATTTGTATCATAGAGCCCCCTTTTCATTCAACCTTCCATTAGCTTTTCCCAAGGTTACTTGCATCTGTAGGAGCACAGGAGTAAGTAATGGCTGTAATCCTAGTTGGGGGTCCTATGGTCCTTCTCCCCTTCTACTACTAGGCTATGAACAGCTTCATTACCATAACGATAGATCTAGCTATCACTGTACTATTCTGCTCAATTACTTGTTGTGTGTACCAGGAATAGGTAATTTCTACTCTAAAATGGTGATTGGCTGATCATGTTATACCTGGAAAGAAAATAGCCATACAACATAGACAACTCAGTAAGTTGTTTTTTAACAAATAAGAGAAATGATTTAGTTACATAATAAATTTTGTTTATTACATATTGGAAAAAATAGTGCTTACTCCAAACTACAGAAATAATTCTATATGCTTAGTGAACTCCAGAGTTTAAGGAAGTAGTCGTTAGAGCAACAAAGATTCCCTCCTCCAGCAGGTTCCTAAAAAGGAGCCGACAGGAAATTTTCCTTCAGAATGATCTTTATTAGACGAGAGAGCCCAGGATCTGGACTTGAAATGGGAAACCATGAGAAGAGATAGCGGACTTACTTCTTAATGCCAGAGACCTACCATTCACTTCCAGAAAACAAAGAGGATTTCTGTCGTTTAGAGGTTTTCAGCTGGTGAACAAGTTTATCATGCGATTTATCTTAGTCTGGCCTCAGCTTTGGCATGGGTATCATTATACACCTCTTTTGCAACTAAATGTGGGAGTTTCTGTTTGACTATAGCACAGAGTGATCTTTTAGCAGTTCTGCCTCATAGAGCCACAGTGCTTTTTCCATGATTTTAATTTCTGGGAGGGAGCAAATGGTATATAGACGTTATATAATCTATGTTTAGTGAAAAGATTCAGTATTCTCTATTTTTTCTAATTCTGGTCATAATTTTAAAAAGATGTATACATATATACATATATGTATATAACATACACATATATGTATATAACACACATACAACACATGCACATAGGTATATCTCACCCTTATCCTCTTTTGCAATGATGTCTTTGTATACCATAGGATATGCATTTTATCGTACTCACCATGTAATGCACTCCACTTGATACTGAAATTGACCAGTAGGTACTTGGTATCGTCTAATCAAACAGGTATGTGTGCTTGTATGCTTGCACACACACACACACACGTGTGTGTGTGTGTGTGTGTGTGTGTGTGTGTGTGTATTTTAACATGATATGTTGTTCACCTTGTAGAACAATTTTCACAAAGATGCCTAGGCATGTCTATGTGGATCCTGATTATGAATACACTGATTTGGAAAAATTGGAAAGGAAAATACATCGAGATTACTACACAGACTATATTAACAGTTTAAGAAATACACGCCTTCTTAAAGAAGCACTGAGGTAAAGATAGTTTTTCAAACAATGTGCCTAAAGACCAGATTTGCTTTTCTTCTTAAAATGATTATTTGAATATAAATTTCTGGAGTACAATACAATGATTGGATATAAAGATCAAATCAGGGTATTTGACATTATCATCATAAATTTATAGTGTTTGATCAATGTAATAATTGAAGATTTTATTAAGGGTAATGAGAAATTTCAGGACATCTATACAATGTATTTGGTTTAAATCAGTGTAACTAATGCTTCCTTAATTTTCTTGTCATTGCTTTTAGTGCTTTGTATTCTTACTTACTAGTCTCCACATCTTTTTAGTATTTGCTATAATTTATCTTTTTAATAATAGCCATTTCAGTGACATGGGGTGATAATCTGTGTCAGTTTGATTCTTGTTTTTCTGGTGACTGAAGACACTGAGCTTTAGAAAATAAATTTTATTGGCCGTTGACTTTCTTTCTTTTAGAAGTATACATTCATTTCATTTCATTTGTACACAATGTAATTTGATTTTTTTTTTTTTTTTGATTTTCGAGACAGGGTTTCTCCGTAGCTTTTTTTTTTTTTACTTTTTTTTTATTGATAAAAGAAGAATAAAGAAAAAAAAAACAAATTTCCACCTCCTCCCAGCCTCCCCTTCTTCTCCCCCTCCTCCCACTCTTCTCCCCCTCCTCCCACCCCTCTCCCCTTCCCCCCACTCCTCTCCCCCTCCCTCTCCAGTCCAAAGAGCAGTCAGGGTTCCCTGCCCTGTGGTCAGTCCTAGGTCCTCCCCCCTCCGTCCATATCTAGGAAGGTGAACATCCAAACTGGCTAGGCTCCCACCAAGCCAGCAGATTGCGTAGGATCAAAACTGCGTGCCATTGTCTTTGGCGTCTCATCAGCCCTCATTGTTCGTCATGATCAGAGAGTTCAGTTTTATCCCATGCTTTTTTTGGTAATAGTCCAGCTGGCCTTGGTGAGCTCCCAGTAGATCAGCTCCACTGTCTCAGTGGGTGGGTGCACCCCTCGTGGTCCCGACTTCTTTGCTCATGTTCTCCCTCCTTCTGCTCCTCATTGGGACCTTGGGAGCTCAGTCCATTGCTCCAGTGTGGGTCTCTGTCTCTATCTCCATCCATCGCCAGATGAAAGTTCTTCTTACTTAGCTTCTTTAGGTTCGCCAATTGTAGACTCCGTGACCCCTATTTATGGCTAGAAACCAATTATGAGTGAGTACATCCCATGTTCTTCTTTTTGGGTCTGGGATACCTCACTCAGGATAGTGTTTTCTATTTCCATCCATTTGCATGCAAAATTCGAGAAGTCATTGTTTTTTACCGCAGCGTAGTACTCTAGTGTGTATATATATATTCCATACTTTCTTCATCCATTCTTCCATTGAAGGGCATCTAGGTTGTTTCCAGGTTGTGGCTATTACAAATAATACTGCTATGAACATAGTTGAACAAATGCTTTTGACATGTGATAGAGCATCTCTTGGGTAAATTCCCAAGAGTGGTATTGCTGGGTCCAGGGGTAGGTTGATACCGAATTTCCTGAGAAACCGATAGAGAACTCAAGAAACTAGACTTTAAAATGCTAATTAACCCAATTAAAAAATGGGGCACTGAACTGAACAGAGAATTCTCAGCAGAAGAAGTTCAAATGGCCAAAAGATACTTAAGGTCGTGCTCAATTTCCTTAGCAATCAGGGAAATGCAAATCAAAACAACTTTGAGATACCATCTTACACCTGTCAGAATGGCTAAAGTCAAAAACACCAAGGATAGCCTTTGCTGGAGAGGCTGTGGAGGAAGGGGTACCCTCATCCATTGCTGGTGGGAATGCAATCTTGTGCAACCACTGTGGAAGTCAGTGTCTCCGTAGCTTTTTGGTTCCTGTCCTGGACCTAGCTCTTGTAGACCAGGCTGGCCTCGAACACACAGAGGTCCGCCTGCCTCTGCCTCCCGAGTGCTGGGATCAAAGGCGTGCGCCATCACCGCCCACCCGGTTTGTAATTTGATTATTGAGTCGGCTGTTATTACGCTTTTTAGTTATGTGTGTATTCTGGATACATATCTTTTCAAATGAAAAATTTGCATATTTTCCCCATTGCAAGAGTGGTTTCTACCTTTTATCATCTTTTTTGCTTTGCAGAAGTTTCTTAGCTGGATAAAGTCCCGTTTGTCTGTGCTTTGAGTGTTTATCAAAAAATTAGTACAAAAAATCAAATCTGAAGTTTATTTTATGTTTGTATTGATTATTATGGTTCAAAATTATTCTCCATTCTAATATTAAATTTGTCTTTTATGCCTTAGTTTCCTTTCCATTTTGAGTTGTTTTAGTAGCATTTCAATATATATTAAAGGCAAAACATCTAGCTACTTTCGTAACTTTTGGTAGCTTCCCATTTGCAGTTTTCTTAGGTAGTTTTTGCTAGAAGCAGATCCTGAGGTAGGGATTCTATTGTATGTGATTCACTAAAGCATATTTCCAAGAAAAGCTGTGTAGGATGTTGGAGTGAGAACATAACAGGGGAAGAATTGATGTATTTCAAATAAACTTTGTTCTCAGCCTGATGCCAACATTTTTTGAAGATAAATGATATCATTGTTTCTATCTTGAACCAAAGAAGCTTTTCTTTTGGTCCAAACCACTCCGTGACTGTGATTTTTTTTGAGTGTGACAAAAATATAGGGGTGCCTGTAACTTCTTCTATGAGCTGTTGAAGAAGCGTAGAGGCCACTTAGTGGAGGAAAGCATCTTTCAGATTAGTATGCCAATTTAGTTAAATGGATATGGATAAGCCTATAACAGTGTTTTTCATGGAGGACATTTGCACTTATTATTGTATTTTGTGAACGACTTTTCCTCAATCAGTGATTATTATTATTATTTTATCGTCATCATTATTTTGTAGGGAACGCAGGTTTCCAGTTAGTGAAGTCGATATAGGCATGCTGCCATCATCTGGTATAAAGTCACCATCATTATCTCAATCAGAAATCGAAGAGATACCTTCATCTTTAAAGACTGTTTCCCTCAGAGCTAAAAGATTGCTAAGCACCAAGAAAATAACATCCAGGGAGACAGAATCTCTGCATAGAAAGGCATGTGCATGTTTTCAAATTTGTTCTGTAGTGAGAATTCTAAAAATAATTCTTACTAATATTGAATGATTAATTTTGGAAAAACAGATCTCCAGAGGACTTAAATCGAAGCCAACCACTCACCAAGAAAAACGTGACTGTAGCAAAGTTTTGACACCAAAGCAAATCCATCAAGTAATTGTTGGTAAGATTATACAGAAATCTACTACACTCTTGTGTGTGTGTGTGTGTGTGTGTGTGTGTGTGTGTGTGTGCTGGTTTTATTTATATAAAATATTTGATTGCATCCACCCCACCTCAACTCCTTCCAGGTCCTGCTTACATTTCTAACCACCCAATTTTATATTATATTCTCATATTATCTCACTTTTTCTCTATTTCTCTCTCTCTCTTTTCCTTCCTTCCTCTTTCCCCCTCCCTTTCAAAAACAGATTTCAAGATGGTAGGATAGGAAGTCCATGGCTTATTTTACCACACAATATTAACTATGCAGCTGTTCTTGGACAAATGTGTCATTGTGAGAGCTTTGGCCTTCAGTTCCTGTGAAACCCTATTATGCCTAAAGACAGACGAGGATCAATTTTACCTGATAGTTCTGTCAGGCTAACTGATTATAGTCCTAGGTTTAAACAAAAAAAATAGCTTTAGCAGCCTCAGCAGCAGTCCCCAATCCCAAATTAGATTTATTCTTGTCATCGGGGCCTATTATACAACATGGTAACTGAAATTTAAAAAGATACATGAAGCCGGGTCGTGGTGGTGCACACCATTAATCCCAGCACTTGGGAGGCAGAGGCAGGCGGATCTCTGTGAGTTCAAGGCCAGCCTTGTCTACAATAGCTAGTTCCAGGACAGGCTTAAAGGGTACAGAGAAACCCTGTCTCAAAAAACCAAAAGAAATGAAGATACATGAATGTTGCTGAGACTGAATTTTTGAATTTTCTTATGCCACTGTACACAGGTACATGAGGTAATACATATGCTAATTACCATTGTTTAACTATTACATAATGTAGACATAGCTAAAACATGGAATGGATTGAAGGGGGTGGTAGAAAGGAGGTGGGAGGAGAGAACAAGAAGAGGGGGACATGAAACTATGGTTCATAGGTAAAATAAAGATTTAATAAAAAAAATTAAACTAAAATGACACAGTACGACAAATTTAGTATATGGGTAGAGGTAACCCATGAAGAAAAAAAATCTCACTATATTTTTCCTGAAAAGAACCCAAGACTAGTGAATAGATAAGGAGCCAATAAACTATTTAAAAGGGTTGTATTCTCATGAGTAATACACAAAATAAAATTATTTTAGTTTTCTGATTCCTTATACATACAAACCAACAATGTAATTTATGTATTCTACTCGTAGGTATTTATCCAAAAGAAATGACATTGTATTTCAAATAAGTATTTGTTATCTAAAATGTATAGTAGCTTTTTATTTTTATTTATTTATTTATTTATTTATTTATTTATTTTTGGTTTTTCGAGACAGGGTTTCTCTGTGGTTTTGGAGCCTGTCCTGGAACTAGCTCTTGTAGACCAGGCTGGTCTCGAACTCACAGAGATCCGCCTGCCTCTGCCTCCCAAGTGCTGGGATTAAAGGCGTGCGCCACCACCGCCCAGCTTATAGTAGCTTTTTTAAAGTAGCTAATAATTAGAAACTAAATATTAATGAATAGGTGAATAAACCCATCCAATTAAAAAATATACACAAAGGGAATATGTCCTAGCTTTATTTTGGTTTTTAGGATTAAAATACCCTGACAAAAGGCACCCTAGGGCAGAAATCTATTTTTAACTCAAAATTCTCGGCTACATTACATTATTGTGGAGAAGTCAGGATAGCAGGAGCTCAAGACAGCTGGCTACATCAGTGAAGAACAGAGAGAAATGAATGTTTACATGCTTTAGTGTTTAGGTTTTTTTCTCTATTCTTATACATTCCACAACTTTAAACCAATGTATGGATCCACCAAGAGTGGTCAGCAATGTCCATACCAATCAAGATGATAAAGAAAATTCTTCATAGAATTTTTTTTTTACTCTTTTGGGGTCTGCCACCCAATTCCCAAATAAATACACTGAGACGTATTCTTACTTATGAATGTCTCATATTAGCTTGACTTGTTTTTAGCCAGCTTTTCTAACTTAAATTAACCCATTTCTCTTTAACTAAACTTTACCTTCGAGCTTTTTCTTTCCTTTATTCTATTCATTATTACTCTATGGTTGACTGTGTGACTGGCAGGAAAATCGTGAGTAGAAAGTTAGCTTTGGTTATACAGTTGAATATTGTCTCAAAATAAAAAGGAGATTATGTATAATTATTATACAATATATATTATACAAAATATATACATTAAATTATAATTAAAGCTTTTGGCTATAGAAGAAACCCTTAGGAAACAAGTCGTGGAACTGACAATAGTTTTTTTAAGAATTAGATATTGGTAAATAAAGTAAATGTATTCATTGGTGAAATGTTGGAGATTAAATTGATGATAAGAATTTTATTGTGATTATTATCTTACCGTGAAATTTTTCATACTAGAATATAGTCATATTGAACATGAAGCAATAGTCTCTAAACATGAAGCTTTGGTATGATCCATAAAAGCATGTTCATGTCTGACATTGTCCCAAATAATTTTGTGATATTATACTATATAGTTTTGTGTTAATTTTAGATAATTTATCTTACCAAAATAAAATCTAAAGACATAGAAAATGAAGGAACACCTTTGTAAGAATTTTACTTAATAATCTACTTTGATTATTTCAGGACCATCTGTTCTTAACTTTGGTAATATTTGTGTGAAATCTATAAACACTCAGCTACTTCACATTGTTAACATGCTGCCAATGTATATATTGATACAGTTAGATATTAATTTGGAAGAACTTCGGAAAACCAACCAATTTTCCTATGTGATTCCACCTACATCTAGTACATATATTTCGATGGTATTTGAGTCTTCTACCAACGGGAAATTTTGGAAGTAAGATTTATTTCTCAATTTTTACTTACTGGAGTCATTTATGGTATTAATTTACTTCAAAGTATAGGAGGTATATAATATGCCTCATTTTGTATACGTGTATGTTCATATAGATCAGTGGTAATCTGATTTTCTCCATCATTATTTTTTGAATCAATTATATATGTAATCTATAGCATATATACTTTATATGTATCTGAAGTCTTTAATTATAAATAGGTACTGTGCTATCTGTTAAATTTGGGAGTTTCTATTCTGTTACAGATCATTTACCTTTAGAATTAACAACATACCTGGTGGACATATCTTAGTAATGGCTGTCATCCTGCCTGTAAAACTTGAACTGTCTTCTAATGAGGTTGTGTTGAAACCCCAAACCTTCTTGTTGAAAACATGTTTTCGGGGGACAGTCAGGCTATATAATCATCTGAATCGTCCTGCCCAATTTGAATGGAAACCAGTAACTGAACTGAGAGGAATTGCATTTAGTATTCGTCCAGCCCAAGGTAATCATATATTTTGTTTTTATTTAGAAATTAATTTATTCACTCCTGAATTCAGGCATTAATAACTTACTGATCACATACTATGTACTTATGACAATAGCATAGAAGTAAACTTGATACTATCATCAAGAGCATTTATTTTTAAATATGTAAATATGACTTGAAAATAAGGATCCTGTGTTGAAGTTCTAACAGAAACACATAATAAGAGCTATATAAAGATGAAGATGTTAAGTTCTTGGTTAACTATATGGCTTAACAAGTTAGAAATTTACTAGACAAGATGGGAGGATAGATACCCAGAGAAAAAAATGATGGTGTAGTGTTTAGATAAAAGGTAAGATTAAATTTTAGGGGTTCTAAAACCTCTAAGGCTGTCAAATTGTTGATTTATATCCACTGACATTAAATGTAATCTGAATATACATTTGCTTATGACAGCTATCATACAATATGGATATGTATCAAATTAGAACATTGTATGACTTAAATTTATACAGTTATTTTTCAGTTAATTATTTTAAATCTACTAACTTATTCACATCTGAGTATTGTCAAGTCTATTATCTTGCTTTCTGTTTGAGCACCCAACTGAGTCCCTCAATCTATACAATGTATAACATTAGCCATTGAAGATACTCCTAAAAAAGTCACTGCTTTTTATATTTTTAGTATATTTATAAGATTATTTGAAGTGACTTATGTTTTCTTAGATTTTGAATTATTTTAAATTAGTTATAGCTAGTCATAAGTACAACTAATAAAATAAATTCAATGCAATTAAAAAATTAAAACTGTCATTTATTAAGAATACTAGTATAAGCCAGTCTGAATTACTGCTTTTGATGGGGCCCTGAAATAGTTACCCATCCATTTAAATTTGAGTATGCTATTTCTTACAAACTCATAATTTCATGTATTTTTTTATTATGTAAACTCAGTAACTTCTAAACTGTGATTTATCTAGTAGCCTATCATCTTTTGCAAAAATCATTGTGTTGTGCTGTGAGGACCTTATAAGGACAGAAGGTATAATTTAAAATTATATTGAAAGTTACCAGTTGATCAATACTACCTTTTCATTCTATGTGCTTATACTTCTGCAGTGAGATGGGAAGATCTGAATCTTTGCATCTGCACTGACTTACTCTGGTGTTTTATAACCAGCTAAAGTCTAGTGCTCCATGAGTGCCAAGTAAAATAAATATTAAGACTGATCTTAGCTTCTCACTTATTATTTTTTTTTGTGAGCAATTTTCTCTACGTGTGCTACTTTCTTCACCTACATGTGTACTAGACACAAGAGTTCTTGCTGCTCTTGCAGAGCCCTTAGGTTTGGTTCCCAGAACCCACATGGCCCATCAACTGTCTGTAACTCTCAAGATGATCTGACACCCTCTCCCAAACTCTGCAGGCTCTTGAATGCATGTGGTACACACACATATATACTCAGGCACACACACAAACATAAAATAAATATTTAATATTAAGTGTATATAAAACTATAATTCTCTCAAAGGATGGTAAATATAAATCGATAGGTATATGATTGAAAAAATCTTATTTTTGAACTTTTTTATTTGAAAGTATTGCCAGCTTATCATATATCTTGATATTTATTTCTATTTTCCACTCCTTTCTCTTCTTTCTTCTTCCTCTTAAATTTTCTCCTCAATGTCTTTAGTTATAATTTAGAAACAGTTGTTGTTTTGAATGTAAATTGTTTCTGATTATATAATAGAAACATAATATTTTCTTGTGATTACCAGACAGTTTAAAACTGTTCATACTAGAGTGTTATAAATTAATCTTAACATTAAATTTAATTTATTGGTATTGATAAATTTTAAAATTGAAAAAAGAGCTTTCTCTATAATAAGGTTAGACAGAATTCAAGGATAAAGTTGTTGAAGTGTCTTAATAGCCTGGAGTTATTTAGCAAATTTCAGCATAATTTTCTTTTATTGATACTTCTCAAATTCATTTGCAAAAACTGTATTTTAAACTGTAGTGTTTGTAACACTGACTTCTACTGAGGAGATAAAGAAGAATGATAACAAATTTCTATTTCAGAGATACTTCATAATCCCTTTCAATTTATTTCTACAAAGATATAACAGTTTTAGATTAGCTATAAGTAGTCTGACTATAGGCTTTGATCAATTCTCTGAGTTTTCATTAATGGTGCTTAAAAAGCACAGTGTATTATGCTTTTCCAACTTCTGTTATTTCTATCTTAACTATGACTTAATTGGCTGTCCTCCATGGTTTTGGTGGAAATGCAGTGATGACACATAGTTTGAATAAAATAGAAGTAGAATTGCAAAGTTACAAGTGTCATGCTAGTTAAGTTTTGCATGGTCTTAAGAATTCTTTAGAAAGGAGATATTGGTGTTTGCTTCTTTTGTTTGTCCATGACTTATTTCATATGTTTTTAGACAAACTAATTATTATAGCATGCAGATATTAAAATTTTTAATTCTAGATAAAATTTTATTTAAATAATATAATTAAGTTACTTAAAATATAATTTTTAAAATTGTTTTGTCTAAAATTTAAGAAATCATATAATATTTGTAATCATATACATGCATTTTAATAATGTTTTCCTCAGATTATGCATGCAGTGATTACTCAGTTTTATATTTTCAGTGTTTACACTTTTATGCAATTTTTATTTGGCCTCTTGTATATCAAATTTAGTCATTTACCCTTCTGTCGTTTTTTTGTAAAGTGATGTGAATAATGTTATATTAAGATTTGTTCCCAAGACATTGATATTGTTTGAGTTGTTATTTGGATAGGGAGTATTGTAACAAGGAGAAAGTGAGACTGAAACGATGTTTTCTGAGATAGAGTTCACTTTTAGTTTAATTTTTCTACGTGCTTATTTAGCTTATTGGCATTTTCTTTGCCAGTACAATGACTCAATACTTGAAATTGTCTTCAGTTAAGTCACTTGACTCTTTCTCAGTTTTCTTCACTGAGCAACATTCCCCAGCAAATCTCAACTCTCATAATACTTGATTATATGACTTTAGATATTATCTGATATGCACAGTATTCTTAGAAACTTAATTGTGTTGATTGGAGGGAGGAATTCTTTTCACATAAATACATCAACATGAATTTGTAATCTTTTTTAAAATCCTTTTCCTCTTATTCTGTTGTATCATTGAATCTTAGTTGTTTATTTTCCATCACAGCTTTTCCTATCCACTACTTTCTTAAGTATAATGTGGTGACTTCTTCCTGAACACACCTCTCTGTCTCTTTTCTCATCTCTATCAGGACTTTCTTTTTTTGTTGTTTACTGGTAGTGTGATCTTGACAGACCTTTATACCAACTCTTTCATGATTTATGGTTCATTATTACAGTATATTTTCCTCCAAGAATACTGAAAATCTGCTACTTGGTGCTTTCTGATTATCTCATATTATATCCATCACTTATATTGAGTTTTCATCTTCCCCTAAGGCCATTGCAAATTCAGAGGTCAGTTTTCTTTTTTATTTATATAGCATTTTTCCCTTTATTTTATATACCAAACTCTGTTTTCCCTCCCTCCTCTACTCCCATTCCCTCCCCTCCCTGACTCTCATCTACCTCCCACCCCATCCACTCCTCCTCCATAAGAGGTCAGCACTCTCTCTCTTCATTTTTTAAGACTGGCAAAGGCAAAGCAAAACAAAACAAAACAAAACAAAAACTTGCACTGTATGCAAGTTAAACCAACCCCAAACTAAATTTGTTTGTAATGGCCCCTCATATCCCCTTTAGTGTTCTGTGTCCTCAAACTTCAGAGACTCCTTTCTTCCTGAGGAATATTGTCAAACTAATTTTTCCATCTGGTATTCTTGTTTTTTGATTAAATTATTCATTTTTGTTGGTTACTTTTATGTCCTTGGCAAATTTTGTCATCTTACAAAGTTCCAACTCATTCATGCTTCATGTTAAAACTCACATGCAATACAATAAAGTTTTCTCTATTTTCTTGGAATACTTCACATTTCCCCTCATACCTTCTGCTCTCATTTTGAACTTTTATGCATCATTTCCTTTTGAAATTATGAATTTCATTTTACACCTAATGTTTCTGTTCATGGTCTCTCTTACGTCATTACTTTTAACTCCATCAGAAGTTAATCTCTAAAATCCATAATAGTAATTCTTCCTTCTGAAAGTGTAATAATTGTTTATATTGATAATTACTTCAGAATATTGAGAAATTAGAGGAGATAATTTTGTCAGGGTTCACAAAAAATTTCTATTGTTTGTATATCTCTAATGCTAATGTTAATTGCTGTGATAAACATTCTGTTGTTTTTCAAACATTGGCATATTTTGGTATACATTTCTATTTTAACCTATGATCAAATTGATTTTAACAAAATCTAGGACTGTGTTCATTTAATAATGTGTCACTTATAATGTCTCTGTTATTTAAATATAGTTTTAGTTATATAATGCCTTCATATTTTACAGTATTTATCCTAAATATTTACAAAATTAAAAATGAAAATATCTTGTCTTATTTTATCTTTTTCTTTGTAGGCGTTGTTGATCCTTATTGCTCATTGGAATGTGAAGTCACCTGGCAGCCAGGTTTTAGTTCTCCGGAGAAGGGAGAATTTATACTTGAAGTCTCTGGAGGAAATACTCTGACACTGAAGTGTACTGCACATGTAATTATTTCTCTTTTTAATTTTTTTTAAAAAATAAAACAATCTTTCATTTTACATACCAATCCAGGTTCCCACTTGCTCTTCTCCCATTCCCTCCACCTACCCTTTCATCTACTCATCACAAAGAATAAGGCAAATTGCTTTGATGAAGGACCAAGGCCCTCTCTACTATATCCTGTACTGTCACACTGGACAAAACGCTTGAATTACTTAACAAATATTCAGCAGGCTTGGTGGTGCAGGCATATAGTCCCAGATACTTTATGTTGGGGCAGACAACTTGTTTCCCAGCTGCTGAGACAGGAAATAATAACATTGAAATTATATTAATTACAATACTGCTTGGCTAATGACTCTAGCATACTCCTAGTTAGCTCTTATATCTTAAATTAACCTATTCCTTTTATTTTGTATTTGCAACTAGGTTGCAGCCTACCAGTAAAGTTCTGGTGTCTGTCTCCTGCAGCAGCTACATGGCTTCTCTCTAACTCTGTCTACTCTCTCCTCCTCTATTTGCTTACAATTCCTGCCTTGCCCTATTTTGCACTGCAATAGGCCCAAACCAGCTTCTTTATTAACCAATGGTATTCATAGCATACGGAGGGGAATCCCACATCAAACTTAGATGCTGAGATACAAGGTCATAATATGTTAGAGACCTGCTTTGGCTAAAAAGTGAGTTCATGATTTATTGATTTATGATGTAAGCTTTAAGGTTCTTGCTCCTGCTGTCAAACGTAATTGTTGCCATGACACACACCATGATTAACTCCTATCCCTTTGGAATCCTAGCCAAATAAACTCTTCCTTCTTTAAATTGCCATGGGTATGATGTTTGATCAAGAGGCAGAAAAGAAACTAATAAGACCCATCTTCTTGTATTTGGGGCATAAATGTTCAGGATTTAGGCTTCATCTTTTGTGATGAATATGAAGGTGTCCTCCATCTCTTCTGACTAATTTTATTTTGAAGTCTATTTTGTTAGATATAAGATAGCTATACCCGCTTGTGTTCTTAGGCCCATTTGATAGGAATATCTTTTCTCAATCCTTTACTCTGAAGTAATGTCTATCTTTGAGGTTGAATTGTGTTTTTTTTTAATACAGCAGAAGGATGGATCCTGCTTTTGTATCCATTCATTTAGTCTGTTTCTTTTTATAGGTGAATTGAGTCCATTGATAGTAAGAGGTATTAATGACCAGTGATTGTTAATTCCTGTTATTTTTTGGTGGTAGTGTTTGTGTGATTCCTTTCTTTGGAGTTTGCTGGTAGAGGTTATCTGTTGCCTGTGTTTTTGTGGGCGAAGCTAACTTCCTTGGCTTGGAGCTTGTTTTTAGTACTTTTTGTAGGGTTGGATTTGTGGATAGGTATTGTTTAAATCTGGTTTTGTCGTGGAATATCTTGTTTTCTCCATCGAGGGTGATTGAAGTCTTTGCTGGTTATAGCTGTCTGGGCTTGCATCTGTGGCCTCTTAGTGTCTGCAGAACACCTGTACTGGACCTTCTGTCTTTTATGGTTTATTGGGAAGTCAGTTGTAATTCTGATAGGTCTGCCTTTATCTGTTACTTGACCTTTTTTTTCTTTGCAGTTTTTTTTTTTTTTGATTTTTCAAGACAGGGTGTCTCCGTAGCTTTTGGTTCCTGTCCTGGAACTAGCACTTGTAGACCAGGCTGGCCTCGAACTCACAGAGATCCTCCTGCCTCTGCCTCCCGAGTGCTGGGATTAAAGGCGTGCGCCACCACCGCTCGGCTTTCTTTGCAGTTCTTAATATTCTTACTTTATCCTGTATGTTTTCTGTTTTGATTCTTATATGGTGATCAAACATTATTTTTCCCCGTTGGTCAAGTCTATTTGGTGTTCTGTAAGCTTCTGGTACCTTCATACGGATATCCTTCTTTAGGATGGGAAAGTTTCCTTCTATGATTTTGTTGAATATATTTTCTGTGCCTTTGAGGTGAACTTCTTCTTCTGTTTATTATTCGTAGGTTTGGTCTTTACTTGGTGCCCTAGATTTCCTGGATGTTTTGTGTTAAGAATCTTTTGGATTTAACATTTTCTTTGACCAATGAATCTATCTTCTCTATAGTATCTTCAACACCAGAGATCCTCTCCTCCATGTTTTGTATTCTTTTAGTTATGCTTGCCACTGTAGTTCCCGTCAGTTTATCCAGATTTTCTATATCCAGAATTCCCTCGGTTTGTGTTTTCTTTATTGCCTCTATTTTAGTCTTCAAGTGTTGAACTGTTTGCTTAACCTGTTTGATTATTTTTCCTTGATTTTCTTTGAGAGATTTATTGTTTTCTTCCAATTTTTGTTTGTCTTTTTTTCCATTTGTTTAAGGGAATTTTTCATTTCCTCTTTAGACATCTCCATCATCCTCATAAAATTACGTTTAAGATCGTTGTCTTTTGCTTCTTCTGGGTTAGGATGATCAAGTCTTCCCATTGTTGATCACTAGATTCATGTATTACCATGTTGCTTTTTATGTTGTTGGATGAATTCTTGCATTGGCACCTACCCATCTATTCCTCCAATTGGTGCTGGCAATGTCTTTGCCTTTTGGTTCAATCCTTGCAGTGACTATCTGTGTCTTTGAGAATTGTTCTTGTTCTGCTCTGTAATGTTGCTGTGTCCTAGGTAGCCTCTGTTATCTATCTTAGCCTGCTTTCTTGGTCCACTATCAATCTCCTCTCTTTGTTAGTTCTCTTGGTCTATTCTGTGCTGTCACAGCCTGTGCTTAAGAATGGCACTGGGTTTTGATCCTACTGCATGAACTGGCTTTGTGGGAGCCTAGGCAGTTTGGATGCTCACCTTACTAGACCTGGAAGGAGGTGGGAGGTCCTTGGACTTCCCACAGGGCAGGAAACCCTGACTGCTCTTCTGGCTGATGAGGGAGGGGGAGTTGATTGGCGGAGGGGGAGGGATATGGGAGGCGGTGGCGGGGAAGAGACAGAAATCTTTAATAAATAAATAAATTTAAAAAAAAACTAAAAAAAAGAGTTCCTCTTAGGTAGTGGGGAGAGAGGAAGGTTTGGGGGCAGAGTGGGACTTGTAGCTTACAGAGTCTGATCAATGAGATGGAATTGTTGGAGCAGCCTACCTGCAGTTAGCTTGCTTGCTGGCTTGCTAGAGAAATCTGAAGCAGGTATGGGAGGGTGCCTGGGGTTTTGCCAATGTATGGAAGGCCTAGAGAGTGGGGTGCCCTGCTGGATGGGTGATCATTCATCTTTTGGTTCTTTCTGTATAGTCACAGCCTTTGCTTCAGAGTTCCTCTGAGGTCACGTGGATAGGAGGGTTTAGGAGTGGAGTGGTACTTGTAGCTTACAGGATCCAATCGATGGGATGGGGGTGTTGGAGCCTGTAATTATTTCTCTGGAATGTGATTTTTATCTTTTTCATTACAAATTATATTGCTATACAGTTGTTTTGACTTATAAAAGCATGTAAAAATTGAATTAATATAATAATTATTTTAGCTTGTTCATAGAACTACTTGCCTATTATGAATGAGGAACTAGCTCAGATATCCAAGAACTTTGTGGAAATAATACTATTTTGCCAGAGGCTCTATAAATATGTAGTAGCATCATGGAAGTCACTTGAGAGTCACTTACTCATTATCAAACAATATATAGTATAATAGAGAAAATTTTATTGTATTTATATTATTTTTCCTACAATCACTGTTAATCTTCAAGTACTAGTTAGTAATTTAGTATGGAAAAGATCATGTAATTTACATAAAAAGAAACTAGGTTTTTTTTTTACTATAGAATATGTTTTTTACAATAAAAATGAAAGATGTGATGTATAACTAAGTCTCTTTCCACAGTATAACCAATGATGCTCTAACAACATGTCTTTTGGTAACCAAGAATGCATTTTGTTTATGATCCCAGCCAATGCTGTTAGACATTTTAAACAACCCAAGTACTTTCACTGAATTCTATATTTTATGAACATAGTGATCTCCTGTGTTTCATCTATGAAGGTGCTTGTAGCTTATACATATGAATCTCACCAATTTTAGGGATTGCAAATGAGTCTAAGGACACAGTCGGGTCTTCCCTCAAATCCAAGCTTAAAATAAGTTGACTCCTCCTAAGTTTGTATATAAATCCCATATTATTTCTGAAACTTTTTCTTAAAGTAAAACACACATACATATATGTACAGATAATAAAAGTATATATCATTCAGCTTTGCAAAGTGATGCCTAGATCAAGAAATAGAACATGATGGGCATAACAAAATAACAGCCTTTTCCCCAGGCCACATTTCCCATAGCCATATACCTCCCAAGGTTATTGCTTTCTTCATTTATGATAAATTAATTATGGCCTAAAATTTATGTTCCACATAGTCAAACTGCATTATTGCATGTATGCCTTCCTGCTATAATTAGGTTTGTAGCACTAGTCTTTGCTGACACATTTGTTTGTAGATTACTCGTTGTCCTCTCTGAAGAGTATTGGATTTGGGTGAATGTATTGTCACTTATGTTTACATAGCTAATTAGAAAATGTGTTCTTATAAATGTTTAATGTATTTCATTTCCATTATTGAAACTCTTTTAGTGAACAGATGCACAGTATTTATCTGTTTATGTAATTCTATCTAACAAGTTTAATATTGTACTTTTGCTCACATAGTCGACCTATGTCTATTTTTCACTAACATACAAAAATGACTAATTAAATATTATTGATTTGGCATTAAAGTAGATACTACTTATTGAGCAGCTACTATGTGTCAAGTGCAATGCTAACTTGTGTTTATTTATTGCCTCATCCTTAGAAAATTCTGAGGCATTTAATGTATATATTTATATATGTTGTTAGTGGTGAAGAATTGAAAGACTATGGTGTTAAGTAATTAATAAAAGTTCAAAAATGGTTTATTCCAGATCTAACTGCCTCCACAGACTATAATGTCACCCTCATTACTGAGATTTGTTTTATCTATTTCCTAACCCATGAGTGAATACAAATGAAATAACCAAACTATTAAATGAAAAAAAACCTATGGGATAATTAGATAAGGAAATAAAAGATAATTAATACCGAATTGGGTCATTTCGGGTAAAACTTTTCAAGTTTACTCTGGAGAAAACAGGATGGAGGAACATTGAATGTTTAAATAAAGTGATAATTAAGGTTTATCATATAGCTATAAAAATCTGATTTACTTTTATTTTTTAGGTTACTTTGAAAGTTTATTATTCCACTTACAAAAACTATGTTTTAAAATAATTTTAAGAATGTACTAAAACCTTATATAGCACTTTGTAATGCTATTATAAAGTCTAATGCAAGGTATACTCAACTCAATATTACTTGTACAAAATGTATTATAGTTTTAGTTGGTGCCTGATTATTTACCTTTACTGTACACTTGCAAAATGGCCATATATGAAAATATTATATGATTTATTAATTCTGTGAAATGTGTTTCTTGGAAGGAGGAGGAAAATTCCTTTGCCCATTCTCATGTAGGCCAAGTGCACATTATCTGTGTATTAAACGAAGCATGTCTGGGTGATTTCATTTTTAGTAACTTGTTTCCTGTATTTAGATGACCTTTGAATTCTGTTGTGTAGCACAATAACATGTTGTACATAGCTGACCTAATGAGAGCCGAGAGCCTTTCAGTAATTTGTCAGAGTATCAATACATTTTTTAGACTAGGCATCACCTGTGACATAGGGGATAGTGTCACTCTTCCCTCCATAAATTTGGATCATATTGTGTGTGTGTGTGTGTGTGTGTGTGTGTGTTGTGGTGTGACTGTGGATCACACCCAGGGCTTCACACAAGTTAGAGAAGTATTCTACCAGTAAATTATTGACTTTGATGGAGTAATATGTAGATATTGTATTCTAATTTTCTTTGTATTAATTCATCAGTATCTACTTACCTTTTATATTTTTAAATTCTCCATAAAGTTAAATTTACAGTTATATGAATATATTTTTGTTACTTCTCTCATTACTTTTTTCTCTTTTCCAATGAAGAATATATGCCTTTATTTCTTTCTCATATTAAGACCTTCCCAAGCTATAAACAGAACATATGAGATCAATTCTTAAAATTATCTATTTATAGGTTTAAATGTGTATATGTATAGACACATGTATATATACATATATAGAGAGCTGATAAATGTTGTTTATATTTACTTTTTTAGCTAATAATTTGAATTGTTTTATTTGCTATTATTTTGATAATTTATCTCTTTCTTCCTTTTATTACCAGGTTGGACATACTAAAGTCACCTTTTTAGAGCCAAGAATACTGTTCAGTAATAGTCCTCAAGGTTTAACTACTTGGAGGAAAGCCATTCTTCACAATATAGGGCAAAATCATGCTTATTTTAAGGTAATGCAGAATTCTTGTCTCTTCTTATTTGGATCAAATCATAGAATGATTTGAATCAATTTGTTCCAAATATAGTGTAAAGATAGTACTTTACTAGTAGATTTTCTGAGTACATTTTGTCAAGTTTGTTCCACTTTCCCAATTTATAATTTTCCCTTTTTTCGTATCATTTGATTTTATTAAAAGAAAAAAAACAAACAATGTTTTAAATATAATTACTTAGTAATGTTATGCTCCTTAGTCAACTATGCTTTTTCTTTTCTTTTCACTTTGTAATCACGACTGTCATGGTAGCAACAAGACTAGATAAAAGTAATTAGTTGTAGTTCAAATGATAAAGTCAAATCCTATTGCAAAATCACCTCATGTCTTATGCTCAGTGAGCCTCTGTGTAGGTAGTACTATAGATGCTTCTCTGTAAAGCTTTTGATAGAATTCCTTTGTAAACAGTGTAGCAACTTACCAATTTTTAATTACAGGTTTGTGATCAAAGCCTTTTGCCTACCATTAATATAGTTCCATCAGAAGGAATAATCCCATTTGGGGGAATAACTGTTCTTAATATCTCCTCTACACCCACTGTGGCAGAAAAATTTGATACGAGAGCAAAGGTATATTTGTTCATTCTTTCTCTTTGCATTTGTATATGTGTTGCGGGAGGTCCTTCCGCTCCTCCAGCCAATATATATGTAAGTGTATATATATTTATATACATGTGTCTATGTATATATATATGTAATATTTTATAAATATTTACAATAATGAAAACATTATAAAAATAATTATGTTTGTTATTAGAAAATGTACGTATTTAATCAATAATTAATGAAATTTTGAAGTATAACACTGTAAATTATTTTTTTTTAAATTTTGAATTAATCTAAATATGCAGGTTTTAGAGGTCTAAAAGTAGCAACTATACCTAAGATATATATATATATAAAGCTATTGATAACAGCACTTGGAGAGAAGTTTCTGAGATTTTTTTTCAAGAAATCTGGTAGCTGAAGTTTCCAATAAGTTGAAATGAAAGCTACCAATCAGCATGAGGCACTTTGACATAAAAATTGAAAGATTTGACACATCCTCACTGTTCTCATAAAAACAGATGAATTTTTCTCCATGGCGTTAGGAAAATTAAGAGAAAGTAGTAATGGTATTGCAGTGGACATTCAGATCCTCTGGCTCTTAGCATCTTTCTTTCTCCTCTACCGTGATGTTCCCTGGGCCTTAGGTGTAAGGGTTGTGTTGCAGATAGACACCCATGGTCAGTTGTTTTCTATATTTTAACCAGTTATAAATTTCTAGCATAGTCTACATCATCTGCTACAAAAAGCTTTTTAAAATGAAGGGTGAAATATATTTGTCTCTGAGTTTGAGCCTAAACATTTAGAATGCACTTTGAATTGTTCTGGGTTAAGAAAGTGACCATAGTGGGTTGTTCTCTAGAGTCTATGACGTTTCCATACATGGGTAGTTGGTTTGGTTCCTAGTACCAGACACAAATTCCTTCTATTAAGTGGGTCTTAAGTCGGTCACTCCTGATACAATAGTACCACTGTGCACTACTGAGGATTTTTCCAGTCAGGCCATTGTGGTATGTAGACATCACAGCTGGATAGGACTGCTGTTTGCTTCTCTCTTTTTGCAGCTTGTATAACACCTTGCAATAAGTATGAGAGCTAGTCCCCAGGGAGGAGGCTTCCTGGTCAGGTCCAGCTGAATTCTTTCAGTGCTATAACCACAATGTGCGGTATCTTCAGCAATCAAATCTTACTGTCAAGATTTGGGAGGCAGCCATGTTGTTTTGGAAGTTTTGTAGACTCTTTTCAACAACAACTCAAAGGGAATTTTATCGTGCTTGGATCTAAGTTTCTGTTATATTGTCTTTGTTTCCTTAGGAGAGCATTTGCATTATCATATATGTAATATAGATGACTATATATATATATCACGTATGTAATAATCTATATGAGAATATGTATATTACACACATATATTTGTGTGTGGGTGTATAGTATGTGTACTTTAATGCACATATGTAAAATGTTTCTTTACGACTTTTTCAAACAATGTTATTTACCTCTGCTCTTTCCTTTCCTCTGTATTGCCCACTCCCTGCCCCAGTTAGAAACCACCCTCTAATTTTTCCTTTGTCCTTGTCTCTCTCTCCCTAGACAGAACTCCTTGCCCCTTTACCCTACTCCTGAATGGTCTCATTAGACTTTCCTGTTCTTTGAAGTTATTTGATTTTTGTTTACTATCTTAATCTTCTTGTTGAAGACTCAATATTCAGTCAGGCTAGAGGTCAGGTTTAATTATGCTGGCATTCAAATTTATGGACCCCCAAAGACAAAACATTGGCCCTTTTGAATGTTAGTTTTCTGTACTTTGAAATTAAGTTTCTTGAGAGAGTTATGCCATAGTATACCAAATATTTAAAAAGAAGGTAGTATAATTAAATACTACATTAGTTCTAAACAACAATTTTGACTTGTATTCATGGATACTGTGTCTATTAGCATATTTCTGTGGAATAAAGTATTTATCATTCAACCATACTTTTGTTATTTTGAGTAATCTGTTGTTACTAGATAAGAAAAAATGAGTTACAGAGAATTATAGTCAGGTCTAGTCAAATACACATTACTCTCCCATTCAAATTCATAAGCTATTTGATTTCTAATAGTTGAACACTAAGTTTACAAGGAGTATCAACTTGCCAAAGAAGAAAAGTGCTAATAACTGCCATAATAAATAAGAATATGTATATACATATACATTCACACACATATAATTTGCATTATAAAGTGCCATAGGAGGGGACGTGGGAATTTTATCTATATATGACTATATTTTAATGTAATTTTTACAAGATTTTCTATTTCTTTTAAATAAGGTTGCTATTCATCGTGCAAATGTTATAGATCTTAGGATTGGTGGATCTGTTGAAATTGCTGATGTTGAACTCTTACCTGTGAGTATGCCCCTTGCTCCTTTGCTTAATTTATGGGTGTGATGGTGATGTGCCCCTAGTCAGTCCAGTTATGTTTATAGATACTTTTCTGTGTAGTAATTTTACATATATTAGTTAATACATGTAATATAAATGTAACTGATGAAGCAGAATACTGAAATTTTTAAGAATTAAACACTGAACTTAGATGTGAGAAAACTGTCAGTAGTATTAAAATGATTTCATTATATTCTCTTCCTTCATAAGAGATGATCCTTCACCTCTAACCATCTGAAGTATTGGTTTAATTTGTCTGGTTTTAGGTTTTATGACAAAAAAGTGTTTGTTGTCTTTAATTGAATATTGTGTTTCCAATATTTATTTAGGTTGTATTAAACTAGTGGATTTTTTATCACTGTTGCATAAAGATTATTTATATGAACATACTATAATTAGTCTTCATTTCATTGTTCTTCCATCTATTTATTTCTGGCTCTTGTTGTAACCACTGTTACCATGTCAGGTCATATTAGGTACAAAGCTTCCTGGAATGTAGTATTTGTTCATGTTTTTCTTCACAAGACAATTCCCTATTTTGCATTCTTTTATTCCCTGCTTATTTGTTTTTATAAAATTTATTTCTTTTATGTGTATGAGTGCCCTATCCACATGTAAGACCTTATCCCAGAAGAGGGCATCAGATCCCACTATAGATGATTGTGAGCCACCATGTGGTTGCTGGGAATTTAATTCAGGATCTCTAGAAGAACAGCCAGTGCTTTTATCTGCTGGACCATCTCTCCAGCCCCCACTAGATAATTTCTAAAATATCATATTACTTTCATTTCTATTGCTCCATTTTTCAGTGTGCCATAAGTTGTATTATGAGACGTAAAAGGTTCATCTAATGAGTATATCTAATGAGTATAGATTCCTCACATAGTCTTGATTTTAATTTTATGACCTATACTGACATCACTTTTTCAAATTATTATCTATACATAAATAGTACCTGTTCTACAATTGATAGTGTGCATACTTACTGACACACACATATTCACACAGACAAACACACAGGCGTACATACACACGTACATATACACACCTTTTTATCTTTTAAAATGAGCTCCAAAGGACATATTCTGATTCATTTACCCAAAGAAGCCTCTATTAGGCATTCAGAAGAGGCCTTCATATTCTTCCATTGTGACATTTGTAAGATATTATCAACTTCTTATACTCAGATAGCCCTTTCACCATAAGCTATTATCCTATTATTTTAGATTTTTTGCAACTTTTTTTCTTGCAATTGTTCCATCATTACTTGTTGTCATTGTGATGCTAAGTTATAAAATACATTGATTATATAGCTTAACTGGCTTCCACAGTATCTCAGTGTCAGTCTGTACTTTAATTGTACAACAAAAGTCCAATGTCAGGCTTTAGTTTCTGATTCCTATTGTTTGTTCAATGATAAAAGCCTCTTCGGACTGGAGAGGGAGGAGAAGAGGAGTGGGGGGAGAGAGAGAAAAGTGAGAGGAGGGGCAGGGAAATGGGAGGCTGGGAGGAGGCGGAAATTTTTTTTTCAATAAAAAATAAATTAAAAAAAAAAGCCTGAGATACATAGATCAACAGGCATTCAGCTTATTTAAAATTGTGATGATTATTGAAGATGAAGAGCTGGAGGGGATGGGCCCAAGAAAACAAGGGCTTCTAAATCAACATGATCAACATAGAACTCAAAGAGACCAAGACAGCATGCACAATGAGGGCCTGCCTTCTTCTGCAGCAGGTCCTTTGCATATGTATCTTGGCTTCCAGTTTGTTGATTTTATTGCATTCTTTAGTGTGTGAACAAGTGGACCTCTGTTTTTTGGGCTTGTTCTTAGGCTTTTATATTTCTGTTTGCTTGTCCAATTCTAATATTTTTGCCTTACTATAATTTAATTTAATTTTATTATTTCCTATAGAAATCATTTTGTTATCTAATAATAGTGGGGTAGATCCAGATGGGAGGGAACGTGCAGAGGAATTCATAGGAGCAGAAGAAAGGGAAACTCTAATCAGGATGTGTTGTGAGTGAAAAATATTATATTTCATTAAAAGGGAAAATGAAAAATTCAATACTATCTTTTCTTTTTATATAGTATACTCTATGGGAAATATTGAACATTGAGGATTTTATTACTCTATTTTCTCATGCTAAATCCATTTTGGGGCACACTACACATTACTATTAATAGAATAAGTTATATTACTTTATCTGTATTTATAAGTAAGTCCTTATTATTTTAAAATTTAAAAATAATTTACTCTCCAATTTTGGTGATTGTAACATCCACTAGGCTAATGTTGAAGGATTAAAAATTAGATACCAGCCTTGACGTTTTATGAAAATCATTTTTAAGTAATAGTGGTAACAACAGCAATAGGTTGATATTTTAAATGAAACAATTGTCTTTGATAGTAATTAAGTATTTTACACAATATTACAAAATTGTTGTCACTGTGTCCTTTTATGTTCTGTGTGCTTCATTTGCTAAGGAATTGATCTTATAGTAACTATAATGAGTCACATACTTGGTATATGAACGTGAGTTCATGTACATTCAGTAAGCATCTAGTGTACATATAGACATGGATACACACAAGGACAAAAAGACATGTGCTTGTCTTTGAAAATGAATCCTGTTCTTAAATATAAGAATCAGATATGTGAACAGATATTGTGATGTCACCAGGAAGATAAGCATAAGGAATAAGTCACTCTTCCCACAGTGTAATTAATTGTTGTTTATTTGAGCTTTTTAGATAACTACATTTTGGAGAAGGGTCTTTCTGGCAGTAGAAACACCACGATTAAGTGTTAGTTTGAAATGCAAAATCAAAGCTTATTGAAATAATAAGTTTTAGAATGAGCAGAGAGCTTAGATGAGGCTAGAATATGGGACACTGAAGAACTTGGAAAACTTTGAGTACTGCCGATGAACTTGAACCTTGTCCTGTTGATGGTAGGAAATATAAATGAGGGAGTTCGTGACTCAGTTATTGAAGGGAAGCATTTTTGAAAATAAAAATCTAGAAACTATTGCATATGACTATATAAAATTATCAAACAGATACAATCTAGTAAAAAGGTTGAAGAACAAGTTTATCCGGGTTTGGTATTTTACATGTAGGATGTAGGGAAGAGAAAGATAAAAGTTTTATAGAGATACATTTGGCAGTTAATCACCATGACAAATATCAAAATGCAAATTTGACTGTACATATTTGTAAAACATCGTTCTACTTTCTAATTTTTATTTCCTTTTTTGATTTTAGAATGTATTTAATTTCAGTGGCACCTATGTTGGCACTACAGAAGTTATTCCATTTTTAATAAAAAACAAAGGTGTGACAAGGGCCAAAGTGGAGTTTAATCTAAAAGACTTCCCACTTTTTGCAATGGATTTTAAGGGGAATCCAGGTATATGTTTTATACTGCATTAATATAAAGTAAAGTAGTTTTAAAATGTCTAAGGTAAAATCATTAAAAACATATGACAATGGCAGTTCAGTTATGTTCCATATTTGTTATGATTTTATTAATTTCAGTATGCTGTATTATTAGAACACTTTCACAGCATGATACATAGTTGTTTTTATTAATTAGCTTCACATAGCAATTATGGCATATAAATGATTATGCTATAACTGAAAATATAATTGTTAATTTATGTTCTCAAAATTATATGCAGTCTTCCCTCTATGTTTACTCATGTCAGGAGTCAATATGTTTATTTTGGCTTAAATGAAGTATATACTTTTATGAGTGTATTGTTTCTTTTTTTAATTCAGAAGTTAGTAACTAAGCCTTGTGGGGCAAATCTGATTTGAACTTATAAACAAAGTTTTATTAGAATATAGATGTATTTGGCTTTTTCTTTTTGCAGCTTTCATGCTAAAAGGACAGAATTGAAGAGTTTGGTCAGAAATCATTTCCCACAAAGTATAGAGTATTTATTTGAACCCTTACAGAAAAAGTGTTCTTCCAATTGACTTAGTTAATTCTCCATCAGTAAATAGCTCCTAAATCCCAATTTATACTAAACATTAGACTAAATCTATAAGGTAACTAAGACATTTTCTGTGATCTTAAGAAGTGAAAAGTAAGGTTATCTGTTAGAATCTCAGCAACAAGTAGATGATTCACTGAGAGGGCTTAACTAAAACGATCTTAGAAAATGAATTGTGTGTGGAGTCTAGGGCAGTATTAAAAGAAACAGAAAGTGAGTGGAAGCTGCTGTTATCTCTAATCCTGAAGGAACAAGAGGAAAAAGTACGTTGACAATCTAGGAGACTATGATATTATGTACAATAAAGCAACTAATTAAGTTCTACAGTGACAAAGCAATGCAGCCTTTGGTAGAACTGCAACCAAGACCTGTGAAGGAGTAGAAGGATAAATATTTGACTTTTTCTCACTGCCTGCTTTGGACTATTTTTGCTGGTGCTTTCTATGGTGGAAATTAGTCAGGAGAAGTAGCAAGGAAGCTTTACTTATTGTTTTGGAGAAGTCAAGATAAAGCAAAGAAATATGAATATTAGGTCAAGGTGACAAATGGTGGCTACATAAGTAAGTCAAAAATCAGATTTTTACCATATAACATGACTAATAATGCAAGACAGTTCCTCCTATTGTGTTAAAGCAATATACATTGTTCAGAACATAGTCTAGACTCAGTTATCAGAACATTGATACTTTACACATCTTAAGGAATTGAAAGAATATGAACAAGGATATATGTGAAGGAATGGGAGTAAAGTCCTAATAAGAAGTTACTGTCATTCGTAATTGGAACATGAAACCAAATTTATGAAGGTACCTTTCCAGATTCATTTTATTTTATGAGACAAACTTATAGCCTGGCTGGCTTGGAATACCCTCTATAGATGAGGCTAGTCTCAAAGAGAGCCATCTGTCTCTGCCTCTCAGGTGTTGGGATTAAAGCCTCTGTGAACTTTTGTCTTAGACATTAAGCAGTACAATTACAGAATTTACATGCAGTCAATGGCATAATTAGGCTTGGGTTTTTCTTATGGAGTTCAGTTGATAAGGTGCTGGGAGAAAGATAGGGAGATAGATGCAGTAGCCACAAGAGTGAGAAGTGGTGATAGCTCTGGACACAGGCAGGGGAGCTTGCAATTGGAAGGAAGAGAGTACAAAACAGAGAAAAGAGGAATTACCTGACCTCATGATACAATAGATGCATGTATTGAGAATGAGGGGGGGACTTCCAATCATCTCTGAATTTTAATTCTAAGATTCGGGTAGCTGAGAGTTCAGTTCTAAGAAGAAAATGCTGGAGTCAAATCATGATTAATTAGGCACTCTGTGTTTGAATATCTCATTTAGTTGTCCATGACAATTTAGAGTAGACTGTTTGGAATCTACATGAAATTTATGTTCATTTATTAAAATACATATGTTGAACCAAATATTAGCCTTTTGACACTTTATCATGGGTACCCGTGCCCCTTTGTTCCATTACTCAATTCTTCTTGACAATTTTTGGCAAGCTGCCTGGCAGAGTGCTTTTCTCTTGCCTCTAGTTCAAGACTCTCTTCAAGGACACTAAGTTATCTTTTCGAATGCATTTCTGTTTCCAACCCTTTCTCCTTATACCTGTTCCACAGAGAATTGCATTCAAAGATTTGATCACTTTTCTCTACTTAAAAAGCTCTATCAGGGGGGCTGGAGAGATGGCTCAGAGGTTAAGAGCATTGCCTGCTCTTCCAAAGGTCCTGAGTTCAATTCCCAGCAACCACATGGTGGCTCACAACCATCTGTAATAGGGTCTGGTGCCCTCTTCTGGCCTGCAGGCATACACACGGACAGAATATTGTATACATAATAAATAAGCTCTATCAGTTTCCTTTTATCAATAGCAGTGTTTCAGAGCAACAGGCTGCACAAAGTAAACAAAGCACATTAGTTGATTTTAATAGGTAGTAACAACAAAACACTTTTAAAAACCATTCTGAAAATTTATCTCATAAATATTTTAACAGATAAATGACTACATTTTCCAGCTTATTGCTTTCCAACAAAATGCTTTAAATCATATTTGATAGAGTGACTTATGGGAAAAGTAATGTTTACATACATTTATGTACAACTTGACCTTTTCATTCTAGTTTCTGGTCAATGTAGTCACCATAGACTGTGTTTTAAACCCATACTATATTATACATCTCAATAGCACTGAATTTGCCTTCTCCTAGAATAATACATACCCTGTCTCAATGCTCCTTGAGGTCTTACTTTTTTTTGTTTTCTTTTTTTATTATTAATATTTTCCGCCTCCTCCCTGCTTCCCTTTTACCTCCCCCTCCCCCTACTCCCCACCCCCTGTAGTAATAGGGGCGGCGGGGCTGCGTCCCCAACACCCCAGCCACCGGCTCGGCTAGCTTATGCCCCGAAATAATTACACAGACACTGTATTCATTTAAACACTGCTCTGGCCCATTCCTATCTAGCCTCTTCTAGGCTAATTCTCACATCCTGATCAACCCATCTCTAATAATCTGTGAGCACCGGTCTTACCGGGAAGATTCTAGCCTAAGTCCATCCTGGGTCAGAGCTGGGGCATGGCGTCTCTCTGAAGCGTCTGCTCCGGAGAGGAGAGCTGCGGAGTCTGACCTCACTTCCTCCTCCTCCCGGCATTCTGTTCTGTTTACTCCACCTACCTATGTCCTAACCAATAAAAAAGGGCCAAGGCAGTTTCTTTTTATTTAACCAATGACCTTCCTCCATCATTTCCCCTTTTTCGGTTTAAACAAAAAGGGCTTTAACTTTAACATAGCAAAATTACATATAACAAAAGTTATCAAGTAAAAGTTACATCAGAAACATTTATACATATAACAAAATTGACCGTAAATCTCTATCAATAAAGCAAAATCTATACTAATGCAAATTATTCATACCTATATGGCTCCAACCTAGAATCTTCCCGGTAAGACCGGTGCTCACAGATTATTAGAGATGGGTTGATCGGTATATCAGAATTAGCCAGTAAGGGTTAGGGCTAAAGGGCCAAGCAGTGATTAAAAGAATACATTGTCTGTGTTGTTATTTCGGGGCAAAAGCTAGCCGAGCAGGCGGCTGGGGTTTTGGGGACGCAACCCCGCCGCCGCCCCATATTACTACAAATGACGCCCAGACGTGTGGCTAACTGAGTCCACAGAAAGCCTGAGAAAGCTTAGAAAAGAATAAAGCATGTTTCTTATGGCAATTTCTTGGGTCTGCTCTGCTTGCTAGAGGCAAAAGCGCTCTCATATAAGAGAGGCGTCCTGACTCAGCTTTAGCTGCAAAGCCTGCAGCTCATTAAGAGGTCCTGCCACGAAACACTTAAACGGTGTTGACGAAAAGCTGAACACATGCTTTTCGGTTTTCAGCCATAGCAGGAAAAAAGCTGCGCCGTTTAAAAATGCCGGCTTTCTGGGCCATCCTGCCAGGGCAAACTCTGACTGTTTGAGGCAGGAGGGCTGGCTACCGAGAGAGGATTTGAGTGTTGTCTGTTGTAGCTTGCTGGCTGGCAGGGACCTTGAAACGCCATAGAGGTGTGGCTATAAACATGGCTGCAGCCTGTATATCCGCCATGAGGCTGGAAAGCTAAGGAATGGACTGGATCTAGCTGGCAAAGCCACGGCTTTAGTCTTACTGAGATTGCTTGGCAAATTAAAGACTCATGTGGTCAGAAACAGAGAGATATACAGTAAAGAGAGATTCAAAGACAGAGAAAAATTCTGAATGGTTTACAGTGTGTTAAAAATATATGCAGACTAAAAGTTAAAATTCTTAAAGTAAACCTCTGTGACTTCAAGGTGTGGTAGCACACGCCTTTAACCAGTGCCTAAAAGGCAGAGACAAACAGATCTCTGTGAGTTCAAGGTGTAGTAGCAAACACCTTTAATCCCAATGCCTCGGAGGCAGATACAGGCGGATCTCTGAGAGTTCAAAGACAGCCTGGTCTACAGATAAGCGCTCAAAAAGCAAAAAGTTAACCTAGGAATGTCACAGCTTAGATTCTTAAGTGCCTAGTGATTTAAAGGCGCAAATCAAAAGTGCTCCTGGATAGTAAAAATTTGCAGATTCACAATAGGACAGATTCAGACCACTAAATGAGTCACACTGTTGGATGAATGTACGTTGGCTTGGGAGAGAGAAGAAAAAGAATATAGAGAATAAGGTTAATGGTTTAAAAAAAAAGGTAAAGTCTTTAAAGAGACAGAATAAAGTAAAGTGATAGAGTAAAACTAAGCCACGTAAAAATGGAAAATTCACAGAGAGTCTGGATTATGTACATTGTGTTTTCTTTAAAATTTTTGACTGTGAAGGAGCTAAGTACAGAGAGACATTTCATTACATGGGCTGCCAAGCTAAACCAGAATGGATATAAGGGTATTACGATTTCAGAATTTGGGTCTAAGGATATGATGCTTTGGAGAGAGTCTTATTTTGTTTTCACAGAGGATGAGACCCTGTTCATTTCTTCTATCCCGATTTGGTATGATAGACCACGATCTCCCGAAAAGTTCCTGTGAACACCCTCAAAAAATTACTTCGCTCAACTGCCAACTGAGATGACCCTGGCACACAGGTTATACCATGAAAGACCTAATTAACGACGCCCCCATTCAGCAGGAAGCAGTTTGGAGAGAAAAAACTGCGCCCATGTTCCCAAATATGGTTTATAAGTTCTTTTACATTTAAAGGGGGAAATGATATAGGTATGAATTTGCATTAGTATAGATTTTGCTTTATTGATAGAGATTTACAGTCAATTTTGTTATATGTATAAATGTTTCTGATGTAACTTTTACTTGATAACTTTTGTTATATGTAATTTTGCTATGTTAAAGTTAAAGCCCTTTTTGTTTAAACCGAAAAAGGGGAAATGATGGAGGAAGGTCATTGGTTAAATTAAAAGAAACTGCTTGGCTCTCATTGGTTAGGAGATAGGTGGGAGGAGTAAACAGGACAAAACGCTGGGAGGAAGAGGAAGTGAGGTCAGACCCAGGATGGACTTAGGCTAGAATCTTCCCGGTAAGACCGGTGCTCACAGATTATTAGAGATGGGTTGATCGGTATATCAGAATTAGCCAGTAAGGGTTAGGGCTAAAGGGCCAAGCGGTATTTAAAAGAATACAGTGTCTGTGTTGTTATTTCGGGGCAAAAGCTAGCCGAGCAGGCGGCTGGGGTGTTGGGGACGCAGCCCCGCCGCCGCCCCATATTACTACAACCACCTACTTGCCTCCCCCTCCCTCTCCAGTCCAAAGAGCAGTCAGGGTTCCCTGCCCTGTGAGAAGTCCATGGTCGTCCCCCCTCCATCCAGGTCTAGGAAGGTGAGCATCCAAACAGGCTAGGCTCCCACAAAGCCAGAACATGAAGTAGGATCAAAACCCAGTGCCATTGTCCTTGGCTTCTCATCAGCCCTCATTGTCTGCCATGTTCAGAGAGACCGGTTTTATCCCATGCTTTTTCAGTCCCAGTCCAGCTGGCCTCGGTGATCTCCCAATAGATCAGCCCTACCGTCTCAGTGGGTTGGTGCGCCTTTTAAACTTGTTGCATCTTCTATGTCCTATGGGTAATTGGTAGTCTCATTTGAACTGTTAAGTAGATGGAAATCTACTTTTTTTTTTACTTTACTATGAAAATAGCCAGATTTTTCCAGTTAGTAGAGGAATCTATGTACATGTTTTGTTTTTTGTTTTCACTTTAATAGTGTGCATATTCCATAAGGTACAATACCATATTTATAATTTTAGTTTTTAGTAAAGTTGTTTATTCTAGTACTTGGCACATAATTAATATGAGAACATGATCATGTAAAGAGAAATATACCAGAGAGCAACAGGAAATATTTATTTTATAATATATATATATATATATATATATATATATATATATATATATATGTGTGTGTGTGTGTGTGTGTGTAATAAATATTTGTTTAGCTAAACTACCTTATTTTGTAGTTATGTGTCTGCCCTAGTTAGCTATTCTTTGATGTTTCATATTGGTATATTCTGTATATTTTCCCAGGCCCAAAAATTTCTAGTGTTAGTATATAATCAATGGACTCATTTGTTCCATGGTTTGCCTATCATAACATAGGTAAGTGAATTTGAATGAGAAGGATGGAGTAAGTTGCTGAATTTGATTTTCAGATAGAGACGATTAAAATTTATTATTCCCAGATTAATGAGGTAAATGTAATGAGCAAATTAGACTTTAAAAGAGTGTTTAGTGTAAAAAGAGTGGTTCTACTGCAGTTCTTACTTGAACGTTTAGCAATGAGTTTCTGTGCAACAATTATATTTTTGCCTAATAGCTTTATTCTTTTCTGTGTGCTTTCTTTTTTACTGTTTTTATTGACCTATATATTTTTCTCCACTCCCCTCCCTTACTCTGTCCTCCCCTTCTACCCTCTCCCATGATCCTCACACTGTCAATTTACTCAGGAGATCTTGTCTTTTTCTACTTCCCTTGTAGAATAGATCCATGTATGTCTAACTTAGGTTCCTCTTTGTTGTCTAGGTTTTCTGCGATTATTATTTGTAGGCTGGTTTACTTTGCTTTATTTCTAAAACTCAATTATGAAGGAGGGAGTACATATGATATTTGTCTTTCTGGGTCTGGGTAACCTCACTCAACATGATGTTTTCTAGATCCATCCACTTGCCTGCAAATTTCAAGATGTCATTATTTTTTCTTCTGTGTAGTACTCAATTGTGTAAACCTACCACATCTTCCTTATCCACTCTTCAGTCGAGGAGCATTGAGGTTGTTTCCAGGTTCTCACTGCTAATGAACAAATACTGCTACTATGAACATAGTCAAACACATGTCCTTGTAGTATTATTGAGCATCCTTTGGGTATATACCCAAAAGTGGTAGTGCTGGGTCTTGAGATATGTTGTTTCCTAATATTCCGAGAAATCGCCATACTGATTTCCAAGAAGGTTATACCAGTTTGCACTCCCACCAGCAGTGGAGGAGTGTTCCCTTTACCCCACAACCTCTCCAGCATAAAAGTTGTCATCAGTGTTTTTGATCTTGGCCATTCTGACAGGATTAAGATGTAATCTCAGAGTTGTTTTGATTTGCATTTCTCTGGTGGCTAAGGATGTTGAGCATTTCCTAAGTGTCTTTCAGCCATTTTAGATTCCTCTGTTGATAGTTCTGTTTAGGTCTGTACCCTACCTTTTTATTGGATAATTTGTTCTTTTTATGTTCAATTTCTTGAGTTAATTGCTTATTTTGGAGATCAGCCTTCTGTTCAATGTGTGGTTTATAAATCTGTTCCCATTGTATAGGCTGCCATTCTATCTTTTTGACCATATCCTTTGCTTTACAGAAGTTTCTCAGTTTCAGGAGGTCCCATTTATTAATTGTTGCTCTCAGTCTATGTGTTATTGGGGTGTAATATTGTAAGTGATCTCCTGTGTCATTGCGTTTAAGTGAACTTCTCACTTTCTCTTCTATTAAGTTTAGTGTGGTTGGTTTTATGTTGAGGTCTTTAATCCATTTGGACTTGAGTTTTGTGCATGGCAACAGATATGGATCTCTTTTCATTCTTCATGTTGATACCCAGTTATTCCAGCAACATTTGTTGAATATACTTTTTCCCATTTTATATTTTTTGCTTCTTTGTCAAAACTCAGGTGTTCATAGGCATGGGGATTGATATCTGGATCTTTGATTCAGTTCCATTGGTACTCCTGTCTGTTTTTATGCCAATACCACAGTAGAGTTTGAAATCAGGGATTGTGATTCCTCCAGAAAGGATTGTTTTGGCTATCATGAGTTTTTTGCTTTTTCATATGAAGTTGAATATTGTTCTTTTGGAGTCTGTTAAGAATTTTGATGGATTTTGCTGGGCATTGTATTGAATCTCTAGATTGCTTTTGGTAAGATTGATATTTTTACTACGGTAATTCTATCTTCTGAAGAGTGATGTGTGATTCTGCTCTATATGCTATGAATATGTTTTATTGCCATTGCTTAATAAAGAAGCTGATTTTCGCCAATAGCTCAACAGAAGATTGCCAGGCTGTAAAAGATATATAGAAAGAGTAGGCTGAGTCAGTGAGACACCATGTTCTCACTGCAGGAGATAATTGTGCCTGAACCTTGCCGGTGAAGCAAAGCCACTTGGTCCTACACAGATTAACAGAAATGGATAAGAGCTTGCTAAACAGACGCTTAAGCTATTGGCCAAACAGTATTGTAAATAATATAGTTTCTGTGTGGTTATTTTGATTCTGAACTACCACGAACGAACGGACAGGCCCTGATAATGTAAAAGCATAGAGGATCTTTCCATTTGCTGGTGTCTTCTTCAATTTCTTTCTTCAAAGATTTAAAGTTCTTGTCGTACAGGTTATCACTTGTTTGGTTAGAGTTACTCTAATATATTTTATGCTATTTGTGGCTATTGTGAAGGGTGATGTTTCTCTGATTTCTTTCTCAGCCAATTTATCATCTGTGTAAAAGAGGGCTACTGATTTCTTTTTTGGAGTTAATCTTGTATCCCACCACATTACAGAAAGTATTCATGAGTTGAAGAAGTTCCTTGGTAGAATATTTGGTGTTGCTTATGTAAACTATCATATCATCAGCAAATAGTGAGAATTTGACTGCTTCTTTTACGATTTTTTATTCCCTTGATCTCCTTTTGTTGTCTTACTGCTCTAGCTAACAACTCAAGAACCATATGGAATAGATATGTAGAGAGTGGACAACCTTGTCTTACTCCTGATTTCAGTGGGATCAATTTGAGTTTCTATCCATTTAGTTTGATGTTGGCAATATGCATGCTGCATATTGCCTTTATTTTATTTAAGTATATTCCATGGTGAATGATTTTTGTGATGTGTTCTTGGAATAGGTTAACCAGTATTTATTGAATATGTTTGCATCAACGTTCATGAGGGAGATTGGTTTGTAGTTTGTAATTCTCTTTCTTAGTAATGTCTTTGTATTGTTTGGGTATCAGGGTAATTGTAGCCTCATAAAAAGAGTTTGGCAATGTTCCTTCTGTTTCTATTTTGTGGAACAATTTGAGGTGTATTGGTATTAGTTCTTCTTTGAAAATCTTGTAGAATTCTATGCTAAAGCCATTTGGTCCTGGGCTTTTTTTGTTTGGAAGGTTTTGATGATTATTTCTTTAGCAGTTATAGGCCTATTGAATTTGCTTATCTGGTCTTGATTTAATTTTGGAAAGTGGTATTTATAAAGAAATTGTCCATTTCTTTTAAATTTTTCACTTTTTTGGAGTATAGGTTTTCAAAATATGTGCTGATGATTCTCTGGATTTTCCCCATGTTTGTTGTTATGTTACACTTTTCATTTCTGATTTTGTTAATTTGGATATTCTCTCTGTGCCTTTTGGTTAGTTTGGATAAAGGTTTGTCTGTTTTGTTGATTTTCTTTAAGAACCAATTCTTTGTCTCATTGGTTCTTTGTATTGTTTTCTTTGTTTCTATTTTGTTGATTTTAGCTCTCAATTTGATTATTTCCTGCTCTTTAGTGACTTTGCTTATTTTTGTTCTAAAGTTTTCAGGTGTTCTGTTAACTCACTAGTGTGAGATTTTTCCAGTTTGTTTATGTAGGCATTTAGTGCTATGAGCTTTCCTCTTAACACTGCTTTCATTGTGTCCCAAAAATTTTGGTATGTTGTGTGGTCATTTTTGTTGAATTTTAGGAAGTCTTTAATTTTTTTTTAGTTATTTCTTCTCTGACTTATTTGTGACTCAGGTGAGCATTGTTTATGTTCCATGGGTTTGTGGGCTTTTAAAAATTAGTGTTTCTGTTGAATTCTGATTATAAGACATGGTGATCCAGTAAGATACATGGTGTTATTACAACTTTTTTGTATCTTTTCAAGTTTTCTTTGTTACCTAGTAAGTGATTAATTATTGAGAAGTTTCCATGAGGTGCTGAGAAGAAGGTATATTTTTTTTATGTTTGGATGGAATGTTCTATAGATGTCTCAAAATCCCCTTTGAGATGTAACATCTGTTAGTTCCCTTATTTCTCTGTTAAGTTTCTGTCTGGCAGACCCGGTCAGTGGTGATAGTGGGGTGTTAAAGTCTCTCACTATTAGTGTTTGGGGTTTAGTGTATGGTTTAAGCTTTAGTAGTGTTGGTTTTGTTTTGTTTTGTTTTCATATGACAGTGCCTGTGTATTTGACGCACAGATGATTAGTATTGAGATTTCCTCTTGATGGATTTTTCCTGTGACAAATATAAAAAGTCTTTTTTCCCCTTTTGATCAATTTTTTGTTTCAAGTTTATTTTGTTACATATTGGGATAGCTACACCAGCTTGTTTCTTAGTTTTTTAAAAAATTATTATTATTATTATTATTATTTTTTGATTCTTTTTATTATTATTATTCTTATTTTTATTGAAAAAAGCTTTCGCCTCCTCCCAGCCTCCCATTTCCCTCCCCCTCCTCCCACTTCTCTCCCCCTGCCCCCACTTCTCTCTCCCTCCCTCTCCAGTCCAAAGAGCAGTCAGGGTTCCCTGCCCTGTGGAAAGTCCAAGGTCCTTCCCCCTCCATCCAGGTCTAGGAAGGTGAGCATCCAAACTGGCTAGGCTCCCACAAAGCCAGAACATGAAGTAGGATCAAAACCCAGTGCCATTGTCCTTGGCTTCTCATCAGCCCTCATTGTCTGCCATATTCAGAGAGTCCGGTTTTAGCCCATGCTTTTTCAGTCCCAGTCCAGCTGGCCTTGGTGATCTCCCAATAGATCAGCCCCACTGTCTCAGTGGGTGGGTACACCCCTCGTGGTCCTGACTTCCTTGCTCATGTTCTCCCTCCTTCTGCTCCTCATTGGGACCTTGGGAGCTCATTCCGGTGCTCCAATGTGGGTCTTTGTCTCTATCTCCATCCATCGCCAGATGAAGGTTCTATGGTGATAAGAAAGATATTCATCAGTATGGCTATAGGATAGGGCCATTTCAGGTTCCCTCTCCTCCGCTGCCCAAGGAACTAACTGGGGACATTGCCCTGGGCAACTGGGAGCCCCTCTAGGTTCAAGTCTATTGCCAACCCTAAGATGGCTCCCTTAATTAAGATATATACTTCCCTGCTCCCATATCCACCCTTCCTTTATGCCAACCATCCAATTTCCCCATCCTCCCCTTCTCACTTTTCTCTCCCCATCTCTCCTTACCCCCATCCCACCCCACCTCCAAGATCCCAATTTTTTTTCCCCGGCAATCTTGTCTACTTCCCATATCCAGGAGGATAACTATATGTTTTTATTTGGGTTCACCTTCTTATTGAGCTTCTTTAGGATCACAAATTATAGACTTAATATCCTTTATTTATGGCTAGAAACCAATTATGAGTGAGAACATCCCATGTTCATCTTTTTGGGTCTGGCTTACCTCACTCAAGATAGTGTTTTCTATTTCCATCCATTTGCATGCAAAATTCGAGAAGTCATTATTTTTTTACCACGGAATAGTACTCTAATGTGTATATATTCCACACTTTCTTTATCCATTCTTCCATTGAAGGACATCTAGGTTGTTTCCAGGTTCTGGCTATTACAAATAATGCTGCTGTTAATATAGTTGAACAAATGCTTTTGTAATATGATGGAGTATCTCTTGGGTATATTCCCAAGAGTGGTATTGCTGGGTCCTGGGGTAGTTTGATCCCGAATTTCCTGAGAAATCGCCACACTGATTTCCAAAGTGGTTGCACAAGTTTGCATTCCCACCAGCAATGGATGAGTGTACCCCTTCCTCCACAGACTCTCCAGCAAAGGCTATCATTGGTGTTTTTGATTTTAGCCATTCTGACAGGTGTAAGATGATATCTCAAAGTGGTTTTTTTTGATTAGAAAATATTTTACTCTTAGGTGATATCTGTCTTTGAAGTTGAGGTGTGTTTCTTGTATGCAGCAGAAGGAGGGATTCTGTTTTTATATCCAATCTGTTAGCCTGTTTCTTTTTATAGGTGAGTTGAACTCATTTATATTAAGGGATATTAATATTATATTACGGGGTATTGATAGTAGCTGCTAGTTCCTATTATTTTAGTTTTCTTTTTTGGTAATGTGTGTGTGTGTGTGTGTGTGTGTGTGTTTCCTTCTTTGAGATTTGCAATTGTGAGATTATGTATTGTCTGTGTTTTTGTGGATGTAGCTGACTTCCTGGCATTGTGGTTTTCCTTCTAGTCTTTGTGTAGGGCTGGGTTTGTGGCTAGGTTTTTGTTAAATCTGGCTCTGTTATGGAATATCTTGTTTTCCACCCATCTTTTCTTCTGATTGGTATAGGTGGTATCATGTCTCTGGTGATCAATCTTCCAGGTGGCACTTGATCCAAGGGTCAGATGGTTACTCCTTGTTGTTTAGTCGGGGACCACAGTTCCTGTTACCCTGGAGGTCGCTCTGCAATTCCAGTGGTCATTCAGGCCTGCTCTCACAGAGGTCATTTGCTTGGCCTGCTTTTAAGGAGGTCACTGCCTCAGTCCTGGTCCTTTGGAATTGCTGTCTCTGGTCTTCTCACATGGAGATCGCTGGCTAGGGCCTGGTCCTGCTTAGGTTGCTGGCCCAGGCTAGCACCCAGAGAGGTCACTGGCTTGGGCCTCCTCCTGTGGATATACCTGGCTAGTGCCTGGTACTGTGGAGGTCCTGGTTCTGGCCTGGTCCCGGCCTGGTCCCACAGAAGTCACTGCCTTGGGCCTGCTCCTGAGACATTTGCTCATATCTTTATTCTTGAAATAATCCCATTTTGACAAGAATTTTTCTTTGGTGAAATTGTTTCCTTTTCATTATTTTGTTTTTGAATGACTAATATTCTTTGAGACTCTACAATAGTAGGGTGGCAATAGTTAATACTAATGCGTCTAATATACATATGCACATATGTATGTTTCTGAAATGAAATTTCAAGTGTTTCCTCAGAAATAAATGTTGGACATTTCAATTAATTGATAGTCTTGTAAATTTTTGATTTTTCAGTTGATCAAATAAGACCTGGTTTGTTTTTGCTTCCCCTTCATTGCATAGTTCCTTTTTAGCTATTCTGAGACCAATGACTAAGTCAGTTCCTTTGACCTTGCTCTTCATTCCTTTCCACGTTCATCAGAATATTACTATATTTTTTCAATTTTGGAAAAATTTTATGATAATATTTTTATTATTTATTTTCTGATTCTATGTTGCATATTTTGATCTGAGGTTTGGTATTATAAAGTTGGAATGAAGAATCATTGTTTACCAAGAAATTTTATCCAGCTTTACCCTTTGGTATTTTAGTAGTTGCCTTTTGATTGCTATGAATATAATGATGACATCCTTAGGGTTCACATTAAATAATATCACTATATCACACAAAACACATGCATATATGTAGATAGGCTTATATTGTTTTATTCTTTTATAGGAGAGTCCAAAAATACTGATGCTCCTTATATGTATGCCATAGAGGTAGAGGAAGGCACATCTGTGGAATGTGGCATAGCATTTTCTCCTGTAGAAGTAAGTTCAGTTTTCTGTTACTCATGTTATGGAATACAAGTGGGATTACAGATTTGCTATTTTAGGAATGGATTAGATATCACCTAAGTTTTGCTTTGAATTGGTATTCTAATATGTGACTATACATAGCTATAACTTTAAATTAAGTAATCAATAAATATATCTAATTCATGGTGAACTATGATTAGATTGTCTTTGGTGTACTTACTACAAAATTTGAAGTATGGTATGTGGTAAAGAAATGATAGGGTTCAACTAATAAGAAAACCACTTATATTCAAGCTGCCTTGTGTTTTATAATTGGTTTTGAAGGTGATTCTTGGAATCATTATCTGAAATCCCCCAAAATGGTATGAGCAATTAAAAGATGCCATTTCTGTGATGCTTAGTTAATATTGTTCCCTTGATGCCCAATGTTATTTTTAAACTGGAAAAATCTTCAATACAAAAGAAAAAACCTTTTATTAGAGTGTGACTGTAAAAAATGGGTATCTCTGCCTAAATTTAATAAGTTGTAGTATGCTTTTTTCAAATTTCTGAACTATAAATGATAAGGAGACTTTTTATTTAAAAGAATTTATTCTTATTTGCCTTGGTGTTTTGCCTCCACTTATGTTTGTGTGTGAATGTCAGATCTTGGAGTTACAGACAGTTGTTAGCTACTATATGGGTGCTGGGAATTGAACCCAGGACCTCTGGAAGAGCAATCAATATGCTGTTAACTGCTGTGTCATCTCTCCAGCCCCTGGGAGCTTCTTTTTGTCAATCTTAGTTTAATATTTATACATCAAAAGTAAAACAAAATAAAACAAATAGACAAGAGGCAATATAGTCAAATTACTTGTACCAGTAAGTACAGAAAATGATTTACTATGTGAATGCAATACTAATTGCCCCCAACCCCCCACCTCCGTCATCTACCTTGACATGTCTGCTGAGTGTTGTCATTATGTGGGTTATGTTTAGGCAGATACATTGTTTAGATATCATGAATGCTATTTGCCTTATATCTAGAAACACTATTTAACAGCCATACAAGTTCGCTGACACTTAAAATCTTCCTAACATCCGTATTCCCTGAGCCTTAGGTATTGTGGTGGCCTTGTAGATGTACCAATTGTGAGAATGGTCACCCCATTGTCACTTATTCTCTGAATGTCTACAAGCTGTGGCTCATTTTAGTTGCCTACATCTGATGCAAAGTGCTTCTTTGATGAGCGGTAAACATCATTATGCTCATCTTTGGGTATAAGGATAAATATTTTAAATATAGTTATACATTATATTGGCTTAGGAAACGGCCCTTGTAGGTTTGCTTCTAGATCTTATGACCTCTCTTACCATGGGTACTTGTGTAATTTGCAATACCAGGCAGGAATTCCCTCCTGTTAAACCTACCTTAAGTCCATTTGGACAGCTGTTTATTACCCCTTTTAAAATAGTGCCTCTCTTGCATCATTGGGAATCAAACTGGTCTAGTCTTTCTTGTGGTTTAGTAGACTTTACCTCTGGATGGGACTATTGATTACTTTTCTCCCTTAACAGCTTTTATAGCATCTTTTCCTATTATAAGAGGTAGTCCTCATGGAGGAGACGTCCAGCTACATTCCTTCAGGTTCTGTGTCAAGTGTGCTCTGTCTTCAGCAATAGCTTCTTACCTTTAAGTTATGGGAAGGAACCAAGGGCAATAAAAATCACTTACGTTATTTTGGGAGTGTCTTGGATAGCCCCTAACCAACAACTTGAGACGAGTTTCTCCTTACCCTGAATTAAATTTTCTTTTAGTATATGGTTCTTAGGGGAAGTGTTGTAGCTCTCCCCCTGCATGTGTGATGTTAATGTTTTCCTTTGTATACTCATACATACACACATATGTATTTTTAAATACACTTATAAAACAGTTTCTTTATGATATTTTCAAACTTCCTACTTCCTATTATTAGTTAAGGGAGATCACTCATGGGGACTAGAGAGATGATCTGCTCAGGAGTTTATAGTACTTGTTGCTTTTGCTGAAGAAACCAGTTCAGTTATTCTCAGCACACACACATGATGGCTCCTAAACATCTTTAATTCAAGTACTAGGGCATCTAGCACACCCTTCTGGCTTCTAGTGACACCCAACACACAGGTGATACACATACATACATGCAGAATAAACATTCATATACATAAAATAAAGAAGTATAAATAATTTAAGAAGGAAGATGACTCATTCAACCCGGAGTTCAATATGAGAAATAGCTATATTGATTTCTGTAGTAGCTATGTTTTCATTTTCAGCCGCAGGGCAAGACTGTTCCCCTTGTTCATCCTTGCAAGCATGATCTGTCACTTAGCTGTTTGGCAGATGTAAGATGGAATCTCAAAGTATTTGTATTTCATTGATGACTAAGGATTTTGAATATTTCTTTGTTGTTTCTTAGACTTTTGCAATCCTTTTATTGAGAATTTTCTGTTTAGATCTGTACCCCATTTTTAATTGGATTATTTGATTTTTTGATGTCTAGTTTTTGAGCTCTTTATATATTTTGTATATTGGTTGGTTCTCTCTCAGATGTAGTTAGTAAAAATCATTTCCCCTTTTGCAGGCTGCTGCTTTGTCCAAATGTTAGTATCCTTCACCTTAGAGAAGCTTTTCAGTTTCATAAGGTCCCTTTTGTAATTGTTGATATTACTGCCTGCACTATCAGTGTTTTTTTTAAAACTAAGTCTTCTCCTGTGCCAATACACTCAAGGCTGTTCCTTATTTTCTCTTCTGTTAAGTTCAATATATCTGGTTTTATGTTGAGGTGTTTGATACATTTGGACTTTTGTTTGGGGCAGGGAAACAAATGTGTATCCAGTTGCATTCTTCTATATGGCAATATCCATTTTGACCAGCATCATTTGTTAACGATGCTGACTTTTATCCAGTGTGTATTTCTAGCTTCTTTCTGAATACTCAGGTGTTCATGTGTGTGCGGATTTATGTCTAGGCACCTTTTTCAGCTCGCAGATCACATCCTGCTTCCCCTGTGGTTTGCACAGGACTGGGAGAAATCAATTTCCTCCTTCCCAGAATTCTCGTTCTCATTGCATCACCTCTACTTCCTGTCTGGTTTTCCTGCCTATACTTCCTGTCTGGCCAATCAACTTTTATTTAAAACATGATTGACAGAATACAGACAATTCTCCTGCACCACTAGCTAAAATTTAAAATACTGTATTGTACTGAGAGTGTCGACAGCCTTGTCTTGTTCTTGATTTTAGTGAAATTCTTTGAGTTTCCCTCCATTTACTCTGATGTTGGCTATAGCTTGTGGCAAAGTACCTTTATTCTTTTTAGGTATGATCCTTATGTACCTAATTTCTCCAGGACTTTTGTCATGAAGGAGTATAGGGTGTTGTCAAAATCCGGTTCTGAATTTAATGAGATGTTCATATGCTTTTTTTTATTATTATTATTTTTATATTAATTTATTTATTTATTAAAGATTTCTGTCTCTTCCCCGCCACCGCCTCCCATTTCCCTCCCCCTCCCCCAATTAAGTCTCCCCCCAGCCCGAAAAGCAATCAGGGTTCCCTGTCCTGTGGGAAGTTCAAGGAACCCCCACCTCCATCCAGGTCTAGTAAGTTGAGCATCCAAACTGCCTAGGCTCCCACAAAGCCAGTGCGTGCAGTAGGATCAGAAACCCATTGCCATTGTTCTTGAGTTCTCAGTAGTCCTCATTGTCCGCAATGTTCAGAGAGTCCGGTTTTATCCCAGGCTTTTCCAGACCCAGGCCAGCTGGCCTTGGTGGGTTCCCAATAGAACATCCCCATTGTCTCAGTGTGTGGGTGCACCCCTCGCGGTCCTGAGTTCCATGCTCGTGCTCTCTCTCCTTCTGCTCCTGATTTGGACTTTGAGATTTCAGTCCTGTGCTCCAATTTGGGTCTCTGTCTCTGTCTCCTTTCATCGCTTGCTGAAGGTTAATATTCAGGAGGATGCCTATATGTTTTTCTTTGGGTTCTCCTTATTTAGCTTCTCTAGGATCACTAATTATGAGCTCAATGTCCTTGGTTTATGGCTAGAAACCAAATATGAGTGAGTACATCCCATGTTCATCTTTTTGGGTCTGGCTTACCTCACTCAGGATAGTGTTTTCTATTTCCATCCATTTGCATGCAAAATTCAAGAAGTCCTTGTTTTTTATTGCTGAGTAGTACTCTAATATGTATAAATTCCATACTTTCTTCATCCATTCTTCCATTGAAGGGCATCTAGGTTGTTTCCAGGTTCTGGCTATCACAACCAATGCTGCTATGAACATTGTAGAACATATACTTTTGTTGTATGATAAGGCCTCTCTTGGGTATATTCCCAAGAGTGGTATTGCTGGGTCCAGGGGTAAGTTGATCCCGAATTTTCTGAGAAACCGAAACACTGATTTCCAAAGTGGTTGCACAAGTTTGCATTCCCACCAGCAATGGATGAGTGTACCCCTTTCTCCACAACCTCTCCAGCAAAGGCTATCCTTGGTGTTTTTGACTTTAGGCATCCTGACAGGTGTAAGATGATATCTCAAAGTTGTTTTGATTTGCATTTCCCTGATCGCTAAGGAAGTTGAGCATGACCTTAAGTGTCTTTTGGCCATTTGAAGTTCTTCTGTTGAGAATTCTCTGTTCAGCTCAATGCCCCATTTTATAATTGGGTTGATTAGCCTTTTACGGTCTAGTTTCTTGAGTTCTTTATATATTTTGGAGATCAGACCTTTGTCAGTTGCGGGGTTGGTGAAGATCTTCTCCCAGTTGGTGGGTTGCCTTTGTGTCTTAGTGACAGTGTCCTTTGCTTTACAGAAGCTTCTCAGTCTCAGGAGGTCCCATTTATTCAATGAGGTCCTTAATGTCTGTGCTGCTGGGGTTATACATAAGAAGTGGTCTCCTGTGCCCATGTGTTGTAGAGTACTTCCCACTTTCTCTTCTATCAGGTTCACTGTGTTCAGACTGATATTGAGGTCTTTAATCCATTTGGACTTGAGTTTTGTGCATGGTGATAGATATGGATCTATTTTCATTCTTCTACAGGTTGACATCCAGTTGTGCCAGCACAATTTGTTGAAGATGCTCTCTTTTTTCCATTGTATACTTTTAGCTCGTTTATCGACAATGAGGTGTTCATAGGTTTGTGGGTTAATGTCAGGTTCTTCTATTCGATTCCATTGGTCGACTTCTCTGTTTTTATTCCAATACCAAGCTGTTTTCAATACTGTAGCTCTGTAGTAGAGTTTGAAGTCAGGGATGGTAATGCCTCCAGACGATCCTTTGTTGTATAAGATTGTTTTGGCTATCCTGGGTTTTTTGTTTTTCCATATAAAGTTGATTATTGTCTTATCCAGATCTGTGAAGAATTTTGATGGGATTTTGATGGGGATTGCATTGAATCTATAGATTGCTTTTGGTAGAATTGCCATTTTTACTATGTTGATCCTCCCAATCCAGGAGCAAGGAAGATCTTTCCATTTTCTGGTTTCCTCTTCAATTTCTTTCTTCAAAGACTTAAAGTTCTTGTCAAATAGATCTTTCACATCCTTGGTCAGAGTTACCCCAAGATATTTTATGCTATTTGTGGCTATCGTGAAATGTGATGCTTCTCTAATTTCCCTCTCTGTTTCCTTATCCTTAGTGTATAGGAAGGCCACTGATTTTTTGGAGTTGATCTTGTATCCTGCCACATTACTAAAGGTGTTTATCAGCTGTAGGAGTTCTTTGGTAGAGTTTTTGGAGTTGATCTTATATCCTGCCACATTACTAAATCTGTTTATCAGCTGTAAAAAATCTTTGCTGGAGTTTTTGGGGTTTCTTATCAACACTATCATATCATCTGCAAATAACGAAAGTATAACTTCACCTTTCCAATTCGAATCCCCTTGATCCCATTATGTTGTCTTATTGCTATTGCTAGAATTTCAAGCACTATATTGAAGAGGTATGGCGAGAGTGGACAGCCTTGTCGTGCTCCTGAGTTTAGTGGGATGGCTTTGAGTTTCTCTTCGTTTAATTTGATGTTAGCTGTTGGCTGGCTGCATATAGCTTTTCTTATATTTAGGTATGACCCTTGTATCCCTAATCTCTCCAATAATTTTATCATAAAGGGGTGTTGAATTTTGTCAAATGCTTTTTCAGCATCTAATGAAATGATCATATGGTTTTTTTCTTTCAGTTTATTTATATGGTGGATTACATTGATAGATTTGCGTATGTTGAACCAACCCTGCATCTCTGGGATGAAGCCTACTTGATCATAATGGATAATTTTTCTAATGTTTCTTGGATTCGTTTTGCCAGTATTTTATTGAGAATTTTTTCATCGATATTCATGAGTGAGATCGGCCTGTAATTTTCTTTCTTGGTTGGGTCTTTGTGTGGTTTTGGTATCAGAGTAACTGTAGCTTCATAAAAGGAATTTGGCAATGACTCTTCTGTTTCTATATTGTGAAATACATTAAGGAGTATAGGTATTAGCTCTTCTTGGAAGTTCTGGTAGAATTCTGCATTGAAACCATCTGGTCCTGGGCTTTTTTTGGAAGGTAGATTTTTAATAACGGTTTCTAGCTCTTCGCGACTAACAGGTCTATTTAGATTGTTCACCTGGTCTTGGTTTAGCTTTGGTATGTGGTACTTATCTAAAAAAATGTCCATTTCTTTTGCATTTTCTAGTTTTGTGGCTTACAGGCTTTTGTAGTAAGATCTAATGAGTCTCTAAATTTCCTCTGTGTCTGTGGTTATGTCCCCCATTTCATTTCTGATCTTATTTATTTGCGTGTTCTCTCTCTGTCGTTTAATTAGTTTGGATAGGGGTTTGTCGATCTTGTTGATTTTCTCCAAGAACCAACTTTTTGTTTCATTGTTTCTTTGGACTGTTTTCTGTGTTTCTATTTTGTTGATTTCCGCCCTCAGTTTGATTATTTCCAGTCTTCTACTCCTCCTGGGCGCATCTGCTTCTTTTTTTTCTAAAGCTTTCAGTTGTGCTGTTAAGTCTCCTATGTATACTTTCTCTGTTTTCTTTAAGTGGGCACTTAGTGCTATGAACTTTCCTCTTAGCACTGACTTCATAGTGTCCCATAGGTTTGAGTATGTTGTCCCTTTATTTTCATTAAATTCAAGGAAGACTTTAATTTCTTTCTTGATTTCTTCCTTGACCCAGGTGTGGTTCAGTTGTTGACTGTTCAGTTTCCATGAGTTTGTCGGCTTTCTGGAGGTAGGATTGTTGTTGAATTCTAACTTTAATCCGTGGTGATCTGATAAGACACAGGTGGACACTGATATTTTTTTGTATCTGTGGAGGTTTCCTTTGTTTCCGAGTATGTGGTCAATTTTAGAGAAGGTTCCATGGGCTGCAGAGAAGAAGGTATATTCTTTCCTATTTTGGTGGAATGTTCTATAGATGTCTGTTAAGTCCATTTGCTTCATTACCTCCAGTAGTTCTCTTACTTCTCTATTAGGTTTCTGTCTGATTGACCTGTCCATTGCTGAGAGAGGTGTATTGAAGTCTCCTACTACTAGTGTGTGTGGTTTGATGTCTGCCTTGAGTTTTAGTAATATTTCTTTTACATACGTGGGTGCTTTTATATTAGGGGCGTAAATATTCAGGATTGAGACTGCATCCTGACAAATTGTTCCTGTTATGAGTATAAAGTGTCCATCTCGATCTCTTCTGATTGATTTTAGTTTGAAGTCAGTTTTGTTAGAAATTAATATGGCCACACCTGCTTTCTTCTTAGGACCATTTGCTTGAAAGACCTTTTCCCAACCCTTTACTCTGAGTAGATGCCTGTCTCTGTGGTTGAGATGTGTTTCTTGCAAACAGCAGAATGTTGGATCCTGTTTTCGTATCCAATCTCTTAGCCTGTGCCTTTTTATAGGTGAATTGAGACCATTAATATTAAGTGATATTAATGACCAGTGGTTGTTTACACCAAATATTCTTATTGTTTTTGGAAGTAGAATTTGTGTGTCTTTCTTCTTTGAGTTGTGCTAGTGAAGGGTCGCTAGATGCCTGAGTTATTGTAAGCAGTGTTGGCAATGTTGGATTCCTTGGGTTGCGATTTTCCTTCTGTTACTTTCTGTAGGGCTGGATTTGTGGCTACATATTGTTTAAATTTGTTTTTATCCTGGAATGTCTTGATTTCTCCATTTATAGTGAACGAAAGCTTGGCAGGGTATAGTAGTCTGGGCTTGCATCCATGGTCTCCTAGCTTCTGCAGTACTTCTATCCAGGACCTTCTGGCTTTCATTGTTTCCATAGAGAAATCAGGTGTAAGTCTCATCGGTTTACCTTTATAAGTTACTTGGCCTTTTTCCTTTGCAGCTCTTAGTATTCTTTCTTTAACCTGTATATTTTGTGTTTTGATTATTATATGGCGAGGGGATGTTTTTCTTTGATCCAGTCTGTTTGGTGTTCTATATGCTTCTTGAATATTCAAAGAAATATCTTTCTTTATGTTGGGAAATTTTTCTTCCATAATTTTGTTCAAAATATTTTCTGGGCCTTTGAGCTGTGACTCTTCTCCTTCTTCTATTCCTATTATTCTTAGATTTGGTCTTTTTATTGTGTCCCATATTTCCTGAATGTTGTGTGATGAGAATTTGTTGGCTTTGCAGTTTTCTTTGATCAGAGCGTTTATTTTCTCTATGTTGTCCTCAGAATCTGAGATTCTTTCTTCTGTTTCTTGTATTCTATTGATTATGCTTGTTTCTGTAGGCTCTGCTCGTTGACCTAGATTTTCCATATCCAGCTGGTCCTCAGTTTGTGTTTTCTTCCTTGCTTCCATTTCAGTTTTCAATTCTTGAACTGTTTCCATTACCTGTTTGATTGTTCTTTCTTGGTTTCCCAGGGTATTATGTACGTATTTACTCATTTCTTCAAATTTTTGGTTATACTTCTCATCCATTTCTATAAGGGCATTTTTCACATGTTGTTTAAGGGACTCTACAGCTTTCATAAGTCAATTTTTTCCACTTCTTCTGTGTTATGGTGTTGGAGACCTTCTGTTGTAAGATCGTTGGTTTCTGGTGTTTTCATGTTGTTTTTCAGATTATTGGGTGAATTCTTTCTTTGGCGCCTGCCCATCTCCTCCTATCGATGTTATTTAAGGGGTCTTTAAAAACTGGTTCAGGTTCCCCTGCTGGCCAGGGGCTCCTCTTACAAAATGCCCTTGCTCTGTTTCCTGGTTCCTGCCGGGGCCAAGATCCCTCTCACCCCTCAGAAAAGTCTTCAGGAATAGGACCCGGCTCCTCCTTTGCCAGGGACCTCCCCAACCGAAGGCCTACCTCTTTGGTTTAATTGTAGTGGGGCGATCTCTTCTTGGTGTTGCGCGCGGTCCCTGCAGCCTGCTTCTGCTGCTGGGACGGTTCCCGCCGCCAGCAGCCTGTGTCCTCTGCTGCCGCTCTGGTACCAGTGGGTCCCCGCCGGCTGCGCTGGGCGTCCTCCGGCTGCGTTCTGCCGCCCGGTGTTCCGGCCGCGTTCCCTCATATGCTTTCTTATTTCAGTCTGTTCATGTGGTAGATTATGTTTATTGATTTTTCATATATTGAACAATTCCAGAATTTCTGGGATGAAGCCTATCTGATTATGGTGGATAATCTTTTTGTTGCATCCTTGGATTTGGTTTCCAGGTATTTTATTGAATATTTTTGCATCTATGTTTTTAAGTGAAATTGTTCTGCAGTTCTCTTTGCTGGGCCTCTATATTGTTTGGGTATCAGAGAAACTATGGCCTTATAAAATGAATTGGGCAGTGTTCCTTCTGTTTCTATTTTGTGGAATAATTTGAGAAGTATTGGTATTAATTCTTCTTTGAAGTCCGATAAAACTCTGTTCTAAAGCCATATCTGTGCTTGTTTTTTTTGGGGGGGGCTTTGAAAGAATGCTTGTATTTCTCTAAGGTTTGTAGTTCTTTTTAAATTTCTTTTTTTTTAATTGAGAAAAGGAAAAAAAGTTTCAGCCTCCTCCCAGCCTCCCATTTCCCTCCCCCTCCTCCAACCCTTTTCCCCTCCCCCCACTCTTCTCCCCCTCCCTCTCCAGTCCAAAGAGCATTCAGGGTTCCCTGCCTTGTGGAAAGTCCAAGGTCCTCCGCCCTCCATCCATGTCTAGGAAGGTAAATATCCAAACTGGCTAGGCTCCCACAAAGCCAGAACATGAGGTAGGATCAGAACCCAGTGCCATTGTCCTTGGATTCTCATCAGCCCTCATTGCTTGCCATTTTCAGAGAGTCTGGATTTATCCCATGCTTTTTCAGTCATAGTCCAGCTGGCCTTGGTGATCTCCCAATAGATCAGCCCCACTGTCTCAGTGGGTGGGTGGGTGCACCCATCGTGGTGCTGACTTCCTTGCTCATCTTCTCCCTCCTTCTGCTCCTCACTGGGACCTTGGAGCTCAGTCCAGTATTCCAGTGTGGGTCTCTGTCTCTATCTCCATCCCTCACCAGATGAAGGTTCTATGGTGATATGCAAGATATTTGTCAGAATTGCTATAGGATAGGGTCATTTCAGGATCCCTCTCCTCAGCTGCCCAAGGAACTAACTGGGGAAATCTCCTAGGGATCCTGGGAGCCACTCTAGGTTCAAGTCTCTTGCCAACCCTAAGGTGGCTCCCTTAACTAAGATATGTGCTTCCCTGCTCCCCTATCCAACCTTCCTTTATCCCAATCATCCTTTTTCCCCAAGTTTCCCCCATCCTCCCGTTCTCACTTTTCTCTCCCCATCTCCCCTTACCCCCATCCCACCCCACCCCCAAGATCCCAGTTTTCTCCCCTGCCATTTTGTCTACTTCCCATAGCCAAGAGATAATTATATGTTTTTCCTTGGGTTCACCTTCTTATTTAGCTTATGTAGATTCACGAATTGTAGACTCCGTGACCCTTATTAATGGCTAGAAACCAATTATGAGTGAGTACATTCCATGTTCATCTTTTTGGGTCTGGGTTACCTCACTCAGGACAGTGTTTTCTATTTCCATCCATTTGCATGCAAAATTCGAGAAGTCATTGTTTTTTACTGCAGCATAATACTCTAATGTGTATATATTCCACACTTTCTTCATCCATTCTTCCATCGAAGGACATCTAGGTTGTTTCCAGATTCTGGCTATTACAAATAATGCTGCTATGAACATAGTTGAACAAATGCTTTTGTCATATGATAGGGCATCTCTTGGGTATATTCCCAAGAGTGGTATTGCTGGGTCGAGGGGTAGGTTGATCCCAAATTTCCTGAGAAACCGAAACACTGATGTCCTAAGTGGTTGCACAAGATTGAATTGCCAACAGCAATGGATGAGGGTACCCCTTCCTCCACAGCCTCTCCAGCAAAGGCTATCATTGGTGTTTTTGATTTTAGCCATTCTGACAGGTGTATGATGATATCTCAAAGTTGTTTTGATTTGCATTTCCCTGATCGTTAAGGAGGTTGAGCATGACCTTAAGTGTCTTTTGGCCATTTGAACTTCTTCTGTTGAGAATTCTCTGTTCAGTTCAGTGCCCCATTTTTTAATTGGGTTAATTAGCATTTTAAAGTCTAGTTTCTTGAGTTCTCTATATATTTTGGAGATCAGACCTTTGTCTGTTGTGGGGTTGGTGAAGATCTTCTCCCAGTCAGTAGGTTGCCTTTTTGCCTTAGTGACAGTGTCCTTTGCTTTACAGAAGCTTCTCATTTTCAATAGGTCCCATTTATTTAATGTTGCCCTTAATGTCTGTGCTTCTGGGGTTATACAAAGGAAGCGATCTCCTGTGCCCATCTGTTGTAGGGTACTTCCCACTTTCTCTTTTATCGGGTTCAGTCTCTTCGGAATGATATTTAGGTCTTTGATCCATTTGGACTTGAGTTTTGTGCATGGTGATAGATATGGGTCTATTTTCATTCTTCTACAGGTTGACATCCAGTTGTGCCAGCACCATTTGTTGCAGATGCTTTCTTTCTTCTATTGTATACTTATAGCTCCTTTATCGACAATGAGGTGTTCATAGGTTTGTGGGTTAAAATCCGGGTGTTCTATAAGATTCCATTGGTCGACTTCTCTGTTTTTATGCCAGTACCACACTGTTTTCATTACTGTAGCTCTGTAATAGAGTTTGAAATCAGGGATGGTAATGCCTCCAGAAGATCCTTTATTGTATAGCTTGTTTTGGCTATCCTGGGTTTTTTGTTTTTCCATATAAAGTTGATTATTGTCCTCTCAAGTTCTGTGAAGAATTTTAATGGGATCTTGATGGGGATTGCATTGAATCTATAAATTGCCTTTGGTAGAATTGCCATTTTTACTATGTTGATCCTCCCAATCCAAGAGCAAGGGAGGTCCTTCCATTTTTCTGGTATCCTCTTCAATTTCTTTCTTCAATGCCTTAAAGTTCTTGTCAAATAGATCTTTCACTCCCTTGGTTAGAGTTACCCCAAGATATTTAATGCTGTTTGTGGCTATCGTGAAAAGCAAAGCTTCTCGGATTTCCCTCTCTGCTTCCATATCCTTTGTGTACAAGAGGGCGACTGAATTTTCGGAGTTGATCTTGTATCCTGCCACACTACTACAGCTGTTTAGCAGCTGTAAAAAATCTTTGGTGGAGTTTTGGGGTTCGCTTATGTACACTATCATATCATCTGCAAATAACGAAAGTATAACTTCACCTTTCCAATTCGAATCCCCTTGATCCCATTATGTTGTCTTATTGCTATTGCTAGAATTTCAAGCACTATATTGAAGAGGTATGGCGAGAGTGGACAGCCTTGTCGTGCTCCTGAGTTTAGTGGGATGGCTTTGAGTTTCTCTTCGTTTAATTTGATGTTAGCTGTTGGCTGGCTGCATATAGCTTTTCTTATATTTAGGTATGACCCTTGTATCCCTAATCTCTCCAATAATTTTATCATAAAGGGGTGTTGAATTTTGTCAAATGCTTTTTCAGCATCTAATGAAATGATCATATGGTTTTTTCTTTCAGTTTATTTATATGATGGATTACATTGATAGATTTTCGTATGTTGAACCAGCCCTGCATCTCTGCGATCAAGCCTACTTGATCATAATGGATAACTTTTCTAATGTGTTCTTGGATACGGTTTGCCAGTATTTTGTTGAGGATTTTTTTTTTATTTTTTTTATTGATAAAAGGAAAATAAAGAAAAGAAAGAAAAAAAAATTTCCACCTCCTCCCAGCCTCCCATTTCCCTCCCCCTCCTCCCATTCTTCTTCCCCTCCTCCCACCCCTAACCCTTTCCCCCCACTTTTCTCCCCCTCCCTCTCCACTCCAAAGAGCAGTCAGGGTTCCCTGCCCTGTGGTAAGTCCTAGGTTCTCCCCCCTCCGTCCATATCTAGGAAGGTGAACATCCAAACTGGCTAGGCTCCCACCAAGCCAGTACATTGCGTTGGATCAAAACTGCGTGCCATTGTCCTTGGCGTCTCATCAGCCCTCATTGTTCGTCATGTTCAGAGAGTCCAGTTTTATCCCATGCTTTTTTTGGTAACAGTCCAGCTGGCCTTGGTGAGCTCCCAGTAGATCAGCTCCACTGTCTCAGTGGGTGGGTGCACCCCTCGTGGTCCTGACTTCTTTGCTCATCTTCTCCCTCCTTCTGCTCCTCATTGGGACCTTGGGAGCTCAGTCCAGTGCTCCAGTGTGGGTCTCTGTCTCTATCTCCATCCATCGCCAGATGAAAGTTCTAGGATGATATGCATGATATTCGTCAGTATTGCTCTAGGATAGGGTCATTTTAGGTTCTCTATCCTCAGCTGCCCAAGGAACTAACTGGGGGCCTCAGCTTGGGCACCTGGGAGCCCCTCTAGGGTCAAGTCTCCTGCCTATCCTAAAGTGGGTCCTTTAACTAAGAAATGGGGTTCCGTGCTCCCCTATCCAACCTTCCTTTATCCCGATCCTCCTGTTTCCCCAAGTTCCCCCTCCTTTCCTTCTACCTTTTCTCTACCCATCTCCCCTTACCCCCATCCCACCCCACCCCCAACATCCCACTTTTCTCCCCGGCAATTTTGTCTACATCTCTTATCAAAGAGGATAACTATATGTTTTTCCTTGGGTTCACCTTCTTACTTAGCTTCTTTAGATTCGCCTATTGTAGACTCCGTAACCCCTATTTATGGCTAGAACCCAATTATGAGTGAGTACATCCCATGTTCTTCTTTTTGGGTCTGGGATACCTCAGTCATTATAGTGTTTTCTATTTCCATCCATTTGCATGCAAAATTCGAGAAGTCATTGTTTTTACCGCAGCGTAGTACTCTAATGTGTATATATTCCATACTTTCTTCATCCATTCTTCCATTGAAGGGCATCTAGGTCGTTTCCAGGTTCTGGCTATTACAAATAATACTGCTATGAACATAGTTGAACAGATGCTTTTGACATATGATAGAGCATCTCTTGGGTAAATTCCCAAGAGTGGTATTGCTGGGTCGAGGGGTAGGTTGATCCCGAATTTCCTGAGAAACCGAAACACTGACTTCCACAGTGGTTGCACAAGATTGCATTCCCACCTGCAATGGATGAGTGTACCCCTTCCTCCACAGCCTCTCCAGCAAAGGCTATCCTTGGTGTTTTTGACTTTAGGCATTCTGACAGGTGTAAGATGATATCTCAACGTTGTTTTGATTTGCATTTCCCTGATTGCTAAGGAGGTTGAGCACGACCTTAAGTGTCTTTTGGCCATTTGAACTTCTTCTGTTGAGAATTCTCTGTTCAGTTCAGTGCCCCATTTTTTAATTGGGTTAGTTAGCCTTTTAAAGTCTAGTTTCTTGAGTTCTCTATATATTTTGGAGATCAGACCTTTGTCTGTTGTGGGGTTGGTGAAGATCTTCTCCCAGTCAGTAGGTTGCCTTTGCGTCTTAGTGACAGTGTCCTTTGCTTTACAGAAGCTTCACAGTCTCAGGAGGTCCCATTTATTCAATGTTGCCCATAATGTCTGTGCTTCTGGGGTTATACCTAAGAAGCGATCACCTGTGCCCATCTGTTGTAGGGTATTTCCCACTTTCTCTTCTATCAGGTTCAGTGTTTTCGGGCTGATATTGAGGTCTTTAATCCATTTGGACTTGAGTTTTGTGCACGGTGATAGGTATGGGTCTATTTTCATTCTTCTACAGGTTGACATCCAGTTGTGCCAGCACCATTTGTTGAAGATGTTTTCTTTCTTCCATTGTATACTTTTAGCTCATTTATCGAAAATGAGGTGTTCATAGGTTTGTGGGATTAAATCTGGGTCTTCTATACGATTCCATTGGTCGACTTCTCTGTTTTTATGCCAGTACCACCCTGTTTTCATTACTGTAGCTCTGTAATAGAGTTTGAAGTCAGGGATGGTAATGCCTCCAGACAATCCTTTATTGTATAGGATTGTTTTGGCTATCCTGGGTTTTTTGTTTTTCCATATAAAGTTGATTATTGTCCTCTTCAGATCTGTGAAGAATTTTAATGGGATCTTGATGGGTATTGTATTGAATCTATAAATTGCCTTTGGTAGAATTGCCATTTTTACTATGTTGATCCTCCCATTCCAAGAGCAAGGGATGTCCATCCTTTTTTTGGTATCCTCCTCAATTTCTTTCTTCAATGCCTTAAAGTTCTTGTCAAATAGATCTTTCACTTCCTTGGTTAGATTTACCCCAACATATTTTATGCTGTTTGTGGCTATCGTGAATGGAGAAGCTTCTCTGATTTCCCTCTCTGCTTCCATATCCTTTGTGTATAAGAGGGCAACTGATTTTTTGGAGTTGATCTTATATCCTGCCACATTACTAAAGCTGTTTATCAGCTGTAAAAGTTCTTTGGTGGAGTTTTGGGGGTCGCTTATGTACACTTTCATATCATCTGCGAATAACGAAAGTTTAACTTCTTCCTTTCCAATTCGAATCCCCTTGATCCCATTATGTTGTCTTATTGCTATTGCTAGAACTTCCAGCACTATATTGAAGAGGTATGGTGAAAGTGGACAGCCTTGTCGTGTTCCTGAGTTAAGCGGGATGGTTTTTGAGTTTCTCTCCATTTAATTGGTATTAGCTGTTGGTTTGCTGTATATAGCTTTTATTATATTTAGGTATGACCCTTGTATCCCTAATCTCTCCAAGACTTTTAACATAAATGGATGTTGAATTTTGTCAAATGCTTTTTCAGCTTCTAATGAAATGATCATATGGTTTTTTTCTTTCAGTTTATTTATATGCTGGATTACATTGATAGATTTTCGTATGTTGAACCATCCCTGCATCTCAGGAATGAAGCCTACTTGATCATAATGTATAATTTTTTGGATGTGTTCTTGGATTCGGTTTGCCAGTATTTTGTTGAGGATTTTTGCGTCGATATTCATGAGTGAGATCGGCCTGTAATTCTCTTTCCTGGTTGAGTCTTTGTGTGGTTTTGGTATCAGTGTAACTGTAGCTTCATAAAAGGAATTTGGTAATGACCGTTCTGTTTCTATACTGTGGAATACATTGAGGGGTATAGGAATTAGGTCTTCTTGGAAGTTCTGGTAGAATTCCGCATTGAACCCATCTGGCCCTGGGCTTTTTTTGGTAGGGAGGTTTTTGATAACAGCTTCTAATTCTTCGCGACTTACAAGTCTGTTTAGATTGTTCACCTGGTCCTGGTTTAATTTTGGTAAATGGTATTTATCTAAAAAAGTGTCCATTTCTTTTACATTTTCCAGTTTAGTGGCATACAGGCTTTTGTAGTAAGATCTAATGACTCTCTGAATTTCCTCTGTGTTTGTGGTTATGCCCCCCTTTTCATTCCTGATCTTATTAATTTGCGTTTTCTCTCTCTGCCGTTTGATTAGTTTGGATAGGGGTTTATCAATCTTGTTGATTTTCTCCAGGAACCAGCTTTTTGTTTCATTGATTCTTTGTACTGTTTTCTGTTTTTCTATTTTGTTGATTTCAGCCCTCAGTTTGATTATTTCCAATCTTCTACTCCTCCTAGGTGAGTCTGCTTCTTTTTTTTTTCTAGAGCTTTCAGGTGGGCTGTTAAGTCTTCAATATGTGCTTTCTCTGTTTTCTTTAAGTGGGCACTTAGTGCGATGAACTTTCCTCTTAGCACTGCTTTCATAGTGTCCCATAAGATTGAGTATGTTGTTTCTTTATTTTCATTGAATTCAAGGAAGACTTTAATTTCTTTCTTTATTTCTTCCTTAATCCAGGTATGGTTCAGTAGTTGACTGTTCAGTTTCCATGAGTTTGTAGGCTTTCTGGGGGTAGCATTGTTGTTGAATTCTAACTTTAATCCATGGTGATCTGATAAGACACAGGTGGTTACTAATATTTTTTTGTAACTGTGTAAGTTAGCTTTGCTACCGAGTATGTGGTCAATTTTCGAGAAGGTTCCATGAGCTGCAGAGAAGAAGGTATATTCTTTCCTGTTCGGGTGGAATAATCTATAGATGTCTGTTAAGTCCATTTGCTTCATTACCTCCAATAATTCTCTAATTTCTCTGTTATGTTTCTGTTTGATTGACCTGTCCATTGGTGAGAGAGGAGTGTTGAAGTCTCCTACTATTAGTGTGTGCGGTTTGATGGCTGCCTTGAGTTTTAGTAATGTTTCTTTTACATACGTGGGTGCTTTTATATTAGGGGCGTAGATATTCAGAATTGAGACTTCATCCTGATGAATTGTTCCTGTTATGAGTATAAAATGTCCCTCTCCATCTCTTCTGATTGATTTAAGTTTGAAGTCAACTTTGTTAGAAATTAGTATGGCCACACCTGCTTGTTTCTTAGGTCCATTTGCTTGATATGCCTTTTCCCAGCCCTTTACTCTGAGTAGGTGCCTGTCTTTGTCGTTGAGGTGTGTTTCCTGTAGACAGCAGAATGTTGGATCCTGTTTTCGTATCCAATCCCTTAGTCTGTGCCTTTTTATAGGTGAGTTGAGCCCATTGACATTAAGTGATATTAATGACCAGTTGATGTGGGAGTGTCATCAATCTGTTGATTTCATTGGTTAAACAATAAAGAAACTGCTTGGCTCATTGGTTAGGAGATAGGTGGGAGGAGTAAACAGTACAAAACGCTGGGAGGAAGAGGAAGTGAGGTCAGACTCCGCAGCTCTCCTCTCCAGAGCAGACGCAGGAGAGACGCCATGCTACCCGCTCCAGGGAAGACGCACGCCATGCCCCAGCTCCGACCCAGGATGGACTTAGGCTAGAATATTCCCGGTAAGCGCACCTAGGGGCGCTACACAGATGATTAGAAATGGGCCAGAGCAGTGTTTAAAAGAATACAGTGTCCGTGTAATTATTTGGGGCATAAGCTAGCCGAGCCGGGCAGGAGCAGGCGGTTGGGGGTTTTGGGGACGCAGCCCTGCCGCCGCTCCCTATTACTACAAATGACGCCCAGATGTGTGGCTAACTGAACCCACTGAAAGCCTGAGAAAGCTTGGGAAAGAGTAAAGCATGTTTTCTTGATTGTGACAATTTCTCTGGTCTACTTTGCTTGCTAGAGGCAAGCAAGCGCCTCATCTAAGAGAGGCTTCCTGACTCAGAGCTCCCCGCCTGCTCCTGGGCAGAAGGCAGAATAAGGCTTAGGCAGGCAGAAGAGCATGGCGGATTCCTGCCGCCATACAGAGACGTGTTTTCAGACTGCACAGTGCTCTGTGTGTCAGATTTGGATGTAACTTGGATGAAAAGAATTTCTGTGCTGCGTGCTCAGTCTCAGAATTAAAGTGCTGAGTGACGCTCCGACCTGGTAGCCCCAAGAGGCTTCCTGACTCAGCTTTAGCTGCAAAACCCTGCAGCTCATTAAGAGGTCCTGCCACAAAACACTTAAACAGTGTTGATGAAAAGCTGAACACATGGTTTTCGGTTTTCAGCCGTAGCAGGAAAAAAGCTGCGCCGTTTAAAAATGCTGGCTTTCTGGGCCATCCTGCCAGGGCAAACTCTGACTGTTTGAGGCAGGAGGGCCGGCTACCAAGAGAGGACTTGAGTGTTGTCTGTTGTAGCTCGCTGGCTGGCAGGGACCTTGAAATGCTATAAACATGGCTGCAGCCTGTATATCCGCCATGAAGCTGGAAAGCTAAGGAATGGACTGGATCTAGCTGGCAAAGCCATGGCTTTAATTCTACTGATATTGCTTGCTAAATTAAGGACTCTTGTGGTCAGAAACAGAGAGATATACAGTAAAGAGAGATTCAGAGACAAAGAAAATTTCTAAATGGTTTACTGTGTGTTAAAAATATATGCAAGCTAAAAGTTGAAGTTCTTAAAAAAAAAAAGGAAGAGAGTTGTTGTGTGTCCTAGTACACACCTTTAATCCCAACACTTGGGAGGCAGAGGGAGATAGACCTCTGTGACTTCAAGGTGTGGTAGCACACGCCTTTAATCCCAGTGCCTAGAAGGCAGAGACGAACAGATCTCTGTGAGTTCAAGGTGTCGTAGCAAACACCTTTAATCCCAATGCCTGGAAGGCAGAGACAGGCGGATCTCTGAGAGTTCAAAGACAGCCTGGTTTTCAGATATACGCTCAAAAAGCAAAAAGTTAACTTAGAAATGTCTCAGCTTAGATTCTTAAGCGCCTAATGATTTAAAGGCGCAAATCAAAAGTGCTCCTGGATAGTAAAAAATTGCAGATTCACAATAGGACAGATTCAGACCACTAAATGAGTCACACTGTTGGATGAATGTACGTAGGCTTGGGAGAGAGAAGAAAAAGAATATAGAGAATAAAGTTAATGGTTTAAAAAGAAAAAAGTAAAAGTAAAGTCTTTAAAGAGACAGAGTACAGATAGTTATAGATATAAATAAAAATAAGCCGCGTAAAGATGAAAAATTCACAGAGAGTCTGGATTCTTTGTATGATTGTGTTTTCTTTAAAATTTTTGACTGTGAAGGAGCTAAGTACAGACAGACATTTCATTATATGGACTGCCAAATGGAACCAGAACGGATATGATAAGGGTATTATGATTTCAGAATTTGGGTTTAAGGATATGATGCTTTGGAGAGAGTCTTCTTTTGTTTTCACAGAGGATGAGACTCTATGGATTTCTTCTATTCCGATTTGGTATGATGGACCACGTCCTCCTGAAGGGTTGCTGTGAACATCTTCAGAAAATTGCCTTGCTCAACTGCCAACTGAGATAAACCTGGCACACAGGTTACACCCTAAAATCATTAACGACGCCCCCATTCAGCAGGAAGCAGTTTGGAGAGAAAAAACTGCGCCCATGTTCCCAAATATGGTTTATAAACGTTCTTTTACATTTAAAGGGGGATATGATATAGACATGAATAATTTGCATTAGTATAGATTTTGCTTTATTGATAGAGATTTACGGTCAATTTTGTTATATGTATAAATGTTTCTGATGTAGCTTTTACTTGATAACTGTTTTGTTATATGTAATTTTGCTATGTTAAAGTTAAAGCTTTTCTTTTTTGTTTAAACAGAAAAAGGGGAAGTGATGTGGGAGTGTCATCAATCTGTTGATTTCATTGGTTAAGCAATAAAGAAACTGCTTGGCTCATTGGTTAGGAGATAGGTGGGAGGAGTAAACAGAACAAAACGCTGGGAGGAAGAGGAAGTGAGGTCAGACTCCGCAGCTCTCCTCTCCAGAGCAGACGCAGGAGAGACGCCATGCTACCCGCTCCAGGGAAGACGCACGCCATGCCCCAGCTCCGACCCAGGATGGACTTAGGCTAGAATATTCCCGGTAAGCGCACCTAGGGGCGCTACACAGATGATTAGAAATGGGCCAGAGCAGTGTTTAAAAGAATACAGTGTCCGTGTAATTATTTGGGGCATAAGCTAGCCGAGCCGGGCAGGAGCAGGCGGTTGGGGGTTTTGGGGACGCAGCCCTGCCGCCGCTCCCTATTACTACAACCAGTGGTTGTTAACTCCGGTCACTTTTTTAGTAGTAGGGTTTGTGTGTTTCCCTTCTTTGAGATGCGCTGGTGAAAGGTCTCTAGATGAATGAGTTATTGTGGGCATTGTTGGACTCCTTGGTTAGTGATTTTCCTTCAATAATTTTTGTAAGGTTGGATTTGTGGCTATGTATTGTTTAAATTTGTTTTTATCCTGGAAAATTTTGTTTTCTCCATTTATAGTGAACGAAAGCTTGCCTGGATATAGTAGTCTGGGCTTGCTTCCATGATCTCTTAGTTTTTGCAGTACATCTATCCAGGACCTTCTGGCTTTCATGGTTTCCATAGAGAAGTCAGGTGTAATTCTGATAGGTTTACCTTTATAAGTAACTTGGCCTTTTTCCTTTGCGGCTCTTAATATTCTTTCTTTATTCTGTATATTTTGTGTTTTGATTATTATATGGCGAGGGGATGTTTTCTTTTGATCCAGCCTATTTGGTGTTCTGTATGCTTCTTGAACCTTCATAGGTACCTCTTTCTTCAGGTTGGGAAAGTTTTCTTCTATAATTTTATTAAGTATATTTTCTGTACCGTTGAGTTGCACTTCTTCTCCTTCTTCTATTCTAATTATTCTTAGGTTTGGTCTTTTTATTGTGTCCCAAATTTCCTGAATGTTTTGTGATGAGTATTTGTTGGTTTTGCTGTTTTCTTTGATCAGTGTGTTTATTTTCTCTATGGTATCTTCAGTGTCTGATATTCTCTCTTCTATCTCTTGTAATCTGTTGTTAGTACCTGTCTCTGTCGTTCCTGTTCATTTACCCAGATTTTTCCATCTCCATTCTTCCCTCGGTTTGTGCTTTCTTCATTGCTTCCATTTCATTCTTTATGTCTTGAACCGCTTCCCTAACCTGTTTGATTGCTTTTTCTTGTTTCTCTTGGTTTTCTTGTGTGTCTTTGAGCGATTTATTCATTTCCTCTACCTTTTTGTTTGTAATCTCTAATTGTTTATGGCAGTTTTTCACCTCCTGTTTAAGGTCCTCTATTATTTTCATATAGTTAACTTTTGAGTCGATTTCTTCTATTTCTTCAGGAGTACGGTGTACAATTCTTCTTATTTCGGGATCCCTGGTTTCTGGTGATGTCATGTTGCCTTTCAGGTTGTTGGAGGAATTCTTGTATTGGCGCCTTCCCATCTCTTCCTTCAAATGGAGCCAGGAGAGGCTTGGTCTCTTGGTCCAGTCTTTGCTGTGATTGACTCCCTGGGTATATCTCTTCAGTGTAGAAGTAGGAACCGTTCCCGACCCGATGGGATTACTCAGCAACTAAACAGGGCCGCCAGTAGCCCAATGATCCAGGGCCAACAGGATGAATGGAGCAAGGGGGGGGTGGTAACCAGGAGCTCGCAGGAAGCCTTGCGCCAGAGCTTAAGGTGCCCGGCTCCCTTACAGGGGACCCTGAGGCCTGCCCGATAGGCAGGCACTCACCGCTCTGGGTGGGTCGCCTTAGTTTAGGAGCTTAAAACTGTACTTGAGCACTGGTCCTAGCATACAGCAGGTCAGATTGGGGAGGGGTGCCGGGGGGGCTGGGTCATGCGAAAGAAAGACAGCCCTGCAGACGGAGCTTGGGGAGGGGGTTTGTGCTCTCTTCCGGGACAGTCTGCCCCTGGATAGCACACACTCACCCGTCCTGATGGGATTCCTCAGCAACTAAACAGGGCCGCCAGTAGCCCAATGATCCAGGGCCAACAAGATGAATGGAGCAAGGGGGGGATGGTATCCAGGAGCCCGCAGGAAGCCTGGCGCCAGAGCTGAAGGTGCCCGGCTCCCTTACAGGGGACCCTGAGGCCTGCCCGGTAGGCAGGCACTCACTGCTCTGGGTGGGTCGCCTTAGTTTAGGAGCTTAAAACTGTACTTGAGCACTGGTCCTAGCATACAGCAGGGCAGGGTTGGGGAGGGGTGCTGGGGGGGCTGGGTCGTGCAAAAGAAAGACAGCCCTGCAGAAGGAGCTGGGGGAGGGGGTTTGTGCTCTCTTCCGGGACGGTCTGCCCCTGGATAGCACACACTTACCCGTCCTGATGGGATTCCTCAGCAACTAAACAGGGCCGCCAGTAGCACAATGATCCAGGGCCAACAGGATGAATGGAGCAAGGGGGGATGGTATCTAGGAGCGCGCAGGAAGCCTGGCGCCAGAGCTGAAGGTGCCTGGCTCCCTTACAGGGGACCCTGAGGCCTGCCCGGTAGGCAGGCACTCACCGCTCTGGGTGGGTCGCCTTAGTTTAGGAGCTTAAAACTGTACTTGAGCACTGGTCCTAGCATACAGCAGGGCAGGGTTGGGGAGGGGTGCTGGGGGGGCTGGGTCATGCGAAAGAAAGACAGCCCTGCAGAAGGAGCTGGGGGAGGGGGTTTGTGCTCTCTTCCGGGACAGTCTGCCCCTGGATAGCACACACTCACCTGTCCTGATGGGATTCCTCAGCAACCAAACAGGGCCGCCAGTAGCCCAATGATCCAGGGCCAACAAGATGAATGGAGCAAGGGGGGATGGTATCCAGGAGCGTGCAGGAAGCCTGGCGCCAGAGCTGAAGGTGCCCGGCTCCCTTACAGGGGACCCTTAGGCCTGCCCGGTAGGCAGGCACTAACCACTCTGGGTGGGTCGCCTTAGTTTAGGAGCTTAAAACTGTACTTGAGCACTGGTCCTAGCATACAGCCGGGCAGGGTTGGGGAGGGGTGCTGGGGGGGCTGGGTCGTGCAAAAGAAAGACAGCCCTGCAGAAGGAGCTGGGGGAGGGGGTTTGTGCTCTCTTCCGGGATGGTCTGCCCCTGGATAGCACACTCACCCGTCCTGATGGGATTCCTCAGCAACTAAAAACTTTGTTGAGGATTTTTGCGTAGATATTCGTGAGTGAGATTGGCCTGTAATTCTCTTTCTTGGTTGAGTCTTTGTGTGGTTTTGGTATCAGAGTAACTGTAGCTTCATAAAAGGAATTTGGCAATGACTTGTCTGTTTCTATATTGTGAAATACATTAAGGAGTATAGGTATTAGGTCTTCATGGAAGTTCTGGTAGAATTCCGCATTGAAATCATCTGGTCCTGGGGTTTTTTTGGTAAGGAGGTTTTTGACAACAGCTTATAATTCTTCGCGACTAACAGGTCTATTTAGGTTGTTCACCTGGTCCTGGTTTAACTTTGGTATATGGTATTTATCTAAAAAAGTGTCCATTTCTTTTACATTTTCCAGTTTTGTGGCATGCAGGCTTTTGTAGTGAGATCTAATGATTCTCTGAATTTCCTCTGTGTCTGTGGTTATGTCCCCCATTTCATTTCTGATCTTATTAATTTGTATATTCTCTCTGTGCTGTTTGATTAGTTTGGATAGGGTTTTATTAATCTTGTTGATTTTCTCCAGGAACCAGCTTTTTGTTTCATTGATTCTTTGGATTGTATTCTGTGTTTCTATTTTGTTGATTTCTGCCCTCAGTTTGATTATTTCCAGTCTTCTACTCCTCCTAGGTGAGTCTGCTTCTTTTTTTTTTCAATATCCTTTCAGGTGGGCTGTTAAGTCTCCAATATGTGCTTTCTCTGTTTTCTTTAAGTGGGCACTTCCTGCTATGAACTTCCCTCTTAGCACTGTTTTCATAGTGTCCCATAAGATTGAGTATGTTGTTTCTTTATTTTCATTAAATTCAAGGAAGACTTTAATTTCTTTCTTTATTTCTTCCTTAATCCAGGTATGGTTCAGTAGTTGACTATTCAGTTTCCATGAGTTTGTAGGCTTTCTGGGGGTAGCATTGTTGTTGAATTCTAACTTTAATCCATGGTGGTCTGATAAGACACAGGTGGTTACGAATATTTTTTTGTAACTGTGTAAGTTAGCTTTGCTACCGAGTATGTGGTCAATTTTCGAGAAGGTTCCATGAGCTGCAGAGAAGAAGGTATATTCTTTCCTGTTCGGGTGGAATAATCTATAGATGTCTGTTAAGTCCATTTGATTCATTACCTCAATTAATTCTCTTATTTACTGTTAGGTTTCTGTCTGATTGACCTGTCCATTGGTGAGAGAGGAGTGTTGACGTCTCCTACTATTAGTGTGTGCGGTTTGATGGCTGCCTTGAGTTTTAGTAATGTTTCTTTTACGTACATGGGTGCTTTTATATTAGGGGCATAGATATTCAGGATTGAGACTTCATCCTGATGAAATGTTCCTGTTATGAGTATAAAATGTCCCTCTCCATCTCTTCTGATTGATTTAAGTTTGAAGTCAACTTTGTTAGAAATTAGTATGGCCACACCTGCTTGTTTCGTAGGTCTTTTTGCTTGATAAGCCTTTTCCCAGCCCTTTACTCTGAGTAGGTGCCTGTCTTTGTGGTTGAGGTGTGTTACTTGTAAACAGCAGAATGTTGGATCCTGTTTTCTTATCTAATCTCTTAGCCTGTGCCTTTTTATGGGTGAGTTGAGTCCATTGACATTAATTGATATTAATGACCAGTATTGGTTAACTCTGGTCACTTTTTTTCTAGTAGGGTTTGTGTGTTTCCTTTCTTTGAGTTGTGCTGGTGAAGGGTCTCTAGATGTCTGAGTTATTGTGGTCATTGTTGGACTCCTTGCTTAGTGATTTTCCTTCTATTATTTTCTGTAAGGCTGGATTTGTGGCTACGTATTGTTTAAATTTGTTTTTATCCTGGAAAATTTTGTTTTCTCCATTTATAGTGAACGAAAGTTTGGCTGGGTATAGTAGTCTGGGCTTGCATCCATGGTCTCTTAGTTTTTGCAGTACATCATCTATCCAGGACCTTCTTCTGTCTTTCATGGTTTCCATAGAGAAATCAGTTGTAAGTCTGATAGGTTTACCTTTATAAGTAACTTGGCCTTTTTCCTTTGCAGTTCTTAATATTCTTTTTTTATTCTGTATGCTTTGTGTTTTGATTATTATATGGTGAGGGGATTTTTTTTTTTGATCCAGCCTATTCGATGTTCTGTATGCTTCTTGAAACTTCAAAGGAATATCTTTCTTTAGGTTGGGAAAGTTGTCTTCTATAATTTTATTAAATATATTTTCTGGACCGTTGAGCTGTACTTCTTCTCCTTCTTCTATCCCAATTATTCTTAGGTTTGGTCTTTTTATTGTGTCCCATATATCCTGAATGTTTTGTGATGAGAATTTGTTGGTTTTGCTGTTTTCTTTGATCAGTGCATTTATTTTCTCCATTGTATCTTCAGTGTCTGACATTCATTCTTCTCTCTCTTGAAATCTGTTAGTAGTACGTGTCTCTGTAGTTCCTGTTCATTTACCCAGATTTTTCCATCTCCATCCTTCCCTCGGTTTGTGTTTTCTTCATTACTTCCATTTCATTCTTCAAGTCTTGAACCGCTTCCTTTACCTGTTTGATTGCTTTTTCTTGTTTCTCTTGTTTTTCTTGGGTATCTTTGAGCGATTTATTCATTTCTTCTACCTTTTTTGTGATCTCTAATTGTTTATGGCAGTTTTTCACCTCCTGTTTAAGGTCTTCTATTATTTTCATATAATTCACTTTTGAGTCGATTTCTTCTAATTCTTCTAGAGTAGGGTGTTAACTTCTTCTTATTTCGGGATCCCTGGATTCTGGTGATGTCATGTTGCCTTTCAGGTTGTTGGAGGTATTCTTGCATTGGTGCCTTCCCATCTCTTCCTTCAAATGGAGCTGGGAGAGGCCTAATGTCTTGGTCCAGTCTTTGCTGTGACTGACTCTCTGGGTGTATCACTTCAGTGTAGAAGCAGGAACTGTCCTGTCCAGATGGAACTCCTCCGCACCGAAACATGGAGGCCTGGTAGTCCAATGACCCGCGGACAATAGGGGAACTTGGGGAGCCCGGAGGTGACGAGTAGAACACAGGACACCCTGCTGCAAAAGCTGAAGGTGCTCGTGCTGCCTTTCGGGGGTTCCCTAAGGCATACCCGGTAGGCAGGCACTCACTGCTCTGGGTGGGCAGCCCCAGTGTAGGAGCAGAAAACTGTTCCCAAGCAAAGGACCCAGCAGAAAACGCGGCTTGAGGGGGGGGGTCGTGTGCAAGAAAGACAGCCCTGCAGAAGGAGCTGGGAAAGGGGGGGGTCTGTGCTGTCTTCCGGGACAATCCACTCCTGGATAGCACACACTCACTCTTCCAGATGGAACTCCACAGCACCTAAACAGGGCCGCCTGGTAGCCCAATGATCCGGGGACAAGAGGAAAAACGGGGCAGGCATGGCGAGATTCAGGAGAGCACAGGTACCCCTGGAGCACAAGCTGAAGGTGCCCAGGCTCCCTTACAGGGGACCTTGAGGCCTGCCCAGTAGGCAGGCACTCACTGCTCTGGGTGGGTAGCCTTAGTGTAGGAGCTTAAAACTGTTCTTGAGCACTGGTCCTAGCATACAGCAGGGCAGGGTTGGGGGGGGTGCTGGGGGGCTGGGTTGTGCAAAAGAAAGACAGCCCTGCAGAAGGAACTGGGGGAGGGGGGTTTGTGCTCTCTTCCGGGACAATCTGCCCCTGGATAGCACACACTCACCTGTCTAGATGGAACATCTCAGGACCAGTCCAGATGGAACTCCACAACACCTAAACAGGTCTGCCTGGTAGCCTAATGATCCGGGGACAGAAGGAAAAACGGAGCAGGCAGGGCGAGATCCAGAAGAGCACAGGTACCCCTGGAGCACAAGCTGAAGGTGCCCGTGCTCCCTTACAAGGGACCTTGAGGCCTGCCCGGTAGGCAGGCACTCACCGCTCTCCTTTTTAAATTTCTTAATTTTGGAAAGTGATACTTATGGAGAAAATTACCCATTTTTTTAAAAATTTTTTATTCGGCAGAGTATAGGTTTTAAGTATGTCTTTATTTTTGTCTATGTATTTACTTGGTTTCTGTTGTTATGATCACCTTTTTATTTCTTAACTAGTCTAGAATTAAAAGAGGTGGCAAGGTGGTTCACTGTAAGGGTGTTTGCTAACAGTTTGATGACCTGAATTGAATTCTTAGAGGTTACATGGTGGAAGAAGAAAACCAAGTCTCTCAATTTGTCCTGTGACTTCCACATAAGCATGGTGGCATGCACAAACCTCACATATCTACACACTCAAAGTTAAATATATAAAAATATGGAAGACTGTAGAGATATCTGAGTGGTTGTGGTCTGAATGAAAACAGTCCCCAAAGACTCATAATGTGTTGCACTATTAGGATGTGTGGTCTTGGTGGAGAAAGTGTGTCACTGTGGAGGTGAGCTTTGAGGTCTTATGTATGTTCAAGCTACACCTACCCAGTGTCACTCTTTCTTTGTGTTGCCTGCTGATCGAGGTGTAGAATTCTCCAGCACCATAATTACCTCCTTGCTGCCATGTGTCTCAGCATGATGATAATGGAGGTATAAATCTATGAAACTGTAAGCCAGCCCATGTTAAAGACTTTTCTTTACTGGAGTTGCTATGGTCATGATGTCTCTTCTAACCCCGAGACAGTGATTAAGAGCTCCTTTGCTCTTGCAGAAGATCCAGGTTCAATTTGAAGCACCAATATGCTGACTCACAGCTATCCATCATTCTAGTTCCAGGAATTCAAATGCTTTCTTCTGACTCACTGGACACTAGACATACATATGGTATATATTCATATATGCAATCAAAGCAACTCTTCTATAAAAGTTAAAAACTATCAAAATGTATATGACTAATTTGTGCAAGTTGAATACAAGTTATTTGTATATGGGGTTTGAATGTGCATCCTCTCATTTTGCAGTTCACATTTGGGAATGGGGAGATGATAAATTATGTTTAGAGCCATGTTTCATGGATGCAAAGGGTTGACTGTCACTCATGTTTTGGTATATAGTATAGAATGTTGATTTATTTTAATTTGCAAATGGATAATGGCAGATCAGTCAGAAGATGAAAAAGACAAAAAAGAAAATGTAACTAGTCTCTGAAGTCTAGATAATAAGTCTCCAAAGAAATAAAATGAAACACATTTTCTGTTGTATTTTTTCTTTATGTGTAGAATATGAAAGCAAATTATGTCTGTACATCTTCAGTCAGTTTACTCCTTGATGTCTATTTTCAGGTAGTATTGCAGAAATAGATTTTCATGGAAATGAGTGTTTTGAAACAGCCATTTAAATAAGACATGCTTCTGTTTTTTATGCTTCCAAGTTCTGTAATGAGAACAGATGGGCCATAAGCTTCCATAGCAGGATATAGAACTGACAGTGATAATGGTCAGATACAATAAAATAAAATAAAATGTAAACCCAGTGTTTTGCGTAACTAGAAGAATGTGAATCTCCAGGTCTGAAAGGATGCCCTTTATATGAGATTAATGTTTATTTTATTTAAAAGCAAGCGTTAGCATGAACTCTTAGTACAGTATAGAACTAGCTATGATCTTGGGGGCTTTTTTTTACATCAATTTTAAAATAAACATTTTTCTTGATTTCTTTCTACTGTTCACCTCTAGAAACTTATTGAGGGAACATTGGACAGTAGGTTTGAGTCTGTATATTGTGATTGTGCAAGCATCTTTAGTACCATTTAGTATGTTTACTTTTGTTTAAGCAGTTGTGTAGGTGAGAAATGGAACCTCCTGTAATTTCCACCCTTTTTAAATTTATATTTATTTATTTGTAGTGGGTTTCATTCGTGAATGTCAGATAACAAGTTGCAGGAGTCAGTTCTCTACTGCCACTATGTGGGTCCTGGGGATTGGACTCAGGTCATCAGGCTTGTCAGCAAGCATCATTATACCCTGAGCCATCTCACTGGACCACATCCTGTGATATCAATGTGCAATTCCCTGACAGTTGATGTAATACATCTTTGCTTGTGCTAATGTGTCACTGTGTACATATCTTTCTGAAATGTCCTTTCCACAGTTCCATCTGTATTTTCATTATCTAGACCATTTTATAATTGATCTTAGGATCTTATTTGTTTAATTTTTATACGTTAGAATTTTGGTGAGAAATGTGTTTTGAGTCATTTTATGTGGCTTAAATTATTTGTAGCAGAATATCTATTTTAGACTTTTTTGATACAGATAATTTTCACTTTTAGGAATGATATATTTAGTATAGTATTTAAGAAATCCTTGACTATCCAAGGATCACAAAGACTTATCTGTATTTTTCCAAATATTTTAGCTTTTATAATTGGATATTCGGTTCATTTATAATAAAAAGCATTTTAAAAACAATTTGTTTCATGATCTTAAAGACTTACTTTCAACATAGTGAATAATATATCCTTTACTTTATTAAATGAATGTATTTTCAATGCCACAAAATAATTTTATTTTGCAAAAGGTAATTTTGGTGAATAAACATTATCAAAGCCCACAAAGTTACAAATATCTTTTGGTCATTTTTTGACAGGTAGCAACGTATAACTTTAGCTTTCCTGTCCATATTAATTCCTTTAAGGCTTCAGATCTCTACTGCGAGTATTTGTTACAGAAAAAGGTTTTGATGCCAAGAGTATCACCAATTATTCCACCTTGTTTTGTTCAAGCTACTGGTATGTAATATGAAAGTCAACTGATGTGTGCAGGTCAAAGATTTATACTTAACATCTAAGAGTAAAGAAAAATCAGAGTATCATTTTTAGTTTTCAAAATTTGGAATATTAGAAAAGAAAATCAGTCAATTTCTTTGTTTTAGTGAATTGAATTTATTAACTTATTTTGCATCCCTACCACAGTTTCCCCCCTCTGTCCTCTCCTCCCATTCCTCAAATCTCTGCCTCCTTACCCCCACTCCTCTCTTTATGTTCAGAAAGGGGCAGGACTCCCATGGGTGTCAACAGAGCATTGCATATCAAGTTAAGGTAGGATTTAACTCCTCCACTTGTATTTAAGCTGGGCAAGACAACTGCCAAAGCCTTAGGGACAAGCCCTGTTTCCACCACTAGGAGTCCAACAAGTAGATCAAGTTACACAACTATCATACATACGTGGAGGGCCTAGGTTGGTCCCATGCAGGCTCCCTAACTGTCAATCCAGTCTGTAAGCTTGTATGAGCCCAGATTCGTTGTTTCTGTGGGTGTTGTTGTGATGATCCCCCCCCATTCTGCTCCTACAATCCTTCCTTCTCTTCAGCAAGATTCCTCAAGCTCAGCCAAGTGGTTGCCTGTATATCACTGCATCTGTTTTCACTAATCACTGGATGAAGGTTCTCTGATGGCAACTGGGGTAGTTAACTATCTGATTAAAGGAGATGACCAGTTCAGGCTATGTATCCACTATTTCTAGGAGTCTTAGCTGGAATCATCCTTGTAAATTCATGGGAGTTTCCCTTGTACCAAGTTTTTAACTGACCCTAAAATGTACCCCCAATCAAGATGTCTCTTTCACTATTTTCTCCCTCTGTTCACTTTAGCCCAGGCACCTAACCCAATCCCTCTTGTCCCATCCCAGCCAACCCCACCTCCCCCAAGTTTATCTGGGAGATCTCATCTGAAATGTATGCTTGCCTGTCCTCATTTGAGCCCTCCTTTTTACCTAGACTCTCTGGGACTGTGGGGTGTAGCATGGTTTGCCTTTACTTTACAGCTAATATCCACTTAGGAGTTGAATACACACCATGTTTGTCTTTCTGGGTCTGGGTTATCTTACTTGGAATAATTTTTTTCTAGTTCCATCTAGTTGACGTCAAATTAACAGATAACATTGTTTTTAACATTTGAGTACTAATTTATTGTGTACATGTGCCACATTTTCTTTATCCATTCTTTGGCTGAGAGTCATCTAAGTTTTTTCCAGGTTCTGGCTATTATGAATAATGCTTTTATGAGCATAGTTTAGCAAGTGTTCTTGTGGAATGATTGAACATTCTTTAGGTATGTGCCTAAGAGTTGTATACCTGTGTCTTGAGGTATACTGATTCCCAGTTTTCTGAGAAACCACTGTATTTATTTCCATAGTGGCTGTACCAGTTTGTACTGCTACCTGCAGTGGAGTTTTCCCTTTTGCTCCCTATCGTCTGCAGCATAAGCTCACATTAGTGTTTTTTATCTTAGCCATTCTGAAAAGTGTAAGATGGAATCTCAGAGTCCTGATGGCTAAGGATGTTGAACAATTATTTAAGTGCCTTTAAGCCATTTGAGATTCTTCTATTGAGAATTCTCTTTTAGACCTATACACTATTTTTAATTGGATTATTTGGTATGTTCATGTTTAGTTTCTTGAGTTCTTCATATATTTTGGAGATCAAGCCTCTGTCAGATTGGGGATGGTGAAGATATTTTTCCATTCTGTAGGCTGCTGTTTTTTCTTAACAATGAGCATGAGAGATTTATGCAACTTCTGATACTATGTTTATATCTCCATTTCTGAATGATTGGTTTAGAGCTCATATTAATACCCTGTGTTCTTTCTTATTTCAATATTAAGTTTATTTTATAATTTTTTACCATTTCATCATTACTGTCTTGTTTTACATGTAATCCATTGCCAATTAATTTTATTAAATGAAAATTTGTAAATATGGAAGTCAGGGTATCTAGAAATGTTGGAAATTAAATGTTACTTTTTGACTAGGAGTATAAAACAGAAAAAATACTTTTGCTATTTTATTTTGGAAAAATATATTAAGTCGTGTCCATATGCTGTATATTAATATTTTATCAGTATATTTACTTTTCTTTTAAAGTTTTACGAGCACCGTTGGAATTATCCAGCACAGAATTTGTATTCAAAGTCCCATTATTTGAGCTTCAACACAGTAAGGAAATCACAACAATTCAGGTATATAGAAAAATAATACACATTATAATTTATAATTATTTTGTAATTTTTTGGTTTTCGCTTAGTGACTTGATTGATTATTTGAAAGTTTTTTTTATTGAGAAAAAAATATTTTCTGCCTCCTCCCAGCCTCCCGTTTCCCTCCCCCTTCTCTCCCCCTCCCGCCACTGCTCTCCCCCTCCCTCTCCAGTCCAAAGAGCAGTCAGGGTTCCTTGCCCTGTGGAAAGTCCAAGGTCCTCCCCCCTCCGTCCAGGTCTAGGAACATGAACATCCAAATTGGTTAGGCTGCTACAAAGCCAGATCATGAAGTAGGATCAAAACCCAGTGCCATTGTCCTTGGCTTCTCATCAGCCCTCATTGTCTGCCATGTTCAGGGAGTCCAGTTTTATCCCATGCTTTTTCAGTCCCAGTCCAGCTGGCCTTGGTGATCTCCCAGTAGATTTGCCTCACTGTCTCAGTGGGTGGGTGCATCCCTCGTGGTCATGACTTTCTTGCTCATGTTTTCCCTCCTTCTGATCCTCATTGGGACCTTGGGAGCTCAGTCCGGTGCTCTAGTGTGGGTCTCTGTCTCTATTTCCAACCATCGCCAGATGAAGGTTCTATGGTGATATGCAAGATATTCATCAGTATGGCTATAGGATAGGGTCATTTCAAGTTCCCTATCCTCAGCTGCCCAAGGCACTAACTGGGGACATCGCCCTGGGAACCTGGGAGCCACTCTAGGTTCAAGTCTCTTGCCAACCCTAAGGTGGCTCCCTTAACTAAGATATGTGCTTCCCTGCTCCCCTATCCAACCTTCCTTTATCCCAATCATCCTGTTTTCCCAAGTTTCCCCCATCCTCCCCTTCTCACTTTTCTCTCCCCATCTCCCCTTACCTCCATCCCACCCAACTCCCAAGATCCCAATTTTTTGCCCGGCAATTTTGTCTACTTCCCATAGCCAGGAGGATAACTATATGTTTTTCTTTGGGTTCACCTTCTTATTTAGCTTCTGTGGGATCACACATTACAGACTCAGTGACCTTTATTTATGGCTAGAAACCAATTATGAGTGAGTACATCCCATGTTCATCTTTTTGGGTCCGGGTTACCTCACTCAGGATAGTGTTTTCTATTTCCATCCATTTGCATGCAAAATTCGAGAAGTCATTGTTTTTTACTGCAGCATAATACTCTAATGTGTATATATTCCACACTTCCTTCATCCATTCTTCCATTGAAGGACATCTAGGTTGTTTCCAGGTTCTGGCTTTTACAAATAATGCTGCTATGAACATAGTTGAACAAATGCTTTTGTCATATGATAGGGCATCTCTTGGGTATATTCCCAAGAGTGGTATTGCTGGGTCTAGGGGTAGGTTGATCCCGAATTTCCTGAGAAACCGAAACACTGATTTCCAAAGTGGTTGCACATGATTGAATTGCCACCAGCAATGGATGAGGGTACCCTTTCCTCCACAGCCTCTCCAGCAAAGGCTATCATTGGTGTTTTTGATTTTAGCCATTCTGACAGATGTAAGATGATATCTCAAAGTTGTTTTGATTTGCATTTCCCTGATTGCTAAGGAGGTTGAGCATGACCTTAAGTGTCTTTTGGCCATTTGAACTTCTTCTGTTGAGAATTCTCTGTTCAGTTCAGTGCCCCATTTATTAATTGAGTTAATTAGCCTTTTAAAGTCTAGTTTCTTGAGTTCTCTATATATTTTGGAGATCAGACTTTTGTCTGTTGCTTGGTTGGTGAAGATCTTCTCCCAGTCAGTTATGGAGAGAGTGGACAGTCTGATTTTAATGGGATGGCTTTGAGTTTCTCTCCATTTAATTTGATGTTAGCTCTCGGCTTGCTGTAAGTAGCTTTTATTATATTTAGGTATGACCCTTGTATCCCTAATCTCTCCAAGACTTTTATTATAACATAAATGGATGTTGAATTTTGTCAAATGCTTTTTCAGCATCTAATGAAATGATCATATGGTTTTTTTCTTTCAGTTTATTTATATGCTGGATTACATTGATAGATTTTCGTATGTTGAACCAGCCCTGCATCTCTGCGATCAAGCCTACTTGATCATAATGGATAATTTTTCTAATGTGTTCTTGGCTCGGTTTACCAGTACTTTGTTGAGGATTTTTGCGTCGATATTCATGAGTGAGACTGGCCTTTAATTCTCTTTCTTGGTTGAGTCTTTGTGTGGTTTTGGTATCAGAGTAACTCTAGCTTCATAAAAGGAATTTGGCAATGACACTTCTGCTTCTATATTGTGAAATACATTAAGGAGTATAGGTATTAGGTCTTCTTGGAAGTTCTGGTAGAATTCCGCATTGAAACCATCTGGTCCTGGGCTTTTTTTGGTAGGGAGGTTTTTGATAGCAGCTTATAATTCTTCACAACTAACAGGTCTATTTAGATTGTTCACCTGGTCCTGGTTTAACTTTGGTATATGGTATTTATCTAAAAAAAGTGTCCATTTCTTTTACATTTTCCATTTTTGTGGCATATAGACTTTTTTAGTAAGATCTAACGATTCTCTGAATTTACTCTGTGTCTGTGGTTATGTCCCCCTTTTCATTTCTGATCTTATTAATTTGCATATTCTCTCCTTGCCGTTTGATTAGTCGCTTACCAATGTTATTGATTTTCTCCAGGAACCAGCTTTCTGTTTCATTGATTCTTTGGATTGTTTTCTGTGTTTCTATTTTTTTGATTTCAGCCCTCAGTTTGATTATTTCCAGTCTTCTACTCCTCCTAGGTGAGTCTGCTTCTTTTTTTTCTAGACCTTTCAGGTGGGCTTTTAAGTCTCCAATGTATGCTTTTTTCATTTTCTTTAAGTGGGAACTTAGTGCTATGAACGTTCCTCTTTGGACTGCTTTCATAGTGTCCCATAGGTTTGAGTATGTTGTCTCTTTTTTTTCATTGAATTCAAGGAAGACTTTAATTTCTTTCTTTATTTCTTCCTTAATCCAGGTATGGTTCAGTAGTTGACTGTTCAGTTTCCATGAGTTTGTAGGCTTTCTGGGGGTAGCATTGTTGTTGAAGTCTAACTTTAATCCATGGTGATCTGATAAGACACAGGTGGACACTGATATTTTTTTGTATCTGTGGAGGTTTCCTTTGTTTCCGAGTATGTGGTCAATTTTCGAGAAGGTTCCATGAGCTGCAGAGAAGAAGTTATGTTCTTTCCTATTTGGGTGGAATTTTCTATAGATGTCTGTTAAGTCCATTTGATTCATTACCTCCATTAATTCTCTAACTTCTCTGTTAGGTTTCTGTCTGATTGATCTGTCCATTGTTTAGAGAGGAGTGTAGAAGTCTCCTACTATTAGTGTGTGCGGTTTTATGGCTGCCTTGAGTTTTAGTAATGTTTCTTTCATGTACGTGAGTGCTTTTTCATTATGGGCATAGATATTCAGGATTGAGACTTCATCCTGATGAATTGTTCCTGTTATGAGTATATAATGTCCCTCTGCTTCTCTTCTGATTGATTTTAGTTTGAAGTCAACTTTGTTAGAAATTAGAATGGCCACACCTGCTTGTATCTTAGGTGCATTTGCTTGATATGCCTTTTCCCATCCCTTTACTCTGAGTAGGTGCTTGTCTTTGTGGTTGAGGTGTGTTTCTTGTAAACAGCAGAATGTTGGATCCTGTTTTCGTATCCAATCTCTTAGCCTGTGCCTTTATATAGGTGAGTTGAGTCCATTGATATTAAGTGATATTAATGACCAGTTGTTGTTGACTCCGGTTGTTATTATGTTTTGGTAGTAGAGTTTGTGTGTTTCCCTTCTTTGAATTGCACTGGTGAAGGGTCTCTAGATGTCTGAGTTATTATGGTGATTGTTGGACTCCTTGGTTAGTGATTTCCCTTTTATTACTTTCTGTAAGGCTGGATTTGTGGCTACGTATTGTTTAAATTTGTTTTTATCCTGGAAAATTTTGTTTTCTCCATTTACAATGAATGAAAGCTTGGCTGGGTATAGTAATCTGGGCTTGCATCCATGGTCTCTTAGATTCTGCAGTACATCTATCCAGGACCTTCTGGCTTTCATGGTTTCCATAGAGAAGTCAGTTGTAAGAGAGGTTTACCTTTATTTGTAACTTGGCCTTTTTCCTTTGCATCTCTTAATATTCTTTCTTTATTCTGTATGCTTTGTGTTTTCATTATTATATGGCGAGGGGATGGTTTTTTTTTTTTTTTTTTGGATCCAGCCTATTCGGTGTTCTGTATGCTTCTTGAACCTTCATACGTACATCTTTCTTTAGGTTGGGAAAGTTTTCTTCTATAATTTTATTAAATATATTTTCTGGACCGTTGAGCTGCACTTCTTCTCCTTCTTCTATTCCTATTATTCTTAGGTTTGGTCTTTTTATTGTGTCCCATATTTCCTGAATGTTTTGTGATAAGAGTTTGTTGGATTTGCTGTTTTTTTTCGATCAGTGCGTTTATTTTCTTTATGGTAACTTCAGAATCTGAGATTCTTTCTTCTATCTCTTGTATTTTGCTGGTTATGCTTGTTTTTGTAGTCTCTATTCGTTTGCCTAGATTTTCCATGTCCAGCTGGACCTCTGTTTGTGCTTTCTTCTTTTTCTCCATTTCAGTTTTCAAGTCTTGAACTATTTCCATTATCTGTTTGCTTGTTTTTCCTTGGTTTCCTCGGGTATCATTCACTGATTTATTTAATTCTTCAAACTCTCTGTTATACTTCTCATCCATTTCTATAAGGGCATTTTTTACATACTGTTTAAGGGTATTAATCACTTTTATAAAGTCATTTTTTTCTACTTCTTCTTGATTAAGTTGTTCATGTCCTCCTGTTGTGTGGTCGCTGAGTTCTGGTGGTTTCATATTGTTTTTCAGATTGTTGGGTGAATTCTTGCATTGGTGCCTGCCCATCTCTTTCTCTGAATGCTCCCCTATGGATCTTCTTTTACAGGATCAGGTCTCCTTGCCCACTGATGTACCTTGCAGTGATGGCATTCCCCAGTGATGTCTCTCCTGGTGCTGAGTTCAGATCTCCATGCTGGTTGGGTAGCTTGTAAACAAAGTACCTACCTTGCTTGCTGCAGGCAGGCTATTGAAACAAAGGAGCTCCCGCCTGCCAGGTTGCCCTCAGTATTCGGCCCCAGGGCTCAGACAGGCTGAGCTGGGTAATGTTATGTGCCCAAAGAGGGAAGAGAGGCAGAAGGGGTGAGGGTTCTGGATGCAAGCTGGGTGGGATAGGAAGAGAGAGGCAGTGTGCGGGGAGTATAGGCCCTGCAGGAAGCCCAGGAAGTATAGGGAGTGATGAGGAACTTCTGAGTTCCGTGTCCCGGGCTGCTGCCATGGTTCAGAAACTCACCCCAATGATGGCTTTCCTGGTACGAGATAAGATCTCTGTGCTCATTGGGTAGCTTGTAAACAAAGTGCCTACCTTGCTTGCTGCAGGCAGGCTATTTAAACAAAGGAGCTCCCGCCTGCTTGGTTGCCTTCAGGATTCTGCCCCAGCGCCCAGACAGGCTGAGCTGGGTGATGTTATATATCCAAACAGGGAAGGGCGAAAGTTTTTATTATAATATGTTAAAAACAAAATAACATATTTCATATATATGAAACAGTCTATAGTGAAAGCATGCAGTTATATAATAAAATAACATACATTATTCTACTATGTTTTTCTTACTGTGCATCATTTTATTTTCCAATTAAAATTATATGTAGATGAAAAATGAAAGACATGTATAGACACGTATGTATCTCTTAGGAAGTTGTGTCTCCCCTGCCCTTTTTTTTTCTAGTGTATGGTCATTTCTATAATCAGTTTTGTTGAATACCTTTATTACTGTTTGCAAAGAATATAGGGAAAATATTTAACATTGCATTGATTAAAATAGAATGTATGAAATTAAGAGTTGTAGATTAATAAACTATTTCTACTGAAATTAAAATAGATTTTTAGACACTGAACATAAAAAGATAGTAAAATTTCTTTTAATAAACCCCATGTGTATTTAAATCTCATATATGGAACTGAAAAAATAACCTTAGTAACTTGAAATGTATTCAAGATTTCAAAATGCCTTTCTGAAATGGGAGATTATTTTACATTATTGAACTTTCATTCAATTGTTTTGATATATGTGACCGGTGAACAAAGAGTCTGGACCACCAGTTATTAGTTATGAATATGACATTTGCAGGAGCCATGATCCTTTCTGAAATTTTAGGGGGAAGTTCCTAGCATTGCCTTCTTCAGCATTTAAAGGATAGTCGCATTTCTTTTCTATGGGTCTAGTGGGGAAATGTTACAACGTTGACATTTGACATCACAGTGATTCATTGCATCTGCTGGGTTTTTCTACTATTCTCCAGTTTCTTAGTCTCTGCTTTGGTAGTGATGCGATCAGCTTCAAAGGATTAGGGAATTTAAAGAACACATTTACATACATAGTTTAGGTTTCTTTTTTTCTGTAGGAAAGAGTATTCTCTCTGTTTTAGTCTGAACCAACATAAATTTTCTTATTTTACTGTAAATCATGAATACATATATAAGATTCTGTTTATGTTGGCTTTTGCATGTTAATATCACCATAAGTAAATACTTAGATCTTATTTCTAAAAATAAAATTTTGTAGTGCATTCATTAAATTTTAAGAATTTCTTCTTTTGTTTATATATCTTTGAACAGGATCTTGTGATACTTAATATTTCAAAAAAAACTGTTCAGTGGTCTTTGGATATCCGTAAAAATGACAAACTCTTCAAAAATGGCATATTCAAATTTACTGCACTAATTGGAAGTCTGAAACCAAATGAAAAGTATACTATTTCCATACATTTCTGTCCAAGTAAGCATTTTTCTATTTTTTAAAAAAAATAAATTTTATGTGCATTAGTTTTTTGCCTGCATATATGTGTGTATAATATTCCTTGTGTATACACCGGTTCTGCTGATGCCAGAAACACGTTCTGGATCCTCTGGAACTTGAGGTACAGATGGTTAGCTGCCGCCATATAGGGGCTGGGAACTGTTGGTCCTTACTGCTGAGCCACCTTTCCAGTGGCCCTGGCAGCCTTTCTTAATCTTCAAAGCTGGGAGAGTTTCACTCCACAAACCCCTTTCTTAGTAGTCCCTTAAGATCCTTCAGCAGTGATGTGATGTCATCTTCATGCTCTGTATACCATAGGTATTAGCAGCTTCTATTAAGGCATTGGAAGCAGCTGAAAAAGGAAGTCCTGTTGCACTACTTCTGTGTATTGTTTAAGTATTATGTATTCCCCCATGTAGTAAGCATTTCTTACCACTGTACAATTATTTGCACCACCCATATAGTATACATTAAAAAGATCTACTTCTTCTATAGTCAAAGTATACTTGAAGACATGTTGGTTTTTATAATTTCTTTCTACAACAATACTCCACTTACTCTTTAATTCTTCATCAGGCTGAATTTTTCTTGGTTAACTACCCTGCCCCACTGAGATTTAATATCATAGTAAATTTTGATAGTAAAACTTATATTAAATACTCCTTTGAATGTAAACTAATATGTAGTACCTTTTTTTCCCATAGAGGAGCCCATAACCTACCTAGCTGATGTTGCTATACGTTTAAATGATAATTTATTTGACTATAGAACATTAAGTCTGATTGGAGAGATACAATCACCAAAGATAATCTTTGATCCACCATTTATATGTTTTACTCCTGTTCCTTTGGATATCACAGCTGGGGTGGATATCAGAATTTTGCCACAGAACTATTTCAGGTAAGTCCTTAGTATGAATTTTCTATATCTTTATGTACAATTTTGTTTTTAATCTATGTTATCTGAAATTTTTATCCTATGCCTGATTTCTTGCTATAGTTTGGAAGAACTATTAAAGCATTTCATTATACACTGATATTTTAAGAAATACAAAATTTTAAGAAAGACAAAATAGTAATTTATTTTCTTGATTTTTTTTTAAACATGTCTTTGTATTAAAAAATAAGCTTAAAATTTCAAGTAAAAGAAATTAACACAAATTTTGTTACTTAAAACACTCATTTGATATCGCAAAAAAACAGTCAACTCTAGCCTTGTCTACCTAGTAAGTTCTAAGCTAGTTGTAGCTACAGGGTAAGGAATCTGTGTTGGCCTGGAACTCACTGGGTGGCCCCAGTTGGTCCTGAACTCAGAGACTAGCTTAATCAGGAGTCACAGTACTGAAGTCAAAAGTGGGCACCAGATGCCCAGCCATCGTTTTTATCCATAGTGCTTCTTGTATTGGCTATAGTGTACAATGAGCTATCAACATTCTTCTATACATTATATAGTAATATGTACAAATTTCCACCAGTAACTAACTGTATCAGGAGTGAGGCAGGTGAGTGATAGGCATATGTGCCCATTGCATCCCACAATGTTAGTACCATTTAAAATGCCCACCTAAGGTAAATGAGAACTCTGTATCCTGTTTTCATCTCCTTGTGTCAATCAGTGAAAGAGTTATTAACATAGGTACTGTAATGTTGGATTTTTAAACATTACTTCAAATAGTTTTGTTTTAATTGTAGGGGAATAGTATGTTTAGCATAGTCTAGTGTTTTTAATAAATGAACCAGATTATTTTTGATTACTAAAAAGATCGAGTAAATCTTTCTTTATATATTTAAAATTATATGTTTTATTGTATTCCTTGTCATTCATATATACATATATATCACATATACATACATACACACATACATACTTATATAACAGAGTAAGATATTATTTGTTTAAATTTTAATACATCTGGAAGTGCTGACTTTCATTAACTGTAAGGCTTTGGAAGATGTTTGTTTTATATGAAGTCATTGAGGACTGGAAAATATGTCTCCCCCCTTTATAAATATTTCTCTTAGTTAAGTAATAACATTATGACCAAAATCAGCTTGGTGGAAGGAGTTAACTTCATCTTTTAGCTTGCAATCCATCATACAGGGAAGTCAGAGTGGAATGTCACGAACCCGGAAGCAGGAACCAATGAACAGGTTGTGCTATTGGCTTTCTTCCTATGGCTTGCTCAGTCTTCTTTTTTTTTTTTAAATTCTTCTTTCATACAATAATACAATACATCCTGGCCTTAGTCTCCTCTCCCTCTACTCCTCCCAGCCCCTCCCTCTGCTCCCCCCATCTACTCCTCTGCTTCCCTTCATTAAAGAGCAGGCTTCCCAGGGATATCAACCAAATATGGTATAAAAAGATACAATAAGACTAGGCACAAACCCTTATATCAAAGTTGGCTACGGCATCCCAGTAGGAGGAAAAGGGCCAAAAGGCCAGGAAAAAGAGTCAAACACACTGGCGGGAGTCCCTCAAGATTACCCAACTCTACAACCATAGGGCAAATGCAGAGAACCTAGTTCAGATCCATTTAAGGACAGTGTTTGTCGCATCAGTCTCTGTAAGCCTCTATGAGCCCAGCTTAGTTGACTCTGTGGACCATGTTCTCCTTTTGTTCTCGACCCCTCTGGTTGTGTCCTAGACCCCTCTGGCTCTTGCTCTTATAACCCTCCCTCCTCTTCTACAGGATCCACAGAGCTCCATCTAATGTTTGGGTATGGGTCTCTGCATCTGCTCCCATCAACTGCTGGAGGAAGCCTCTCCTGTGGTGATTTGGCTAGGCACCAATCTTGTCTTCTGGCATGCATGGCTTATGATTGGACAGGGGCCCTCTCTCATCCTATTTCTTATACTACTCAGGACCACCTGCTCTCTGGTGGCACCACGTACATTTAGATGGACACCCCAATATCAGTCAGCAGTTAAGAAGATGCCTATAGTACAATCGTTGGAGGCATTTTCTAGATTAGTATTCCTTTTTCCCAGATGACCCTAGCTTGTGTCAAGTTGACATAAAAACTGGCTGCAGTATCTTGGAGTAGCTATAGCTGCTAAGTGATCGCTTGGAAGAAGTATTGGCCAGAAAATATACACTATACCTTTAAAAACAAGTTTAATGGGCCAGGGTTTTCTTTATGTTGTGGCTTTTCATGATCTCCAACATCCCATTTTTCATTTAATGTATTCTTACAGATTAACATGATAGCTGTATGACTAATAATAGTATACCCAAATTTTAAATTTATTTTATGGGTATGTGTGTGTGTGTGGTTGTACACACACACACACACACAGACATATAAATGTGTATACGTAACATACATTTGTCATGTATATTTGCATGTACATACATATGTAGGTGCCTTCAGAAGCCCGGATAGTGTGTTGGATGACCTGGAACAGGCATTGCATGTGGTTGTAAGCCTGATATGGGTCTTGAGAAATTAGCTCTGCTATTCTGCAAGAGTAGCTAGTGCTCTTAACTGTTGATTCATCTCTACAGCCTCTAGTATACCTGTTGTTTGAGTCCAGTAATGTTGTTTGGAAGAGTGAGAAAATGGAGGATGGAAATAAATATTCATCGTATCTTTCAATGTCTAACAGATTATATAGGCTAATTTTCTAGTAATACTTCTTCACTTTTGTCCTGAGGGGTGGGTCTTGACTGTCTCAGTAATTTACCTTAGAAATACAATCTTATATGTGTACTATAAGCTGTGCTTAACATTGTTCATACTAATGTCTTTTAGTTTAGAAAAATTTTGAAATTAAATAAGCTTCTTGTGACAGGTTAAGGCATAAATAAACTTGCTATTTATTTGGACATGAGCATTATGGTTATATGTGAACTTCAGCTTGTAAGACAGTGGTATCTGGAATATCAGAAACAAAATATTGAAATTTTTATGTCTAACAAGACTGTATATACATATTATCCTACCAAAATGATATAATATCACTGTTGGTGAAATATCCAAATTGAGGAAGGCAATGCAATATTTAATTCCTATGTTCAATGAGGAAATTATAAAGGACAATGCCACAGGGCTTTCACTAAGTGCTATACAGTTTGAGAAGACCTTAGAACGTCAAGATTCAACATACCTGTGCAATTTGCAGTTTTGCCAAGATTATATTTTATAAGGAGACACTAACTTCTATTAAGTTTTAGATAAAGTAGATTGGAATTGAGTTTGCTACAAATATTCCTCTTAGAAAACTGTCTTAATGTAAGAATTAAGCCTTTTACCTTTCAATTCTTTAATTAATGTATCAGTATTTAATTAATGTATCAGTATAAAAACTATTTGAATAAATACAATTATGACATGATTATTCTGTGAAAGGATTTGAAGAGTTGATGACACTTAGTATCCTTGCTATATACATATAGTGAAATCAGCAGCATAAATGACACATTCAATGTCAGTCAAATAGAACTAAATTGCTTTCTACTGGACTTAGGAAATAATTCCCCATATTTTATCTAGTGTATCATATAGATATAATTAATTTAAATGTAAATCATCTTTCTTGTTTTGGTAGCTTAGTGATGTTCAAACTGATTAAAATAGATTATTCTCATTTAATGATACTTATTTGCTTTATGTTTTCACGTGTCTAATAAAGGAAGCTAATTTTCCAAAATTTATTGGCATTTTTGGTTGGTTAAGTAAATTTTATATATAAAATAACATTTATCATACTGAATGTCTTTAGAAGTTTTAAAAAAATTAAACATTTAGCATTTTTTAAAATTTTTTTAACATTTAGCATTTTTAATGTTAAAAAACTGATTTTTTTTGTGGAATTTATCTGGAGATACTTATTAGTATCCAAAATTTGAAATTTTTTCCTGCATATAATCTAGCAATATTTATTAGTGCATATCCATTAACTATAAATCTTAAATGATCATTTTAGATAAATTTTTATTTGGATATGTTTGACAGAAATAATTTTATGTAATGGCTATTATTGAAAACATTGACTTTAGTCAAATATTTTGCCTCACTTAATCCTTACAGAACAAAAGGACGAACAGGAAGAGATGATACAAATATATGTTTAAATATTAAATATTCTATTGTATATATTTGCATTTTTGGAAAACATAAATACACATTCTCTTTAGATTAATTGCTTATATTTTGAGAAGAATGCATTTTAATTTTTAATTTTAAACAGAAATTCAGCTCTACAGTTCAAGATTCCCACAGCAAAACTTCTTGATGATGATGAGATTCACCCACTTACGGTGACATTTCCAAAAGGAAGAATAATCAGAGCCTCTGATACCGGAAAAAATGATGAGCTACCATGTCATCTTAGTTTCAGTTCATCTAAACCAGTTTCATTTTTTGCCAATCTTCTCTTTTGTGATGACAAAGATAACTGGTAAGATATGTAAATGTGGATGCTTTTGTACTTGTCAATGAAGGATATTAGTTTTCTATTCTATAATTTTGTAAAGTGATTAAGGAATGACATAAAATACAATGGTTTCAAACTTAAAAGTTTTAATGTTTCAATTTAAATTTGCTTTCATGAAAAATAGCAAAATAATGAATTATTTGCACTTATAGTGTTATTTTTTCTTATGTTAGTAGAAAAGTGATGTTTACAAGTAGACATGAAGTATGCAAGTACAACCAGATTCTTTTATTGATAGCTTTGGTGGTTTGGCTTGTTGGATTGTAGTACAGAAGAGCCCAGAATAAAGCGTGAGGGCCATCAGTGGTATGGTATTGAGATTTATGTTATACACAGACTTGAGAGCAACTATGTCATACATATCTCTGTGTGTGTGTGTATCCCAAAGTATAAGATAAGATAATCATCTTATTTCTTTCCTACTCTATTGTTGCATGTATTTAATCTATTTATTTCCATCACCTTCTTTCTCAAATACATACACACTGAGAGATATACAACTTATACACACATAATGAAAATTTTATTTATTGTATGGTAGCTGTTTTTATTAGACTCTTCCCAGGAAGAAGTATGGGGTTTGGGGAGATGGCTCTGTTGATAAAGCACCTGTCTACACCAGTAATTCTAAGACTGTGGAAGTAACCTTCAGGATTAGAGAGAGACCATGGGTCACAAAATAAATGGTAATTGATTGAGAAAATATATAGCTTTCTCCCCTTCATATATACCACACTGTGCATGTACTTGCACAGACACACACATTCACATTCTCTCTCTCTCTCTCTCTCTCTCTCTCTCAAACACATGGACATTGTTTTTAATCAATGTATTTAGATTCAAATCATTTCCACAATATGGTTTAAATAAATTGAATGTTATGTTTTGACGAAAGAATCTGTGCCACAAATTCAATCAAAACCTATGAATTGATTATTCTCACTGAAAATAAGGTTAATATAAATAAGTACTTAGAAAATACTATGTAAGTTTAATAAGTAAATTAATGGTGTTGGCAAAAGACATAAAGGAAATATATTGCATTAAAACCTAATATCAAAGCAAAGGGTAGCATTGTTTATTGAAATTACAAAGATGATAGTGCTATAAAAATATCTTCTCAGGACAGTTCTCAGATTGGGTACATAGCTCAGTAGAAGAGTGATGTCTTACATGTGTGAGGAATTAAGTTCAAACACCAGCAGAGGACTGGGAGAGGAAAGAGGACAAGAGCAAAGAAGGCAGATTCTTTGAACAAGATGAGACTAATGAGACTAGAAAAAAAAAGTGAACTGAGAATACTTATAGACGATCAGGTTAGGAAGGTAGCCAAGGATATTTATTCTCTTTTCATGGAATAGCCAGTGTAGGATCACCAAAATGGTTGTTTCCAAAAGGCATGTGTGTTTCAAGTGAAATAAGCAAGACTGTGAAATATAGGATGAAGGTTTGGAGAGGTCACAGCAACAAGTGCACAGTCTAGGGACTTTGTGACAAATGTAAGGATTTTTCCCTCATGAATGAAATGAATGAGACATTGCTTGATTTTGAGTTTCCAATACAATATAACAGCTATCACTTCTGAAAACTGGTATCAGCCACTATTACCCCAACTACCAGAGTAGAAACTAAAACAGAAACATGAAAGTGTGCTCTCAGAATATCTCTTTCTCTTTATTCACGAAAATAATTTTTGCCCATCAAGTAGTTTTTTAAAACTGTTCTACTGTGGACCCATTCAGTCTTTACTGGCAACTATTTTTTTTTTTAATTTCCTTCTGGCACTGATATGACAACCAAAAATATCCTGACTGTGTCATATCTATTATACTACAGAATGCATAAATGGGTAATTATGATATTATAGTCTATGGAGGAAAATTAATGCCCCTATAGATAAATTCAGGAAAGTGCTCTCTTTGTACTCTCCGGATAGATAGATGGTGTTCCAAGGGCTGTGATATTTAATGTATCATTGTAGATACCTCATTTTAGACTTAAAAGAAAAAATGATTTAAAAGCATTTAAATAATTATATCATGTATCAAAAACTGAACAATATATGCACATATGATTAACTTATTGTTATTGTAGTTTCTAAGAATGACCCCAGTAGCTAATTTGCAGGTATGGTATTCTGGTATTAAAAGAGCGATTGAATCAAAGGTTCATCTAAAGACAGGAAGTTCACACAGAAAGGGCAGAAGGAGCATACACAGGAACTAACTCAGTTGTAACTGGATTGCTTCAAATATTACCTCCAAATCATTATCATTGTATTTTCAAATTGATATTTATCCTAATGTTTAAAATGACTCTGCTCATAGAATCCTTACTGTGATCAGTGTAGTTCATGACAGGCTGCTTAGATTGCTGATTTTGTTCTGTGTGCTGATGTTGTGTTGTGTACTCCAGATTGAGAGAAAATATTATAGAAATGTCATTATGAGAAAGTAGAGCTGTATGCCTTTTCGGTGTTTCTTCATAATGGTAAAAGTTAGCTTGAAGGTTTGATTTTTCAGGAATCCTAATATCAATGGAAAAAAATTCTTATACATGACTTCTAACCCAGATGCCTTGTAGAGTGAAGAATTGATTTTAGATGCATAGTTCTGTTAATAAAGTATGAACCCTCAGTTAGAAGTTCCACAGTGAGTGTCTTAGCTGCTGTGAAGTGACATGGAAACTCTTTTGAAGGAAAACATTTCATGGGGGCTTTTTAGAGTTTCAGAGGTTTAGTTCATTCTCTTCATGGCAAGAAGCCTGGCATCATGCAGGCAGACATGGTGCCAGGTAAAGACTACATCCTGATCCTCATGCAACAGAAGGTGACTGTATGCCTCACTGGGCATTGCTTGAACATATGAGACCACAAAGGCTGCCCCCACATTGACTGATAAGGCCAGATGTTTAAAAAGTCCCACCGTCTATTGCCAAGCATTCAAACACATGTGTCTGTGAGGGCCATATCTATTGAAACCACCACTGTGAATAAATATAATACATATCGAAAACTCATAATTAGCTATGTAGTGTATCAGAACACTGAGGCCTTCCATACATTCTTAAGTCCTACAACTATTTTAAATTTTTAACATTTTGAAACTTTCATACACATGTATGTTATGTTTACATAACTTCCTACCCTCTGTCTCCTACCTTGAATTCCTATAGAGTCACTCTCTCCTGATACTTTCATATGCATGGCTATGTATTTTTTAATTACTCTTATTGCATACATTCAAAACTACACAGATAAGTATATATCAACACTGGTTGCTGAGAACATTTAGTGATTCTTTTATGTTTATGTGTTTAGGACTGACCATTTGGGATTTGATATCCTGTCCGTCAGCTTGTCCCTAAATGTAGATACTCCCTCTCTCTGCAGCCATCAATTACCTGTAGGCCTTTGTCTAGGGGTAGGATCTACTGACATTTCTGCTGACCATGTTGCCATGTCAAACAGTTTTATCATAGTACAAATCTTGTTTAGGCAAGCATATTTTTGAAATTTTATGGGTTCAACTTACCTGTCATATATATTATACTATACACTGTGGTTTGTCTTCAACAGTAGGGTCTTATCTTCAAGTTCTCGAAAGGAACCAGGGCAATGACAATATCCTGTATTAGTTTGGAAGTATTTTGGACTCCTTTGATATATACCACAAAGAGAGGTTTCTTGAACCCAGTACAGAGGTTTTGTTAGATACTCTTTGTTCTTTTGGGGGGAATTATTACCCCAAGTAATATCATTGAAAATGGTGTACTTTTATTCGTCGTCATACAAATATATGTATATGCATTATATATAATACATATGTACTTTAAAGTAAACATAAAAATATATTTCTTCTCCATATTCATCATTAGGGTTATTTTCCCCTTTCCATCCTCTCCTTCTTTACTACCCTCTAACCTATTCCCACTTGAATCCCATGTTCCTGGTTATCCCATTTCCCAATTCATAGCAATGTGTCCTATTATTCCTCTTTCTAAAATTTGTTCTCCTCCCACACCTTGCTCCCTTTACTTTTCTAGTTTCTGTGGTTATTCCAGATTATAAACTCATATCTAAATAGTCTGAGCTAGAATCCACAGAGAAGTGATAACATGCAGTGTTTGTCTTTCTGGGTGTGGGTTACCTTACTGAGTTTATTATTTTCCTGTTATTTGCATGCATTTCCCTCAAATCCCATGATTTTACTTTTTTGCTTACAGACAAAGAGAATTACACAATGTAGATATATACCATATATTTATTATCTGTTAAATAGTTGAGAGAAATTTAAAATATTCCTGTTTCCCGATTATTGTGAATAAAACAGCACTGAACATGGCTGGGCAGGTGTATGTGGAATAGGATGTTGAATCCTTTAGACATAAACTAAGGAGTGATGTAGTTGGATTAAAGGGTAATTTATTTTTAGCACTCTGATAATTTCAAAGCTGATTTCAATAATTGCTCTATCAGTTTGATTTCCCACGAATAATGAATAAGTCTTGCCCTTTCCAATATAATTTGCAGCATTTGCTGTCATGGTTTTCTTGAACTTAGCAATCCTGGCAGGGGTATGATGAAATCTAAATTTAGTTTTAATTTGCATTCCCGTAATTGGTAATGATGTTCAACACATTTTTAGATTTTTTAAATCGTTTTGTTTCTTTCCTTTGTAAACCATTGTTCAGATTCATAGACTATTTTTTTATTTTAATTCGGATTTTTCTTGATTCTTTTTTTTTGAGTTTCTATATATTAATCCTTTGTCAGATAAGTAGCTGACAAAGACACTTTATTACTTTTTTTACTCCCTCTTCAGTTAATTTATTTTTTCCTTTGATATGTAAAAACATTTTAGTTTTGTGAAGTATCACTTGACATTCATTGGTCTAATTCCTGAGCATATTGAGTCCTATTCAGAAAGTCCTGTCCTAATCTTATTTGGTGGGGTATTGCCTATGTTTTCTTCTAACAGATTCCATTTTTGGCTTTTGTACAAGGTGATACATATGGGTTTAATTTTATTCTTCTATATGTGGAGATCAGTTTTTTTTCACCACCATTTGTTAAAGATGCTATCTTTTCTCCTCTGCATGTTTTCAGGATCTTTGTCAAATACCAGATGGTTTTAGTTACATTTAGTGACATTTTGGTCTTCTGTTTTGTTCTATTGAACTATAGATAGTTTTGTTTTATTTTCTGCCATTGCTGTGCTGTGTATATAACTATGGCTCTATAATATAGCTTTAAATTTAGATTGATAATACCTGGACCATTGTAACTTTTGCTCAGGATTGCTTTGACTGTACCAGATCTTTTGTAATACGATATTAATTCTAGGATGCTTTTTCTCACTATTGTATGTGAAGAATATTTTGGAAATATCACCAACATCAAGCCAGCTTTATTCTAGAGAAGCAGTTATGTTTCAACATAGGTAAACAAATTAAATCATATAAATGGACTTAGGTATACAAATCACATGATCATCTCAAAGCATACAGAAAAGGCCTTTGACACAAAAACAACTTGCCTTTGTGATAAAGGCTATATATGACAAACATATCCATCATCTTCTTAAATATTGAGAAACTTGGGCAATTTCATTGAAATAAGGAATGAAATAGAGACACATAAGAAAAGAAGAAGCCAAATTACCACTTTAATATCAGTGCTGAGCCAGGGTAACTTTAGAGAAAGGTAAGAATAATCCAGTATTCTGTAAGAGAACTGACATGACACTAGAATTGTATGTGAGGTCTTTTACAAAGTTCTCCTTACCGCTAAAAAGCTTCTGAAATAATTCATCTCAGGAATAAACTGAACACTGAAAGTTTAATTGCTCACCACATAAATTTAAAAGGATCAATGTCTCCAATGCACGTTTGAAATCTTACACTGCATATGACTACCTTTGGGGACTCAATAGAACTGTTGAGCAGCACCCCAAGGAGGGATGGTGAATCTAGATAGAGTTCTGTGTCTGTACATATTTAGTGAGTTCCCATTTGATGCAGAATGTGCTGGTCTGGAACGAGCTATGAATTAGTTTGTAAGGTGGGATTTCTTCACCAAGTCCTGATATAAGAATCAGCATTTGCTTTTTTAAAATATTCTCCAGGTGGTTTGTGTGCACAGCAATGTCTCTGAATCACAGAATCTAAAACGACTAATATGGGGAAATGTCCAGATGAATTAAATAGTGAAGTATTAACAAATATGCATTAGCATCCAAAAATGGCACTGCAAAAGTATTTTGGGAGAAGTACTAACATCTATTTTAGGAAACTTTGAAATACTCTGATAACTATAAACTTAATTTGTTTAAAAAATCCATTGTAAAATATAACTCTTAATTTACAGCAGATGAATTTGAAGCACAACTTTTCATGTGGATCTTTAATTGAGGTTATGTCCCATGATGTCTTGCACAATTTTTCTACAGTATGATATTTCAAGTCCTATGATTTCATTTTTGTCTTAGTTAGGGGTCCTATTGCTGTAAATTGTCACCATGACCACTTCAACTCTTATAAAGGAAAACAATTGGGTAGCTAACAGTTCATAGGTTTAACGCATTATCGTCATGGCAGGAAGAATAGTGGCATGCAGGCAGACATTATGCTGGAGAATGAGCTGAGAATCCTTCATGTGGATTGGCAGGCAAAAGGAGAAAAGAGAAAGACACTGGGCTTGTCTTGAACTTTAGAAACCATAAAGCTCACCTGTAACAAGGCCACACCTACTCCAACAAGGCCACACCTACTCCAACAAGGCCACATCTACTCTAATAAGACCACACCTCCTAATAGTGTCAAACACTGTGCTCTTATGGGGGCCATTTTTATCCAAACAACCACAGTAACACATCTAGTTTATTAATAAATGAATAGAATTATTTTTGAGTTGTGATGTGTGGTAGTATGTAAGACTTAGGCATGATACTATTCAAATAGGAAAATTTGAATGGTTTATTAAACCATATGTTGGAAATGAGAAGCCAACTTGAAAGCTTCAGTAAAAATCAGTAAAAGAATACATAGCATATGAGGTAGAACTAAATGAATGACACTTGTAAGATGCCACTGTCACTACAGTCCTGTTCAGCGTTTGGACAGCATCACCTCTTTCCTCTAGACTTTGGACAAACTGAAGACATTGTAACCAAAAGATTGAAGTCTATCATAGATGGAGTTCTTCAGGTTCTTATTCTGCTTATTTCTGGCTTTGAGATTTCACAACTACTTGGATATAAATATTTTTATTTTATATTTATTAAATATTTGTTTATTTTTATTTTATATGTATGGGTGTTTCATCTAATTTTAAGACTCACCATCGCATGCAAACAGTGTCAGTGGTATTCAAAAGATGACATCAGATACTGTGGAAGTGGAGTTACTAGAGTTATTATTGGATGTGATTCACCATGTAGGTCCTGAGAATCAATTCTGGGTCCTTTGGAAGAGCAGCCCATGCTCCTAACTGCTGAGCCATTCCTCCATCCCTCTGTATCAATATTTGAATATCAGTTTTTTCTATGTGAAATATTATTATTTATTAAGAGTATATTATGGTTCTAATGGTTTCAGTAATAGAACCTGTGTACATTTGTCATTGCCTGGTTTTGGGAAGCATCAGTGTTCCTTAGCAGCCACATCACCATTGATATGTCTGCTTTATGAATTGTTTTGCACATAAATATTATGAGTGTTATATTCAGTTGTCATTTCAAAACTAATACAAGTTTGTATTTCTCCTTTGTCAATTCCAGTATACATTGTTGACTTTTAGCATTATGGCTGCTAAAATGCAGGGTGTGTAAAAAAGCCTATAATTGATTATAGCTCAAAATCATTGTTATTGCCTAGATCTATTTCCTATTATGATTTAGGAAGTTGTGTTAGACATAATGATTGTATTTGCTCACCATTCTTGGGGAGTAGAAATCATTAGGGACAATGCTATATTCTGGTATAATCACTTGTTCCTTATTGCTTACCCAAGTCTGTTTAAACCTGCTTTTAATTGCACCTTAATTCTATTTTCACAATAGATCTGTTAAAATAAATTACAAGATAATACAAAGTCTCTGTAACATTATTTTTGAATCCTTAATGAGCACAGAACACTACTGAATTATAATAAACTAAAAATATAAAATGTTAAATGATTTAAATTCATAATCCACTTGAAGCAGCAGAATATTTTTATAGTAAACTTCCACAAAAATTGGCAGAACCCCAGAAATGTACAAGTAATGCTTACCATCCCTTTCCAGATTACTAAAATGATAATTCTTTTAACAACAGGTAGCAGAATGAAAATATTCATAGATGTTATTTCTCTACTCTCCTTTTTCTTTTTTTGTACATCTACACTATTTGGAGCCAGTGAGAGATGGCTGACATACATATATCATTCTCAGCAGGTTTCCATTTAAAGGAAGCTTCACTGTTCCATTTAGTTTCTCTTTTTATCTGCTGGACTCTTTGTCTTTATAGGACTCTGAGAAGAAGGTGGTTACACATGCAGATGACTAGCACCTACGGATAGCATAGTATAGCCACCTATCTCTCTTTGACATTTCTAGTATGTTGCCTGGATGTCTAGTCCCTGAACCATTTTTTATTATGGATTGATTAAACAAGAAATTAATTCAGTTGGATTACAGAATTTGATTACATTGTGTGCTTTGTATATAAGATTAAGTGTTTGAATAACAAGAGGATTGCAAAGTCATTAAAAATTCAACTAATGCTGTATTTTAAAAAATACCATTAAGAGTTGATTTATTTGTCTTCTAAACACATAGGCATCATGTATTACAAATGTGATGTGCATCAGCCAGGCAGTGGTGGTGCATGACTTGAATCCTAGTATTCTAGTGGGAGAGACACAAGATCTCTGTGAGTTCAAGACCAGCCATGTCTATAGAGTTTGTTCCTGGACAGCCAGGGGTACACAAAGTAACCGGATGTCAAAAAAAAAACAAGAATACAGGGAAATGTGATATGTTTCCATACATTACTTTCAGTTATGCAAATAAGTGGAGTTATATGCAGCTACATACATCAGGTTGTATAAGTGTTAGAATTTTTTTAGGATAATGTAGCATGTCTATTGTGATATTTCCCCACATATTTTGTACAACAATATGAAGTGGGAACGCATTTTAAAATTTGTTGGACAGCTCTGTCTCTTTTACTGGATAAAGTGAAGCATTACTAAGATAATGATACTTTCTCTAGAGTCTTGTATCTCACAACATTGTAGATGATTTCTACTGTGATCAGTGTACATTAGAATTCCTAAAGTAAAGTTCTCTTGTCTCAGTGCTTGGCCTAAATAATACAGAAATACTACCCATGGTAGGCACCAAATATTTGAGCAGATATATTATTGAACACTTGTGTAGATAAGATTGCATGTGATATATTTTACTGGCAGTGCTTGAACTTAAAAACATTGTGATTAGATTCGGGAACCTCACTTCAGAGCAAATATAGTATCAATTTTTTCCATTTGTCAAAAATAGGTATTTGAATACTGAATAATACATATACTTGTAATGGTGATGTAGAGTGTAGTAGCTTTCACAGCAAAATGCATTTTCAAAGGACTTGTACAGCATATTTTTCTTTTTCCCTCCCTCTCCACTCTTGTTCTATTGCTTTTTGTTGCCTCTCTGTGTGGTAAGTTTCTCTGACCATCTTTCAGCTTGTCATGTCTTTTCCTCTCATTTTGCTTTTGCTGAAATTACAGATATCATCACATCAGGCTCTTTTTTCTTTAACACTGAACTTCAGAGATTGAACTCAGATTGGTATGCTTTTACTTCTAGTGTCATTCTGTAAACAGAGACTAGGCTTTAGTTTCCCAATAGCCCAGACCTGAATAATCACACAGAAACTATATTAACACTCTTTGGCCAGTGACTCAGGCATATTCCTTGCTAGCTCTTCTATCTTGAATTAACCCATTTCTATTACTTTATATTTTACTGTGAGGCTCATGGTTTACCAGTAACATTTTGGAGTCCTTTTCCTTCAGCAGATACATGGCGTCTCCCTGACTCTGCTTTCTTTCTCTCTGCATTCAGTTTAGTTTTCCCAACCTATATTCTATATTTTCCTACCTATATTCTGCTCTGCCATAGGCCAAAGCAGCTTCTTTATTAACCAATGCTAATAAAACATAGTCATAGCATACAGAGGGGAATTCCACATCATTTCTTCTTTTCTGTCTAAATAAAAAGGAATATTTTAACTTTAACATAGTAAAATTGCATATAACAAAACAGGTATGAGCCAAGAATTCCAGATACCATATTTCTTTGTGAGTCTAAAGTTTTACATTTAATTTATCTTTTACCATAACTAAGGAAAATTATAACTATAACTATTCCAACCAATTCAATTCCATCGAAGACACCAGATGGATTTAATATTACCTAAGTAAACAGAATGTGCATTGTAAGCAACTTCCAAAACTCTAGAATTGACTGAGAACTCTTGCCGCCTGGACAGTTACCTAAAGTTCTTCTGTAATGTTGGGGCATTCATCTTCAGCCTACAGGGTCAGAGTGTCTGGCGGCCTTTTCCATGAAGCAGGAAATTTGAAAGACTGTTTTGCCTATATTGGAAGTTTGTCTGTCACTTTCTTCTATGTCCTGAAGAATGTTTAACAGACTCTTTCATGAAGTAGGAACTCTGAAGGACTGTATTACCTTCTTTAGGCAAGTTCAGGAGTCATTTTTCTATGTTCCTGCATGTCCAGTTTATACATCATAAGTCAAGTAGGCCAGGCAAGAACAGTTTCTTTCCAAAATGCGTAACATTGTCACATTAATGGCAAATTCCGTAACAAGTTTCTTCAATGACCATCAACCTCTCTTATGTAATTGGTCCTGCCAGAAACAGATATGTCTTATTGTTGAGAAAATTCTAAGTTCTTAAAACATTTTAAATGCTATATTCTGTATGTTTTGAAAGATTTAAAGAATATCTCCCCATCTGAAATATATCTCTGTATATCTAGAAAGCTTAACTAACATGACTATAAGTTTAATTAGTATAAATGACTATTAATCTGTAATTTTTAATTATACATTATATTTTTAAATGACCTGTATAAACACAATACTTTAAACAAGAGTAGAAATTAACATACAACAGAATTGTCCTTAAATTTGTATCAGTAAACCAAATCCATACTAATGTAAAGTATACATTTCTATATCATAGCTCCTTTATTTCCATTAACCATTTATAACCAACCATTTTAACATGAAAACAAACATTTATAAACAGTCAACTTGAGAATTTGGGTGTAGTTTTCTCCAAACTGCATCTTGCTGTTTGTTCGGTGAAGTATTTTCAGGGTTCATGAGACCTTTTGGGAGTCTTGTTCCATCAAACCACATTATCCTGGAAGTAATCCAGTGGTTCTCATTTTCTCTGGGAACAAAATCAGAACTTCTTTTTCAAAATAACATATCCTTAGACGGAAATTTTGAAGTCAAGATACCTTTATTTTGGTTTTGCTTACAAGCTATCACAATCAAATGTCTCTCTGAATGTAGCTTATTAAAAGTCAAAAAATACAAAAATTAATAATATACATAGTCCAGAATCTCTGTGTATATTCCATATTTATGTGACTTATAGTTGTACTCTTTTACTTTTTAATGTTTATTATTTTTTCCTTTTATCTTTGTCTGTACTCTTTCTGTTCTCTCTCCTAAACCCATGTATATTTATCCAACATTGTGACTGATTTAGAGGTCTTTTTATGCTTTTTTGATTGGGGTGCTTTTTTAAAATGCTAAGCAGCATGGCTATGACCAGTGCTGTGGCTTTGCCTTTTGCCCCCCCCCCCCATTCCAACATGGTGGAGGTATGTTTACTGCCAGCCCTAGCTCAATATAAGTGTTCTGTAGTGGTACCTCCTGAAAGAAACAGAGCTGTTTGTGGTGTCAGTATGAAATAGGAAGCCACTCTTAACAAAGCTGCACCTCTGCTTGTGCCAGTAAACAGAGCCTATTGGAAAAAAATGTGGCTGCTAAGAAGCTCTAGTTGATACCTGTTTTGGTGGATGTAAAAGCCCCTTTTTAAAAAGCTTTATTAGACTTTATGTGGATGCATGTTTCCAAACATTGGTTGCCATTCTTCAAACAGAAACTGCACTTTGGTTTCTTGGCTGGCCAGAACCAAATAATCATACAGAAACTACTACTAGTTACAGGACTGTTTGGCTAATGACTCAGGCATATTTCTCACTAGTTCTTACAACTTAAATTAACCCATTTTTATTATTTTATATTTTACCACGAGTGTTGTGATTCCCTGGTAAGGTTCTGGTATCTTTCTCTTTCAGCAGCTACATTGTGTCTCTCTGATTCCTTCTTTTTCCTCCCTGCATTCAGTTTAGTTTTCCTGCCTACCTATATTCTGCCCTGCCATAGGCCAAAGTGGCTCTAATAATCAATGGTAATAAAAAATATAAATAACATTCAGAACAGAATCCCTCATCATCTTTCTTTACTCAAGTAGATATTTCCTGGCTCAACTATTTTTATACCTTCCTAACTATAGACAATATGTGATTTTTTTCCTAGGTGCCTAATGATAAAATGTTTGGACAAAACCTTCACACTATTCACACTAAAACTCACCCTTCTATCCTTCATTCTGAGAATTTACAGCTTGTTAAATAGGACTGTTTCTAGAGAGTTTTATCTTGAGCTATTCTGATTTGAATGAAACTGAATCTGAAAAATACAAAAATCATATCATAGTACTTAACATTATACTTGATATTTTGTCTAATCATCGTAACAGTACCTCTGCTACTCGGCATTTATCTCAGATATTGAACGAGAAATATCAACATTATTTATGTTTGGGTATTAATAAGTACAGTACTAGTATTGCCAAAAGAAGCTTACTTTATTTTTTAATCTATCTATAATAATATAAATGCATAAAATGTCTGTTTCCATTCTACAGCCTTATCTGATTTTTAGACTATTTGTTTCTGGGAGGAATGCAACTAACTCCCTATTTGTATTATTCCTTTTTTTTATCCTTTCAGACACTGATTTTTCTCTATTCCAAGTAACATCTAAAGTCAAAATATGATCCTCAACAAGCTTGTTTTAAAATTGGAAAAAGTAAACTGTATACTTATTCAAGCTTTGTTCTTGGAATAAAATCATTTTCTTAATCACAGTGTTTCAAGTGATAGTTCTTTTGTTTGTTCATGTATTGCTTTTCTTTGGTAGCAATGACCACAAATAAGCATTTTTTTGTATATTATGGAAATGTTCCTAGAAAAAATAAAACAGGATAGAAGACACGACTGTAGTGGTGATCACATCAAATACATACAAGATTTAAAAGTAAAAGTTTGAGCCTCAATCTAATTCTCTGGTATTGTATGGGAATGAGGTGCCACCATACATTTAATTCTGTTCTTATTTTATTGGGATAGAAACCTGGTAATTAAAGATCCCATAAAATATAGATGGAGGGTTATGAACCTGACCCTAACAGCAACCCCTAAGTTCTGGTTTTGAGTGCCTGTAGCTGGATCTTCATTTAGAAGGTAGTAACATAATACCAGTATGTGGTATCTCTGTGCATGAGAGCATTAAGGCAGAGCAACTATCACATTTGCCTCACTGTTTTTTTCCTTCTATAATTATAATCAGTATGAGAACAAGATTTATCATTGTCATTTCTATGATGGCGATGATGCTAATATTGATGACTTTATATTGTTTAATATTGAATAATTTTAGTGTAAGTAAATTGTGTTAATTTGAACTCTAAAATTCCAAAATATATGGACTTCTGTTAGTTTTGTTTTTGATTGGCTCGTATTCATTTTAAATAATTTTAACTCTTCATAAAGATAATTATCTGTTATATCATGTCATTTGGTATTAGCCATTCTTCATAACTTACCCTTCTAAACCCATCTTCTTCCCTTTGCCCACTGGTCTCCTTCCATTTTACAGTTTCCTATTTTTAAACACACTCACCCAAACACACATGACATTATGTATATATAAATTATGTATTTCACAGATGAGGACAGATTTTTAAAAATGCTCTATTATCTATTCAATATCTTTGCTGTTATAAATAGTACATCTGTAAACATGGGTGTGGAAGTATCCGGTGTGTTGATGTAGAGTGTTTTGTAAAGTATATGGGGGTTCTATAGTTGTATCCTATGCCAATACTACTTTTAAGAACTTTGGTACTGGTTGACATGGTAATTTGAAGCTGTGTTTTGAACTTGTACAGTTAACCCCATCTTTTTTCTGGAGTATATTTTATAGTGACACTTGTAAACTCTTAAGATATAAATTTGCAGACTTTTAAGATATTCCTGGTGGTTACCAAAAATAAGATAAGAGCAAAGAATAAATGATAAATAATTTTTGGTTTCAACATTAAAGGCATTTGGAAGAATTAGAAAATATTTTATTGTCTTTACTACATGTAAAATAATTGTTTTATTGATAAAAATATTTTCACATTTAGGTTTTCACTTCCAGTTACAGCAACAGCAGAAAATTGCATTCTTACTATTTATCTGTATTTGGCAGTTCATCTGGACAAACATAAAGTTATTTTAAAGAATGGTAAGTTGTTTATGACTGATTCCAGTCATTCTCTATTCAGGTTCTTGTTAACTAAATCTACCATCTTAAAATATACTGTATTTAAACTTAACAAAAACCCATGTGGCATAATGGTAAAATAGTTGCCTATCATGTACAAAGTACTAGTATGATAGCCAGAATCTGGAAAAAGTAATTTAACACATGTTTTTCAAACATTTATTGCTGCCCAAAGCAATGTTTATTATTGATGATAGACTCTAAGCATATCTTTTTGCCTAAATTTGACACTGTATTTGAATATGTATAGATAATAGATTGAGCCTTATGTAAGTCAGATGAAGTATTATACACGGATGTTTGTAGTAACTTTATACAATTTATGATGATATTTGTGTTAGCTTTGACAAATGACAATGTTAAACAGGGTTTTTTGAATAGATAGGAATCTTGCAAATGCATAGCAGTGTGACAAGGAGGGGCAGCAGTCTGTGTAGTGTCAAGTCCATAAATTTCAGTTTCAAGTTAGCCATTTTTCCCATTTTAATCAGTTATATTATTCACTTGCCTCTGTAAATGTTAGTCAAACTTCTTAAATATACTTGGACCCATTCTGTCTCTTCAGAGACTAGAATCTTTGTGACTTTTCAGAAAAAACAAACAACAGTAGCAAACAGATTATCATGCAGTACAACTACACTGAAATTTAAATATTGAAGCATGTGTCAGAATCTATAATTTCTGTTTTTATTCTAGTCACGTAATTAGAAGCCAGTATTCTCTTCTGGCTTAAATTTTGCTTTACGTCCTTCTACTCAGGGTCTAAACTATATTGGTACCTTTTCCAGACAATTTCTGCCTCACACTTATCTGCTTTAGTTGAATTTCCAACAAAATGCCAGGAAGAAACAAGAGGATTTCATTTTCTCAGGAAAATGCCATAGAAAAAATGGGCAGATTCAGGTCATTCTTTTCATATTTAGTCTTTCTAAATTTACCAGTTATACAAAACCAAAGCACTTAGTTTTCTAGCGGTAGGAGGAAAACTTAGAGAACATTGATAAGTACTTTTTCTTCAGCTAAGAAAAATATTTTTGAATGAAGCAGGAAGCAATATTTCACCACTGAGCACAATTAACACTGTTGATTCTTTACCATTTCTCTCCATATTCAAACTTTTTCAAGGTTTTTCTCATATAATACTACTGAAGTCTGCTTTATTCTCTCTAAATGTTCCCTCAAACATATTTAATGAAATCATTTTCCTCTGTCTGTTCTTTTTAATTCTGTGTATAAGTCAGGTCCACTTTCTTATAATCCATATGCTATATATTCAACCTCTAATCAGAGAATAAGAAATTCGGAATACAGATTCCTTGATTGTGCTTTTCTTTGGATTTCATAAAGGATAGCCAAAATTGCAGGATTGAAATAAAACTCTTATCTGAAAGATTAACATTCTTCTGCATACCCCATGTCTGCAGCTGCAGATAAATTCCATTTGATGTTCAATCCAGAACCCTGAGGACCATTTTAAATTATACCTTCTCTCTCATACTCCAGGTTTTTTTCTGTCCATTTATATTATTTTAATCCCAAATGTCTTTCAAATCCTTTTACTTCAGTTCAGTTGCTGTTGCATACATTATCAGGTTTTCATGAAGTTAAGGCAATGTTATAAAGTATTTTCGGGCTCTTGCAATGCCCCTCCCATTTAGAAACCATGCTTCATACTCTGGTAACAGTGCTATTTATAGATTTAACTTTACTCTTTCATTTCCATACATACAAACTTTCTACAGTGGGGCTGGAGACATAGTTTAGAAGCTAAGCACATGTGTTTTTCTATCGCAAGGTACAGGGCTGCTTGTTCTTCCCATCTGCCTGGCTAGCTTACCCCCAAAATAATCACACAGAAACTGTATTCATTAAAATACGGCTTGGCCCATTAGTTCTAGTTTCTTATTGGCTAATTCTTACATCTTGATTTAACCCATTTCTATTAATCTGTGTGTCGCCACGCGGCTGTGGCTTACTGGGAAAGATTCAGCATGTCTGACTCTGACAGTTCCATGGAGGTGCTCCCTCTTACTGCTTTCTTCTTCCTAGCATTCAATTCTATCTTTTCCGCCTACCTAAGTTCTGCCCTATCATGCCCAAAGCAGTTTCTTTATTCATTAACCAATGAAAGCAACATACAAACAGAAGGACCTCCTACACCATTTTTCTTCCAGAGGACCCATGTTCTGTTCTCGGCAACTCCATTGATGGCTCACAACTTCCTATAACTATAGCTCCAGTAATTCTAATGTTTTCTTCTGCCCTCTCGAGGCACCCATACATAGATGCCCAGACAATCTCCCTCACACACAAGTATTTCCATAGCTTGAGTGGTATATACTTATAATCCCAGGACTGGGAAGTCAAGGCAATAAGGTTTCAAAGTCAAGGCTATCTCGATGGCTTCTAAAGTGTCAGAGATAATGAAGTCAATCTCCTTGTGGTTCTTTCTATAGGCAGTTTGTGATTGTTGGAGAAGGGACATGTACAGTGGGCAAAAAAATAAAACCAAAAATATGAAAGGAGAAAGGAGCCTAGCTGAGATGAAGAAGTCGATCAACAGAGAAGGGAACAAGAAAAGATAATGAGGGCTAACAAGTTAGAAATACATTTTATGCACATATAAATATATTAAATGAAACCCATTATATAATAAAATACTAGCATTTTGAATTCAGCAAGGTTCATGTGTCATAACTTAGGTAATGACTTCATTGCAGCAGGTTTTCTTTTTATCCACCTATCATGACACAGAGGTTCATTATTAGTTGTTAATACTCACCTGGAGCCTGACAGAGAGCTGCCTTCAATTGGGAGCTTCTACTAACTGAGAGTTGCATTTACCTGCTCCAGTTCTAGGAAATTGGTGTCTGCACTGTGGCAGATGTTTTTACTTAGCTTTTTGTTTCTACTTAATGTACCAACTATTCAAGTGCCAGCTATATTGCAAAGCCGCTTAAAGGAGCCATTTCTTTATTTTTTATTATTATCTTTTTTTCAGCTATCTTAGGCCCTATGTGGAAATCCAGGCCCCAAGTTGGAACACCAAATGTAGCAGGCATTTTTATATCTCAAGCCACCAAATTATGACATGGAGACCTTTTAGTTACGAATGTTCAGCCTTACCTTATGCTAGTCGCATTTGCTCTTATAATTTAATTTAACCTGTTTCTATGTTTTGCTTCAGGGCTTTTTACCTTTCTTTCATTTTGTATTTACTACTTTTCCTGCTTCTTCCCTATCTGACTACTGGCCGGCAGCTGTCTGTCTGTCCCCTGATTTCTCCCTCTCTCCTTTGTTCTCCTTGTTATCTCTTGAGCCTAGATTCCTCCTACTTATTCTCTCTGCCCATCAGCCCCTCCTGTCCCTCTACTGCCTAGCTATTGACAATTCAGCTTTATTTTATTTTGTTTATTTATTTATTTTATTTTTTTCAGGTTGTTTTGTTTTGTTTTGTTTTTTCGAGACAAGATTTCTCTGTGGCTTTGGAGCCTGTCCTGGAACTAGCTCTGTAGAGCAGGCTGGTCTCTAGCTCACAGAGATCCGCCTGCCTCTGCCTCCTGCGTGCTGGGATTAAAGACATGCGCCACCATCGCCCGGGTATTTATTTATTTTAAAAGCGATATTTCCTCATCCTACATACCAATCCCAGTTCCCGCTCTCTCCCCTCCTCCTGTCCCCTACCTTCCTCCCACTCACCCCCCCCCCATCCACAACTCAGAGAGGGTAAGGCCCACAATAGGGAGTCATTAACGTCTGTTACATCATCCTACATACCAATTCCAGTTCCCTTTCTCTCTCCTCCTCCTGTCCCCCACCTTCCTCCCACTCAATGCCAGCATCCACTCCTCAGAGAGGGTAAGGCCCACAATAGGGAGTCATTAAAGTCTGTCACATCACTTGAGGCAGGGCCAAGGCCCTCCCTCCTATGTCTAGGCTGAGCAAGGTGTCCTTCCAAGGATAATGGGCTCCAAAAAGCCAGTTCAAGCACTAAGGATGAATCCTGGTGCCACTGCCAGTGACCCCACAGACTGCCTAAGCCACACAACTGTCACATTCAGAATGCCTTGTTTGGTCCTATGCAGTTTCTCCCGCTGTGAATCTGGAGTCAGTGAGCTCCCACTAGCTCAGGTCAATTGTTTCTGTGGGTTTCCCCATCATGGTCTTGACCCCTTTACTCATATTATTGCTCCTCCCTCTCTTCGACTGAACTCCAGGAGCCAAGCCCACTGCTTAACTGTGGATCTTTGCATCTGCTTCCATCAGTTACTGGATGAAGGTTCTATGAAGACACTTAGGGCAGTCATTAATCTGATTACAGGGGAAGGCCAGTTAGGCACCCTCTCTACTATTGCTTAGGATCTTAGCAGGGGTCATCCTTATGGATGCCTGGGAATTTCCCCAGTGCCAGGCTTCTCACTAGCCTCATAATGCCTCCCTCAATCAAGATACTTCTTTCATTGCTCTCCTTCTCTGTCCTTCCCCCATCTCACCCATCCTGTTCTCTCATGTTTTCCTCTCACTTCCTCTCCTCCCCTCATCCTCCGCTTCTGCCCTCCCTTTCCCCCCACCCTCCACTACACTCCCAATTTTCTCAGGAGATATTGTCTATTTATTACCCCTTTAGTCCAGTCAATTGCTGTAGGTAGACAAGATGAAACAGCAATATTTCCTTATATAATTAAACAAATACAACATAAACCAAAACAACAAACATGTACATAATTAAACATTCTCAATAAGCGAATGTAACACATCTTTACATAGTTAATGTAGTATTCCACAATTAATTCTCATTCTTAGACATTTTATACTGTATATTTAGGTAATAATAAGCTTCTATGAGTTTTTTACTCTATGTATTTTTTTGATAATTTTTTAGTGATTAGAAAATTGTCTCCAGCCGGGCGGTGGTGGCGCACGCCTTTAATCCCAGCACTCGGGAGGCAGAGGCAGGCGGATCTCTGTGAGTTCGAGACCAGCCTGGTCTACAAGAGCTAGTTCCAGGACAGGCTCCAAAACCACAGAGAAACCCTGTCTCGAAAAACCAAAAAAAAAAAAAAAAAAGAAAATTGTCTCCATTAGACACTATGTCTCCATTAGACACTACCTACAAAGGAAAAGCCATGCTTTTATGTACATAGGATTTTCATTCATCTGCTGTTCCCTCATAACTGTGCCATTTCCCTGTGACATCCCATACTATATTGTGACTTTTCAAGCTGCACATCTGCATTCTTTTGTCATATTTATAAAAACATTTGGGAATGGGACTAATTTCTTTTATGACTCTTCTGTTAAAAATGTTTCGTATAGTACATGACAGATTTAAAACAGATATTTATCCTGTATTACTTGTATTATAAAATGGTTCATTTGCATGATAAAAACTCCGAGAAAGCATTGTTATTTGTATATAATCATTACATATACATAATGTATTAAATAGTATATTCTAACCATCACAAAATTGTTATTTTTTAAAAATAATTTGATTTATATATTTTTTATCCTATGTGCATTTAACATTATGTATCTTGATTCCATTCATTTTCCCTTCCCTTTGCATCTACCCTTTGCCCCTGCACCTCCCCACTAATACAAAATTTAAGGGAAAAATTCCAAATATAGAAAAATTTGAAATCTCCAAAAATTTAAAACTGAAAATTTAAAATATCAATAATTTTGAATATAAAATGTAAATGTTGCAGTATGACACAGTAAGTATTACTGTAGACATCTTTTCCCATAATCTTCACTTCTAAGTGTTCATTGCAAAGAATCATTGGTTTGGTTTGAGGCTTTTAGTTTCTACTACACTATAGGTGCTGATTCCTCACTAGGACTCTTCCTGTGTTGTGGAGATCCTGCAGCTTTCGTTCTGCAAATCAGCCTCCTTCAAGTACTCCAGCAGGTCATTGGGTAGATGTTGGGGCCAGTCAAGCCATAACCCTGTTTGGGTTGATCTGCCAGATGAGAAACGGGGACAGCTTTCCTTTGTTTATAACTTTGAGGCTGGGTCTCCCAGGCCTGCACTAATAAGGTTGTCTCTCCCACTCTTATGACTACAGGACTAGCACTCTAACTTGCCTCGGGTTTGGGGTCATCATTCCCCTGGCCTTGCTGCCACAAGACAAATGAGAAATGGGGAGAGCTCTCCCATGCTCACAACTTTACGAGTGGCTCACCCATACCTGCTGAGAGGGTTGGTTCTATTGTGCCACCCTGGTGAGGTACAGGGCCTACTCTCCTGAGTGTCAGCTGGTGATGTCAAGGATATCATTCCCACTCTTATGACCTTGGGACCAGCTCTCACATCTGGCCCAGGCATTGATGGATGGTGGGAAAGGGGAGACAAAATCAAGTTTTAGAGAAAATTTTAGTGTGGTCAAATTGGCACAATTTTGTTGTAGAGAAAAAGTAGGATAGATAGATAGATAGATAGATAGATAGATAGATAGATAGATAGATAAATGGATAGATAGATAAATGGATGGATGCATAGATAGATCGATCAATCGATCGATAGGTAGATAGACAGACAAGTAGAGAATGAGAGAATGGGAGGCACAGAGAGAGACAGAGACAGATTGAGACTGAGACATTAAGAGTTCCCTGAGACCTATCAGGTAAAGTTTCTATGACAAATTATGAATAAGTATGCTATAAAATATTAGTAAGAAACTTGAAATATAACCGCTTATTGATATTTGATAGTGCTTTTAATGTAATCCTCATAAACCATGATCTCAGGACCTGTAGTTTCCTATTTTAGATAAAATTCTATTCAGAGACGTTGTATAAGATACCCAGAATTTCATAGTCCTGTTGCACATATGAGTTCATATTTTTGAACTGCACAGTTTTATTTTTGATATATATATATATATATATATATATATATATATATATAGCATTTTCAATATATATGTCTATATAAAGTTAATTAAATAAATATTATGAGTTCCAGATTCTATATAACATTTCAGAGCGGAATAGGGATTGAAATCTCCGAAATGGTATCAGTTCATAAACAAAAAGTGGTTTCATTTTTGATAATCAATTAGGAAAAGTTATTTTGGTTAGTGACTCTTTTTTTTTGTATTTTTTGTAATAATTCCAAATATTTGGTGTAATAACATTTAAATTGTTTTATACATTTTTGGCTGAAAATAAATGTTGTTAATTCTCTAGTACTTTGGCTTGTCTAATAATTCCATTCAGTTTACAAAACCTTATCAGAATTTATACTATTTTAATTTGTCATCTCATATAATAACATGATTGATATTTAGAATTTTTCTTTTTCTATTTTATATGAATTATGGAATACAAATTAAAAATGTGATATGAAATTTCACACATTTCTGTGACGAATTATGCTCTAATGTCATTTGTAGATAAAGAAGCAACTCTTAAAAAGCCTAGAGGCAGTTTTTTGATTCCTACGGTTCCAAGCCGGGATTCCAAATCACTTTCTACACATTTTTTGAAACGGACATCCATTGTTTCTAAAATTATTGATGCTGACCTTACATGTGGGAACCTATTCGTTGGTACGTGAAAAATTTATAATGCACTTCTTAAATCTAGTCTATTATAATAATATTTTCAATATCAAACTATGTATCATGCAATAAATTCATAAAAAAATCACATAGAATTATCAGAGTCTTAGGATTCATCTGCTCTGGGTAAGTTTCTCAATGATTAGCAATAGAAACTCTCTGCATTTACAATATTCTTAATACCTTAATAGTATTCTATATTTTCATAACCCTCTGTGTACAGGTTATGAACTGCGGTTTTAAGGGTTTTATTGTATATTTTTTAAGCTCGATCCAAGTTAACCAGTCTTAGAAAGTTGTAAGCATAGGTAAACAAGGGATATTGATATTATTTGAAATTATCATAAAATATACCTTTTTTTAGATATATCTTGTGATAAAATTAATTTTTATCCATTGGACAAATAGAGTTTCAATTGTGTCCATCTATGCATTTTTGTAATTTCATTTATAAATACTTTTGAAAGAGTACAACATGCTAATTTTATACTTTTTAAAAATTTCATAATGCAAAATATTTTGTTTAAATGCATACTTAGAGAGAAAGACATTTTGAATATATAGTTGATATTTTCTTACTTTAATTCTTTCAACTAAAGTATAATTTTGTTTGATAAGTAATGCTTAAAAATGTTAATCAGCTTTTCTTATGCAAACTGGAGTAAACATATTTTGAGAATTATTTGTGAATAAATTCCTAAGAAGTATAAAACATCACTCATTTTTATATTGAATAAGTATATTTTAAACTCTTGAGTATTGGGAAATGATTATATTATTATTATTTTAAAATATAGTAGATGTACATGAGTTTATTAAATAATATGGAATGCTTTGTTGAAGGGGTTTTTATTTGCCTATTATTAGTAGAGCTAATTAAAAGAATATGCTAATCAAATGATAACATAACAATTTGGATTTTAGGGATGGAAATTTCACGTGATCGTTTTGACTCGGATGACAGCATTTTAGAAAGAGTCAATGTTGGGTCTCTGGAAAATGAAGAGAAGAACCAACAGTTCTTTGCACCTGCAAAAGGATCAAAGGCTTATGAATATTTTCAGAAGGTTGTTAATGCAGCTCAGACCTGGTTCAGTCTCTTTGGCTGGCCTGAAGGGCCCCATTCTCTTTCTATTCCTGAGACAATAAGAAGGTGATCTATACATATTTTATAAATTCTTTGTTTTGCATTTTTTAAAGTATAGTGTACTTATTTAGATCATTTTAAGTGAAACAGACAATATACTTTAAACTGGTTAATTATTAGGAGACTGTTGAGACTAAGAAAATGCAAATTTAAATTCTGCGATTCATATGTGCTTTTTCACCATAATAATTTTTATTTAAATTAGCTTGCTTGTGAGCATTAATTCTATAAAATATTGAGTTTTCATTTTTATCTTTACATGTATATACTGTACTTTGACCGCACTAACTTCCCCATGTTCTTTTGTCCCCGTCCCACTGGCCTTCTTCATCTTTTGAAATACTCTCTCTTCTGCTTACATGTCTTTTTATAATTTGGATTCTGTTTATGATAGGAAATGTGAAAAATTTTTTCTAAATATGGTTAACTTTCTTTCACATGATTTCCTTTTGCCTGCAGTTTCTTACAAGCAACATTATTTTATTCCACTTTATGTCTGAATGTGTGTGTGTAATATTTTCCTCATTATTTCTCTGTAGATGGACACTTAGGATGATTGCATAACTTGCAGGGAGCTATACTGTCTAATTTGATTTCTCTGCATGTATGTGTAGGAGTATTTTTAATATTTATCTTAGGACCCTCTTTTATGGAATAGAACTCCTTGGATTGAGGTTTTAATTGTACCCCAGAGGTCTCACATATTATTATCATATTATTGGTTTTTTTTTCTTTGTTATTTGGTGGACTGTCACTCAGCTCCCAAATAAATCACACAGTGAGTATTATTATTTCATATAAATGCCTGATCTTAGCTTCACCTGTTTCTAGCTAGGTTTTCTTATCCTAAATTATTTCATCTACCTTTTGCCTTTGGACTTGTATTTTTCTCTATTTTTTTTCTTTTTAATTATTTATTTATTTATTTATTTATTTATTTTTATTGAGAAAAGGAAGAAAAAAAAAACAAGTTTCCACCTCCTCCCTTTGTATGCCTTTCTTTACATCTTTTCTCCATGGCTTGCTTCGTAGTTGGCTTGCTGGCCCCTGCTGTCCTCCTTTCCTTGTTCTGTCTTGTTCCTTCTTCCTCTCCTTTCAGATATCTTCTCATATTTAATCTCTCTGCCTGCCAGCTACACCTATCCTTTCTCCTGCCTTACTAGTGGATGTTCAACTTTTTATTAAACCATCAGGTGCTTTAGACAGGCAAAGTACCACAGCTTCGCAGAGTTAAACAAATGTATCATAAAAGAATGGAACATATCTTTGCATCATTAAAACAAATCTTCCACAGCACAAACAAATGTAACACATATTAAAATAATATTCTATTCTATAACACTGAAATCTTTATTTCTTTATTGCTATCTGAAAATAGTAATTCCTCAACTTTCTTTAGTTCTTCATATTTTATCTTATTTATTGTTGTCTCTGTTGATAATTTCTTTTCACTGAGTTTTCTATTGTTTTCCTGAAATTTTTAGTTCTATGACTTCCATTTTTTCCTCAGAATTATTTATAAGACATGGTATTGCTATATATATGTAGCCCTGGGACTCCTTGTGTAAACTAGGTTGGCCTTAAACTGTGGCAAATTTCCTTTCCTTTCCATTCCAAGAACTGCAATTATAGGGTTGCTCAGCATTACCCTGCTACATCCAGGGCCTGGGATACATTTCTTTTAGTCATCTATTTATTGAGTTTTCTTTGAAGTCAATCACCATTTTTAAATTGGGATATTAAAAACACTGGGATTTTTGGAAATATAATTTTTCTTTCACCTTTTTCTTTTTCTATGTTTTGATATTTTACTTTATACTGCTAGGATGTTCAGCTATTTCATTGTTATTAATCTTTTTCAGTTGTGAGTATTCTCTTTAGAACTCAGGACATGATCATGTATACATTGAAGACAAATAGTTGTTAGAGCAACCATTCTATACTAAAGTAGATAGAAAAATCAGTTAAGGTTTGCTGTTTCCACAATAATAGAAAAGAAATTGGCAAACAATGTAGAGTATAGTATGATATTGAATTTAGTAAATTAAAAAAAAAAGCTTCTAACAATGAAATAAAGGTTTGGTAAGAAAGGGACGCAAAACAAAACAAAAAACAATCAAGGTTAAATTACGAAAGAAAAGGGAAAGGGTGTGAGGGAGTAGAAAAGATAACAGTAGATTTTAAAATGTCTGATCTCTGTGTTCAGCAAGTCCGGTTTTATCCCATGCTTTTTCAGACCCAGGCCAGCTGGCCTTAGTGGGTTCCCAATAGAACATCCCCATTGTCTCAGTGTGTGGGTGCACCCATCGCGGTCCTGAGTTTCTTGCTCGTGCTCTCTCTCCTTCTGCTCCTGATTTGGACCTTGAGATTTCAGTCCGGTGCTCCAATGTGGGTCTCTCTCTCTGTCTCCTTTCATTGCCTGATGAAGGTTAATATTCAGGAGGATGCCTATATGACTGGCTTTGGGAGAGCCTAGGCAGTTTGGATGCTCATCTTACTAGACCTGGATAAAGGTGGGTGGTCCTTGGACTTCCCACAGTTCAGGGAACCCTGATTGCTCTTCCACCTGATGAGGGAGGGGGACTTGATCGGGGGAGGGGGAGGGAAATGGGAGGCGGTGGCGGGGAGGGGGCAGAAATCTTTAATTAATAAATAAATTAAAAAAATAAATAAAAATAAAATATCTGATCTCTGAAGCATTTGGGAGGAGGGGTGAATATAGTCACGTGTTGTATGGACATTTCAAAGAACTGATAAAAACACATATTTAACAAAGGACCTAATTACAAAATTTGAGAAAGATTATGCAAGTATAATGTAACATGAAAGCAGTTTTAAAGAAAATATGAATAAAAGCAATACTAAAACAATAAAAAGTAGACTTAAAGAAGAATGTAAAGACTGAAGAATTTTTTTTCTAGTTCCTTTGTTAGTGGAATGCACTAAGAATTTTTCACATCTAGTGTTTATTGTAGTTACGAGGTGTGACTTTTCCAACATCTCCTAGAGTCTTGGAAGCAGGAGAATACCGAGACTTTTATTATGTTGGAAGAAGAAAGAGAGCTGCACATTCAGCCCGCCCATCTTAGCTTTGTCAGACCCCACCTGGCAGCACAGGAGTCTATAAGGGTTAGAAGATCATGAGAATATAGTCATCTATCTTTAGGACTGAGCTCAGAGCTCTCACTCCCAACTTACAGCAAACCTTCATGTAAAATCACCAGCTGCAGAGGCCAAATAATCTGTTAACCATTGTTTTTGTCCTTACACAGTAATCTACAAGTAATTGTGCTTGCATCTTTCTGCACAGAGCAGGATTTATCATTAAACTTATTCATTGATTTCTTATTTTTATTTTGTATTTTTTCGAGATTTTCATGTGATTTATACCTCAATGATAAAACTCCACTACCTTGAACATAATACATGCTGTTAATTTAAAATCTGTTGTAGAGTGCCTCATGTGTCTGTTGTTATTGGCCGTTATTTATTTTTTATTTACCCCATTTATGATAATACCAATTTTCTCCATAAAATATTTGTTCCCTATTAGTAATTCTAGAATATAAGAGCTCCACTGTAATTTATATTTTTGAGGAAGCTGGGAAGAATACAGTGTAAGCGGTGTCTCCATGTTTGACAATTTAACCCTTTTCGAATACAATGTACTATTAGGCTATTGAGACCCTTTCTACCAAATTTGAGAGTTGCTAATCCAAATGACTTCTTGGATACTTTTAATTTCTCAATCTGAACTCATGATACATCTGTGATTTTAATTTTGAACAAATAGTTACACAGTTTATGATGGGATATAAAACAATGTAGAAAGCAAAGATTAGTAGATTTTTTTTTTACTCCATTAAACATGAGTATGTATTGGCAGTCTGTGCAAAAGATGTAGAAAAACATTGCTGTATCTTATTTAAAGATTAGCTATGTATATAGGAACAGTAGAATTCTGAAATTTATGTTTTAAATAAGAATCCTTGTTAGGTCGGTATGCAGGTTATTCTAATAGTTAAGACCCAAATATGGAGAAAGTAAATGAATTTATTTTTGTATGTACATGTATGATATATATTTTAAAATTTAAAATTACATTGGAAAGTATAGAAATTGTGTTTAGATTATAGAATGCTTGATTGTGCCCAGTGAGTTGAGGTTACTTGCCTTATTAACATATATTTAATAAATAAGAGCAAGAATTAACTCTTATTATGAGTCTTTTCTCAGACCCAGTCTGTTTCCAATTCACTTTTTGAGCCCCTAAATTGTATTATTTGTGATAGACATGTAAGTAAAGTAGTGTGGAATCTTCAGGAATATTTAAGAATTTAATTTGTGCTTGCACATAGTAGCCACACGAATTACAATTTAGGATTTATTGTTCTTTCCACCTTAATATAATTTGCTTTGGTTATTGACCATGTTTTTGCACAAAGTAACATTTTGATCCTGAGGTTTATTTACTCCTTTTATCCCCCATAGGGATGTGCAGAAAATACAATTCTATTCATCATCCTCACCACCCAAGAAATTTTCCAGACAGTATGATTTTTCCAAATATAATAAGACAATTTATGATGTACTACTTAACTTGAGTGGAAGACTGCCACCTGGAATTAACTCAAACCAGTCCTTACCTGTGGATAACATTGAAAGGGTGATCCAGCTCCATTCGCAACATGCCTCACTTCTAGACTTTATCACGTAAGAGTTAAGATACACTAGTTTAAAGATGTAATCCTGGCTTGGCTGAATTGATGAATGGATGAATATGCAAGTGGATGGATTGAAGGAAGTAATTGGTACTTTGTTCAAAAATCTTGTGTTTTACACATTGTAATTTATATTACAGAGATGCACACACCAGTTAACCTAAGAATCCCAAAACCTTTTTAGATGCATACTTTGATACACTGCCATACAAATTTCATCAGGTGTTCAGGTCGTTGGGATGGCTTGGTTAAACAACCTGCTCACTTATAGGGCATATGATGCTAATTTGGATTAATTATAAATTGCAAGGTGCTATAGATAGTCTTAGTCCATGGCCTGTTTTGAAGGCATATATATATATATATATATATATATATATATATATATATATATATATTCATAAATCCAGTGAAGAAAAAAAGTGAAACTAACAAAAATCCTTAGATTACTCTTAGCATCATATCTTTGATTATGTGAGGGGCAGGCTCACAATTCCCCATATTCCTAGCAGAGGAACTATTGATAGTGGATTTCTCCTGAGGAAAGAATAGTCAGTTACCTTTAGAAAAATGGGCCTTGGTAGATTGCTCATGTTTCAGTCGATGATTCTATAGCCTTGTTCATGAGGGTAGCATTAATTGAATTATTGTGTCATTAAACAGAAAAAGAACACATAAAAATGGGAATAGACTATGTTTGGGGGTGGGTCTGGGAGGAAAGGAGGATGGATTGTGTACTGGATATGATCAGTACTTTCTAAGCTTGTATGAAATTATTATAGAAAAAATATAAAAATTAAAATCTGTCACAGACCCACATGTACAGATAGATATTAGTGTCCTACTCTTGTCTCATTAAGGCTCAAATGCATGACTGATCCAGATTCTGAGAGACTTGAGATAATTTGCTAGCTCTTCTTTAGAAAAGAGTAACACATTGAAAATATAAAAGTGGATGAGTGACTTAGCATGATATTGTGAATATAAGGAAACCTGAAGTTGAATTTGAGTTTTTAATGACAGTGAATATTCACCTTCTCCAAAGCCATGTTTTATTAGTGGTGATGATAAGGGACAGATGTGAAATTTTGAATTTTTACTATAAGAGATTTGAGGAGTTATATAACATTAATAAAACACAGCATATATGAAAGTTAAAGTTTAACTTTTTCTCTAAACCTCTAAATCAGTGATTCTCAACTTTCCTAATGCTGGGACCCTTTAATACATTTCCATATATTGTAATCCCCAGTCATAAAATTTTTTTGCTGATATTTCATAACTGTATCTTTGCTACTGTGGTGAATTATAATATGAATATATAGCATTCATCATATCTGATATGTAACCTCCAAAGGGGTCGTATGCACAGGTTAAAACCACTTCTCCCCTCTAAAATTGGTACCTCAATGGGTATGGACATTTGTTTACTACTTAGTGGTTGCATGAGTCATGCTTAGATTTTAAGTTAGAATTTTAAAGACCTCTAATATTTGAGGATTACATTTAGAATTGATTAATTTATTATAATTATTCTTGTTTTCAAACACTCATTGTAAACTTAGGGTACTGAAGCAGTAAGCGTATGTAAAAGTATAACCAAATGTGTCATTAATATAATTCTAAAAAAGATGACAAAGTAGACATAAAATCTACTGGTGAGCCAAAAACATAATTGCAGTCTAATTAATCATAAAGTTAGGCTTTGAGAAATATTGGAAATAAAAAAGTGGATATCAGTGTCCACAAGTGTATTAATCATCCTCAATTTTTACACAGCTCTATTCAGCTAGACAATAGAGTACTCATAACTAACAAGTTATATTATTTCTTGATTAGCTTTTATTTAATTCATCCTGTTTCATTAGGCTGTGAGTAGCCTTTTTTAGAAATGACAACTTCCTTCTAAAATATTACATTGCTTTAGTCACAAGGAAGTGTTCTAGTTTCTCCCTATGCCTCTGAATTGTCTGTCTCTTGTTTTATTCTCTTTTCACCTATCTCACAAGTTTCCAACTTAATGGAATTATATGTACTACAATTCTAATTTATGCCTTAGGTTGGATAGTCTTGGTAGTGATTCATGTTACAAAGAAAAAAAGACTTTTTCAGCACTATAGTAATTTAAATATGATGGCTATTTATAGGAGGAATATGTAAAGTTTTAGGTAAATTGTGTGGTAGTCATTCATATGTTATTGGACTACTAATGATCTCATAGATTGATTTGTTGTATGCAAGCATTTTGTAGATGTTTTTGAAATTGTAATTGTTATGACAGTAATAAAATATTATCTTGCCTAAAAAGACCCAAGTTATAGCATACTATATATTTAATGAACATATAAATATAGTTGTGATTACAAACATTAAATTTTCTCATTATTCAAATTTTATAAAGGTAATACGATGCATAATTTCATTATTGACAGGGGATTTTAAATTAATTATGCAAATATAACAAATATGACAATATTGAAATAATGTAACTGAAAGTCACAGCAAGTGTTTAAAATAGTTCTATAATTTGGGGGTTTCTTTCAGTGCTCAAGGTGGATGCATTTCTCATGTACTTCCAGAATTTTTACTTGGACCAGAGGATTATAAGAAGTGGCTTGAAATTACAGTAAGATAATATCTAGGAAAATTTTATGCAGTCACTAAATTATGAATATATGGCCTTTTTTAAATCACCAGTTTAAACTTTTTGTCTTTTGTATCTGAAATACACTAAAGCTTAAGCCCCTTTTAACAGATAATTTTTGTGTGTGTGTGTGCCAATGGGAGGACAGTAATTAAAAATTTTCTAAGATTTCTGTTGAAAAATGAATCCTTGGCTTTTTTCTTTTTCCTTTAAGGATTATGTGTTTGGTGTGCATGTATATGTGTGCTTGTTTACATGTATATAGGTCCAAGTATGTGTGTGTGTGTGTGTGTGTGTGTGTGTGTGTGTTTGAGCATTCTTCTATACTTATGTATATGGAGGCCAGAAGTTGATGTCAAGTTTTTTCTTCACACTTTGTCTTATGGTTTAATCAGGTTCTCTTGATTGAACCTGTATATAACTGATTAGTCTAGCTTGCCATATTGCCAACTTGTCTGCTTTCTGGGTACTAGGACTACAGGCAGGCCACCAATCCTATCCCACATTTACATGGGTGCTGGGAATTCAGACTCTATGCCTTAGGCTTATACTGTACACATTGAGGGTTAATAAAGGAAAAGAGCATAAATAGTTTATCTTTAAATGTACATTTTATGAATGAATATCTTCTAGAAAAAAAATAATCTTTAATTTCACGAGTGAATGACTCTCTGCCTTTCCTCTTCCCACAGTTTTCTTAGTCTGGTTAGTCCACCTCTACTTTTTCTGCTTGGCTACTGGCCACTCACCATTTTATTAAACCAATACAAGTGACAAATCTTTACAGTGTATAAGAGCATTATTCTACAGCACATAGGAACTTGTTACTTCCCTTTATGTGGTGTTAGGGGAGAATGAAGAGAAATTAATCATTAAATATATAATTTTTCTCTTAATACATCTTATGAAAACCTCTATCTGATAATTATTTTTTAGGTATATGAATTTTAGTTGTGGAAGTCACAAACTGATATGCCAAAGAAAGACAGGAACTTGTACTGTGCTCTTATGTTGACTTCAGAGTTATTAATATCATGACAGGACATGGTAGCATACAGGGAGACATGATGATAGAAAAGGAGCTGGGATTAGACATGGTGCTAGAAGAGGAACTGGGAGTTCTACATCTTGCAGGCAATAGGAAGTGAACTGACTTACTGGGCATGGCTTGAGCATATATGAGACCTCAAAGCCTGCCTCCATAATAGCACGCTTCTTCCAACAAAACCACACCTAGTCCAATAAGGCCATACCTCCTAATGGCTCCCTTTGGGTGCCATTTTCTTTCAAATTATCACAGTGGGTAACTTTTACCCCTAGAAGTACTCTGTATGAGTATTTTCTGTGCTTTCACAGGGGTAAATGTATAAAATGATCATCTCAATTTTTTTTAAAAAGGAAGAAACCTTATATAATTAAAATTTGACACTAATTTTTGCTTTGAAATTTTATTTATGATGTTGTATTTCATTTCTTCAAGACATCCACTAAAAATACAGCTCTCTGTACACTTAAGGAAAAGTATTCAGTTAATATAGATATGGATAATTTTGAAGCCTGGAGTACACGGGCATGGACAGATGTATTTCTTCAGATATACAAGGTAATAATTCCACTCTTGTTACCCATTAAGCTTTTGTTTAGGCACATGATTAGTGCAATAGTTTTAGTGAAAATGCTGCTATAAATAATTTTAGAACATGGTAGCTTAAATAAACTAGATTTTTCTTCGTTATGAAATTATTGTAAAGTAAATGACCTAGAACTGTCATTGATGTATTATGTCCTTTGTACTTGATTTTCAGCTATAGGATAGGCTTTCTGATTTAATCTTTTCCTAAAATAAGTTGAAAATCTGTTCCTTTAATATAATAAGTTACTAATGTAACTTATTACTATATTTGTTATAGTATATATTGTTATACTTATATTTGTTAATATATTTAAATGAAGCGTCAAATATATAGGCATTACCCAGAATTGCAATTTCTTAGGAGTTTAGAAACAAAGCTTACAAAAGATTCCCTTTTATTTTTTCTTTATTTTTTGAAGGAACTGCGGGCTGTGTCCCTCCACCTGGCTAGCTTTACACCCGAAGTAACAACACATAAACTGTATTCATTTAAACACTGCCTGGCCCATTAGTTCTAGCCTCTTATTGGCTAATTCTCACATCTTGATTAACCCATTTCTAATAATCTGTGTAGCACGACGAGGTTGTGGCTTACTGGGAAAGATTCTAGCCTACATCCATCTCGGTTCGAAGAATCATGGCGTCTGCCTCACTTCTCTTCTTCCCAGCATTCTGTTCTCTCTACTCCACCTACCTATCTTCTGACCTATCAGGCCAAGCAGTTTCTTTATTAATTAACCAATGAAAGCAACAGATAGACAGATGACCCCCCCCTCCATCATTTATTGTTTTTATTTATGACTATTATCATTGTAGCTTCTTATAACTATTTTTATATTTTTCTTTTGTGGTCTAATCCATATATTTTATATTAATTGATTTTTATTTAGTTTTTGCATCCCAATCAAAATTTAATCTTTCCTCCCCTCTTTCTAGCTCATCCACACATGGCTTCTCCTCCTTCCTCACCCCATCCATTCCACTTCTGCTGTTTCTCTTCAGATATAGGAGGGCCTCTCATGGATATCAGCCAGTCATGGTATACCCAGCTGCAGTAAGTGCAAGCACCTCCTCTTCCATTAAGGCTGGATGAGGCAGTCCCATAGTAGGATTATAGGTCAAAGGGTTTGTGGCTGTTTTGATGTGTCAGTCCTTCCCTAGTCTTGTCTGGTTACAGGAGATGGCTGGTTCAGGGTCCATATCACCAATTACTAGGAGCTTTAGCTAGAGGGTTGCTTTTATAGATACCTGGGAGTTTCCATTGTTCTAGGTTTCCAGCTCATCCCAGAGATATCCCCAAATTCTAGTTGTCTTTCCCAGTGCTCTATCCCTCTATTGGCCACTCACCTTATGCCTCCTGTTCCCATACTCATTCTATCTACAAACCCCTCCTTTTCACATTGAGATTCATATACCCTGTCCCCTTTGAGCCCTTTTTGTTACTTATCTTCTCTTGGTCTGTGGGTCATAACTTGCTTGGTTCTCCTTTACGTTACTGCTTATATTCACTTATGTGTGAGTACATACCATCTTTGTCTTTCTTAGTCTTGGTTACCTCATTCAGGATGTATATTTTTAGTTCTATCCATCTGCCTGCAAATTTAAAGATGTCTTTTTTCATACTGCTGAGTAGTACTCTATTGTGTAAATGTACCACATTTACTTTATCCATTCTTCACTTGAATGGCATCTAGATTGTTTCTAGTTTCTGGTTATTATGAACAAAGCTACTATGAACAGAGTTTTATAAGTATCCAGTGGTATGGTTAAGTGTCCTTTGGGTGTATGCCCAAGAGTGTTATAGCTGGTTCTTGAGATGCTATGATTCCCAATTTTCTAAGAAACTGCCATAGTGATTTCCAAAGTGACTGTACAAGTTTGCACTTCTAACCAGCAATAGAGGAGTGGTCTCCTTGCGCCACATCCTCTCCTGCATGAGCTGCCACTTGTGTATTTAGCCATTCTGACAAGTGCAGGATAGAATCTCACTATTGTTTTGATGTTCATTTTCCTGATGGCTAAGTGTGTTGAATAATATTTCTTTAAGTGATTCTTGGGCCATTTTGAGATTTCTCTGTTGAAAATTCTCTGTTTATATATGTAAGCCATTTTTAATTGGATTATTTGGGGTTTCATGCCCAATTTCATGAGTTAAATATTTATTTTGGAAATTAGTCCTTTGTCTTATGTAGCATTGGTGAAGATGATTTTCCATTCTCTAGACTGCCATTTTATTCTATTGATAGTGTCCTTCACTTTACAGAAGTTTTTCAGTTTCATGAGCTCCCATTTGTTAATTGTTGATCTTAGTGCCTGTGTGATTAGTGTTCTGGTCATGTAGTTGTCTCCTGAACAGTTACTGAACAAGGTTATTCCTTACTTTCTTTTCTAACACGTTTAATATGGCTGGATTTATGTTGAGGTCTCCGATCCACTTAGATTTGAGTTTTGTTCAAGGTGATAGATACAGATCTGTTTGCATTCTTCTACATGCTGACATCTAGTTAAACCAACACCATTTGTTGAAGAGGCTTTCTTTTTTATATTATATAATTTTGGTTTTCTTGTCAAAAATCAAGTCTCCATAGATATTTGGATTTACTATTCTGTCTTCAATTCCATTGATCAACCTGCCTGTTTTATGCAAATATCACGTAGTTTTTTATTACTATAGCTCTATATTAAAACTTGAATTGGAGGTGGTGATACCTCTGGAAGTTTGTACAGGACTGTTTTAGCCATCATAGGACTTTTGTTTTTCCATATGTAGTTGAGGGTTGTTCTTTCTAGGTCTGTAAAGAGTTGTGATGGAATTTTGATGGGTATTTCTTAGAATCTGTAGATTGATTTTTGGTAAGATGGCTGTTTTTACTATGTTAAGTCTACTGATCCATAAGCATGGGAGATCTTTCCATCTTCTCATATCTTCTCCAATTTCTTTCATCAAAGACTTGAAGTTCTTGTCATACAGGTCTTTTACTTGCCTAGTTAGAGTTACCCGAAGATATTTTATATTATTTGTTTCTATTGTGAAGGGTGTTTTTCCCCTCTGATATCTTCTTAACCTATTTATTGTATGTATATAGTAGGGTTACTTTTTTTTTTCTTCAATTAATTTTGTATCCAACCACTTTACTGAAGGTATATATCAGATATAGGAGTTCCCTGGTAGAGTTTTTGGGTTATGTAGTAATAGGAGCGGCGGGGCTGCGTCCCCAGCACCCCAACCGCCTGGCTTGCTTATGCCCCGAAATAACAACACACAAACTGTATTCATTTAAACACTGCTTGGCCCATTAACTCTAGCCCTTACAGGCTAATTCTCATATCCCGATAAACCCATCTCTAATAACCTGTGTAGCATTAGTCTTACCGGGAAAGATTCAGCATATCTGACTTGGCAGCTTGCTTCATGGTGTCTGGCCCAGAGAGAGGAAGCATAACGTCTCTGCTCCAGAGAGCAGAGCTGTCAAGTCTGAGATCACTTCCTCTTCCTCCCAGCATTCTGTTCTGTTTACTCCTCCCACCTATGTTTTAACCTGTCAGGGCCAAGCAGTTTCTTTATTGCTTAACCAAAGAAATCAACTGACTGATATATGACACTCCCACGTCACTTCCCATTTTTCTGTTTAAATAAAAAAAAAAGAAGGCTTTAACTTTAACATAGCAAAATTACATATAACAAAACAGTTAAAAAGTAAAAATTACAATATTTATATCTATTTTATCTTTATCATAATTAAGGAAAACTATAACTATAACTAACTATTCTTCAACTCCATCAAAAACTCCAGAAAGATACAATATTACCTAAGTAAACAATAAATAAGCAACTTTCAAACTCTAGAAATGACAGAGACATCTCGCTGTCTGGACAGTCACCCAAAGTTCCTCTGTACTGTTCTGGCATCCATCTTCAGCCTACAGGCCCATGGTATCCAGAGACATTTCCATGAAGCAGGAAAATTCAAAGTCATTTCAGTCACTATCTGTTGTGTCCTGCAGAATGTCTCACAAATTCTTTCATGAATCAGGAACCCCGAAAGATCATCTCACCTTTAGGCAAGTTCAGCAGTCCTATTTCTGTGGGTTCTCTGTGTCCATTTTATGCAACAGTCCAGGCAAGAGCAGTTTCTTGCCTAAATGGTTGTCAAACTCCATAAGGATCCTCTTCGATGCCTATCTTCCTCTCGAAGTAGATTGGTGCCGCCAGGAGCAGACATGTCTCATTGTCATGAAAAGTCCTAAGTTATTAAAACATTAAATGCCATATTCCATAGTCTTTGAAAGATATGAAGAATGCTGATCTAAATGAAATATATATTTATATATCTAGAAAATCTAACTAACATGACTACAAACTTGACTATTATTAATGATTATACATTAACAACCTATATACATTGCATTTTTATATAAACTACACAATCTACCTTAATCAATATCAGAAATACATATACATATAATAAAATTAACCTTAAATTAATATCAGTAAACCAAGATTCATATCAATGCAAATTATTCACATCTGTATCATCTCCCCCTTTAAATGTAAAAGAACATTTATAAACAATTTTTGGGAATATGGGCGCAGTTATTTCTCTCCAAACTGCTTCCTGCTGAATGGGGGTTGTAGATAATTAAGTCTTTCATGGTATAACCTGTGTGCTAGTTTTATCTCAGTTGGCAGTTGAGGAAAGCAATTTTCTGAAGGTGTTCACAGCAACCCTTCAGGAGGGCGTGGTCCATCATACCATATTGGAATAGAAGAAATCCACAGACTCTCACCCTCTGTGAAAACAAAATAAGAAACTCCTTTCCAAAGCGTCATGTCCTTAGATCCAAATTTCAAAGTCAAGGCATTTTCAAAATATCTATGTTGGATTAGTTCTGCAGCATTTATGAACAAATATCTTTTAGCAGCTGTTGCTCCTTCCTCAGCATTCAAACAATTCAAAGAGAGCATAATAGCATACAGTATCAATATTCTCTGTGTATTTTCCATCTTTGTGCAGCTTTATTTTAACTCTATTTCATTTATTTTTACTTTTAACTTTTTGCTTTTTGAGACAGGTTCTCTGTGTATCTTTGACCTGGAATAACTCTGTGGACCAGGCTGTCCTTGAACTCTTATAGATCCCTCTGTCTCTGCCTCCCAGGCATTGGGATTAAAGGTGTATGCTACCATACCTTGAAGTCACAGAGGTTTATCTCCCTCTGCCTCCCAAGTGTTGGGATTAAAGGTGTGTACTACCACACCCAACTACTCTCTTCCTTATTTTTGTTTTTTACTTTAAGAACTTTAACTTTTAGTCTGCATATATTTTTAACACTGTAAATCATTTAAAAATTTTCTTTGTCTTTGACGCTCTCTTTACTGTATCTCTCTCTGTTTTTCTGACTACATGAGTCTAATTTACCAAACAATCTCAGTAGGACTAAAACCGTGGCTTTGCTGGCTAGATGTAGCCCATTTCTTAGCTTTCTGCCATTCCAACCTTGTGGCTGAGGTACCGGCCAGAGCTGCATTCAGTGCCTCAAGTCTACAGTGTTTCAAGGTCCTTGCCATCAAACAAGTTGCAACAGACAACACTCAAGTCCTTTCTTTTTAGGTGGCCCTCCTGCCTCAAACAGTCAAGAGTTTGCCCTGGCAGGACGGCCCAGAAAGCCGGCATTTTAAAACAACACAGGTTTTTTTTCCTGCTACTGCTGAAAACAAACAAGCATTCAGTTGGCTTTTATCAACACCATTTAAATGTTTCGTGGCAGGACGTCTTAAGAGCTGCAGGGTTTTGAAGCTGAAGCTGAGTCAGGAAGCCTCTCTTAGATGAGAGCGCTTGCTTGCTTCTAGCAAGCAGAGCAGACCTGAGAAATCGCTGCTACCAAGAAAACATGCTTTACTCTTTCCCAAGCTTTCTCAGGCTTTCAGTGGATACAGCTGTCCACACATCTGGGCGCCATTCTTTAGTAATAGGAGCGGTGGGGCTGCGTCCCCTGCACCCCGGCTGCCTGGCTTGCTTATATCCCGAAATAACAACACACAACTGTATTCAATTAAACACTGCTTGGCCCAGGGTTAGTTTATGTATACTGTCAGATCAAATACAAAAAGCTATACTTTGACTTCCTTCCTTCAAATTTGTATCTCCTTGATCTCCTTTAGTTGTCTTATTGGCTCTACCTAGAACTTCTAGTACTATATTGAATAGATATGGAGAGAGTATATAACCTTGTCTTGTCCCTGATTTTAGTAGACTTGCTTTGAGTTTCTCTCCATTTAATTTGATGTTGTTATATTTGCTTTTAATATGTTTCGGTATGTCTTTTGTATCCCTGATGTCTTTAAGACTTTTGACATGAAAGGTGTTGGAGTTTTTCAAAGGCATTTTCAGCATCTAATGATGCAGAATTTTTCCTTTCATTTGTTTTATATGGTGGATTACATTGACAGATTTTCTTATGTTGAACCAGCCCTGCATCTCTGGGTTAAATCCTACTTGGTCATGGTGGATGATCTTTTTTTTGTTTGTTTGTTATTGGGCTCGGTTTGCCAGTATTTTATTGAGTGTTTTTCTATCAATGTTCTTGAGGGAAATTGGTCTTTGATTCTCTTTCTTTCTTGAATTTGTGTGGTTTATGTACCAGGGTGATTTTGGCCTCATAAAATGAATTTTTCAGTGTTCCTTCTGTTTCTGTTTCATGGAATAATTTGTGGAGTGCTGGTGCTAGATTTCTTCAAATATCTGGTAACATTTTGCACTTATATCTGGCCCTAGACTTTTGTATGTGTAGATTGGATAGTTTTAATATTGCTTCTATTACCTTGGCAGTTATAGGTCTATTTAAATTGTTTATCTAATCTTGATTTCACTTTGTTAAGTGGTATTTATGGAGAAAATTGTCCATGTATTTTAGATATTCAAGTTTTGTTGGTTCCAGGCTTTTGAACTATGTTTAGTCCATATTTACTGATTTTTTTCTTATGAAACCTGACAGTTTCTGAGTTAGAGTGAATAAGCAAATTTTAAATAATGGTAGATGATGTCAATTAACTTATGGACTTTTAGGTGCCAAGGATTATATCTCCAAATTAGTTGACATACTTAACAAGGTATTCTGCCTTTTGTACTTCACATTTCATTCCATCAATTCATACTTTCATGATTTTTATGTTAAACATCACATACTATCATGTTCCTCCAAATGTGTCTGATTTGTGTGAAGTCTTTTTATTTATTTATTTATTTATTTATTTATTTATTTATTTATTTTTGAGATATAGGGTTTCTTTGTAGCTTTGGCCCCTCTCCTGGAACTAGCCCTTGTAGACCAGACTGTACTTGAATACACAAAGATCTGCCTCCCTCTGCCTCTCAAATGCTGGGATTAAAGGCATGTGCAACCACCGACCAGTTTTTTTTTTTGTGAGGTATTATGTTTCCTATATGCTTTTATTCCTCATATCAATAATATAGCTATGTATATTAAAACATTTAAATAACTATCACTCTGTGGCACAGGGAAAATGGGTAAATATTTCAGCAGTGGTAGTAACAGCACTTCTGTAAAAAAATCTACTGTGTATATTTTGAGTCTTTCTGTATTAAATTATACCTCTATATAATGATGTCTGTCCATCATTAAATATGTCATCTTAGTAAATGTTCTCTTGTAAATCTTATTCTCTTTCCAAAGTAGCTGTGATAGTTGACAGATGATTTCTAAGTTCCCTCAGATTAACAGACCCAAACATTTATGTCATTAGCTGTAGTTATATATGTAATTCATCATTTGTTTTTCCTCAGAAAAGACTAGGAATCCTTTTTCAAGACTTTCAGTTGCATTTTAATGTATATCGGATTTGAGACTAAGGAGTCATAGATCTAATACATGCTATATTTCTATCATAGAAATGAATAAGAAATGCTAAAATAATGCCTTTCATATTTATGGATTGCTATTCTCACCACATAGCTCAGATAAAACTCCAAAATTATACATTAGATATATTTGGTAAAAATTCTATGTAGTTTCCATTATGGAAAGGAAAGGACAGTATGAGACCTTTCACATTTTTAAATTGTACATACTTGAGATATAGCATAAATATATGATACATGAGGATATGAGCGTGTTTTCTGTAGTTACACGTGTGAATATGAAAATTTTTTTTAAGTTGGATTATCCCAGGAGCAGGCTCTGAGATAAGTATCAAACACTTTGTTTGAGAAGTAGGCTGTGTGGGCTCTGTGGTTCTTTGACAGGGAAACATTCCCTTTAGTGATAATTTGCATTTGTCCACAATAAACTTTCAGAATGGGGAGGTGAATGCTGGGTAGATGTGAACAGTGCAACCATATATCTAGAAAATATGTCACTCAGGTTGTTTTCTTCACATCCAAGATGTTAGAGAACTAGCTTTGATATTATCAAGATTTGCTTGTGAACTGAGGTAGAAGTATGCATATAATGTAAAGAGTAGAGCAGACTCATTTATTTAGAATGCTTTACAATATCTGTCACTCTGTAACTGAATAATGTTATCTGGCTAAATATATAATGAAATAAAACTCATTGTTGCTGTCATCTAGAATCTACACCAAAAACTTCTGAAAGGTAGCTCTTAGCACATCTTTGATATATTTTTCTGCTTCTCATATGCAGTGCACTTTTAGTGAACGAATTTGTGACATTCCTTACCAAAATTGACAGCATGAGATAAAAGTACATTGAATTGCCTTTGAAACTTTATTTCCTTTAATACACATACGCCTGGCATGTTGATACACACCTATATTCCCAGTTCAGCAGGAAAAGACAGGGAAATCAGAGGTACAGGCCAGCCTTGGCTTCATAGCCAGTTAGAGGCTAGCTTGAGATACATGAGATCTAGTGACCAATCAACCAACAAAAATACCCATTAAGTTTAATATTAAACTGTATTTTGAGTGGGATAATGGTTGATATTGACTGTCAAATTTACAGTATCTAGAAGAAAAATCTCTGGACATATCTGTGAAAGAATGTCTAGATTGGACAATTATGCTAAGATGCTCATTCTCAATATAGGCAATACCATTCATTACATAGGCTAGGGTCTAGGTTGGAATAAAAAGAAAGCAGTTTGAGTACCCACTGTTAGGGTCCACGAGAAGTCCTCATAAAAGAACACCAGTAATGTATACAATTAACAAGAACACTTTATTAATCCAACATGATGGGATGGCACATGGCAATAGCCCAAGATGCTCACAGGCCCCCATTAAACCTAGATATGGGAATTCCAGGGAGGAGAGATTAGTCTGGGGGCTGATTGGTATATTTAAACAAGCAGTTTATGGGTTGTTATAGGATTGGTTGGCCACTTAATGGTTAGGTACTTGTCAGCTGCAGGGTCGGAGAAACTATCTTTAGTTTCTTTAGCTTGAACAAGGTGGTGGGGTACCCTCTAATTGGTTGCCCCCGGGTTTTGCCTTTCCCCAAAACTGGTTGCTCAGCACCAGCCAGTTCCAGTAAACTGAAACTATGGCCTGATCCCTGACAGGGGCTATTAGAAATCTATCATGGCTCTGGTCTGCCTCCCTGACTCTATCACTTATGTTCATCCATATTTGCTTCCTGACTTTGGTTGCAATGTGACCAGTTATCTCACATTTTGGGATACAGTGACTCCCATCCCTAAAACTGTGACCTAATATAAAGCCCTTCTTCCTTAACCTACTCTTTTCAGATATTTTGTTATAGCATCAAAAGTAACTAATACAGATGGGTAAAACAAAGAATAGTTACTAATACAGATAGGTAATCTTGATATTTAAAATTTTAAGTTTTGTAAACTGTAAGAAAACTAAAAGCATGCCAAATTCATGTCAGTTAATGAATTGTCATTCTAACGGGTCTGTTGTCAAGTATAGTTTTTTTAAAAAAAATTAAGAAGTGTCTTGTTACAAGTTGCATAGTAAGGAACTCCGTAGTATAAATGGTATTCAAGCAAAAAGCTGAAGGCTGGAAGTGACCACTAGTGGGACATCCCTCATCAATTCTCTGATTCTAGACAAGGTGCATTAACCACAAAATACTAGTGTCTTCCCTTACTTATCTAGTTGGGATAATTAGCTTTTCAGATGTGAGTTTATTTTCCATTTCTCTGTAATAATTATTTTTTTCAAAATTCCAGGTTATGATTCTATCTCGAGTGACACCACATTCCTACAGTTCTGCTCCACCCGTACGTGGGGCGAGCACTTCAAAAATCAACCCCTGTTTTGCATCCAGCAACATATATTCTAATGCTGAAAGGATTCTACTTAGTTGGTTGAATACAAATTATGAGAGTCATCGACATGTTATATGGAAAACCAACAAATGCGGTATGATATTTTTCTTTAAACAGTTATAATTTGCAACGCAAATATTAATATAAAAGGAGCTATACATATATGACTTATTTTGGTTGGTTTAAGGTGGCTATCATTTCACGATCTTCAAGGTGAGATATTAAAAAATGCTTTTTACAAGTGATCAAAGCGGACTCTCTGAATGTGGCTGACAATGGGGGCTGACTGAGAAGCCAATGATAATGGCACTGGGATTTGATTTTACTGCATTTACTGGCTTTCTGGGTTCCTAGTCTGTTTGGATGCATGCACTCCTTCCTAAGCCTAGATGGAAGGGGGATGGGCTTCGACTTCCCACAGGGCAGGGTACCCTGCCTTCTCTTAGGACTGGAGGGGGAGTGGGAGGGAATTGGGAGGAGGGGAGGAGGTAAAAATTTTGAATGGTATTATTTATAAAGCAATAAAAAAAGAAAAAAAGATGCTTTTTAATAATCTGGGAGAAGAAATGATGAAATATATATAAAATGTTCTCGAAATTTGGATATTAAAAACACCCCTAGCGTCGTTGCTAGCATTTTCAGCTCTGTAAAGTAGTAAACTCGGTTTGTACTTTATTTATGGGTGTCATGTTGTATATCACTCTGTGAAAATAATCTTTAATGAATTCTTTAGTGGACAGATCATGGTAAGGTATACATAAATATTTAACTCTTCCCCCATTAAACATCTACATTGAATTCTCTATCAAGAGCCTGAAATTCCTTTTGCAAAGATCTAGTTGCCAATATAGCCAATATATACAGTTTTCCTCTTGTCCTCAGCATTAACTGTTTTTATTCAGAAATGTTTGGAAATGCGTTTTTAGTTTTAAATCAACTCTTTTTCTCAGAAAATAGGCAAATCTTTTGTGATTAGAGTAGACTTTGCTAATACTCGATGTGTGAAGTTCAATCTAAGTCCTAGAACTAAGCAGAAGATTGTACAGTTTGGTTTTTATTAATGTTTTCAATTGTATTTTCTTATAAATTAAAGTTATTATTATCTAATATTCCCTCCAAACCAGGTTTAAATTTACCTGTTTCTCTTGGGTTCTTTATTTGTACTTGAACAGAATTGTTTCAATATAACATGTATCTGTTTATCTGGCTCCCCCCTGTAGATTATAGGTTTCCTTAAAGGTACAATCTCTTTTTAAAATTAATCATTTTATTTTTTGAGTTTATTCTAAACTTACATCATTTCCTCTTTTCTTTTTTCAGTCCAAACCCTCCCATATGCCTCTCCCTACTTTCTTTCAAAATCATGGCTTCTTTTTTTATATTCTATTATTTCTTACTTTGTACATAAGTGTGTGTGTGAGCATTCACATGCATTTCTGAATGTGATAAGTATAACATGCTGAGTCTGTATAATGTTACTGGTATGTATGCTTTCAGGGATGACCATTGGATAGCCAACAGGTATGTTTTTCCCTGAGAAGTTAATTTTTTAATCTCAACCTTCCTTGGATGATTTTAGTTCATTACTTGTTTAGCCTCCTGGGCTTCCCCCATCCACTTTGGCATGTCTGTTGTCCTTGTTCAGCTCATATTTTGGTAGTCATGTTGATGAGAATTTTATGAGTGTAGCTTCTGGTATTATTAGGAGACACAATCTTACTGAAAATCACTGCTACTTTGGCCCTTACAATCTTTTTGTCCCTCTTCTGCAATATTGCCTGACTCTTAGGTTCAGGAGTTGTCTTGTTTAAATATGTCTTTTGGGACTGGGCTCTACAACTTTGCAATTTGATATTTTGATTTTCTGTATTGGTCTCAGTCTGTTGTAAACAAAACTTTCCTTGTGGAGGGGTGATTGCTACATTTATCTGTGGATGTAAGGAAAACAACATTTATATTTTAGTCAGGGAATTTATGCTGATTTAGTAAAGTAGTGGTTGTCAGTTTTCCTTCAAGATCCATGACTTCTTTATCCCTCGGCAGTTAGCTAGGTTTCCAGTACTAGGCATGGTTTCCCCCTTGCTGTGTGGGCATTAAGTCCTATTGAAGGCTCTTGTTTACTGTGAAGGCATGTGAGATATTTCTTCTCTCTTCATGTTATCTCGACATACTGATTGCTGTGGATCAAAGGCATAATCACTCTGTAGGACTGTTTACTCCCCATTTGGAAGCTTTTCCCCACTTTCCCATTTTTCCAGTCAAATCACTTGCACCCTGATATTTTTCTTTGTATTGCTCCCCAAACACCACTATATCAGCAATGGCCTCTTTTGTCTTTCCTGGTTTCTGGATTTATTCCAGAATATTTATTTATGTCTAAAGATTTTGAGCTATGAGCCTGTAATGAGAGAGAAAAATGTAATATTTGCCTTTCTGTGTCAGTGTTATTTCACTCTACATGATCTTTTCTAGTTAGACTCATTTATTTTCAAAGGTCATGATTCCATTTTTATTTACTGTTGAATAGTATTTCGTAGTGTGTAATTATGTAATCATGCCAAGTAAAAGCATACCAGATGGCAAAATAAGAGCATACATTTTCAAATTATTTTAGGCTTGTTATTTTATGTATGAGTGTTTGCCTGCCTGCATGCATGTGTGTACACCCTGTGCATACCTATTGCCCATGAAGATCAGAAGTAAAGAGAGTTGTGTCACAATGTGGATATTGCTATCAAATCCTTCTCTGGAAGAACAACAAATGCTCTTAACCTGTGACCTGTCAAAAGCATGCAGTTTTTGCCTCTATATTAGTTACATGCCTAGAATAGATAAATTCATAGCAAAAAGTTGCAGATTTATTTATTTCTAGTATGACAAGATGGAAGAAATATGACAGAATCTCATGGATACAGGATTTCTTTAGCCATTGATAAAAACAAAGATTTGATTCATAGTGCAGTAGTATAGTTTAATAATAAAATGTATTTATAAATATCTAGAAAAGATGATATTGAATGTTCTCAATAGAAAGCAATGATAAATGTTTGAAGTATTGAATATGCTGGTTATCCTTTTTTGATTTTCATACATTATATTTATGTTCTGAAATATACCATATCACATAAATTTGTACAATTTTTTCTGTTAATTAACAAAATATTTTTTAATTTAGATAACAGTGAAGATTACACATGTAAATATGTTTAATTATGCTTATTAAATAATAAAATGCTTCCATTTTTGCTGCATGGGTTATTCTCACTAAAACTGCTAAACATATCTTAAAATGATCTAAAATAGACTTAATTTGCCAGTTCTAATGTTCAGTAAAATAAATGCATTAATCTTTCTGTGGCATTAAATGATTCAATTTTGATTTTAACAGCCATGTCTCTTTTTCATAATACTATTCTGTACCAACATTTTGTTTGAATTTTAAGGTATCTATTTGAATTAATATGTTGTTAAACTAGATGAAAATAGAAACTCAAATGCCAGTTTTAATTTAAACATGTTTAACAGCATTTGAATCTTTTTAATTTCTAATTTTTGAAAGCTATATAAAACTTTGGATTTCCTGAATATTTTGTTAAGCTACTTTTCTATTACAATAAATACTGGATAATGCCTAACATCTGTTTTCAATAACCTTCCTTCTGATGCCTCTGTTGCTGTTTCAACTTAGCTGTCATTTTGTATAAAATCTTGAATATAGAAGAAAGAATAGCCAATATCAAAAGAGATATCATATAAGTAGAAGGAATTTTTGAAATACCTAAGCCTGATCTAAATCATAGTGACATTTTTGCAACAGCTTTTGACATAAAAGACAATGTACAGTCGTGAAATGAGTGATGAGGAAGGAGTTTTATTTTTACCTCTTCTCAACATTGTCCTAAAAAGCACTTCATCCCTTCTTATCGAAACTCATACTTGAGTAGCACTGCACCATGCCTGCTGGCATTTGTCATGTTAGTTTTATACCAAAACAATTGCAAAGTTGTAATGGTTTGGAAAAAACAAACAAACAAACAAAAAACATCAGTAGCAGTGTTTTCTGTAGGCATGTGTAGAGAGCCAAGAAAAATAAATGTCCTACACTTGCAACAATAAAGCCTAGACAAATGCTCTAATTGCAGGTAAATCCAAGTAGAAACAGGTGCTTTCTGGAAGAAGTGATAATCTAAGCAGGATATATTTTTTTAAATGAAAATTAAAACCAGTAGAAAGTGGGGATGCTTAGCTATCTACCAAAAGTCAGCTATACACAAGCAAGAAAGCATGAAAGGCCTAGGACCACAGTTGAATGTTTGATAGGAAAAAATCAGAAATAAGTTTAGATATAGGCAATAGGAAAGATGCCTATAAAGCAAGATCCCATCTATGATAGATCCATTTTGCAAAATCCCAAATTCCTTTAAAGGGAGAGAACCTGGACAGGGAATGCTTGTGAATGAATTCTCTGTTCAAATGCAAGTATATAGGTATATATTTCTTCTACATCACCATGGAAGGCATACAGAGACCTATGGCATTGTGGTCCAGTAGGAGAGCTGGCTACATCTCCAGTTGGCACAAAAATAAACACTGTGTTCTTTGTTGTTCTGCCTTGGTAGGTCCAAATGATATAAAGTTGAAAGAGTCATTTAATCTTGCTCCATGCTTTCCGAGAGCAACTGAGATTGGGCAATATGTGACAGGGTTAGAGTGCTTTTAAGGAGACCTTGAGGAGACACTGTATGAAACTGTAAAGATAGAACCTGGATTATAACAGACATATGTTAGTGATGCTAGGATCATAGGGTGACTGCCAAGGAACGGCACAGAAGCAATATGATCTGCAGGTGGCAGAAGTGGAGTAATGGAGACCCCAAAAGCATGCTGGATCCAAGGGGATTCTTATGGCAAGCTCCAGATGTCCTACACAGAGCTGCAGGATTTGATGTTGATTTGCATGGTTGTCTTGATTTGTTCTAATCATTCCTTGCTATGCCCCCTTTCCTTTTAGAATGGGAAAGTTTATTCTATGCCATTGTACATTAGGAGTATTTTTTTTGTTTGTTTGTGTGTGTGTGTGTGTGTGTGTGTGTGTGTGTGTGTTATAGCAGCTCATATTTAAGAGAAAACCAAGTCTTCAATTTTCACGTGTAATCCAAGTTTGGTTTGTGCAATGAACACGAACATGTCCTGATCATAGCCTTTGTCATATCTTTTTCATGGGAAATGGGAATGAAAGAAGGACTTGAAGGATATCTGATACTTAGCATATTCTCGATTGATTTCAAGTGGCAGGATATAAAAAAACTATGAAGAATATGTGCCTTTGTGAGAATTTAAAAATTAGGATATGTGTTCAACAATAGCAATGAGTTCTGTCTAATCTTTTTACCACGTAGTTTTGGATAGCTTTTCAAATATACACCTGGTTCCCAGACACTTTCCCTTCTTGTTCCAGTTTCACTGTAGTAACTGCTTTGTAATTGAGAGTTCTTTTTTCACTCTTCTAACTCATAGTCTTTTTCATAGTCCAGTTTTGATTTCTTCAAGCCATAGATCTCCATCTTCTAAATATCCCACAGGGTAAAGAATTTCTTCAACCAAAAAACTTTCCTAATACCATAGATTTCAAAGGAATAACACATCTTTTGAGCTTTGGTGCTCATACATGTTGTCCATCATTGATCAAACATTTGAACATATATATAATATGGTGTGGTGGCATAAGTATGAAATCCCAGCACTTTGAAAGTAGAAACAATAGACTCCAACTTCAAAGTTATCAACCTGTGTATATATATAGTCCAAGTATAACCTGGGGTACATGAGTCTCCTTCAAAAAAAGAAGGAAGGAAGGAAGGAAGGAAGGAAGGAAGGAAGGAAGGAAGGAAGGAAGGAAGGAAGGAAGGAAGGAAGGAAAGATGAGGAATGTGCTAAAATACCATATTTATGTTGTATTAGTACACAAAATGTTTTTTGGAGTGCCTTCTGAAGAACTACAACATTTATTGTTGTAGTTGGTTTTGGTTTTTTGTTTTTGTTGTTTTTTGTTCTTCCAGGCAAGGTTTCTCTGTGTAGCTTTGGAGACTGTTCTGGAACTAGCTCTTGTAGACCAGGCTGCCCTCAAACTCACAGAGATCCGCCTGCCTCTGCCTCCCGAGTGCTGGGATTAAAGGTGTACACCAACATGGCCTGGCACTTGTAATTGGTTTTAAGCCATATGGATATTTTTCATAGTACCTTAGCTTCATTTCTTTTGCTCTGATAAAATAATTCGACTAAAAGCAAATTAGAGGCAAAGAAAATGTATTTCAGGTTATAATACTGGGTAACAGTCCATCATTGTGGGCAAGTCAAGGCAGGAATTTCAAACAGATACTCACATTGCATCTATATTGAAGAGCTGAGATAAATGAGTGCATATTTACAATGCCAACTTTTTCCACTCAAACACATTCCAGCACTCTCCCAAGAGAATGGTGTCTGCCATAGTTAGTAAGGTGTCCCCACTTCAGCTAATGTAAATAAGACAGTTCTGTATGCACAGACATTCCTATAGCCAATCCACTGTAGACACTTTTTTATTGAGACTATTCCCAGGTGACTCTAGCCAAAGGTAACCTCATACTGAGTATTTATGAAATTCATATTTTTTTTAAAATAAAGACATAATTTTCTTTGTCCTTCAAAATGCTTTAAGACATATCACAACAAAGTTAAAATATTATTTTTTCCTTTTTCTCAAAATAGAAAGTATTCCTCCTGAGAGATGGATAGTGAATTTTGACACAGATCTTCTTGATGGCCTTGTTTTTGCTACACAGCTGGCAGCATATTGCCCATTTTTGGTAAGGGTTATTTCAGTGTTCAATGGTAGTTTCCTGTCTGAGGAAAACTAGTCATTAAAAGTAGAAGTTTATTTCCTGTAAACTACTTTCTTAAATGTCTTATTCTGACTGAAATACATGAATGGTATTACCTAGTATTGTCTTTTTGATTAATCTTAAGAGTTGAGTGCAAAATTCTGTTTTAGATGCTAAGATCCAAATGATTCTTTGTTGCACTACAAAGAAAACTTATATTCATCTGTTTTTATTCCATTAATTAGAGCTCTGTTGCCTTAACTTCCAGATTGAGTCTCATTTTATAAGTATGTACACACGACCAAGACGTCCTGAACAGTATTTGCACAATTGCTTGATTATTATAAATAGTCTCCGTGAAATTGGCTTTGATTTGAACTTACAGGTCAGTACCTTTGTATATCAGATGCTTTTCAGAGTTTATGAATTGCATTGCTCTATTTATTCATTTATAATACATCTTTGATAGTTGTTTGCATATCAAAATCATTTTATACCAGATCCCGATATTTACATTCATTTTTATTGGAAGAGATATAAGGAGAAACTGTAAATATTAAATCAGGGAATTATTTTTAATGGTTGCATTTTTACGAAATTAGTCGGGTGGTGGTGGCGCATTCCTTTAAATCCAGCACTCGGGAGGGAGAGGCAGGTGGATCTCTGTGAGGTCAAGTCGAGCTTGGTCTATGAGAGCTAGTTCCAGGACAGACTCCAAAGCTACAGAGAAACCCAGTCTGGAAAACAAAAAAAAAAAATAAAAAAAATAAAAAGAATGTTAATGATACAATTTTTATACTTCACACCAATTGCTAAACCTCCTCCATGAATACCTCCAAATAGAACATTTTGAAGGTATAGAGATGGTTAAATCATTAGTCATATTTTCAAAGGTGGTAACAATTCATAATGCAAAAATGCATACCAAGATGCTTATAGAAGATGAACAGTTGATTGCCACAGGAAACATATAAATTAAAATTAGATTTCAATAGAGAAGATATCCTTATAAGGAACCCAGGAAAAATTATGTGGAATGCCTGGTACTTAAGCTAGTTTTTGAAAATGTGTTTCAAAAGATTCACAAGAAATGTCTGCCTTTGGAGAATTCAGTTGATTGTCTGCTATAATTTGTTTCTCTCTAATATTTCATCATGTAGTTTACTCGTTGCTAATTTCATTACATAGTTGTTTAAAAATTAAATGTCTGCTAGATAAAAAGTATACGAACTGACAACAAACTGATGAAACAGGTAATGTGTTTTTTTCCAGCTAGTTTCAGTGAATAACTTTGTACATGTATTGATTTATCAAGTTAAAGGCCTGTTTAAAAATGTCACTGCCAAGTTAGCAAACCAGTAATGAATCGATTGTTGATGCTTGTGATTTGAGTAGGAATTGCCCGCATAGACTCATGTATTTGAATGCTTGACACATACGGAGTGGCACTATTAAGTGATGTGGCCTTGTTGGAGTAGGTTTGGCCTTGTTGCTGGAATTATGTCACTGTGGAGGCAGCTTTGAGGTCCTATATGCTGTGTGTGTGTGTGTGTGTGTGTGTGTATACTGATGCTACACACCTAGTTTATAGACAGTTCACTTCCTGATGCCTGAGCATTATGATGTAGAATTTCTGTAGCACCATGCCTGCCTGCATACCACCTATCATGAATGTAATGGCCTAAACATCTGAACTGTAAACTCATCCCAATTAAATGTTTCCTTTATAAGAGTTGTTGTGGTCATGGTGTTTGTTCACAGCAATAAAAGCCCTAAGTAAGACAGTGCTTATGTTAGCTCACATTTTGCTCCTATTAAAGTAAGCTATGTGATTTATTATTAGTGTTTATATTTCTTCATTATTCTTTTTTTATAACTGAAAAATCCATTGGATAAGTTGCTGTTCTTAAGTTATATACTCTGATGGAGTCTTAAGTCCTGGGGTTTATATTTCTTCATTATGTTTTTGGGTTTTTTTACAACTGAAAAATCCATTGGATAAGTTGCTGTTCTCAAGTGAAGTCATACAGTCTGATGAAGTCTTATTACCTAGTGTGTGTGTGCGTGTGTGTGTGCATGTGTGTGTCTTATATTAATATATGATTTATGTAATACAAATTAATAAATAAATATGATTTGTATTTGAAGCAAAGCTGCTGTAATTGTTCAGTGTTAGGTAGGATGCTTGTCAGAAGTTAAATCTGATGTAGGTGTGTCTTCTTACTATGTGTTGCTTTCATTGGTTAATTGATAAAGAAACTGCTTGGTCTGATAGGTCAGAACATAGGTGGGTGGAGTAGACAGAACAGAATGTTGGGAAAAAGGGAAGTGGGGCAGATGCCATGATTCTTCTACCCAAGAGGGATGTAGGCTAGAATCTTTCCCCGGTAAGCCACCACCTCATGGTGTTACACAGATTATTAGAAATGGATTAATCAAGATGTGAGAATTAGCCAATAAGAGGCTGGAAATAATGGGCCAGGGAGTTTGTGTGTTGTTATTTTGGGTGGAAAGCTAACCATGCGGGAGCCGGGTGGGACAAAAAACAGGCCTCCTCGTCCTATCACTACATAAATCTATAAAACGTATGCAGGTTGTAAATAATTCAGCAATTAATTATGGAACTAAGGATGAATCATTATGCTAATTTTGACACTAAATTTTTTTCTTGATTTTGTTGTATAGGATATGTTAGACTTATCTCAGAAAATTGATGAGTATAAGGTTATTTAAAACAAGAAAATTCAGCATTTTAAGTAGGATAAAATCAACCAGAGAAATTCTAGAGTCAAATATTGAGTATTTTAGCAAAGTTATTCATGTTTATTGTTCTTCAGCAGTTGTCAGTATGCTGACATTGTTTTACTACTGCACAATAAGAATCACCATTTTTTCTAGTATTCTCACTCACACTGATCTTCATTGCACCACCTCTTATTTTGCTTTTCTCTTAACAAAAAGTTATGTGTATTTTCAACTAGATCCAAGATTTATTTTTCATTGCATATTATGAATCAAAATTACATCATAGGCTTTAGGATAAGCTATTGCTAGATGAAAGAAATATATATATATATATATATATATATATATATATATATATATATATATATATATATATATTGCTGTGAAGAGACACCATGACCATGACAACTCCTATAAACAAAAACATTTAATTGGGGCTTGCTTACAGTTTCAGAGGTTTAGTCCCTTATCATTGAGACAGGACATGAGTACATGCAAGCAGACATGGTGCTGGAGAAGAAGGAGAGAGTTCTACATCTTGGTCTTCAGGCAGCAGGACTGTGTCCACACTGGGTATAGATTGAGCATATGAGACCTCAAAGCTCACCCCCACAGTGGCACACTTCATCCAACAAGGCCAAACCTACTCCAATAAGGTTATTTCTTCTAATAGTGCCACTCCCTATGGGCCAAGCATTCAACACAATCTTGATGCTACGGACCCATTCCTATTCAAATTACCAACATTCACCAAAGCACAATTTGTGCTGAAATTATGAAATATTGTGTACATGAAAGTGTGAAATAACTACTGGTAAGAAACATTAGGCTTTGTGGAGCTACAGAATACCTCACTGGAGACTTTTATAACTGGTTGTTGTCTAATATGAAAGCTTTTTATAACTCAAACATTGGGACATATTTAATTAATCATAAACAAAGACAGCATTGCATCTAGTTGCTGATCATGAACATTAGTTTGATGAAATCCACTTGAGGTAGGCAAGAGTATAGCAATGTGTACAAGAAGCTGAATTTATTTTTTCCATTGTAATTAAAAGCTGAAGAAGCTGAGTTTTTTCTGTGGTATTTTTTTTTGTCATATCTTTAAGAAAAGAATTTGTTAGTCAGTCAACCAATTTCTCTTCACTGTAATAACATAACTGAGATAATCATAATAATAAAGGGTTTATTTAGGCTCATGCTACTAGAGGTTACAGTCTAAAATCAAATGCCTCCCTTTTCTAGAAAGGGCAGTATGTCATGACAGGTACACAAAATAAAGCAAACCCTTATCCTCTTTCCTGGGAGTCATAAAAAGAAGAGAACAAGATACTTTAATCTCTTTAAAGCATGACCCCTCCCCATTTTCCCATGATCATCTACAAATCTTTATTTTTTAAAGTTTGACCACTTTCCAGTAGCACCATGCAGGCAACTGAACCTGTAAGACAAGGACTTTTATGTTTCCATTGACATTGCTATTATGCTGGTCTTGTCTATGCAGCTCTTTACTCTTTTCAACAGACTTCTGGTGTTCTGACTACAGTAACATTTTTTTTTCTTCTTTTCTTCTGTGTTCCCTGTGCCATAGATATAGTATCTGTGATGTAGATGTATCTTTTGGGGGTGATCTTATCACAGTTCCATTTTGTGTTTTTTTTAAATAACAACTTATTACATATATTTTCCAATTTATTTAAAATTATAATTTACTAAATTGCTGGATTCCCATTTTTTTAGATATTTGTCAAAAATAATTTTTGAAATAATTTCTACATTTCTATCTATATATTTTCAGGTTGATAAAAGTGAACTAGGTTTTTTAAAGACAATTGTTTCTGGCAGAGCGGGGTGTGTTATAAAGCTCTGCTAATGTTCCTGATTTCTCTAACAAAGATATCACTACTCTTCCTAATTACCTCTATTAATGTCAAATCACAAGCTCCTCTAATATTCATGCCAAGACGAAACCTTTGTAAAATTTATCCTTTTAGAGTTTAAAAATGAATGTAAAAATTAAATTCTCTCATTTTCTCCTTATATTATTAATTTCAAACTTTTTTCTGCATTCCTTCTTTATTAATATCACTTTTGAAATTGCATTAAAAATGCAACAGTTTGAGATGCTGGTGTATTTCCAAATTTTCTCTCAATTATCCTCTTGGGATAATTATGATCATGATTCAGATTTAAGTTGCCGCCCAATTCCATATTACAATATGACAGCAATTTTATGAAGTTTTATAGTTTCACCAAGCAAAAATTGTCATAAACCAAGGCAAGTCTCAAATACATTGGTAGGTACATTAGATTGGCAGAAACAGTGATATGGTGGAAGCTTTTCTAAAGGACTAGGCTCTGTCTTAGTTTTTTATTGGGTGGAGCAAGTGGTCTGCTATGTTAACAGATTCCAAAAGTTTTCTATCTATTAGTTACAGGATGTTAGTTCTTATACATAGATCGGCAAGGAATCTGGAGGACTTAGCCTAAAATAATTGACCCCTGAACTTTCAATATTCCAATCTCTCCATAGAATTGACATTCTAATTAGTCTCTGCAGATGTATCTTCCTTTTTGGAATTTTCATTCATACCATATACTTTTATTTCTACATTAGCCAGTACTTGTAATTGATTTTTTAAAGCCCCCCTTTTTTCTTCTAAAGAAAGAAAAGAATATGAGGAAATTGGACTGCCAGATAGCAATTGTTCTCTGAAAATGACTGTCCATTTTCAGTCAATTCATAATATGCTAGCTCTTGACCCACAGTACTCACACTGTCAGTGTGGGTTCAGTCATTTTCATTTGCTAGCGTGAGTTTGTGCTGAGTCACAGGAGATCTACATCTCAATTTCCGCATAAGTACAGAGCGGGCCATGTTTACTGAAAATGACTCAGTTACTAAATAAGAGTCTTTACCTCTTACCAAGCCCAATATTACTGTGCTATGAATAGTCTTTTGTACTACTCTATCTTTTCTCTAGGACAAATCGATGAAATTCTTTATTCTCTTCCTGATTCTAGTTTTTTTTTACTTTCACTTACATTGTAACTGCTTATTGTCTTTATTATAGCTCTGTGATTTTGGAATGTTATTTCAGATCAGTTCAGATAGCCATAACAATTATCCTGTTTATAAGTGCAGTTATATTTTCTAAATTTGTTGCATTTCTTTCTTGTGGATAAGGTAATTCTCCAACTGCTCTTACCTAGTCTGCTTGAATTTGTTGCTTCTTGTCTTATTATCCCTTGTTTATTTATCCAGCCCATCCCCCGATATAGAGAACCATATTTTTTTCTTTCTTTGTACCTTCACTATGTGGTAACTTTTTTTCTTTCTGATAGAATGCATCTCCCTCATACTACACAAAACACTCTTAAAACATTTCATGTGCCTTTGTCTCCCACGGGCCTCCTTCAAAGTCCCTTGTTATGCTTAGTAATTTATGTACTTGTCACATTTCTTTCACTGCATTATTTTGTATTTTAAGTCAAAGCTGTCAGTTTATCCACATGAATCATCATTTCTAAAATAGGATGTTCTTCTGAGCTTTGAATCTCTTTTATATGTAGCCTTTGAAGCTATGAGGTCAGCATTCTAATTATGTCTAACTCACCTTTTAATATGTCAGATACTTCCCAATAAGAAGACTCTTCTGCCTTTATAGCTATACTTTCTTTCCATTGCTGATTAGAAGCACTTTTGAAAGTTTTAAAGTAATTCAGTTACTATCATACTTTATTTATCCTGTTTTGTCTATACATTCTGTAATGTATGACTTTCTCCTATAATTCTAGGCAATTGACATCTGTGATCCAAACCCAGTGATGATGCTAATGCTCTGTGTGTACATGTATGAAAGGTTACCTACATATCTCCCGAAGAAAGTGGTGGCATTCTCTTGTACTCTGTATGACGTTGTACTTGGACAGGTAAGAGGATCTTTGGAACCAACCCTACTAATCCACCTGCAGTTCCAAATATGTAAAGGCCTTTAAATGACTATTAGAAATTAAAACAGAAGTTCTATTTGTGTAGAAGTTAGAGAATCATAGAATGCTGAAAACAGCAAAGAAAGACAGTGTTCTTTGGTAAAACACAGATTGCAGTTATTTTCTGTGATTATTCACATAAAACTGAAGTTTGCTTTCAAACAAACTGATGATAAAGTTGAAAAGAACATTATTGTCAGTAAATTGGTCAAAAAACCTTTGTGTCATATCTATTGTGAAATACTGACACTGTTTGTCACTATTAAAATGTCAGGGCTAGCTGTGGAAGTTCCAGAACTGTAAATCAGAAACAGTTCATAATGAATCTGCTGTGGCCTTCAATGTCTTCTTCCAAAAACAGAATGTTACTCAATTCTCTGAAACTTAAAAGCATATGATATACTAATATGTGAAATATGCATACATGTACATACAAATATATATACATGTGGCACATATACGTAAGTGAATTCATATATTATAAAACTCAACAACAAAATTTTCTTGTTAAGTTATAAATGATATCTGTATGTTGTTAAACAATATGGGTACTTAAATCCTTATGGTATACTAAAGTCAGAAATCATTAGCATTAGTACACTTATTCTGATAGTTTCCAAAATTTTTTTAAACTAAGGTTAATTTTCTCATTCTCCAAATCTTTATCACATTCAGTCTTTCCTGGCACAAGTCGGTAAGAATGTTGATGCCTTTTTATCTCCTGCAACCTCCACAGCAACTCAAGCTATTATAGCCTGCCAATAGGCAGAAAACAGGTTCCCCTGCTACCAATGCAATGTTAGTGAGCTCTCACTAGCTCAGGTCAGCTGTTTCTGTGTGCATCACCATCATGAACTTGACCCCTTTGCTCATATTATCACTCCTCCCTCTCCTCTTGCACTGGTCTCTGGTGACAGTGTTTCACTGTAGATCTTTGTATAAGCTTTCATCAGTTGCTGGGTCCTCTCCACTGTTGCTTAGATCCTTAGCTGGGGTCACCCTTGTGGGTTTCTGGTAATTTCCACAGTGGCATGTTTCTTGCGAGCCTTTTAATGGCTCCCTTAGCCAAGATATCTCTTTCCTTTCTCTCCTTCTCCGTCTTTCCCCTTCTTGACCATCCATTCCCTCATGTTCTCCTCCTGTTTTCCCTTCCCCCCTCCCCTCCCTTCCCACCCTCCTTTCTTCCCCCAGACTCCCATTTTTTCAGGAGATCTTGTCAGTTTGCCCTTCCTGTGGAATCCATGTATGTCTCTCTTAGGGTTATCCTTGAATGTGGGGGGGTAGTTGTAAGGCTTGGGCAGTCTGTGGGACTGAAAGTGGGACCAGGATTTAACCTTAGTGCTTGAACTGGCATCTTGGAGCTCACTGTATTTGGAGGGAGACTTTGTTCTGCCTAGATATAGGGTGAGGGTCTTGGTCTTGCCTTGAAGTGAAGTGTCAGACATTGTTGACTCCCCCTGGGAGTGGATGGGGAGGTGGGGTGGAGGGAAGGGTGGAGTGGTTGGAGGTGAGGGAATGGAAACAGAGATAGCTATGAAAATAAGAAAATATTGTATTTAAAAATCTTAGGAGTGGAGAGGACCTTGGACTTCCCACAGGGCAGGGAACCCTTGACTGCTCTTTGGACTAGATAGGGGGGAAGGAGAGGGAAATGGGAGGAGGTAGAAGTTTTTAATAGAAAATAAATTAAAAAAGAAAGTAAAAAAAAAAGAAAAAAGAAAGTTCAATAGAAAAAGAAAACAGAGAAGAAAATAGGGAGAAGATTTATTCTTTTTAGTCAAGTGAGTATAGAAACTATGTTCTGTCTTAATTGGGGGAGCCATTATGGGGTTTGCAAGAAGCCTGGCTCTAGAGAAATTCCCAGGAATCCACAAGGATGGCCCCAGCTAAGACCCTAGGAGTCTTAGTGGACAGGGTGCCCAAACTGGCATTGCTGTGCATTTAGATTGATGATTATCTTAAATAACACTATAGAACCTTCATCCAGCAACAGATGGAAATGGAGGCAGAGTCCCATATCGGAACACAGGACCGAGCTCCCAAAGTCCAGTTGAAGAGTAGAAGGAACAAGACTAGGAGCAAAGAGGTCAAGACCATGAGGGGTTCATCCATTGAAGCAGTTTAGCTTAGCTAGTGGGATCTCACCAATTCCAGGTGGACTGAGAAGGAACAAGCATAGGACCAAACTAGTCCCTCTGAATATTATTGACAGTGGTATGGCTGGAGCAGACTGAGGGGCCAATGATAATGGCACTGGGATTTGTCTCTACTGTATGTACTGGCTTTTTGTGATCCTAGTCTCTCTGGATGCATACCTTCCTAAGACTGGATGTAGTAGGGTGGGCCTTGGACCTTCCACAAAGCAAAGTGCCTTACCCTCTCTTTGGATTAGAGGGGGATGGGGTGGGAGGGTGTGTGGAAGGAATGGGAGGAGGGGAGGGAGTGACAATTTGGATTGAAAAAAAAAAACGATGTTCTGCCCTAAGAGACATTCAAGTTGATGACAAAAGACAAACAAAAGGAAACTGTCCTCTTCAATCTCAGGCCAACCAAAGAATACTTAATTAAGTCTATTTTATTATATGTCGTCTAAATTTGTAGTCAGCTGAAAGTGGTCCAGTGTAGACCAAATGGAAGCGGCTTCAATGTTTGGAATACGAGATTGCTAACTGCATTTTCTACATCAAAGTCACCTGGCAGATGAGCCCTCTCTTGATTTTGTTAGTTTTAAGCCAGAAATGAATAGCTAAATTATTGCCTGCCATCAGTTTTCTCTTTAGCTTTGCAGCTAACTTAAAGCTCTCATCATTGGTTCATCTTTAACCTGAAAGTTACAAGCCCCAAGCTGTTCTTCTATTCTCTTTTCACTACACTCTGACATAGAGTTTGAGGGTTGCCAGCTGGAAGGTTAGCATTGAAAGCTTCATTCTGTTTCTTTCATTGTTTTCTGAGATTCTGTCCTTTCTTCCATGTCTCCAACTCCTTATCCCATCTTTCTGTCTCATTTTCCTGAAATTCTATCATATTTGCATACACTTTATTTTAACCTTTTTTCCATAAATATAAGCCCCTAATAATGAAGTCACTGCCTTCCTCCTCCTCCTCCTCTTTTTCTATTTTAATATTCTCCATGTTTCTAGTTCAGGTAATACCTAGTTAAACTCCTTTCTAACCTGGGCACAACCATTTCTATCCTGGATATATCCTCAAAATTAAACTCCTTGGGGAACATTCTTCACTGATCTGAAAGACTCTCCTTTTTGTGGAAACTAAACTATGCCAATTTTGCTAAAAATCTCCTGAAATTTTTCCAAATAAAAATTAAATCCAAGTTGCTAGTTTGAAGACTTAGAATTGTCATATAAAATATTAGAGGTCCTTCTTCAATTTGATAAATCATAATGATAGATAAAAGTGCTGTCATTAAACACCCAGACTGTAGTTTTGTAGTTTACATGGTGGTTTGCACCTATCATTTCAGCACTTGGGAGGCTGAACTGGAATCGAATCATTTCCAGGGCAGCCTGGGCTATGTAGCAAGGTCCTGTCCAATACACATGTAAATTCTAATACTTTTTTATACCTTCCAGTTAATATAGTATGCATTATGATGAGTATGTTCATATGCACTAACTGTTTAACTTTAAGAAATGGTGTAAGTTTTAATCTTCTTTGTACCATCTTTGCCATCTACATAGATATTAGTGAAGAACCCAAGCTTGAAAAATTTAGTGTATACAGCTACAATTGTTGGAAGAGATGCTGCTGACTTTTCTCTCGCCCAGACAGGGAATGTTATAACAATTGCCCCAAAGTAAGTGTTTTAAAAGTATTCTTATTTAACTTGTAAAATAAAAACATTTATTATTTACAGTTATTATTAAAATATGACTTCAACTATTCTAAATTAATAGTTATGTAATGAAAAACTTTCACTCAAATAACATGTTTATATTTCTGAGATTCCTCTTTAATTTTGTCAAAACAGTCCTAACACTACATTGCAGCTAATTTTATGCAAGTATTTAATTTTGATTTCCTTTATGTGTATATGGGCCATTGTGTTAAAATTATGATTTTTTTACACAGCATAACTATGTTTTATGAAGGGAATGCAACTAGTGCATACTAACATATAATTTTATAATATACATGTTACATTATGTGTAATTTCTGATTATCACAGCAACATAGGTTCATGACAGAAATTTAGAAGCTATAGAAGAATAAAAAACAAAATAAGTAAAAGTTTTAAAATTCTGCTTCCAAAAAGCACTGATGTTACCATAATTTTTATCCTCTTAATAGTTATTGTGCTTATATAGATGGTAGATAAATGTCTAGGTGGATATATATGAATGTTCATATGATCCTACTTGTGACATATAAAGGATTACATTATTCATTTTTTCAAATCTAATCAGTAATGTTGTATACTCATCTGTGCACTATAGAATGGATAATTCAGGAGATTAAAAATGATATACTTTGATCTAATTACTGTATCCCATAAGCCTAAAACAGTTCCTGATGCACTAGAAATTTTCTGTCTGTCTGTCTGTCTATCTATCTAGATATATAAATTAAAATGAGTGAGTTATTGAATTAATGGGCTCTAAGCAGTATATAGAAAATTCTTAATTCAATGTGGTATTCTTGCACCGAATTCTAGCTTCTACACCCCAGAAATGACTATGATATGAACAGCTTTTTTTTTTAATGAAATTTCAGCTCCTGAGTCTTGTATAATAGTCCATCTGAACAAAATTTAGATTAGTGAGAATATATCAGCATAAAAGACCTCATGTTGTACGTAGCCTGTGATTTTCTCTACAAGATATAGTTTGTGTATTTCTGTTGATTTTTACATACACTTACTCACCTTGGTTTTGCTTCTACCTCATCTCAATCATTAATCAGTGGTTCCACAGACTATGCCAATTAGGCAAGTTTTGATAACAAAGGAAAGTAATCCTATATTCATTATTAACATTTTTACCTTAAAAGAGTTTATAATAAGTAATAATTTATAGGACAGAATAACTGAGTGTTATATATAATGATAGTTATGCTAAAAGCCAAAGTTAAAATCAGTAGTAAAATATTCCTGGCATTTATCATTTGTATTCAGTTGTGTAAACCCAGCTTATTCTTAATTCAAAGTCTGTTACTTACCTGAAAAGAGAAAGGAAAAAGTGCTGCTTTTTGTCCTTGCACAAGAGAAAACCAAATGACAACAAGGTTGACTGCGTATTAGAGGGGAAGAGGCAATTTCATAGTACTATGGTACCATTTTGTACCCTATAACTATTCTAAAGAACTTAAGTTAGCAAGTCTCTGAGCTCATCACAAACCATGAAGCTGGGATAGCTTCAAAGAAATATTCTTGGGCTTCATAATACTCCACTTCTTTTGTTTCAAAAGGATCTATGTGCTTCCTTTTAAGCTGTTAAAATTTGGCACAGTGACATATTTTTTCTGGAAATGGGTAAATAGAATCTTTTCTACAGCTATTAGATGACATATAATGCATGTTAAAAATGAAAACACATGAATATATTTTCTTTATTTTATCTTCTAATTGATTTTTGTCAAATAATTAACATACTGCTGCTCTTAATATAGTCTTTTATTTCAATAAAATGTAAATGTTTCCTCTTTTATTTTTTATTAAATAGAAACCAAATTGTCCTCTATGTGAAATTTTTAAGTCGCTTCCTCCATCCTACTGAAGCTACACTATTATTAATTTCAAAACCTAAGGGTGGAGTAGGAGGCAGTACTATGGCTTTTGCTCTGAAAGGAGAAGTACTAAATTTTAAAGCAATTGTAAGTCAACTATACTTCTTTTATCTACTTTTGCTCCTGTTCCTCAGACCCTGTAATGTCACACCATGATAGTCTTTCTTGTTTGTCTCTAGTCAGATCTTAGTCCTTTAGTCTTTGCCATCAAACCTTGAAATTAAGGTTTGGGGATGAGGTTGCTGAAAGTTTGAATGTGATTCAAAAAATATTTGTCTGCTGTGGACATTGATTAATTTTTAATATGCATTTTATTTTATTTATTTATTTATTTATTTATTTTGTGTGCTGTACATGTGCTTATACATGTAAATGCTTGCACATCTATGTTAGCACATGTGTGTCATTTTGCATGTGTGCCACAGCACGATGGAGGACAGACAACAGCTTGCAGAAAGTGTATTCTGCAGATTGAATACAGCTTTAAAGACTTGGCAGCAAGCACCTATATGTTCTCAATCATCTTTCTAACTGGGCATTCATCGGAATATCTGGAGTGTTCTCTATAGCCAATTCATTTTAAAGTTCATGTTAATACTATATTTATTGTAGGATTATAATGTTCTTCACTGAATTCTACATTTTCATATTGCAGAAGATGGGAAAGAAATATATTGGAAACTTTTTATAAACATCTTGTTTAAATATTATTTGCTACCATGGAGAAAGGAAAAAGTCAATGACATTTATTGTTTCCAGGTTTCTATGTTTATTATAAAATACAATACAAAACAAAACTTTTGACTGTGCAAAACCAGAGAATAAAGTACAAAGAATGACTCTAGACGTATTAAGTGGTAGCCAGATATTAGAAAAGAGCACCAAGATGCTCATATAGACAGACTGACTTACTGGGCAGTGATGTGCCAAGCAAAGTGTGGCTATTTCTCACAATGATACATTGTTTTCTTCCAGTGTCCTCTTTAATAATGAAATCTTCATATCTCTCAACTCTTTCACATATATTCCCTGAAGCAATGCATTATTTTGTTGCATGAATTTGAGTGGGATTGCTGATTTGATCCCTTCATTAACCTTAGGAAGGGAAAGTAAACTTGAAAACTGAATGCCTGAATACTGTGCAACTCTGATACACTCCACTCTTCCCACTCAAGTCAAAAGGAAGTAGATTACTTTATAATGGTGAAAATATTTAAAACAAGCACAGCTATCCTACAACTGTAAAATTTAAAGAAATTTTTATTCAAAGTTAATTTGTAAGTTTTATTTTATTATCTGTGCTATTATTACAAACATGTCATTATAACCAGGAAAATATGAACATAAATAAGCCAGCATTCATATACTAGTTAGGTCATAGATACAAATATCTAACATATATATAGTTGCAGATATAAATCATGTTTTATCATTTCTAAAATTATTATCTTTTTATTTATGAAATCAGTTTGGAGATCAATTTAAGAGGCATTCTAAGCAAATATTTTAATTGCTAGCACATTATTATGGATAAGTAGAAGATAGGTATTTCTTATCCTATTTGAATTTTAATAGCAAAATATCTGTGGGGAAAATAATTTCATTAATTATTGTGATAATCAAGTAGACAGTAGGTTTTTGAGGTGGCATTTAGTAATCAAAAATATTCTGGGTTTTGGCATTATTTTATATTGTGATATTTTTTACTTTAGGAAATTCTAAAATGCAAATCTCCATGTTATCAATGGAAAGAAGTCAGTGTAAATGTGAAAAATCCCTTTACAGCGGGTGGAGATTTTAAGTAAGCCATTGTTTTCCTGTAAATTTATTGCAGTTCATGATCTATATTCAAGAAAAATAATTGTCCTTTCCTCTTTAACATGATTCTTGCGAGGAAAAAATTGCATGTGCTTATATTCTTTATATTCCTGTGAACTGAGACTGCAATGACTGCAACAAGTCTAAGTCAGATGAATCCTGGCCAGAAATGAAGTAGAATTAGACACAAAGTCTCATCTCTATCCAAGATACTATTTGTGATTGATATCTTTTTAAAGAATGAAAATTGTTTAATTTATTTCATTTTGAAGTTAATTTTATTTTCTATATAAATATTTCACATATTTTTGTTTGAGGTCTTCCCCTTTTCCCTAATATATCTTTGGAGTCATAGAAGGATAAGTGCAGTCTGAATTTAGGTTACAGATGATGAGAAAAATGAAACTTTTGTTGTTATCTGAACTTTTTATGCGAAAATTGGAAATAATTCTTTTTGTATTTATTTCAGTGTCATTCTTGTGGAATCCACAACACTTATGTATTTGCCATCACAAGTAACTGAATCTTCAAAAGCTGCTGTGATGCCTGAGTAAGCGGCTTTGATTTTTTTTATTTATTACTTTATATATAATACCAATCAAAATTTCCACTTCCTCCCCTTCTACCATTTCCCCTCACACTCCCTCACACACCTTTCCCCCTCCCCCTCCAGTTCTAAGAGAGGGCAAGATACCCTGCCCTATGTTGGAGGAAGGGCAGCTTTGATTTTATACTCATACTGTGGCAGTAGGAGAGTTCCTAGGCGGGTGGCCTACACGTTCTTCTAGCTGACATGGCCTGTGTTTGCATAGGGGATCTCCCATTATTTTTTAAAGATAACGCACAAATATTCTTGCTGTGGTGGTGCATGCTTTAATCCCAGTATTCCTGAGACAGAGGTAGGTGTATCTTAGTGAGTTCAAGGCTAGCTTGGTCTACAATGTGAGTTTCAGGACAACCAGGGATGTTATACAGAGAAGCCCTGTCTCAAAAAACAAAACAAACAAACAAACAACAAAAAATGATAATATAGTTCTAGATTTTTATATTTTTTAGATTTTGCTTGAATTATAAGTTCTGTCATCATAAATTTTGCTTAAATGGCTTTAAAATAGTTTTCGTATTAACAGTGGAAACTTATACTGTGATATTTTAGAGTCAGATTTCTGTTCAGTGTTGTAGTATCTGAGCATAAGTAACACAAAATCATTTAAAAATGGCCACTGTTACATCCCCACCCCCTTTTAAAGAAACCTATACATATGGAGAATAAAATGAACTCAAAACTTGATTCTCTTATATACCATCTCCTGCTGCACAAAATCCAGATTTGGACTTTATTGGCTACTTGGCTTAAATAGATATTTGCTGTAACATCATCTAATAAAGATCTTGGTAACTCTTGTTCAAAATACTTTGAAGTAGGGTACAAGCTTTAGAGCTACCTTTCAAGCTCAGAAGATAATCAACTCAATGACTTTTTAACAATTTCATATGAGAAGACCTGTTTACCAGAACTGAAAATTAAAATATGTCATTCATCTATATTTCAAAAATAATTTCCATTTCCTCATTCACCAATGAATTAACAAGATGTATTGTTTGATCAAAAATTTGCCTACAATTTATCCTATTTTGATACTATTTTCTCCAAGTTTAGAAAGCTTTCAAAATGCTCCTGATGAAACATCTCTAGCAGGCATCTGTTAATAGCTAGAAAAAAAAGTTAGAAGGCTGTATACCAGTAGTAACAAAAAGACAGGTGAGATACTATTTCATTTCACTTTGGGCTACCAAGACACTAATTTTATAAAAGAATGGTGTTTGTCAATGAATTTCTAGACTTGTGATCATTAAGTATAATAGAATTTTTACAAACCATACAATTTTAACTAAATTATTTTCAGATTTCTCTAATAATCAAAATAATACTTAGTTTCGTAAAATTGTGAGACAGGTTCCTAAGTCCACCATGTTTTCTGTCATTATCATGAGCTGTATATTGATCTTAGCTTATCTAAGTTTAGGAAAAGCTGCTAAGGATGAGGCAGCTTGCAAATTTCTCCAAAGGCTTTTTTATTATTTCTTTCTGACAAAATACACAAAGGAAAGAGATTTGAAGCTCAGATCCATATACTTTTCTACATACTATGATAAAAATTATTGAAAGTCTAGAGATTGCAAATATTAAACAAAATGAACCTTTAGATTGTCTGTAGGTTTTAATCAGTAATTCTGCTTTGATATCCATTATCAAAGAGATGACAGTGGAGCCATATATGAAGAAATAAGATACAATCTCTGCAAGGCTTTTTACTCTGTTTATGAACTGTATTTTACATGGGAAAGTATCTAGCTATTATAACCAGGACAGCTGTAAATTAAAGTATCCAAATGCTTAAATTACACAAAATATTAAAAAAGTTCCTTTCTTTTTAACAAAAGATAGTATAGTACTTAAATTTCCTATCAAATGTGTACTAGTAGAATTAAAGCACAGAATAATTATAAAAGTGGGAAATAACACCAACAAGAATATGTTTCTAAGAAAGTGTTATTTATAATATTCAAATGAAACAAATGTAATGGAAGTATTTATGATAACATGGAAATAAGATTTTGCAGGGTCAAATTTATGTGTCTATCTGTAAATAATAAATATTTCCTGATAGCTTAGTGATCAAGATAATCATAAATACTAACAGAGAGCTAATATGGGTGAAGCTTATGGCTCTGTATTACATGAAACCTATGAAGAGAGACAGTTGTCTCAGATTATGATTTGCTCTATCATTTCTATGACTGAAACTGAAATTTGAAAACTGTTATGTATCCCACATTTATAAAAATGGCACAAACATGGAAATAATTATAGAGATTTTTTCAATGGAAAGGAAATTTGTTTTACAACCTCTTTGGGAGAAAATTTCTGCTTATCCCTGACATGCACCCTATTTTTCTCACTATTTAAAAATTAAAGAGGCCCGTTTCACTAATATTTATAGCTAAGGTTAGATATTTGGTCAAATGGGCCCTTAATCCCAACACTACGGAGACAGAGAGAGGAAGATCTCTATGAATTCTGTGTCATCCTGACTTAAATAGTAAGTTGCAGGCAAGTAAGGCAGTGAGAACCTGTCTAAAAGAAAGGGTAGGAATATGAAAAATTGGATTTCTTTCTTTTCTAATTTTTGAGTTTTTAAAACAAAATAAACACCACATATTATATTATAGATAGCAATAATTACCAAATATCTATAATATTTAATAAAATAAAAAAGTGAAAAATCTTTGGTGTGTAATGTGGATGTTCTTTCCCTCTTCTGACAGTCATAGTATGGATAGTGACTATGGTGCTGATCGGAGTTCTTCCCATGCTGAAAATGGCTTAAGAACCTGTGAGTACCTTGGTGAAAGGTTTATTGCTTTTTTGTTTTTTTAACTTGGATCTGATGTGTTTTGTTTTTTGAGACAGGGTTCTTCTGTCTAACAGTCCTGATTCTTCTGGAACTCACTTTGTGGACCATACTGGCCTCAGATTCATAGAGATCCACCTGCCTCTACCTCCTGAGTGCTGGGATTAAAGGTATGTGCCACCACATCCGATTTGGATCTGATTTTTACGTGAACAAAAAAGGAACTGAGATAATACATCAAGGGAGATTTTGACGATAGAACTACTAGAGATTTCTGGCCAGATGGAGACTGACTAATTGGTTGTCTGTCTTTCCTGTTAAGCACCCTTTTGAGGACTGTGCCCACATCTTTCCTTTTATCCCTATCTTTGCTTCCCCTAGCAAATAGGGAGCATGATTAAATACCTGGTCCTTATGTTGCTTTTGAATTTTATTGAACTCTTTTAACCTATTAGGTACTACGTATTATTAAGTTTGGAATTGTAAAAATACTTTTTTTTTATCTAGTATTATTAAGTAAACACAAGTCTCAAAAAAGATGGGCAAAGTTACACGAAGGTATCTTAAAAGAACTCCAATTTGACTTTCAGAAGATAATCCTTGTGTTGCTGAAAACCCTAATATTTCAAAAGTTTGAATATGTTGTGAAAATTTCTTTTAAAAGATGGGTAGAGTGACAGACAGAAAAACTGTTATAGAAAGTAACACCACAGTTGATCACAATTACAAAGTGTTTGTTCATATAAAATCAGTAAGGTTGGCCTATCATATTACCACATTTTAGTAGAACTTGAGGAATCTATCAACATATTTTAAAACTCCTAACAAAAAATATGAATACTTTTGTGTATCTAGTAATTTCCATCTCGAAGTGTTCATTTTCCTTTGTTATATGAATTGTTTCACAGGTCATAAAAACTGAACATTCAAGAGTGAATATATATATATATATTATACATATATGATATATATATATAATGTGTGTGAATTACATTCATAATACATATGTGTGTGGGAATTAAATTTAAATAGTACCACAGTCTTCTTTCATGAGAGTATTAAGGAATTTTTAATTTCAAGCTTGAGATCAGGGCACCAATAATTTTTATTAAAAAGAAGTATGTATTATCATTTTTTTTCAATACAGGGTTTTTTTGTGTATGTAGATTTGGCTGTCATAAAACTGGCTATGTAGATTGGGCTGGGCCTCAAACTTACAGAGATTTGCCTGCCTCTGCCTCCTGATTGCTGGGATTAAAGGCATGCACCACCATAACCAGGCATGTATTATCTCATAATATGTTATAGTAGTTTCAATATTTTATACATTCTAAAATGTTACTTATTAATTAAAACACTAGTTTGCTTGAATAATACTTATATCATTCATCAACTTTCTCTGTGTCCTTTTTCTTTAGCAATTAAGTCTAACTTTATCAGAGAATTCTTCTGTTCAATGCCTACATTTTTTTTGGGAGCTAAAGGATCTTCAAGCCTGGAGATCTACTATCTTCCCTTTGACATGCATGTCCGCTATTGTGCCATCATCCTGAGCAACAAAGAGGTAAGAACAGAATTGTGCTTTGTGCTTATTCCATTAATGGTTGCTTTCATAATGAAGTAATCACTAAAGTCAATTTAAAGTAAATGGGACTCCAGAATATTCATGTTTCTAATCCTCAATTTCCAAGGCAAAATTCTTTTTCTGAAGAATACCAAAAAATTCCCACGACTTAAACCCAAATTTAAGGTCTCAGCATATGAGAGTTTCATGGCAGCAGAACCTCCAGGACTAGCTTTATCTCAGTTTCTGTGAGTCAAAGATCTGGCCTGTTATGCTTAATCCTCTACTTAAGGTCTATAAAATCTTCAGTGAAGGAATTGACCAAGGCTGGCATCTTCTCCCGGTGTTATCTGACTAAGGATCTGCTTCCAACCTCACAAGCTGCTGATGAAATTCTTTTCTTTGTGTCTGTGCTTTGTGTAGCTCAGTTCTAAAAACCAACAAAGGAGAGACCAGTTTGGGGCAGGCCAGTGGAGAGAAGAAGGGGAAGAGATGGGAGACTACCTCTGAGAGACTAATTATTAGATAATGATCTGAGGAGGAAATTTAGAATTCTCAGGGTATATAGCTACATAGCCATGTATATCATCTGTGTTCAGTATATCTAAGTAATCAATGCTATTCGGAGATAATACTTACCTAGTATCTATAGAATGAATTTCATGTGAAAAACAGTATATTTTAATAATTATAAGATATACTTTAATCTCACATGTAAAATCACCACTGAGAAACTCCCTTGGTTTTTATCTTAATCAGTACCTAGAATTGGAGATTTTATTCTCAGCAATGGAAAGGAAATTTTTCAGGTTCAACAACATTTTTTTCTATATAAAAATGTGTGAAAATAACTGTAGTTATTATTTGTTACCATTGATTGTATTAAATGGTCAAAATACCTTTTAAAATTAATTTATAATTAAAGAAAATTCATTTGGAAGAGTAGAATTACAAAATTATTTTTCTTCCTTGAAGTAGACTACAAGAATATCATCTACCTACATAAATGAATCTAAATTCCTTAAAATATAGTCAAGCATAGTTTGGCATCCTCACTTATTAAAATTTAACTTTGATTATATATACTTGCCAGAAGAAACATTAAGATAAAACAATAATCTTAGAAATGAGTTTCTACCTGTCAGAAAGAGTGCTACAATTTAAAGAGTTTGATGGAATTATTTATAGTTGCCTTTAATTTGTACAGTCAAGTATATTTATAATTATTTTAAAATACACTATATGCTTCACTAGAAATCATGCATGCAAGCAAGCACAAATGGTTTGCTCCTGTTCTTATTGAATGTGACATAACCCACTTCCTATTAAGCTCCACTGTTAATACTGAACTAATTAGGCCTTTATTTGGTAGTTTTCCAGTCATGAAATAAAATCGTTTCTACCAACAGTTTTCAGGAGTACACATTTATTTCACTTTTGTGTGTTTTACTTCAATTTCCAAATGAGATAGGAAATATGTATATCACTTTGAAGATAAGGATAGTTGTACAAATCATCCATGTTCATAAAAACTTCAGCTTACAGGCAGATTCACAACAGTCCTTAAAGCTGTTGCTATTAGATGGCAGAAGACCACAGAACTTTCAAATATAAAATGGAATTGCAAAACTTAGAATGGAAACCATTGCAGAATCAGAACTCAGTCCCTGAGGAATTTCACCCCCTGAATTTGAAAGAACAGGCAGCATACAAACATTACAGATTGCACAGCAACCTGACACATCGATCTGTCTGCATTGTGATTCCCAGCACTTGATTTTATTTTACGTAATGGATTCTGCTATGTTCTCATTCTAGAAGCCAAAAAGCATGGATTGAACTAATTTTCATGAGGAAATTCATAACCTTAGACAGGGATTTTTTTCATTTGAGGTGTGTTTGGCTTTTAATTATAGCCACCTAACACCTATCTTTTCTCCAATTTGCTTATGTTCCAGTATGTCATCGCCTTCCTACGACCACATTTTTTGATTAGAACACACATTTGTTACATGTGTTCTCACAGTCTCCTGCACATGCTGTCATTCCGGTTCTTTTCATACAGTCATTTAAAATTACTACAGAAAATACAAAATATATACTGTTCTTGCCAAACCAAACTAAAGCTTTTTAGCATGTTTATTAAAAGAGACCACTAGAGAAAGAGATAGATTAGAGCTTCCACTTGGATAGTAGCTTTATCAAGAAGTTTTAAAAGCTTGAAAACAAAGAGATTGAATATCTACGTAGGACATAATGTAGGAAGTCTAATGGAATTTTATGACATAGATTAATGAAGAATCATCTGCAGTCAAATAAGCATCAACTAGACTCTGATCAACTTCTGTCCTTCCTGGTAGAGAGAAAGGGAAGAAACCATTGTAAATAAGTATCTGGCTTTTAGGAACATGGGGCAGAGGAGACTTTGTCCTGTATTTACTTCCTTTTAATTGTCTTCTTCTCAAACTAGTCCTGATTTAAATTGGTCATAATACGGAGTGTCATATGCTGATATTCTCTACGTCCAACATAGAGAAGAAGCTACAGTATATTGTCACTTTCTTTTGCCCCCATTTTCAATAACATGACATTCATGTTATGAATATAATGAACTAGGTACCAGTCACCACATACATTTATTCATTTTTCACTATCTTATACATGTGACTGCCTATTTCTGACAAGGCCAATATTTCCCCACTGGGATTTTCTATTGTGTCTTTAGAAGCTCCTTTCTTCCACTTGTTTCCATTTATGCTCTAGGCTTCTAAAGACACCAGTTGTACAGAGAAGGAAAATGAAGCTCAGGGACCTAGTAAACTTCCCTGTGGCTTAATAGCTGTTAGCCAAGCAAAGGACACATGCTCACCATTGTTGATTTCTCTGCATAATGCTGGTGCTCTTACATTTTTCCCACTTTTATTTTATGAAAAATAGATAATATTTAACCTTTTGTACTTTTTTTTATCTAATATCACGTTCTAAAGTACTTTAGATGTTTATATGATCATTTTGAAAATGCACACTTTTAAAACAGTCTCAAGGATGTACATAGTCTGTAATAATGTTGTTAGAGGATAGGAACAAAGTTTATTTCATGTTTGCATGATTATTTTAAGATGGTTTCCTAAGAATGTGTATAAAGTATTTCTAGGACCTCCTTATTCAACCTATGTGATTTCAATCCAAATTTATAGGATGCTGATGTAAAATTCCATGCTTTACTTTTGTCTATATAAAGTAGTACATAGGTTGCTCAGAAAAGCAGGAAAGTTCCTAGAAAGTGTATAGATTTTCACTTTTTCAGACTATTCTTTATATTTTTATGAGAGCTTAAAATTTATTATTATATGCTTATGTTTAGATTGGAGATTTGATATATATTGTAGAAGGAAAAGGTTTAATACCTTTGCCTTCCAATTTCCTTTCAATGAAGCCACCAAGTCCAATTGACTACAGTATTTCTCTAGAAGAAGGTATGTTACAAATGTTTTACTTCATTATACTGACAGATGGTATTATTATTCACATAGTCATGCAAACATCATTAAAGCAGTTTTCCCCAATATGCATTTATATTTTAGAAAGCCTCCTTCTTACTCCATTATGTTTGTTTCAATGAAACAACACCATTTGACTAGTTTAAAATGTAATTGATGACTTCTTTATAAATCTATGGTTTCAGTCTTGAGATTTAGTAAATGAAATATTACTCAATAAATCCTATTGATTTCTGTTTGGAAATCAAATCTCTATATTCTCAAAAAATGATTTTATCATAATCTAGATTTCTATCTGTATTTCTAATTCTTGACTTACAGCACTGAAAGAATTTGGTTGTTAATGAAATGAAGTTTTATTTTTGCCTGAGTTTAAATGGCATCAATTATGTGTTTATTTTTATTCCCCATACCATATCCTTAATCAATGACTTCAATGATTGTAGAAATTAAAAAAAAAAAAACCAACTAAGACTAAGTATGACCTCTGACAGAGTCTTGATTGGAAAGAAAAGGGTTTGAGGGAAATGAGTGGTCATTGATTCTGAAAAATCAAGGAGCCTGCCAACAGGGATAATAATGAGTGTTATAGTTTCTGAGGTTGGTAGGAAGAGTATGATTTTTGTCAGTCCATAATAGCATGTTTTAAGAAATCTCTTCCTCATAGTTAAGATGATTTGCCCATGTAAGATATTTTATTTTTGTTTTTTTTTTCCTTTGTTTGTTTTTTACTTTGATGTCAGATTTGTCCTTGGATACATCCTATAACTGGAGGGTTTTGATCTCTTGTGATAGAATAAGTGGATAGGGGACAAGTACCTTACACCATTAACAATAGAAGAATGTGGCCCAGGTGGCATACATGTTTTATTGTTTTAGGAGTGTGAGAATCTGTCCTATCTTGTCTTTGTAACTGTTACTATTACTACTTTATTGGGATCATAGTATACTAAATTTTTGAGCACATTGATGTTTTTTCTTCTTTTCTATCCCTATTTTTAATTTTACTTTTTAAAATTAAAAACCAATCTTTTTTTTCATTGTGTGTACAAATCTCTGTTCCCTCCTTCCTCTCCTCCCACACCCCACCTTCCCCCTTTTCACCCCTATTTACTCCTCAGATAAAGCACTACTGCAGTAAATATACCCTTAGAAAATATCAATGAGTATCTTCTTTTTTAAGTCTTATTCTTTAATCGGTTATTTAGAATTAGTAATAATGTATTATCCATTTATTTTTCCTCTGCTTAATGAATATCATAACTAGTTGCACTTTTCTGTTTCTAACCTCACAAATTCATGCTTAATCACACTGCTGAGAAAATAAACGTTCATTATATTAACTAACATTTTACATTCTTCAGAATATAATAAGGAAGATCCAGTTCTATATTTGGGCTGCAAACCTCATCAAATCCTTGATATAGACCTTAAAGTACCACTGACTAATGATGCCAAGGAGAAGGCTTTGGCTTTTGCAGCACAGCAACAGATGTCAACTCTTGAGTATGAAAGAAGGGCTATCACTGGCACTCTGGAGAGCAGTACCATTCGTGTGGCCATTGCCCTCCTAGGACTAACCAAGATTGAGGTAGGACTAAAGAAAAACAATGCCATTCACTTGCTTTTTTGAGAAATAAAGAAGCATTTATTTATTTATTCATTCATTTATTTTGTGTACATCTGTGTGTGCATGCACACATTTGAATCTACATGTGCTAGGGCATGCTCATAAAAAGCAGACGAGAATTTGCAGGGATTGGCATTCTGTAGATGGAGCGGCGGGCTGCGTTCATGCCGCCTGGCTCCCGGCCGCCTGGTTAGCTTATTCCCCCGAAATAGCAACACACAAATTATATTCTTTTAAACACTGCCTGGCCCATTAGCTCTAGCCTCTTACTGGCTAACTCTCATATCTTGCTTTAACCCATATCTAATAGTCTGTGTAGCACCACGAAGTGGAATCTTTTTTTTTTCCTTTTTTTTATTGGTAAAAGGAGAATAAAAAAAAAAACAAATTTCCTCCTCCTCCCAGCCTCCCATTTCCCTCCCCCTCCTCCCACTCTTCTCCCCCTCCTCCCACTCTTCACCCCTCCTCCCACCCCTCTCCCCTTCCCCTCACTCCTCTCCCCCTCCCTCTCCAGTCCAAAGAGCAGTCAGGGTTCCCTGCCCTGTGGTAAGTCCTAGGTCCTTCCCCCTCTGTCCATATCTAGGAAGGTGAACATCCAAACTGGCTAGGCTCCCACCAAGCCAGCACATTAAGTAGGATTAAAACCCCGTGCCATTGTCCTTGGATTCTCATCAGCCCTCATTGCTAGCCATGTTCAGAGAGTCTGGATTTATCCCATGCTTTTTCAGTCATAGTCCAGCTGGCCTTGGTGATCTCCCAATAGATCAGCCCCACTGTCTCAGTGGGTGGGTGGGTGCATCCCTCGTGGTCCCGACTTCCTTTCTCATCTTCTCCCTCCTTCTGCTCCTCATTGGGACCTTGGGAGCTCAGTCCAGTGCTCCAGTGTGGGTCTCTGTCTCTATCTCCATCCATCACCAGATGAAGGTTCTAGGATGATATGCAAGATATTCGTCATTATTGCTCTAGGATAGGGTCATTTCAGGTTCCCTATCCTCAGCTGCCCAAGGAACTAACTGGGGACCTCAGCTTGGGCACCTGGGAGCCCCTCTAGGGTCAAGTCTCCTGCCCACCCTAAAGTGGGTCCCTTAACTAAGAATTGTGGTTCCGTGCTCCCCTATCCAACCTTCCTTTATCCCGATCCTCCTGTATCCCCAAGTCCCCCCTCCTTCCCTTCTACCTTTTCTCTCCCCATCTCCCCTTACCCCCATCCTACCCCACCCCCAAGATCCCAATTTTCTCCCCGGCAATTTTGTCTACTTCCCTTATCCAAGAGGACAAGTATATGTTTTTCCTTGGGTTCACCTTCTTACTTAGCTTCTTTAGGTTCACCTATTGTAGACTCCGTGACCCCTATTTATGGCTAGAAACCAATTATGAGTGAGACCCAAAAACACAAAGTGGAATCTTATCGGGAAAGATTCAGCATGTCTGACCTGGCAGCTGGGTCCCTCGCATCTGACCTCACTTCCTTCTACCCAGCATTCTGTTCTGTCTACTCCACCCACCTAATTTTCTGCCCTGTCAAAAGCCAAGGCAGTTTCTTTATTAACCAGTGAAATCGACACAAAACAGACCCACCTACAGTGTTTTCTTTTTACCATGTGGATTCCAAGAATATAGCTCAGGCCGTCAGTCTTGGGGGCCAGTGCCTGTATCTGGTGAGGTATCTCAATGACTCTAATTACTTAAAATTTTGCAGTTCTCTTTTTGTATAATTACAATATTTTTACATAGAAAGTGATGAACATTTTTTTCCTAGGAGGTAGCTCAGTGGTATTTGAAATTCATTTTGTTAAATATAATGGCATTCAGAATAATTTTAATCATCCCAGTGTATTTTTGAATTCCCAATAACTGTCAATTCTGCTGAACATTAGAATATTCTAGGGAACTTAATGAAATAAGAAAGATGTTAAAGATGACTTTGATTTTAAAGCTTTAATAATATTGAAATTATCAAATAGCAAGGATTGGATAGTTTCTTCTTTAATTTACCCCTACTAATTAGAATAAGTTGATGATTCTCTTTGACTAAACCTCATAGTTCTACTGAAAAGTGAATTTTGGGAGCCTTATATACAATGATCACAAAAGCTATTAATGAATAATTGTAGCATGAATAAAAACCCAGAGACAGATATTGGGGTTCGAGCTGAAAGATCAGAGAAGCAAAGCAGCCAAGCCACTAGAGAGCTCTTATATCTATGAAATTTTCAGACTGAAAAGAGCAAGTTTCTGTCTCCACCTGTCTTATATTCCTCTCTAGTGCTAGTATTAAAGGTGTTCACCATGACCATCCAGCGTCTATGGCTAACTAGTGTGTTTGCTAGAATTAAAGGTTTTTGCCACCACTGCCTGGCCTATATGGCTGACTAGTGTGTCTAGCTTGGCACTCTGATTTTAGGAAAGATATATTTGTTAGCTCATAAACAAAATATCACTATAAGTGATCATTTTTAAACTACAAGCCTATCATGAGAAAATCTCTTTTCTTTTTAATCTTTTAAAATTTGTTTTTCGACCATTATTTCTCAAAATAATTTATTTAAAAATTCTTAATAGAATTTGTCTATGGCAGTTTTTTTTCCTTTAGTTGTGAGTTATGTTTCATATGAGATTGACATTGACATTTGTTTATTATTCCTTTCAAATTGTAAATTTCTAGAAATCTAAAAGTTTTTTTTTTTTAAATTTTTATCTCTCTTGATATCAAACACATAATATCTATTCTGAGGTAAACAGTGTTACTTGTACCTTGCTTCACTTCCACTGTTAAAGCTACTGTGCAGTTTTCATAAGGACAGCATTGTGTTTAGAGGATGATTGAATGGGAATATGTTGTAACCCACATTTTATGAATAATGGCTATAGATTTTAAAAAATACAAAATTTAGATATGAAGGCGATTTGATCTGGATATGCCCAAAGGTCTGATCCTCATTGTTTTTATGTAGTCAAAGAAATCATCATTAGTGAAGATGATGACTTGGTATACCCTGCAAATGATGTTCGTATCTGATATATAGATGTGAAGGAGCATAGGTAAATCTGTATTTCGGGATTGCTCATTAATGGAATATTTTCCTTGAAAGATAAGTTATTTTGGTTACTATCAGTGTTATAAAAGGGAACATGGGTAACTCTTAAAGATAACACCATTGGTAATTTATATGGGTTAGTGCTGCCTTCTACCCACTTTAATGATAACACCTCTAAAGAAATAAGCTGCTTTATGCTTTTGTGTATTTTCTCCCACATGTTTTATCTGAGCACATAATGCTACCTTGTGTTTTGGAGGTAAAAATTAAGAAAATTACAATACGATTTTAATGTTCATTTGCAGTGCCTTTTGCTCTTTAATATGTCAAAGTTGAAGAAGCCTAAATCCATTTTATATACAACAGAACTGAGCCTTCCCGCACATTTCAATATACCCAAGAAAATTTACATTCCTCAGATTCCAGAACCTCCGGCTATCCAGACTCAATCTCTAGGAATCCAACCTGAAATTATAACAGGTAATCAAGTATATTTTGATTTGAAAAGCTAGCATTATTACAGATATTTAAAGGCAGGAGCATAGTAGAAGAGAACAGTGTTTATTCACGTTTGATGCAAATAAAGCCATGTTCTTTATTGTTAATATAATGTACTTGCTATTGGTTTCCTCACAATGAGTGCCATATGTCCAGGAGTGACCTCGACAGAAATACTTCTTACCATGGTGGGGGCATGAGAATTGAAGAAATATAAGTAATGAATATGAAGATACATAAAAATAATAACACAGAAAACATAAAAAGCATCCGGAGGGCATTCCAGTGATTGAAATTCTGACATTCACCACCTTCATTTTTCCATAGCTTTTATACCCAACATAAATGGGGGAGGGGAGTAATAAAAGACTTTATTAACATGATATAAAGAATAACTCACACAATCAATAACTTTATCACTCTGAGACATCAAATCATTAGCATTCTGTTGTTTAGGTAGCAAAGGTGCTCTAAATCACATATTCTGAAGACCACCCTTCCCCAGGTGACCTCACAGTTACAAAAGGAGCAGAAGTACAATTGCATATCCTGACCACCAGTCAGGATGGCAAAAACTTACTAGAATGAGCTATCTTAATTTCAAAAGAACCAAGCAATCACCTCCTGACTTAGGCCTTGCAGCTATGCCTGTCAATCTCCAAACTCTAACCATCAGAGGAGATGGAAATGGGCCTGCATTTTTCTGTTTCCACAGTCAGGAAGGTATACATTAGATAAATATGAAAATTAATAATGTATGCTATTCAATATACATAAATATACTAATGTATTTGCTGAAATTACTTTTCAGTTTTATTTTCATTCCTGTCAATTTGCTGGATAATGCTAAGACTACAAATTATTAACTAGTGTTATCTTCACATGTACTATAACTTCAGTTTTATATATGATGTGCTTTGTTTTTAGTAATTTTTTTTTTTTTTAGTGAAGTTTCACTTGCTGATTTCCTCTGGTTTTGTATTAACTGTAAAATATTTCTAATCCTATTCTTGCAAAGAAGCTCTGAGGAGGCCTGCTCTGAGACAAGGGTGTCAGAAGCAAGACCATGGTTCCCAGATAAGCTAGGGATCCATGAGAGTAACCTGCCCTAATGTCCCTCTGGTTAGCTCAGGTGACTGAGAACTCATAGTGTGAGTGGCTACATCTCTGATGTCTAACTCTCCATCAGATACCAAATATACGTTAATTTCTAAACCATCCAGTGAGGGAGAATAACCATGTCCCAGGCTGTGTTAATTTACTAGAAAAATTGATGATGGGTCCTAGCTCAGGTTCGAGAACATTCTGTATATCCTGAAACACTTCTGGTTTTGAAGTGATGCTGTAAAGCCTACATGGTATTTCAGACGGCCCCTCTGTAAAGTGAGCTCCTCTAAGCTGAAGGCTACCCAGATTCTTTCAAATGTGAGGTGAAAGAATGGATAGTTTTTAATGGCAACTTTGGTTAAGAGTTTCCTTCATGTATTTGGGAAAGATTCAGAATTCCTAACCATTTCTTATCTGTTTCCGTGTTGTCAAATAGTTTTAACTGAATGAATTTACCTATGCAAAAGATTAAAGCATAGAAAACATGAAAAAAATATTTCTAATCCTGAAAGAGTGGTTAAAATTATAAATTCAAGGATTTTATGTTGGTTTTATCTTTCTAGGAGACCAGCCACCTCAAAAACAACTGCCAAGCACCCAAGCAGGTAACAAGAATTTAAGAGTTAGGGCCCTTAGAGAGACATACATGGTTCTACATAGAAAGGAGAATACGACAAGATCTTCTGAGTAAATTTGGAGCCTGGGGGTCATGGAAAAGGGTAGAAAGGGAGAAGGTAGGAAGGAAGGGGTGAGTAGAAAAAAAAATGTATCCGCAATAAAAACAATAAAAAATTAAAGAGTTAGAACTAGAATAAGGCAATAAATAATAATAGGCCATGTGGAAAATGATGGGAAATTCCCCACCCAATCGTTAAAATGAGTGAATAAATAAATAAATAAACAAACAAATAAATAAATAAATAAAATTCTGAGACAGCCACAAAAGAGTATTCTGCAAAGAAGGATTATTTTATCCAAAATTAGTGTACTTTAGAATGTATTGATAAGGTTATTTGGGAAAGCAGGCTCCAGGAAAGTGTGAAAAATTTTTTGTTGTATATGTAGATGCTATAGAATTCTTCGCTTAAAGATTATAGGCTATAATGTACTAAACATAATAACGCATTATAAGAGTTTTATCTAATGGACATAAGGAAATTAGGTCAAATATAGACAGTAAAAACAAATGGCTACTAAAGATCCTAACATGTTTCAAGATAATTTTCATTCTTAAAATGTAGCATTCCACCTTACAAAGATGATAGTCTAATTGGGCAAGGTCAAGCAGTTTATACACTACTACAGACACAGCTTCTTCAGAAAACTACTTTCCACAATCCTGTACTTATGTTATCTTGTTAATGTTTGTAAAAATCCACTTTTTACATTGTTAGTGAATGAATAAAGAAAATTCTTAATCTTTTTCCTCTCCCCATACTTACCCCTTTGGACATGTTTATTCTTAGACCCCAATTTGATTCTCATTCCAGTGATTTTATTTAGTCTTATTCCAGGCTTTTGTCATATGTGAAGACAACTGTCTTAGGTAGATTTCTATTGCTGTGTTGAGATGCCATGGTCATGACAACTCTTACAAAGGAAAACTTTTAATTGCTAAACTTACAGTTCCTAGTTTCACTCTGTTATCATCTTGGTGGCCCATGGTGGCATGCATATAGACATGGTGCTAGAAAGGTAACTGTGAGTTCTACATCTTGTACAGGCAATAGGAAGTGAACTGAGCTACTGGGTATGACTTAAGCATATTCGAGTCTTCAAAGTCTGCCTCCACAGTGTCACATTTCCTCCAACAGTGTCATATGTACTCCAACAGAGCTATACCCTAATACTGCCACTTCCTATGATCTTATGGGGGCCCATTACATTCAAGTTACCACATTCCCCTCTCTGGCTCCCATATACTTGTTAACAATATCATAATGCAAAATGCATTTTGTCCAACTTCAAAACTCCTCATAGTCTATTGCAATCTCAACATCGCTTAAAAGTCCAAAGTTCAAATTATGCAATTACTTAACTATAATCACCTGTATAAATCAAAATAAAACAAAGAAAAAAACAGGTCACATGCATCCAATATATAATAGCACAGTATATATAAATTACTGTTCAGAAATGTAGAAAAGGGTGCATATGAGGAAATTCTGGATCAAAGCAAGATCAGAAACCAACTGGACACACTCCAATCTCAGCATGTCCATGTCTGATGTCAAAATGCTCTTCACATCTCCAACTCCTTTCAGCTTGTTAGCTGCAATACACTTCTTTTTCTTGGACTGGTTCCAGAACCATTAGTAACTTTCCTTGGCGGTTATCCCATAACTCTTGTAATCTCTAACATCTTGGCCATCTTCAAAGCAATCCAGACTTCTTCCTCATATCTTCATACATTGACCTCTCTGGGCCTACATTCAGAGAGACCCCTGATACATGCTTTACCTCAGTAGCTATCCTTAGTCACAGAGGAATATTCTGTAAACCCCTTCTTTTCACCTTGACTAAAACCCAGGACCACACAGCCAAACTGCCAAGTTTCTGCTGCTTGCTGAAATTAGAACCGGGCCCCCTTTTTCTTCACCAGCTTTCTGTTTTTTATAGTTCCTTTCACAGCCTAAGCTTGACTGTCCTCAAATTGGATCTGTGTATCAGGCTAACCTTAAACTCAGAGATTTCTCTGAGCCTTAAAATCCCTTCGTCACCATTAAGCCTTATCAGCCATCTCCAACTCATTTTGGTAGACCATCTTTTGATTGTCGCTTCAGCCAACCATTCATACAAACTTTTGATACCTTTTTTTTAAACTGTGTTAGCTTCCCTATTAAATCTAGAATCTCCACTCAAAGGGCCCATTTCAATAAACTCAGATTGATCTAGTTTTATGTTCCTTCCACAAGTATTTCACAACCTTAAAAATCTATTTCCACACATTCCCCAGACTTCCCGCTTGAATGAATTAGCAAAATCATTAAGCTCCTTAATAGTAGATAACACTTCCTCACAGACTACATTTTCCTTCTCCCATTTAGGAGCTTGCTTTGCCTTGAGTCTGGTTATGGGCCTAGAGGCAACTGTTGTTGTTGTTGTTGTTGTTACTTAAAGGACATCAGTAATGTCTTATCTGGCATTTCCTTCAGAAAAAGTCACTGCTGGTTTAACAGACACTGAAGGTTAATTTCTCCAGTGAAAGGGAAATATTTCAAGGGGTTGACTAAGGATACTACTTCCTCAGATGAGATAAACCCTTGAGAATCTGAGGGTTCATGGTTCTCAGCATCAATAGTGTACTCCCAGAAATATTCATCCCAGATTATAGAATCCCATTCTTTACCAATTAAGCTCCTTACATTAACTGCCAACACCCTCTAAGGCTGAGACTTGAATTTTCACTGTAATTCAGCCAAACTTTCTAATGAGGGCTTTGGTTTGATTTTTCTCGACCCGAGCTCTGTGGCTGCTGGAGAGTAGATTCTCTTTCAGAGAATACTTAGAAACTTTTACACTCTTTATTCTCTCTCATCTGAAGTTGGTCAGTTGTTTCACTTAGTTCATTGCTCTCACTCACTGTATTCTGAAGTTGGTTAATTTTATCATGGAACACATTCTTATCTTTTACCAATTTATCCAGAGATATTAAGAAGTATCAAGCTGCAGCATCATCCCCCCCCCCAAGGTGCCAAATGTTTCACTGAATCCATTGCTATTCACTATTGATGAATCAAGATAACCATGACACTTATCCCTGTATGTTTGAAGTAAGTTTACACCATACGTTTTCAGTATTCTGAGCTCCCAGAAGAGGGAGTGACTGGAGAGAAATGCTGAAAGTGCTGTTGTTGAATTTGAAAAGTCTATTCCAGATATTTAAAAGATTCATTCTCATATTTCTGTATCTCTAGAAACACTCTACTACCAAAATCTGCCTTAGTGTTTCTATTGCTGTGTAGAAACATCATGTTCATGGCAACTCTTATAAGGGAAACTGAGTGGATAATTTATAGTTCAGAGGTTCATTCTATTCAAAATGATGACATACAGGCAGTCGTGGTACTACAGAGATAGCTGAGAGTTCTTTATCTTGTACAGTCAACAGAAAATTAACTAAGCAATTGGGCATGGTTTTTGAATATATGAGACCTCAAGCCCTTCTCCACAGTGACAGACTTTCCCCAACCAGGCCATACTTACTCCAACACAGCCACACCTCCCAATAGTGCCACTGCTTATCAGGGCCATTCAGTCTACCACAACAAACTAATGCAAAATGTGTGAACCTCAGTCTTTCCTTTGCATGATTCTTTCCTTAGAATGAATTCATCTTCCTCTGTTTTATTGTTTTTTCCCCAATACTGCAAATGAGTTTCTACTTCTTATTTAAAAGTCTTGCTTGTTCCAGTCAAAAATTCTCTTCCTCCCACATACATAATAGTATACTGACCATGTGTTCCATCTTTGTTTTTGGTAGTCCAGTCTGCTCAAACCATTCCCTTCAAATTGAAGTTCTAGGTCTTTTGTATCTGTTGTACCATAGGCCTGATCTATTTCTGTTTTCCATTGCTTTTCTGTCTGCATCAATTTGATGGTAACCTCACTTCCTACTTTGGAAATCATAATAACTTTAACTGATGGTCCTTTCTCTGACTATCCTCCCATACTCGCATACAGGTGAAAGGAAAATTTCCCTATATACATTCAAGTTTTATTGGACTAAACTCCCAAAGTTCACTGGGAGAAAAGTCATATAATTTAATATTATTTTATATGTTAGTTCTTCTCTTTGTGAGAAAGGACCTTCTTGTGTAGTCAGGCTGGCCTCGAGTCTGTGATCTTATGTTTTATTCTGTCCTGTACTGACACATGTACTCACACATTCATAAGTACTTTGCCTTTTGTTTCTGTTTGTGAGGTACTGAAAGAGAGCACATGTGTATTTAAGAGGCAAGTCTTCTACTGAGTTGCCACAAAAGAAATATATATTTTCTTATAATTTTAAAACATTTTCAGTTTGATAAGTAACTCAATTTCACCTTTATGTTTTCATGTAAGAGATTATAGTTACAACTTTAATTTTTTGTAATTGCTTATTATTATTTTTTCTATTTGATTTTTTTAACAGTGGCTATGCACTTTGTAATGATTTAAACAGAATAGTTTAAATAGAATATTAAAAACCTTTTTAAATTCTCGTGAAGATAATGTTCATTAGCTTGGTAGCAGTTCATTTAAATTATTTAGTACACTTCGTAGATAAGTCTTAAAGTAATTAAAATCAGTGAGCTGATTTTTAATATATTACAATGAGGCAAATTTTATGGTATGAGAAATCAAAATGAAAAATACAAAGTTAATTTGCTATCAGCAATTTTATTCCTTCCTTCCCCATGTTGGGTTTAATTAGAAAATGAAACCTTATTTCAGCTATTTCTTTGGGAAATTTTATATTCTTAGAAATTATATATGAAAAGAAACTCCCTAGTTAAAATAATAACAATGTACCACTTCTTGATAGGCCTTTTCTTAATTTTCAATGAAATGATCCATGAAGATACCCAGAAATTAAAATTAAAACTAAGCAACAATTGAAAGATAACAACAAACCATTTGTGTGATTCCTGTGAGGAATTCCCATAATTGCTGAGCCGATGTGACCAGACTGGAAAACAGACTTTTTGTCTTTTGTTGGTTCACGCCCAGTCAAAGTATAATTTAGGTGTAAAAATGAAATAATCTACTTGCCTGATCTCCTTTTTCCTTAGAAACTTATTTATGTGTACCTATGAGGATACTGACTGCATGCCACTTCCTAACTGAATACTTTCACACTCATCATAGGAATCCAAAACTATTTTTATGTTGAATGAATGTATATTAATTGCTTTTGAATGACGCCAGACTAAATTTGTGCAATGCCTGTCAATCTCTTAATACTACTCTTGCATTTCTCTTGAAAGAAGGCTATCTGGACTTAAAATAACTGTAACTGTGGGAGAAAATGTACCCAAAATGATCCTATCAATGAAGTATACAATCTTTTGGGACTATCCAATCGTGGTAGTAAAGATGGTAGTGAGAGTGGTGGCAGGGATGGACAGCATCTCCATAAGTTGTGGTATATACAACTGATGGGGATAGAATTTATTAATTAACAAGAAGATGAAATTATATAATGTCAAATTCTCAATGGATTTTAATAAATGGGTCAATGCATGTAGAAAAAATATCTTTCCTACACTTAATAGGTACATCCTTGTTTAGTACAGATAATTGGCCCCAATCAGTATTTTAAGCATACTATACATTTGGGCCTAAGTGATATGAGAGTAAGCACCTGTGCAAATTATCTCTTAGGAAGAGTACATCTCCCCTAATTTTAGAATAAAAAAATAGAAAGATACAGATGAACAGCCAATCTATATATCCTAGTAAACTACCATTCAATTAAAAACATTTAAACCTAACAATGAAACTGAGACCACTTAAAACACAGGTATTGGAAATGAAACTAAACAAAGATTTAATTGTAGGCTAGCAAGATTGGAGTTATTTTTTAAAAAAGAACTTAGAATCAATGCTCAATAGTTGGTAAAATAATTGGTAAACATGGATAAATCTCATGAACATTGACTATAGAAATAGTAACAGTGACTAATAGCTCAAAGCAGGCAAGCATGTTGGCAGAGCAGCAAGCTGACAGCTCACATTTGAATAGTTCCTAAATAGTTGCTGTAGGTTCATGATAATAATGTTATCATATTGAGTATTATAATATGTTTGATATCATCAAATACATTTCAGAATAGATATTTTTAAAATAATAATATTCTATATCAATAGAACTATTATTTAAGATGGACTATATAGTCAATTTTCATTCTTTTTTATAAAATGAGGAAAATCAGTGAAGAGAAGATGTTATAATACAATGAAATTGTCAGTTTATTTACTGAATTATTTGTAAGACATATGATCTTCTGTCTATAAGAACATGTCAAAAGAACTAGAAAGGACAAAATTGCAATTGGCTTTCGTGACTTGTAGTTTTGGTAAAGAAATTTCCATGGGTTTTTGGAAGTATGGTTAGCTTCCAAATTGGTCAGCTGTTCTCTGTCAGTATTATTTTCATAGATTGATTTTCAATAAAAATATTTTCACAAATACATAGATATAATTTAGTGTATGAGTATAGTTTTTCACATCCAGTAGCTCAGTTTTAAATGAAGAGCTTGTATTTACTCCTTGGGAATAATATAGCTAAAAGTTAGCAAGAATGTAGTAAGTAACAATATATTAATTGATCACCCCATGTTTGATCCACTTTTATATATGGATAATTAAGTAAATTAGTTTACCAAGTTAAACTGTATAATGAATTTGGAATTTTAGAAATTTTTCTGTAATTTCAGAATTTTTTCTTTATTTATCTATAGGAAGACTATAGATGTGAACACAAACATCAGATTTTAAGTAGATGAACCCAAGCATTAGATATTTTTGTAATGAGATTTATTTTAGATATTGCACAAAGTATCTTGAATAATACAGTACTAACTTTCATATAACTTTGGATACTAGAAGAAATCAGAGTGTTATATGATTCTCCAAATTTCATTCAGACTCTAAGTCATGGTTGGTCCATACTGCAATTTTGGTCAGATCAAAATTAAAGATGGAATGCCACATGCCTTTTACTAAAATTCAAAATTTGTAAACAAAACTAACACACTTTGCACTTTAATATAGAATACATTGTGTCATTTACATTGACAAGTAGAACTTTCTACCACTTGGAACATGAGGCGTAATTTTAGAATTTTTGGACTCAAGAGTTTTGGAGAAGATAGTTAACAGCACAGGATATTTAGGTGCTAACTAGTTTTCTCCCCTCTGTCCACCCTAACATGACTGGTAATGGTTTTTATGTCCAGGCTTGTGGACACTTCAGCTCACACACATCATCTTTCTCCCTGGCTTCCTCTTAGTACTCACTCCTTATTTACTCTTCAATTCTTCAGTCAACTAGCATTAAAATAGAAGTAACAAAATGTCTCATGAAAATATTGCAGAAAGGATGAAGTTCTTTTGGATTGTTAGTTAAAATAATGTCTCACCAACTTGGGACATCAACGCAGTTAGGCTCTACATAGGCCTATATTATTTAGCCTCTATTTCATATGTGTGTGTGGTTTTGTGTGTGTGTGTGTGTTCATGTGCGCACATGTGTTGGTAGGTAGGCAGGTAGGTAAGTAGGAGGGATGACTGAAAGACTGAAAATTATGTGCCATAGATAGTAATCTCTATTTCTTGAATTTAAGTATGTGTATCTCAAGGGAGGCACAGAGTATGGCTTGAAGACAAATAGTTTGAGTAATGATCTCGGAAAGTATATATGGGTAAGTGGGAGACAGAGAAGAAAAGTCTGGCTATTGCTTACAGTGCTTGGAATACATTGTAGAACTGGATGATATGTCTAAAATAAAATAACATTATATGGCAGCACAATGTTGGTAATATATTTCTATTTTAGAAAGAAATGGTTTACTACTAAGGGAACACATGCGTGTGCACACAGATACACCAGAATCAACATATGGTAGTTATAGTTATTTTGGATGTTTAAGGCAAAGAAACAAATAGTGGCTTTTTTTCAATAAGTTTTAGAAAGCAATATTTCCATGAATTCTATTGACAAAATGATTTGTTTTTTAGATTTAGAGGGAAAGACCCTTTATTCTTAAAAGTCTTGCACTTAATAGTTTGAATTTTCATATAAACATAAAAATAATCTTAGCTTTCAGTTTAATGCTAATGATTAGTTATTGGGTGTTAACATCAGATGGAGAATTTGAAAATATTTACATTAGAGAACCCCAAGGTCACAAAAGTATGGCAGTAAAACTGGATCACCAAATATATTCTCTTTATTTTTTCAGTCTGTGTTAAATGGAGCCATTTGACTGGTTTTGACCAATTAAATATTTCATATTAATTTGATATTGAACACTGAAATTCCCTTGAAATAGCATTCCTCTTGCCCTGTTTTGCCATTCAAAATGTAAGATAAAAGCAATATACTCTTTCAATATATGGTGAGCCTATTAACTCTTTAGAATGGAAGATCTCTTCCACAAAACTATTCAAGACATTTTCTCTCATTCAAAAATAAAATTATGTGATAAGATTTAGAAAGAATATGTAACATTAGAGATACGTAGTCTATTCTAAGTGAGTTCAATTTCACAGAATAATAGTAAATATTGTATGCCAAAATTAATTTTATGTCTCATAGTATTGAGAATGACTACTCTTTTTAAATTGTTTTGCTAGCTTTAGAAGGAACTGTTTCAATTCCTCTACGATTTGCTCCTCTTGGGCCTGGAAGATACCCTTGTAAAATTTTGTTGGTATCAAGATATGATGTGCGTGTGTATGTAGTTGAAGGTATAGTAAATGAACAAGAACCAGAGGCTGAATTGTTGTTTAAAACACCAGCATTTGAACCCCTTACACAGAACATCCCAATAGTAAGTAAAAACTTCTTTTGTGTCTATTTTCATGTTTTACTGGAGCTTCTCTCCTCAATTCCTGACCCTTTATAAGTGCTGAAGAACATTAAGAGGAATTTCTAAATGTATAATGTAAAACTAGAGATGTTACCATTATTGGGCTATTTCTACCTTGTCTGTGCAGTATAACAAATTTATAGAAAAGATAAAATAGCTAGGAAACAAGCATTTGTAGATTTGTAGATTAGCCCCTGTTACTAGATAAGTAAAGAAGCATATCTCTTAGTATCAGAGGTCAGGGCATGAGGGTGGGGGGACAATTTCTTTTCGGAGTATGATGGTTCCTGTAGAAAGCTACAGCTGAAAACTGCATGGTAAAAGTATGTAAGATTTTAGGACCTATTACATTGTTCAGGAGAATTTTTTTTAACACATTATAGTTTAGGTTTTCTGTCTAAATATTTATGCTTTTAATCTCATTTTAAAATAGTAATGGAAAATTAGCAGGGTGAAAATTCCAAATGTATTACCATGCAGAAATGTGGGAGGCACATGTAAGCTCAAAAGAGGAAGAATATGCTTAAAAATGATATAGATGCGAAAGAAATGACTGGATTGTGGGCTTCTAAAGAAGGGAGGTGGTGGCTGTCTAGGAAGGTCTAGAGGAGACTGTGGAGAAAGCAAAGTTTATTTTACTAGGAGGATAATGTCTCCCAGGTGGCAGCAATCTACAGTAATCCCCAACCAGGACAATCATCAAACCCTCTATTCTTCTTAAGATCTTTCCAGGCCAGAGAGAAGTAGAGCAACAAAGGAGCCTCAGCGTGTGTCTACTGTTCACTAATGCCAATCTCCGTTATACTAAAAATAGTCGTTTTCAGACATAATTCTGGTTCTATTTTATTGGAATATCCATTTTTAAATATTGGAGAAATAAGTTTCAGGGTGCTGCATTTTGCAACTCAACACTTACTTTTGCTGTCTCAAACTCCTCCTAACCTCATTTTTGAGATTTGCAAATTGATTATAATCATATTTTAGGCTGGAAATTGTTTTTCCTTATTATTTCATGGTCTCTTTCATGAGTATGAATTCAATTACAAACAGATTCATTATTTCTAGTGAATCTATTTGCTTAAGAACGTGACTATGATTTAGTTAACCTCTCATCAAATTCCTAATAAGCATTATTTCTTTCTCCTGGAGTCACCATGCTGAAATACAAACTCTCAGATCACGACTCCAAATTCTGTTGATTTAACTAAGATGAGTTCATAGGTACTAAGAAAAACCATTAGGAGCCGGACAGTTGTGGCGCACGCCTTTAATCCCAGCACTCAGGAGGCAGAGGCAGGCAGATCTCTGTGAGTTCGAGGCCAGCCTGGTATACAAGAGCTAGTTCCAGGACCTGGACCAAAAAAAGCTAGGGAGAAACCCTGTCTCGAAAATTAAAAAAAAAAAAAAAAAAAGAAAAACCATTAGACAAAGTTTCCTATGAGACAAAGGGACAATGCAGCATAGAAATAGGTAGTTGAATTTTAGGAGAATTTCTGTATTCTGAGTAATAAATTAAGTTTTGATCCTTTAATTACTAAAGACATGACCCAGTTAGACTGATGCACAAAAATCTGTTCTGATAAGACATATTATCTGTTATCTGAGAAATATACCGCTTACAGTGCCTTCTGTTTTTCTTGATCAGTATTAAACTGTATCATCCAGGGTGATTTTACCATTGTTAAACCAGCCATTTGGTAAAGCAAACAAATTAATTCATCTGGATATTGAATAATGCTTCGATAGACCTATGAGGCATTGTTACTGTTACTGCTTACAAAAAAAGCTAGGTAGTCTTCTTACTTTTGTTCATACTTTTAATAGTTCTTCACAAGTTGGTTTTTTTTATGTTACATTTCCAAATTTGTATTTTAGAACACATGGAGTAATTCATAACAATTGCAGTATTTTATCAAATGCTATTTAGGACCATTGCATTATTATTTATTATTTAAAAATAATTAAACTACCCTACAGAGAAATGTGTGGTTTTCATTATGTGTTTCCGTACTGTGATTTTCATTATGTTCAATTTTGTTGATTCTATACTTCTTTCAAACCCAACTCATCTCTCTATTTCCCTTTTCTTTGCTGGTACTTTGTAATTCTTGCTCATGATTGGCTACTTCTCTACTACTGACCTAGATGTCTAGCCCTTGCATTTTTGCAACTGGTTCACACTATGTGGCTTTGACTGGCCTTGAACTTAACAATATCTCCCAGGATGCTGTGGTACTCCAGGATGCACATGCTGGTACTAGGGTACTTTAATAACCATGCCCAATTTAATTGTATTTTTATAACTTAAGAAATAAGAGTTAGCATGTAATTAGTCTTACAAACATTCTTGAAATATCTGTGAAACTATTTTTTTTTTTTTGTTTTAGAAAAATGAAACAAAGAAACCTTGGAAATTTCAAGCTAAAGTAGAAGGAGAGTGGTTTCATGGACCTCCCATTTTACATGTTGGTCCTGGTGAAATTGTCCAGTATCCTTTGACGTTCAACCCCATTTTGGAATGTGAAATTACGGTATGAAATCATGGAATCTTCCTTACATTATTAATGTCTAAATGAACAAATGAATAGATAGTAGCCAATTTAGTTAATTATACAAATGTTGTCTAACAATTTGTATGTTCTATAAACTTGATAGGTTGGTTGACTTAAAACATTTGAAAGGCCAATATTTATCATGTCTCAGTGCTGATGTCTTATGGATATTTTTAATCTAGGTTATTTTCAGAAGCATGCTCAATAATATGAGATCATTGTTCCTATTCAGTAAGTCAGTTGCTACATCTGAAAATTCTTCTTTAGCAATATTTCTTTGACAAGGTGATAAATACACATATAATTGTTATATATGATAATGTTTATATATATATATATGATTTCCAGAAAGATAAAAACTAAGAGCATTTCATTATTAAATCTTTTGTTTAATAAAATAATTTTATATGAACTGAAAGCTTCAGTGACTAACAAGCTCCTATTGTTGAGACTCAAAACATGGTGAGAGATTGGTATTGATTTATGACTGCTGACTGCTATAGAGTTGAAAATTGTTTTGTTTATCATAGGGTAAACTTACTTTAGAAAATGAAGTAGATGGTATGGCACACAGCATTGAAATAGATGGGATTGGTACAAAACCTATGGCCTTGGATCATGTTGTTATAGACTGCAAAGTGGGAAATGTGACAGATAAGTCCATAATAGTGCCTAATTATACAAAAAGTCTCCTGACATTTAAGGTAAGAAATTACATCCTTCTAAATACACTTTGAATTTTATGAAATATATTAATCATGTGAAAAATTTAAAATAATTTTGCCTAATGATGTAAAGAAATGGCATATAGGGAGATGATTATAGTTCTACTTTTTTTATTATTCCAACAGCTAATAAATTTAATTTTAATTACTAAATGGGGTTAGCATATATCAAGTTTGTCATTGTTGTTTTTACTTTGTTTTTTTCTATTTTCTTTTGTCCTTATTTTATTTATTTGAGGTAGCAACTTGCCATAGCCTCAAATTAGAGTTCTCTTTTCTTAGCCAGCCAAGTTCTTAGGGTACAACCACCTGCTACCATAAACTCCAAACAAGTTTTATACTAAAATATTAGTGTGTAATTATAAAAATCTTTCAAGTTTCCTTATTTGTTTCATGTTTATTTTTTCTTGAATAAACTATACATAATAATGCAAGATAGTTTCAAGAAAATGTAGGCGTATTTTTTTTTTAATATTTTGAAATAGGATATATCCTTGTAGCCCAAACTGACCTCAAACTCAAGATCTACATATCTTAATCTCCTAAATGCAGAAATTGCAGGATATGCCACTGTGCTCATGAAAGAGGAATAGGTGAGAATCTGCTTAGTCTGCAGAAGGCCCTGAGTTTAATCCTCAGCATCAAAAATAAAAATAAAATCCATTTCTTACTCTTCTTTAAGAATTGTAATGCATCCAATGTGTTTCTCAAAACGAGCTTCATCCATCAACCTTAGTTACCTCCATTCATCTTAAGAGGATATGGCAGAAATGTGGAAAGTCCCTAAGCTTATTTTATGTTTGTTTTAAATCCCCCAAATATACACTTTGGTTTACTTCCTACTAGATATCAAAGCATATTCTTTGTAGTTAATATTTTATGTTAAAATTTCTCCTTGCCAGTACTAACTAAAACCTTTCAGTATCATCTCTTAGCTTCAGGATATATTGTGTAGCCACTGATGTGGCCTTTATTGACCACATGTTATTGTCATGTTCATTATTTTTCACTGTATGAGTGTAATATATTCATATTCTCTCTCTCCACTTCTCTTCCTCCCCCTTTTCCTTGCTCATCCCTCTACCTTTCTCTCTCTATTCTTTCCTGTCTTATCTGTCTCTCTTAACTCTTACTCTCATATCCAGGACTTTCTGGATGCTAAGCAGATGTACCACTTCAGCTCAGATGCAATGTTTTATATTCATGTTTTCGTTCATATTATAAAGCATAACATTGAGGCCTTGAGAACATAATAGTGCATATTTTATATTTTTAGCAACCAATGAAACCATAAAGTGTGGCATTAAAACGGGTGTAGAGAATGAAGGTACATAGGTAGGTAGGTAAAAATGTAAAGCAACTAAATTTTCATATGGGTCTATGCTTATGCAATTAAATGTAAATTATTCTCACATGTAAGCATAATGGATGATGCATTCTTAGCATTTTAATACACAAATCAGACTGAGTCAATACATATCCAGAAATTGAAATGGTGTATCTTTTTGTAGGTCTATTTTTCATTTAAGCACTTCTACATATTTATGTAGAACAAGACACCTGGACTCAGCTTACTTACCCGTTTTCTTTTGTTGATGGCAATATCTAAATTGTAGTCACGATCTAGCTTACAGCCATCATAACAATTTGCATATCTACATCAGTCATCATATCATATTTGTACAGTGCTTTTTATGTTATACCACAAAGTAGGAAAACAAATGGACAAAAACAAAACTGTCCAGCTGATACACAACCGCCTGAAGCTGAAACTTATTCCAGACATTGAGAGAAATAATACTACTACTTAGCCAGGTTTCACCATGTCCTTGCATTGAGTCTTCTCAATATATATGTTCTCCATTCTCATTCATTTTTGTTCAGTCTGTAAAATGGAATTTAATCCAATGTGATCAATATGTTTGCTCTTCTTTCCTCTTTCTCTCTCTCTCCCTTTCTCTTTTTTTTTAAGATTTATTTATTATTATGTATACAACATTCTGCCTCGATGTATGCCCACACGCCAGAGGAGGGTGCCAGATCTCAGTACAGATGGTTGTGAGCCACCAAGTGGTTGCTGGGAATTGAGCTCAGGACCTCTGGAAGAAAAGCCAGTGCTCTTAACCTCTGAGCCATCTCTCCAGCCCCCCTCCCTTTCTCTTAACTGTTCGTTCCTCCGTCTACCAATCCTTCACCTTCCCTTTCCTTTCTTTGCCCCCTTTCCCCTTTCTTCCTTTCTCTTTCTTCTTCCTTCCTACCACACTTTCTTTCCTGTTCTCTACCCCTCTCCATGCTTGTTGTTTCATTTACTTCAGCATATACATATTCTTAAAAATTCAGCACTCGGGAGGCAGAGGCAGGCGGATGTCTGTGAGTTCAAGGACAGCCTTGCCTACAAGCTACAGAGAAACCCTGTCTCAAAAACACACAAGAAAATCCTACAAAGACTTGTATTCAAGTGCTTTTGTCTTTTATTTAAATAATTCTGTAAATCTGTTGATTCCTAAAATCTTTAATGGGATAAATATATCACAATATTCAAAAATCTGTAAATGAAGGAGTACATATTTGAGGAAAACTCTAAATGCTTTTTGGAGTAAAGATTGATGAAATTTGGGAACCTGACCTGTACCTATCTCATTCTGCATACCTCTGCGACTTTGCACCTGTAGTAGCACCTGTACCACATACAAATAATGGAAGTCTTTCAAACAAGAGGATATGCAGCTTTGGTATGGATCTATATTTGACCTTTCTTAAGTTACCCTGGCAATATCCACTAGCAAGGCTTTCTTATTTAGCTTATCTAAGAGATCTGTTTTGATAGAAAGGTCCTGTTCTCAGACTATATGCCAAAAGCACTCAATTATTTAACTTTGTCTTTGCTGACACATATAATATAAGTAATAACCAACAAAAATTAATTGTAAACTTCATATTATGAAGACCTGGAATATGAAATGCACTTATGCAATATTGAAGGATGTTGTCTGTCCTTTGGAATCAAGCAAGTCGCATTTATGTATAGAGGTTTTAGCCAGCTAAAGAAAGATGAGATGGTTGAACTTTTCACCTACAGCATACGTGAGAGTTCTGTCTGAATAAGGCAGAATTTTATTTGTAATTTAATTTGTAATTTTAATAATTTATTAATTTAATTATAATTAAATTTAATTTTAAATTATGTATATATAATTTGTAATTAAAAATAAAGTAAATGAAACAAACCTTAGGTATAGATTTGAAGTAACAGCAGAAGACAAAATTTAAACATTGCCAAAACTCAGACATCTGTGAAGCAGCAAGAAACATATTCAGCATATCACTAACAGTAGTACTTGAGAAGAAGAAAAAGACAAAAAAAATCAAAGGACTAAAGAAAAGAATTAGTTCCAGAAATTAAATATATATATATATATACATATATATATATATATATATATATATTAATCCACGTATCTGAAAAGCTGATCCTATTTGAAATAGACAAAGTGAAAATGATCCACACCTGGAATACCATTTGATTTTTTTAAACACTTGAAAAAAAAAAGAAAAAAAATGAGCTATCAAAGTAGAAATAGCAGAATGTGTGTCTAGTTACATACATAAAATAGATTCTCAGTAATATCAATATAACATTTGGAAGGCTGGCACTGCAGAATTGCTTTGAGTTCAAGGATACCTTGGTAAATAGTGAGGTCAGTGTGTTCCAGGCCAGCATTGGTTGCAGAAGGAAACCCTGTCTCAAAAATAAGAAATGGAAAGTAAGGAAGGAGGGAAGATACAAAGAGGGAGATAGTGAATGAATGTTTGACTAGATAGATGCGTAAGTGCATAGATGGAGAAGCATGTAGTGTGCTAGTATGTCTGTTCAATAGAATTATGCAGTCTTCAAAAGGAAGGACATTTTTTTTTATTTGTGTTCAAATAAGATACAAAGAAAGGCCACAAACACAACGATACTACTCACATGTGCAACCAAAAATACATAAAATTTGTGAAGGCTAGGATTCTGTTCACTAGAGGTTATATGAATATATATGTATGTTGGTAATGTATGTCTGTCTCTGTGTGTGTTTATCTTCAGTATATTGTGAAAACAGGTATTTTTTGTGGTTCATTTTTTTATTTTTAGGTAACTTCAGATTGATAATATGGGGAAATCTACACCCATACATGATAAGAGATAGCACTTTTGTCAACTTAAAATTATTTACAAAAGAAATTGCTATAATAAATGAAAACTGTAGCTACAAAATTTTCTGTATGGGCACTGAAGATACGGCTTAGGTGTTAAGCAAATCTGCAGCTCTTCTGGAGGACCCAGGTTCACCTTTTAGGATTCATATCAGGGAGTTCATAACCAGCTGGAATTCCAGGCACAGGGGACCCAAGGCCTTCTTTTAATTGTCCTCACAACCACCTACTATTCCAGTTCCACGAGACATGAGGCCTTGTTCTGATCATGCACCCACATATAAGTAGATACACACATAGGCACACACACACTCATAAACAAAACCTGCAATGTAAGTCTTTAAAAATGCCTTAAAGTGTTAGACAAATATATAAAGGCACAATTAACTGAAACTTTGATAATGTTTGTGCCAAAATTATGCATAAATATTCTTCACATACTGTGTTATTACTAACATGCAAATTCATTGAAATAGTCTATTTCTTGTACATCAAATTCCACTAAAAATTGCCCACCATCTATAAAAGATACTGATCATCAGTAATTAAGTAGCAACAGAAAATAAGGTTCATTTTCTCAAAATTTATTTCCCTTGTTCTGTTTTTTTACAAGCCTATTATCTGTCGCCCCCCCCCCCCTTTTCTAATATAAGGCCATTTTCTTACTTCCTTTTCAGTGAAAAGTCCGTAAAATTAATGGAAGTAGATTACAATGCATTTTATGTAGTAGTTTATAGCACCAACACATTTATAGTGGTATAACATGACAAAACAAAGAAAATATTTTCTTATTGATATTACATAATTCTTATTTTCCAATCCATTTTTTCTAGGTAACTGCAGATCTCTCAATAGTGTGGGGAAATTCTTATATCACCATAGAACCTGACAGCTCAGTTCCATACACTCTCCATGTATGCCCTTGGAAACGTGGAGAATTCAGAGGTATTAAATGCACAATAAAATGTTATCATTAGGTTCATTGCTAGGAGGGAATTATGATAATAATAAATAAAACTACAATTTATTCTTCTTTTGGACTAATGATATGGGAAAAGTCTTACTTTGTAATTTCACTCTATCCAAATAATTAGAGCTTCAGGGAATGTGTTTTATACAAGTGTTAACTTTATCTTGTCAAGTTCAAATATATCTATAGAAGAAATTTCTAGAAGTGGAATACTTAGTTAAGGGTGTTTATATTTGAACCTTAGGAGATACTTTCAAATAACTATATTAATATATGAACTCTAAGGCATTCTGTGATAGTGCCTTTGATACTATAGAAATGTATATTATAAACTTTCAACCTGTACTCGGTTAACATGGAAATAGAATTGATGTTTGGTATGTATGAATTATTCTTTATATCTAATCAAGTATTCATTTATATAAATTTCCCAGTGATACTTGAGCAGAATTAACCTACTGAGGAGATTGTTACATGCTCATTCAACATAATGTTAAAAGGGTATTAAACCTATTATAATTAAGTACTTATCATCTTGTGGTCTCTGGAAGTACTGATCTCTCATCCCTATTTGCCTTGATAAAGATTATCTCTACAAAGGGTCTATTATAACATGATAAAATTTGAAAGTGTGACCCTCTTTCAAGCATCTCAAAGGAGTATTATATTTTACTGTTGCAGATAAGCCAGAAAATGTGAAGTGATAGGAAATTTTAATTTAAAGTTTCATTCTGATTGTCTTTTTTTCTTTCCTCCTTATTATAAATCATACTACTTGGTAGATTTCTTTAATTGTAGAATTTTAATAAGTCTTTTATAAGAGAAAATGAGTTCATAAGTTTCACGTTAATTTGTTTAATTTCTTTTCTTTTTTTTCAAAGATAGGCTCTCAGTACATAATAAGCTTCTCATTTAAACTTTGAGAATTCTTTTGTTGAAGCCACACACTCTCATACAAATTCATGTGTGTTTTCATAAATTATAATAATTCTTAATTTCCTATTATGCAGAAAACTTTGTATGGGTTTTGTTGCTTATGAAAAGAAGCCACAAACTCTTAAATATCATTGAATGTTTATAAATACCTTAGAAATAAGGCCTTGGTCCAGCACCTGCTCGCGCGCGCACGCACGCACGCGCACACACACACACACACACACAGAGAGACAGAGAGAGAGAAACACAAGAATTCATGCAGGCATGCACATAAATTGTCACCTCTTTCCCTTTCTACTTCACCCATGTCTCACACAAACACACTCATATAAATAAATTAGTAAACACAACAAAGTAAATCATTTGTAGAGGCCATTAAGCTGCCTCAGCATATGACAATGTGTGGTGGCAAGCCTGATAACCTCATATTAATCTCTGCGATCCCCATGATGGAAGGAGAGAAGCTACTGTCTTCTGCCCTGCACACACTCACTGGGGCACATTGGCACTCATATTAATCTCTGCGATCCCCATGATGGAAGGAGAGAAGCTACTGTCTTCTGCCCTGCACACACTCACTGGGGCACATTGCACTCATATTAATCTCTGCGATCCCCATGATGGAAGGAGAGAAGCTACTGTCTTCTGCCCTGCACACACTCACTGGGGCACATTGGCACTCATATTAATCTCTGCGATCCCCATGATGGAAGGAGAGAAGCTACTGTCTTCTGCCCTGCACACACTCACTGGGGCACATTGGCACTCATATTAATCTCTGCGATCCCCATGATGGAAGGAGAGAAGCTACTGTCTTCTGCCCTCCACACACTCACTGGGGCACATTGGCACTCATATTAATCTCTGCGATCCCCATGATGGAAGGAGAGAAGCTACTGTCTTCTGCCCTGCACACACTCACTGGGGCACATTGGCACTCATATTAATCTCTGCGATCCCCATGATGGAAGGAGAGAAGCTACTGTCTTCTGCCCTACACACACTCACTGGGGCACATTGGCACTCATATTAATCTCTGCGATCCCCATGATGGAAGGAAAGAAGCTACTGTCTTCTGCCCTGCACACACTCACTGGGGCACACTGGCACTCATATTAATCTCTGCGATCCCCATGATGGAAGGAAAGAAGCTACTGTCTTCTGCCCTGCACACACTCACTGGGGCACATTGGCACTCATATTAATCTCTGCGATCCCCATGATGGAAGGAGAGAAGCTACTGTCTTCTGCCCTGCACACACTCACTGGGGCACATTGGCACTCATATTAATCTCTGCGATCCCCATGATGGAAGGAGAGAAGCTACTGTCTTCTGCCCTGCACACACTCACTGGGGCACATTGGCACTCATATTAATCTCTGTGATCCCCATGATAGAAGGAGAGAACCGACTGTCTTCTGCCCTCCACACACTCACTGGGGCACATTGGCACTCATATTAATCTCTGTGATCCCCATGATGGAAGGAGAGAACCGACTGTCTTCTGCCCTCCACACACTCACTGGGGCACATTGGCACTCATATTAATCTCTGTGATCCCCATGATGGAAGGAGAGAACCGACTGTCTTCTGCCCTCCACACACTCACTGGGGCACATTGGCACTCATGCACATACATTTGTACTCAAATAATAACAAATAAATGTGACACATTTTAAAAATGATTTGTCCAAAGACTCTTCAAATTATTCAGCTAGAAATAAAAAGAATTAACAGGGAAGGTCAGTTTAGGCATCCTTTCTGCTGTTGTTTAGAGCCTTAGCTGGGGTCATCCTTGTGAATTACTGGGATTCCCTAGAAAATTTCCGAGGATTTCCTAGTGCCATGTTTCTAGCTTACTCCTTAATGACTTCCTTTATCAAGACATCTCTTTCCTTTCTCTCCCTCTCTCTTCTCCCCCGTTCTTGAGCATCCCTTTCCCTTGTTCTGTCATGTTCTCCTTCCTGCTCTACTTCTCCCCTCCCCCTGCCCTTCCACCCTCCCTTCTCCCCCACTTCACACTTCCAGTTTTCTCAGGAGATCTTGCCTGTTTCCCCTTCCTAGGGGAGTCCATATATCCATGTATGTTTCTCTTAGGGTTCTCCTTGTTACCTAGCTTCCCTGGGGTTGTGGACTACAGACTGGTTATCCTTTGCTTTATGTCTGAGAGCCACTTATGAGTGAGTACATACTATGTTTATTTATCTGGGTCTGTGTTACCTCACTCAGGATAAGTTCCTTTTTTCTTTTTTTTTTCTGTTTCTGGTTCTGTTCATTTGCATGCAAATTTCAAGATGTCATTGTTTTTTCCACTGAGTAGTAAGTACTCCTTTGTGTAAATCCACCACATTTTCTTTATCCATTCTTCGGATTAGGGGGATCTAGGTCATTTTCAGTCTTGGACTATTGCAAATAAGCTGCTATGAATAGCAATTTTTGGAAGCAGATATAGTGATCCACAGTAAAGCACTGGGCTGTGCTTCCAGAGACCACTGCAAGAGCTATAATATGAACAGAGGGATAAAGACCATGATGGGGATACCCACAGAAACAGCTGACCTGAGCTAGTGACTCTGGACTGATAGCAGGGGAGCCTGCATAGGACCAAACTAGGCCCACTGAATGTGCGGGACAGTTGTAAGGCTTGAACAGTGTGTGGGGCCACTGGCAGTGGGACCAGAGTTTATTCCTAGTGCTTGAATTAGCATCTGTTATACCCAAATCCGCGAAGTTCCCTCAAGGCCAACAAGGAAACCAAGTCCCATATGTAAAAGCGAAGAGCCTTTATTTTAATCAAGTTTGCAAACTCAGTCTATCCGTGTCTAAAATATTGGAATAACCGGAGAGCCTCGAGCTCAATTAGAATTTGGTTTTTATTGTAGTAAAGATGGGGATCAGGGGTTTTTTGAGGTTCAGGACCTCTGATTGGCTGACATCTGTCTAGGGGTGTCTTGGTGAATGTGCACTGGCAGGTGATCCTATCTACAATGGTTGGAATGCCAGGCATATTTTAATGGTCTTTTCTTGGATGGGGGTTGTGTAATCTCAGGGTAAACTATTAAGAGTCCGGCCTCTTATTAAATTTATCAATGGCCAAGTTATACTCTGACAAAGAACTCCCTTTGGGTGACCTGTCCATATTTAGCTTATTATGGCTGGCTCCCACAGCATCTTAGAGCATATTCTCTTTGGCATAATATCTTGCTTAGCCTAGACACAGGAGGGAGGGCCTTGGTCCTAGACTTTGTTGACTCCCCATGGTAAGTTTTACCCTTTCTGAAGAGTGGATGGGAGGGGAGGCTGGGACAGGAGGAGGAGAGGGAGTGGGAACAAAATAACTATATAAAATGAGAAAATATTATATTAAAATTCTTACATCAAAAAATAACTGCATAATAGAAAAACAAGTAAACAATAAATGAATACATTTAACTAAAAAAAAGAATTAACAATTCTATTTAATATGTCCTCCCTGTAACCATTTTGTTGATCTTAGTGAGGCTGTAAAATTTCAGAAAATGATTTTGATAGTCATATTTCATGAGTCACCAGAGTGCCTCAGCACATTGTATGATCTTTTGATCAGCTAGAACACAGGTTTGTTCATTGTTCTGTACTTTACCATAGCATATCGCATGTCATGATAGACATGATATGATTACTGATGTCAATGAATTCAAATCTCATTGTGGGTTTAGAAATCTGTAAATCAAGCTAAAATTTGATACATGGAAAGTTTAATCATAGTTACAAGAAGCAGAAAATGGGAAGAAACATTAATCCTGAAGTGGGACTGTGAAACAGCTTCAATAGAGGGTAATGGATTGATTAGGACCTTAATGCATTTTAAGCAGCTAATGTGATTGGGGGAAATAGTCAAGCAGTTGACACAACACTAGTGAGAACACAGTGAATATAGTTCATATAAATCAAAAAACAAATTAATGTTAAGGAATAAGTATTTGAATGGAATTCAGAATGACATATTGTTAAAAATATGTACAGTCCTTCCCAGAAGAATCATATTGTATATACCATTGAAATGGGCACTTATGCTTCTTCGTATTTCCCTAAGTGTTAGTCTTATGCCAAAGGAAAAGTTTCTGCAGACTATAAAAAAATATTTTTATAAAATAACTTTTAGTATTTCCTTGTAAAATATAAAATATTTTTTTAATAATTAGAATTTTTTGAGACTTGACTTTCTTCTAGAATTTAAACCAAACTACTACTTAAAATCCTTATTATGCCATGCTTTGATTTTTGACATTCTAATAATGTTGAACAGTGGTCTTTAAGCAATACTCTCATAGCAGCTGAAATTGGTTTTATATAAAATTTAATTTTAGTTTGATATGCTAGAAAATATATCTTCAAAAAATACCTTCTATTTTCTCAAATAATTGCAAATTTTAGAAAGCGCAAGTCAAAAACAAAAAAGCACAGATCATATCTGTCTTACCTATTTTGAAAATGTAAAACAGACATAGAACCTTCTTTCTGTCATTATTCAGTTTCTGGAAGCTATATGTCATACATATTTCCAGAAATAAATGTAAAATCATGCATATTCTTTAAATAATACACAGAAGATCATGAAAGACATAAAGTTACCAAATGCTGATTTATTTAAAAGTATCATGAATTCAAGTTAATTCTAATGAATTTTACTCATTTTAACATTATGAGAGCATCACAAATTTGTGTACATTGTAACTGTGTCGATAGCAATAATAAGAAATCCATTCCTCTTTCTTTATACCTCCTCAAATACAATAATTATTTTATAAATAAATATTTTATATATTGTACTCCTTTACCTATAGGGATATTTTTATTTATTTATTTATTTATAAAATAACAAGCAGAAATAATTTGTGGATGCTGGAATATTATATTGTGATGGCAGTTTTACTCTTAGTAATAGTATAAGAGATAGTATATGAGATAGGAGATAGAATTCATTGAATTAACTATTCTCAGTTGAGATCAGTGTTTTTGAAGGTAGTAAGAATTGAAGGATTCACAGTATAATAATTTCCTCATTTTACTTTTCAGTATTCTTTTCATAGTGATGTAGTTCCTGAATCTATATGCCTTTATAACAATTTTATTAGACTTAGATATATGTTAATTCACCCTAATATTGAGTGTAACTTTGTTTCTTTTATCCATAGTGTTTTCTGGAGAATTAAGTAGCTTAACATTTTTCCCCTCTACAGTTTTGCATTAGGTCAGTGTTGGGCATGCCAGGAGTCACTTTTGTTAATTTGTACCATGTCTTCCATCAAAATTTTAGAACATAAATATATGTGTGTGTGTGTGTGTGTGTGTGTGTGTGTGTGTGTGTGTGTTTGAATGGATATCTGTGAACATAAAGCATAATAACCATATATACCCATTATAATAATAGGTTGTTGGATGGAATCCTTATGTAGAGAGCGAAGATCTAGATTAATAATTTAAATTGCTGAGGAAGAAGCAAACTATCTGAAGCAGTTTTGAAATTAAATTCATTGTGGTGATCTCAAAGATTATGGTGGGCTGTTGTCAAATTTATTGTTAAAGGAGCCTGAAATTTTGAGGTGCATAATACAAGAAACAGATCTAGGTATGCAAAGGCAAAGAAGAACAATCCTTCTATTTCTTGCAGATATTAATAAACTCAAAAATCATTTAAAAACATGGATAAATGCAGTGAATTAGTGTAATTTGTTTTAATGATATCAGGTATATTTGTATATTCCTTCAAAATGAAGCATGAGCTTGGGATAGATAAACTGATGATTATGAATTTCCAATTCTTGTCAAATCTTTATCTGCTGTCATTCAGTAATAGGAACAGAAAAATGTTTGACTGATGATAGTAAAATGTTACGTGTTAAAAATATTGAACACCCATAAAAACTATAATTTCTGCACAGAAGATCCCATGGACTATTCCTGAAGCTTAATTGATAATATAACACCAAATCTAGAAAATGTAATTTATTTCAAGCACTTTGGTTTATAATTTAGAGTTAAAACATAAATACCAATTTAACACTGTAGTACAGAAAATGCAAACCTATACATGCTGCCTTGTATCTAACTACAAATGAAACTAAAGCAAGTCATGTGAATATATTCTTCTCTTTACTATATAGGATCTACTTGGAGATTTTGATGACTCCTTACAATATTTTAGATGCTGACCACAAATAGCCATTTAAGTTTAAATTTATTAAAGCCATATAGCATTCTCCTAGCTGCATGTTGCTAGATCTTCCATATTTTGTACATAACTATAGAAAATTACCTTATTTGCATGAACTTTGCTTGGGATAGGTATGACTCTGTTTATTATATTTGTCTCTGCTATGTGCTACTTTCTATCGTTCCATTGTATTTCATGATGTTCTAAGAATCTTCTGACTTAATATTGTGTTACAAAATGAAGTTTAAGCATTATAGGTGGTTCAGCCTTGGAAATGTATATTTAAATACCTTCACATAAAAGAGTATTTATTGAGATTGTTACATACGAGTAGATTCGAAAAAAATGTATGGCTTTGGCATGCAAATACTGAAACTAATTTTCTTTACCAGCACTATGCGAAAATAAAAAATAAGTTGTTATGTATTTTTAAACAATCTGATAACTAGAAATGTAAATAGTTCTAAATATGTAGCACTTGTAGAGAGCTTGCCTCATGTATGCTGAACAAGAAGAAATAAAATAAGCCATGTGATATTCTTCATAAATATTTACCCCAAATTAATATTGAAACCTTAATATATATATAAAATGAGCATAAAATTATTAGCAATATGCATTATATTTAGGTGGGTGTGTATACCTATTCATAGCACATCGCAAAACTGTCACCATAATTACTTAATCATCGCATATGACTAATGGCTTCCATATTGTTCAACACAACCCTTAAACATATTGGGACCTCTAGGAAAAAAGCATAGTCTATAAACATCGTAACACTTGTACGTCTCACCCAAATAAGTGAAAATGCTTTCTTGCACGTTAATTCTTTCTATTATCCAGAAGGAATGTGAACAGTGTTATCATGCTTGGGGCACTGTCTACAACAAGGAATAATAAGGATATGAGTAAAGATGTCATCTGTAGAGTACCTTCACTGTACTGATTGTTTGATATGTACATTTTATTTTAAATTTCTTTTACATACATATATAATTATATTTTGTTACAAGATTAGCAGTCTCTAAAACTGTTCTCCACGGGGGAAAAATGTTGCAAGAGTATGTAATAGCTTAAATTCACTACTAAGTAAAGCCTAAGAAAAATTTGATGTTTTATAGCAGTTATACTTTATACATAGTAAAACACTGCTAAATCCATTTGTGTAGTATTTATAGGTACTTGTCTAAGCTATTTGATTATGATGCATGTCTAGGAACATATGTTTAGTCTTCAAATTCTGTGTATTGTAAGCTGATACTGAATGACCACAGCTCATTTTTTTAATTATTTTTTAAATATAAATATATTCACCCCAGTTTTTAATATTACTACCAGTTTTGAATGGGTCCAATTAACATAAAAGAAATTATAATGAATATTTCAACAGCTACAGTTTTATTTTTTTACTCTAGTGAATTTTATGACATTTATCATTTTTTACATTGTATTAGCTGAGAAATAGTCCAAATTTGCACACCACATCTAGTGAGACTATTTCATGAGAAACCATGCATTCATCAGAATCAGTTCTAGACAATGGAATGTGTGTGCATGTTGAGCTTTCTCTGCCAAAATCCCTTTTCCTGTCAAAATGCCTATCTTTGCCTGTTATTTTTCCTTCATAAGTTACTATACTTTAAAGATTTCTTGATGAGTATAGCAAAATGGGGAAAGGTATAAGGTTTAAAACAACTCATTCCACAATATTAAAATAAAGAATACTCATTATTTTCTCTGTGGCAATTAAAAATTTCATTTGATCTCAATTTGTCTGAAAACCAAAACACTAGTGTTTCAAATATCTAGAACTTACTCTGTCATTTTTACCAATAGAATAACATATGTGTGCACTTCTTTACCCTAGAACTAAGACCACAGTATGGCTAAGTGCCATAGAGATGGCATGCCAGTTTTATGATAAATGCAAAATATTCCATGTTTTAAATACTTATGGGAAAGATGAAATTTGGAATACTGTGAAATTTGCAATTATAGAAAACAAAATAGTTTGTAAAGGAGATAATAACTAAAAATGTTATAACTGTCTTTGGAAGAAAATAAATAAATCTAGGACCACTAAGTTAATGAAAACTAATGCACACTAATTATTGGCCAGTTTTTCTTATTATAGGAAGTCTGTTGAAAACTACTATTAAGAATTTAATAGTGTATTGGGAGAAGTGGGATCTTTAAGAGGTAAAGTCTAAGAAGTTTAAGGTTCATGAAAATTTGCTCTCAAAGGATGCCCTCTTCCTCCCTCTCTTTCATACCCAGAGAGATGGATCATGTGGTTATTCCCCACATCTCTGCCATAAGCTGTCCCCCCATCTGAAGCTACATGGTCAGTTGGCTATGGACTGAAATCTCCAAGGTTAAAACTGTTCTTTTTATAAATCAGCACACTAGTGTATCAGACAAAACACATTTTAGATTAAAGGATAATTGTAGTAATATGGGCGGCGGCGGGGCTACATCCCCAAAACCCCAGCCGCCTGCCCGGCTAGCTTATGCCCCGAAATAATTACACAGACACTGTATTCATTTAAACACTGCTTGGCCCTTAGCTCTAGCCCTTAATGGCTAATTCTGATATACCGATCAACCCATATCTAATAATCTGTGAGCACCAGTCTTACCGGGAAGATTCTAGCCTAAGTCCATCCTGGGTCAGAGCTTCATAGCGTGCGTCTTCCCTGGAGCAGGTAGCATGGCGTCTCTCCTGAGGTGTCTGCTCTGGAGAGGAGAGCTGTCGAGTCTGACCTCACTTCCTCTTCCTCCCAGCATTCTGTTCTGTTTACTCCACCCACCTAAGGGTGGGCCTATCCAATGGGCCTAGCAGTTTCTTTATTGCTTAGCCAATGAAATCAACAGATTGATATATGACACTCCCACATCAGATAATAAATACTTCAGTCTGCTAAAAACAAAAAAAGAATTTAATAGTGTTTCCTTAAAATTTCCATTAAACTGTTCTATAACCTCATCATATTTGGTATGTAATTCATAGTAATTTTGATGCTTGAGACCATTCCATATACTCCTCACTTTTAAACTAACATCCTGGACTTATGTGTTACAGGTGCAATTACATTTACCGTTAAGGGAAGAGATGAGGAAGAGTCTCAGGAAGAAACAGATCCGGAGAAAGACATCTCTTCACAGGAAACACCATCAGATCCATCTACCATTATTTTTGAGGAATACTCAGGTAAAATTATAGTAGTGAGCTTTATTATTGCACTCTGGAAATTCTGATCATCATGTCCCTTTAAATTAAATATACACTTATGCACATAATACACACTGCAACTTGAATTGCATATGCCTGTCAGAACATTGTATTATTTCAGATTTAATTTTATATAGTTTATTTTCTAAATTTCTGCTGCTGTAACATAATAAGATTATTATAACTTACCACACAGGTTGTCTATATTTGCATTAGTGCTAAGCTGTACAAATTTTTGTGTTATTAAATAAGGACTATATACTAGTTTCTGATAAGTTATTAATGAGTATATTGTCTTAATATTGTAGTAAACTTTTCTTATTTCAATATAGGATATGTAAGCATTCTTTCTCATATGAAACAAACTTAATATTGTATTATTATTCTTATAAGCTTAAGCATTGTGAAACATTTTTAGAAGTTCAAAGAAGAATGTATAAATAGAGAATTGTAATACCTAGAGTGTGTTTCCTGGAAAATGAGTTGTGTGAGTGTCAGGGTCATAAGAGGGTGTTGGAGAGGCATGAACCCAAAAATATAAAATTCTCAAAGCAAAGAACCATACCAAGATGATGTTCTTTTCTTTATTTCTTTTTCTTATTCTTCCCTCATATAATACATTCCAACTGCATTTCTATTGAATGAATTTTTATTGTAATTTTTTAAATAAAAGTATTAGTAGTAGATGTCTTTCTGTCTGTCTTTTTATCCACATGCATATGCACTGCACACACACACACGTACCTTACACATATTATAAGCACACAAACATATACACCCCACACATATCACACACATACACAACCTCCCTGAGAAAACACACACACACACACACACACTGTACCCTATGTGTTACAGGTGCAATTATATTTTGTGTTAAAATCAGAAGATTCTCAGGAAAACACAAATCTGGAATAATCTCTCTCGTGCGCGCGCTCTCTCTTCCCTCTCTCCCCTCTCTCTCTCTCTCTCTCTCTCTCTCTCTCTCTCTCTCTCTCTCTCTCTCTCTCTCTCTCTCTCTCTGTGTGTGTGTGTGTGTGTGTGTGTGTGTGTGTGTGTGTGTGTAAAATAAGAACCTATCTGGCAAAATGTGGTGGTGCTGCATGCATTTAACCACAGCTCTTGGGAAGCAGAGGATGGCAGATCTCTGTTAATTTGAGGCCAACCTGGTGTACAAAAAAATTTCAGTAAAACAAAAAACTGTGTAATGCAGCATTGTATGTTATTCATTATCACACGAGGTCACAAAAAAGTGTTTTTTAATACAATACATTGCAATGCCATGCAAAGTAGTATATATACATGGAGATTTCAGAAGAAACAGACATTGATAATACCATTATTATAACCCCTAAATTTACAGATAAACTGAAAACAAAAGAAATTAGTAGCTTAACTATGTAATTCCATTTAGAATCATAGTTCCTGATTTTTATTTTCCTTTGGAGCCCGTCCTGGAACTGGCTCTTGTAGACTAGGTTGGCCTCGAGCTCACAGAGAGCTGCCTGCCTCTGCCTTCCGAGTGCTGGGATTAAAGGCATGTGCCACCACTACCTAGCTAGTTCTTGAAAACTTTTAAATATAATATTGTGACTATGCGTGAAATTTACTCTTCACCCTGAGGTAACTCAACATTAGACTACCAAAGAATCCAGAAATGTGAAGCTATGCAGATGGAACAACAGGAAAGAAAGAAAATGAATTTGATGCGAATACAGAACCCCTCTGTAAAGGGACTTGGTGGCTGATTCAGATTTGTTTTGATGCCAGTATCTGTATATCAACAGTGGCATTATTTTCTGCTCTAAAGGAAAACTGGGAATGCTGACACAAACATCGTCTCACTACTTCTCCTAAACCTCTTTCTAGCTTTTTTTGAGTTAGAGTGCAAGAGTTTTAAAAACTTCCATGGTATCTGAGCCTCATACTCCTGACCATGTCCTTAATTTAAATTCCTATAAGACTACAAATGAACTGTTCATTTCAGTGCATTATTTACTCTTCTTGGTATACGTTTATGAATGTTTTAGAAGGTAGGGTAAAGTATTTTTCATTCAGACCGTTAATGCTTCACTTAAAAGCTTCTTAAGTTTGTATGCTGGAGAAATGAATGAGTTACTGTAACAGGCATAAAGCCAGGAGCATTGCCTGGCCATATGCAATGGGGATTCTCTTACTGCTCACCTCTGTAATACAAGCAGCTCCTGGATGTTGAATGAATAATAATAAAAACCAAGAGACAGATACTGGGGTTCAAACTGAAGTTCAGAAAAGCAAATCGGCCAGCCACTAAGTCTTAGCTCTACCTCACACCAAAATGGGGGACCTGCCTCCATGAATCCTCAGACTGAGACCATATCTGAGACCTGTCTCCTCCCGTTTTATATTCCTCTCTAGTTCTGGAATTAAAGGCATCCACCACCACTGCCCGGCCTCTGTGGCAAACTAGTGTGGCTGCTGGGATTAAAGGTGTGTGCTACCACTGCCTGGCCTCTGGCTGACTACTTTGCACTCTGATCTTCAGGCAAACTATCTTTATTAAAACACAAGACATATACCACTATACTTGATGTTCTCAGATTTCCTGCTAAGTCCAATAAAAGTAAAATAGGTGCCAGCCATGGTGGTGCATGCCTATAATTTCAGAATTTGTAACTCTGGGGTATGAGAATCATGGGGGTTTAATGCCAACCTGAGCTACATAGTGAGTACAAGGAAAAGGAAACTGAAAGAAAAGGAAGTTCAACGTGGTATGTTTATGGTTGTCATATTTGTGTAGAATTCTGAAGACTCTAATAAGAAGTGCTTGTCTGTTGTTGTCTCTATAGTTTTTGTTTTTGTTTTTTTTTTCAGATGAAAAAGTTAAAAATTTAAAAATCTGGTATCATCTCGATATCCATAGCTTTCCTGGACCTCCTATAGACACAATCGAACTTCACTGTATTGCTCTGGTAAGAGCCCAGAAAATGTTCATGAACTGCCATTTGGGAAATAGAGCACTAAGTTTCTATCCTTAAATCATACACTCCAAAAAATATACTGCAATTAATCAGTCAGAGCTTCTCTAGACCTTAAATGCTTTGGAAAATATCTTTTAGTTATAGGGCATTTTTTTGGTGACTTCCCTACTTTGCATTCTGCCTGCACATTTCAAGATTTGTTAAGTAAATTTAACTTTACCCTATCTCCATAGTTTCCATATATGTGGTAAAAATAGAATTGTGCTTTCTAGATTCCTTCATAAATTCTTCTCAATATCTACAGTATCATGTTTAGAGTCCTAGAGACTTGGGAGTGCTGGGATTAAAGGCGTACTCCACCAGTGCCTGGAAGATTTTCTTAACTTAAGTTATTCATGTGTTAATAAATCTATATCCAAAATCATTTAATAGTTTCAAACATCAATAGTCTAGATTTAAGTGAAACAAGTTGACATTAATTGCTAATAATAGTTTAATTAGATATAATCAATGTATTATTAGCATACAGAAATTTAAATCGATCAGTATTATTTTGAATTAATTTTGTTATTTTAATTAAATTTGAATTGATAAGTGTTATTTTTATACAACCTTAAAATTCACCTCCCAATAATATAAAGTAAGAAAATATTTCTGATATTTTAAGTCTATAAGTTGATTATATCCCAAGGTGTCTTCTGGATAAACCTTCATTAAGGCATAGGAAATACATGATGAAAATGTTGAAATGCATTCAAATGTAGTTTGCAAAAGTATTATCTTCTAAGTGGAAAATTATCTATCTTGAAGATAGGATGATTTCAGTCAATGAACATGTCCTATTTCATGGCCTAGTATTTATAGTAACATAGAGACTTACGTAAAAGATTATTTTTCTTCATTTCATCTTTTAAAGATTTGTTACTTTCTATTTTATAAATATGACTTTTTATATACATGCATATACATTTGTCACTCCCTACATGCCTGGTGCCCTGAAAGCTTGAGATGTGTATTGGATACCCAGGAACTGGAATTCAGGATTGTTATAAATTGCTATATAAGTGCTAGTTACTGAACCTAGGTCCACTGCAAGAGTGACAGTTGTTCTTAATTACTGAACTATCTCTCCAGGCCACATAAAGCTTATTTTTAAACAGCACTTTAATCATACAACCTCTTGATGTGTAAAATGATCACTGGATTAGAGTTTCTCTCCTTAAGAAGACATGGTAGAAAAAATTTAGACAATTAAAAAATTAGGAATATAAGATAGTACCTTAGAAAGGGAACCATTGGCTTACTTGCTAAATATTTGTTTTGTATGATTAGGAAGATAAGTTGGAATGTGTAAAAATTAGGAAACATACATGCAAATCTGAAATCACAAACTCCTGTTCACATTCTCACTAAAATGTTCAGAAGGCGTTTTTATTTTCTTGCAACAGTTCCTCTCCCTGTAAAAAAATACTAATGAAAAAAATTGATATTTGTTTCATAATGTTCATTTTTGAGTGTGATACAATGTTTCACAGGTAAGGAATACCACAATATTTAAGTATTTCATATAGCTATGTAAAATTTTAGAAAATGTAAAGAAACTTCTATGTATCTCTTACATTGAGGCATTTCATGTTTTCTTTTTAAACTTAATAGATATATTTCCCTTTCATGAGTATATTGCTTTCCTCAAGTATTGTAGCTATTTACAATATTGCTCCAGTTGTAGTTACAGGAAGGTTTTTGTTTTAATTAAATACTCATTTTCAACTGAGGCAGGTTGAAAGACTATTTTAAACTAAGTCTATGTTGGGTGGTATTGTCGAATGATGTTGCTTCCAGTTCATTAAATTTACCTGCCCTTCTAGCCATAAAATTGTATACCTTCTTTAACTTTCCTATACAGAGACGAGTTTGCTAGAATTGCTCCTTTTTAAATATTTACACAGTAAAGCCTTTTCGTGATCTTTGAAGTAGATGCTTAGTACTTTCATGTATATGCAGAAAATTGTGTTCATAACATAAACATTACTTTGCCATATTTTAAACTACATTTGTTGGTTTGCTAACTCATTTGTGAAATGTTTTACTTAAACCTAAGATCATAAGATGTAGCAATTGTAATTCATAATAATAAGACATCTCTCATTTACAGGGGTTTCTCAGCTGTTTTTGATTTTAAAGTGCTTTCCACATTTTTTAGACAAGAATGAATAATCTAATATGTCCTAAAATGAAATCCATATAATATTTATATTCTAAAGGTCTTTATGTTACTGCTTACTATACGCTGAATGAATCATGCAACAGATTGTATTCTCAGTAAAAGAAATTAAATGTGAAGACAGTAATTTTGGTGATTTAAAGTATTTAGGCTGTTTTTTTGAATTAATAGACAAACAAAAAATAAGACACCTCCTCTACAACATATATTGTAAATACAATATAACTTGAATGTGGGAAAATAAGAGTAAACTATTTTTGTCCTAATAACTTTAGAAAATCTAGTAAATATCTTATGAAAATGTGTGTGAATAAAACTTTATGTGCTGCACCATAAAAAGGGAATTCTAGAATGAGTTCAAAATGGAAGAATTTAATTATTTTTTTAGCAAGTTCAGGTTTTTAAAAATAATGAATAAAGATTTCCTTAGATTTAATATCTCACTTTGGGAATTTGGAGGAAAATGCAGCTATTTTGAGACATCCCTATCCACAATTGAAAAAAAAAAAACTACTCTGAATGGAAAAAGAAGGAAGGTTTGAACCTGCCCATCTCTTCACCTTTAAAATCTTCAAGTGGGAAGTATATGTTAACTAGGTAACAACGTTAAAATTATCTGAAAGACTATAATTTTAATTCCGAGTACAGAAAGTAATACCTTTGCACTGTGTATGTTTCAGGTTGGATTATGGATTGTGAGGTGAAAGGGCTAAGATAGAATGAGAAAATACAGTGGCATACAGATAAGAGCAGCAAAGAGATAACAATGACATTTCTAGTTTATAACTGCCTCCTTCATTTCTACAACTTCCAAAGTACTGTAACTAACTTCAATTTAAGAAAATTATATGGGTAGATTGTAGCTATCATTTCTCTGAACTGCACAGTTCCTTCAAACTGCCCAAAGTTCCATTTGTCTATTGACTTGGTGATGTTTGCAAAGTGAATAAAAGTGGAGTTGAAAATTTCCTGAATGAAATGTTACCTAAATTAGTAGTATTGCATGATTTCCATCTCAGATATGATCATTTTATAATGAAATCATGATCATCTTTTAATAGAGGATATGGTGAAAGGTATTTCCTGTTACTTTCTGTTAGATTGACTCAATTGTTTATATGCAAAAACATCTTTACTTGAGCCCAGCAAGGAGTAATGAAGTTTTCAGTTAAAACAGTTGGTGAGGTGTTTAAGTTCTGCTCCGATCTCAAGTTACTGCCTTCAATCAATACCTTTCAAACAACAAGGCAATCTAGACAATCTAGTTCAGGTGTGTCGTGTCAGATTTTCAAATGGATACTTCTAAGTATTGTGAGTATTTGGTATCTCAGGAATAAGGATAATTACATTTATATACAAGCATAGTGTCTTCTCATAGACCACACCTTTCACGAATACTTATTTTGTGTTTCTAATATTCATAGCCCTACTCTAGCTAGAGAGTAAGAAATCGTCACGAACATTCCAAGTATAGTCCCCTTAGGCAGGAAATGATAATTCTCATATAGCTAGAAAACAAACAAAATAATTTAAATGAGAAATTTCTTAGGAAGTTTTTTATTGTCTTAGATTTTCTGATAAAAATCATTAACCTCAGAAACAGATCCTTGTATTTCCTATTACAATATGTTTTGCTGCATCGTTTGTCCGAGAATCACTACGTGTATTAGAAATTATTGCAGTATTTTTATCATTACAAATAAACCCAGGGTTTCAAAAGTTATTAATATAAGGTATACTGATTTTAACAATCTTGTGCAAATATTCCTGAGCCGTGTGTAGACATCTTCCATTTTGTAATTTTGGAAATCAAGTTCCTACCATTGTATAATTCCTTCATCCTATATATCAGATGAAAGAAGTTAAAACAGAAATTTTCTACTAGTTTTGGATTGCCTTGCTATATAAACCATATAATGATATCACTCACATAGCATTAGAGGGAACAAGATACCAGTGTGCAAGAGGACCTAAGAGATATAACTTCTGATTGTTCTTCAACTGCCCAGAGACTTGGGACATACTATGAGTTGGAGCACAGACATTTAGTGCAAATAATTTTATGGCTGATCAAGGGAGATGAGAAGTATTTACCCATTTCTAGCCAATAAGCATGCAACCTATAAAGCAGTGAAATTATGTTTTCCTCAATGATGATGAGATGACAGTTTAATTGTCCTTCTTTTGGTGATTAAATTAAAATGTAATGCAAAATAGTAAGAATTTAATAAGTCAAATGGAGAAGGTTGAATAGCAACAATTAATCCTCTTTCTTTTTTTCTCTTGTCCAACCTGTATCTTGTAAACTGACAGTGTTATATTAAAAAAAAATAATTATAGGAGGAAATGCAGTTGCATCCTGGGTGTTGAAAAGAGCGGATCCTATAAACCCTCTTCCCCAGATTGAGAAACTTCTAGGTAATCCTGAGGATTGGAAATGGGATCAAGAAAAGGAGTCAAGTAGAAAAAATATTGACTGAGTTTGAATTGTCTTAAATATAACAAAAATAGCTCTTTCTATACTGGGAACTATTTTAAGATCACTACACAGAGTTGAAAAAGGCAGATTTCTTCATGGATTTGGATAGCAGTAATCAGTGAAACTTGTCAACTGAGGTAGTTAGTTAATAACTGTTGGGGTGGTGGAGAGTCGGTTTTCTTTAGTGGTTAGCCCCTTGTAGATTGTCCATCCTCTTGTGAATTGATCTGCACCCATGCATATATGGACAGCACTAGTTAGGCAGGAAGAGTAGAAAAGGAAGAAGAGGAGAAGTTAGATACATGAAGTTGTAATGGGGACTTGGTTCAGGTTGTGGGAGGATTTGTATGGAAAAGTTGGGTGGGTATAATCAAAATACACTGTAGGTGCACAGCTGCCTTCCAAAACACATTATATATGTGCATAAATTACCAAACAACAAATTCAAACATTATGCTTTTAAAAACAGTAGAAGTTGTCACATTGCATATCACCAAATTTAGTCCACCCAATGTACACCATCACTGTTACAGTAAAGGATCAGATAAATTTAGAAATTACTATCTCTGTGAATAAAAGCAATTTTGGGTGATTATGAAGATAATTTGAAGATTTGTGGGAATGCTCCCAGATAGAAGTACAAATAAATGTATAAACACAGGGAACAAACTTAACTTGACAGGAAAGGATGTGGGAGCCCAAATATTAAGGGAAAAAAAAAAGAGGCATGTGGAATTGGAGTATGAACCAAATAATTGGTAGGAAGATCACGTGACCAGTGAATTTCCTCATGGCCAGATCTCAGAGAGATTCAAAAGGCATGGGAGATTTTATTACATATGCTGCCTTGCCAGTAGGGCATGTAAAAAGAATTACTTGTTTAATGATGTGTTTAAACATCTTGAAATGTTGTTTTCATTGTGACAATTAGTAAACTTATAAATGAAATCTACACTAAAATTATCTTACATTTATCTAAAATCTTACATGTGTATTGCTTGCCTCTGAAATGGTTAATAAGCAAAGCTTATTTTAATAGTATTCTAATTTTATATGGATACTTCTCTATAACTTTAAATCACAACATACATTTTATGATTTCCTCTATTTTAATGTTTTTATATTTCACATAATTAAGTATGCATATGAAGGCAATTTTTAACATACATTATTCTGGCTAAAATATTGCTTAAGGACAAGGAAGAGAAGAGTGTTGAATACCTTATAAAGGAATACTCTATTGTTGAACCTAAAATAATTTGTGTGAAGATGAAAGATAGCTTTAGAAGTCTCCATGTTCCCTCATTACTATTTAAGTTGAGTTTCAAAAAAAAGTAATCAAAACAGATTTATATTTTATTTTGCATACTCATCAAAGTAGAGGACTATGTCTTTGGCAAGACAAATAACAGCCAAAGATTTTAAACTTTTAAAACAGTACTTATATAAATTTAAATCCTCAAGTATAAAAGTTAAATTTTTCATAAAAGTGAATGTATAATATGGTGGGATGTAGTAATATGAGCGGCGGCGGGGCTGCGTCCCCAACACCCCAGCCGCCTGCTAGGCTTGCTTATGCCCCGAAATAATTACACAGACACTGTATTCTTTTAATCACTGCTTGGCCCTTAGCTCTAGCCCTTACTGGCTAATTCTGATATCCCAATCAACCCATCTCTAATAATCTTTGAGCACCGGTCTTACCGGGAAGATTCTAGGTCGGAGCTTCATTGCGTGTGTCTGCCCGGGAGCGGGGCATGGCGTCTCTCTCTGAGGCATCTGCTCCGGAGAGGAGAGCTGTCGAGTCTGACCTCACTTCCTCTTCCTCCCGGCATTCTGTTCTGTTTACTCCACCTACCTATGTCCTAACCAATAACATGGGCCAAGGCAGTTCCTTTATTAGCCAATGACCTTCCTCCATCAGTGGGATACATTGAACAACAAGACATTAAGCATTTTGTGGTTGTTACTTTCTTTGTATATTTTTTAGATATGGGTAGACAAGGCTTATATCAAACTCTCAAAATCTTTCTGCCTCAGTCTCCTGTGTATTGGGGATGAAGTCCTCTGACACCATGTACGATGATACTTTATATTATGTTATTAGAGCCAAATGATGATGTATTTTCAAGAATTATTCAAAATAGCCAAAGTTCTGACTCAAATCTGTTTAATATCTCAAAAATTAATGAATGATAAATATCTTTTCCTACTAAACATATCAGCCATATATAAAATACATAATTTATATTCATAAAAGGCCTTATAGCTATAAAATTAAGCTTTATTTTCAGAATATTTTCATGTATTATTAACTACAAATATCCATATAAAACCATGCTTTTAAATTGCCACATATAAATTTTTTGTTTGAGTTTGAAATTTCAAGGTAAATTTTATAAAATGAGCCGGGCAGTGGTGGCGCACGCCTTTAATCCCAGCACTCAGGAGGCAGAGGCAGGCGGAGATCTGTGAGTTCGAGGCCAGCCTGGTCTACAAGAGCTCGTTCCAGGACAGGAACCAAAAGCTACCGAGAAATCCAAAAAAAAATATATTATAAAATGAAATTTGATAGATTTTCTATCATGTTAGATATATATCATATTAATATGTAGCATAAGATTAAATATTGTGACTATAATAGATTTTATGTTTCTGTTGAAATTTATTCCCGAAAGTTATGCTTTAGGGATTCTCAAGAGAACACAGAGTTAATAAGCATTTAGCATGGCTGTCCAAATGCTCATCTATAGTACAAATTCTAATTGGTCTTAACAAATACTCAGTGTCAGATATTATAGGGTAAAAGCTGAAGAATCAGAGAAGCAAAGCAACCAGCCACTAGTTAGTTCTTACATCTATCAATGCTCAGACTGAAAGGGTGAGATCCTGTCTCTTCCCCCTTATATTCCTCTCTCTGTTCAGCCATATCACGCCTGTCTCTACCTCCCTAGTGCTAGGATTAAAGGAATGTGATCTCAAGTGCTGGGATTATCTTTGCGTGAACTGTTTCTCTCCTAAAACAGATTCAATCTCATGTAACCCAGGATGCCTTTGAACTCACAGAGATCTGACTGCCTCTTAAATATGGCTAACTAGTGATTTAGCTCTATACTCTGATCTTCAGGCAAGCTTTATTTGTTAGATTACAAACAAAATATCACTACTTTCCCTTTTTTGTCTAAAATAAAAAAGAAGGCTATATCTAACATAAAAATATATAAGTACATTAACTACGTACAATGTATACAGGCAATGAATGCATCAACAATGTCTATTTAGTCCATTTGCATTTGACAAATTTAGAGAAAATACTCCATTATCTAACCTATCTTGTGAGTTCAAAGTCTTGGACCTAATTTACTTACTATTCTAATTTGCATTACCATCTGAAATGATCTTTTGATATCTTTCAACCTTATACACTTTACACCTCTTTAATGAGTTTCTTTTCTGAATCTGATAAACAAGAAAAATGATAGTCTTCAATTCCCTCAGAGACCAGAGAAGGAAATAATATTAACTGAGTAAGCAAGAAGTGCAAGCAAGCAACTTCTAAAAATGTGAGAAATGACAGAAATAGCTGACTGCTTTGACAGTCACCCAAGGTTCTTCTGCAGTGTTCAGCATCTGTCTTCATCCATCTTCAGCCTAAAAGCCTAGAATATTCAACACACTTTTTTGTCAAGCAGGATTTTTGAAGGGCTGTCACACCTTGTCTTGGATATCCATCATCTTCTTGAAAGTAAATTGTGCTTTCATTAGCAAAGATGTCTCATTATCACATTAAAAAAACTATGTTATTAAAACAACTTAAATGCCATATTCTTTAGATCTCTGAAGTGTTTGAAGATAATTTATCTAAAATGTGTATATATGTGTTTGACCTTGTAAACATACCTATTGTGACTCCAAGTTCAATTGTAATACGTAACAAGTCAATTACCTGTATTTCTTTATTATCCTAAAGAGTTGGTAATAATAACTTTCACAGACTAGAAACTTGCATTACATTGTTGTATGAGCTGTATAAGAACAATACTTTGAACAATAGTAAAAATATATGTACATTATGTGCTAAACAAATTTATATCATGTTTGTATCAATTTACAAAATTTGTATACAATATACAAATGTCCAATGCAATATAAAATATTTAAAACTAGTACTTCCTTTATAAAAGTAGATTCAATAATCTATCTTTTTATTTTATTATATCTCTCATCTCTGAAAGAATTAGATAATGCTTCTAGATGTACAAGGTAGGAGCTAAGTGTTCAGGTAGGGACAATTAGCTATGGATATAGCAAGCATGCTAAGGAGGCACTGTGATATGACTCCTTTGTGGCTTCCATCCTCCCATTCTATATACCCTTAAGATTTAGTGAACCATAATGTATTATAATTTTCATGTAAAATAAATGCTTTCTTGTGTTACACAAATTATAGTTCACAAAGAAACTGTAAGTTTAAAAGTAATTTCAAGTTAGGCATATATGTTCATGACTAAAATCCCAGAATTTTGAGAGTGGAGAGAGAATTATGAGTCCAAGATATTCTGAGATTCAGAGAAAATTGTGAAAACAAACAATTTTACTTTGTGTTCTTGTATTGTTAGTAATGATATGCTCCAAAAGAAATGTTATACCACAAATACTGATATTTTATTCCTCTTCAGACCAGAGTTTGCATATTCAATGTATAGGTTTTAAAATGTGAATAAATCAAACATGACTTCTTTTAATTTTATGGGGGGTTGGAGAGAGAGAGAGAGAGAGAGAGAGAGAGAGAGAGATTGAGAGATTGAGAGATTGAGAGGTTGTGCATATGTGTTTACCACAATGTGCTTGTAGAATTGAGAGAACTTGTAGGAAAGCATGGGTTCTCTTTTTCTATATGTGTCTTGGGAACTAAGTTCAGATTGTCAGACTTGTTAAAAATCAATTTAGCATCTTGCTGACCCAGAATTATTTTTAAGAAATAAAATGGAATAAATATAAGAAGTGTCAGAAAGTATAACAGATATTAATAGCCTAGGAATCTGCTGTTTTGATTTTATTCTCTATTTAGTGGGGTTGGGTTTCTTTTTTGTTTCATCTTGAGTGAGGTAATTCCGACCCAGAAAGCATGTTCTTAAACCTACACTGCTTGTTTGTAAGACGTATATGGCTAGTACATGATGACAAATGAGCAGGACCAGTTAATTTTCTTAATTTTTTCTCACTTCAGCTCTAGGCAAAATTGCTAGGCTAGTTTGTGGTTGATGATATTTGTTTCCTGATATACTATAATTAGTTTTATTTCTTTTATCCCTGGAAACTTCTCAAAAAATATTAGACTTAAAGATTTTATCAGGTTGCCTAGAAAAGTCAGTAAAATATACCATTGTGTGATCAATGAGTTATTACCAGAGGACATACTGGAAAATGGACCTCATGGTAATAAAGTTATTGGAGAAAAATGTATCTGAAATGTAATATTACAAGTAATTTTTAACTATTTTTTATATTAGATATCTATGTCTTGCTTGTTATTAAAGCTATGTTCTGTTATTATTATCAAGATTAATCATGGATAACATATATGAGATTAAAACTTAATAAAGATGAATTCAATAATGTTCCAGGAAAGGAAAAAATAAAACAAATGGCCTTAAGTAATGGTTTTTCTTTTTGTTTCATTCCCAAGAGAAATGATTATGCTGAGAATAGAAGTTGATCGTGTCCTTTTTTTCTTTCATACTCCTAGGAGACTGTCTGCATTGAAATTCCCATCTCCAATACAAAAGATAGAAGTATTCGTATGGATGTGAAATTGACATCCTCTGCTCTTAGTGGACCGGAGGAAATGAGACTGCATCCATTGGAATGTGTGAATTACATTGTATGGTATTCTCCAGCGGCCACAGGCTATAAAGAAGAAAGGTAGCTTTGGGCTTTTATTGTAATTTGTTGTTGAATGTTTGAAGTTAGAACTATTCTTTAATAATATGTAATACTTAACAATTGATTTTTGTTTGCTTCAGTGCAAAATTACTATTCACTGAAATGTCAAATTAAAACATTCCAACATTTCTCATTTTGCTTTTTTCAAGTCCAGTCTTCCTTAGTGAACTGAGGATGGTTCATGAGAACTAGGGATTTAACTTTTAATCTTGTTAATAAAATTTCATGTATCTTTTAGATGGAAGAAAGTGGATGGGGCAGGGGTAGAAAGTAGGTAGGGGGAGGGAATGTGAGGAGAGGAAGGAGAGGAAACTGTGGTTGGTGTGTAAAATAAATTTAAAAAATTCTTGACTCCTTTGAGTAATTAACTATAAATTATTTCCTTGCAAAGACATAGACAGAATTGCATTAGAAATATTATAATTTATTGAAAGCATACACATTCATGTAAGTGTGCATGCACACACACGTATATATTAACTGTGTAGTTAGTGTAGTACTATGAATACATTGTCTCAGAGAATGATGACTGTAAAAATCTTTATCTTGATTCCTATCATAGAAGTAACTACTTTTAATTGTAATGAAAGAATAATAAAATAATATATATTTTAGACCTTAAAGGATAAAAATTCATCATAGTATAAATCAAGAAAAGAATAGTTCATTACCTTAGCATGGTGGCTCATATTTATAATCCCACCACTCAGGAGACAGGGTGACCTTTGAGTATGAGGCAAACCCAGACTACAAAGTGAGTTCTAGACCATCTTGAACCTGGTCTAGAGATATTGTCTCAAAACATTAAAAAATTAAAAAGTTGAACAAGAGGGGAAAGAGCAGAATGGTATAAAAGAAGAAGATGAGAGCAGGTTGTTATTTTTAAAAGACTTGAAATAGATTGTCATTAGAAATGGGGACTTCTCTCATCTCACTAATGTGACTCTAGGATTTACAAGTACCAAATGAAACTTCATTTTGGGTTTTTTTTTGTATGTATAAGGCATACTCTGAGCTTGCATTTGTTATCTGCTTACTATATTATTATCATCTTGGTATTTATTTTAGGTACATAAAATTCTCATAGAGAGAGTAAGGCAAGGAAGGCTGGTCCATCCCATTTTATAAATAATAAAATTCAAACATAAAAAGATAAATGACTTGATTGAAATTATACAAAAAATACAATAAAACTGAGATATCATCAAATTGATATATTACACTTTAGCAAACTCTTTCTCCTGAGGGGGGGAACACATTCTGTTTTTAAAGATGTTCTTTAAAACTGTATATTTATGATAGGCTTCACGTGAATATGTCCATATAATACAATATATTTGATATAACTGCAGATATAGACCATGATCTTTTCTAACATTAATATTGAAAATACTCATGTAATTAGTTTCCATTAATTCAACACATATTTATTAAATCTGTATTAATAACAATATTTCTTTCCTTTAATATTTCACCAAAAATTGAAAAATCACAAATACATTAATTATAAGACCGGAATATATAGCACATTAGTGATTAAATACTGCATTTGAAACCAGATAGTACCACCATTTTATGTTTCGCTTTTCCATGTTTATTAGACAAACAAGAATGATTGACAAAATTCTCAAAATTTCTCTACAACAGCATTATTTTTCAGCCTGAAATGGGTGAAGAGTTCTGGTATTTACTAAAATTGACAACTGATATTCCCAAAACAAAGGAAATACCAGAAATGCAGTGTGATCTTGGAAAGTAAGTTCTATTTAATAATTTTGTTATAAAAAAGGGAAAATCCCTTTTGTAAGGCATTTACCCTTTTAAACTACAGAATGAATATATTTATAATGGGAAAACCTGTCAAGAGAAGCAGATCACGATGTAGGTAAGAGTTCTGTACAAAAGATGCTTTCAAAGGAGGGAACAGGACTATTGCAGTACAGAGTAAGCTCCTGTATTCAGGCATCCAAAATAAAATGGAAAGGGGTGTTCCCTTTTTAATGTAAAGAAGATATAGTCGGTGGCATCTAATGGGGAGTGAAGCTCATTGTACTTAATTCATTCCTGGTAAATATTAGGGGAGTGAAGTGTTGTTGTACATATATGGGAACAAGTTAAGTTCAGGATTAAATAAAAACTGGTAGAAGGATTGTTTGCTCAAAGCAGAGGGTATGCCATGAGGAAGTGTGAACATCAGGCCGCTTGGTTAACTCTGTGTTCCCTTGAGTGTTCACTCACACTCAGATAGTTAAGATCCTATTCTATGTCTGACAAATTTGATTCTGGTAAACCAAAATAAACTAGAATTACCTTTATATAGTCTAATGGGTAAATAAGCACCTTTTACTAATAGCTCTTCCTCAGCATACAAAAAGTATGTTAAACATTGGTAAATGTTAGGCCCAAATACCAATACAAATAATTCACTATGAATATTTTTTTTTTGGTTTTTCGAGACAGGGTTTCTCTGTGGCTTTGGAGCCTGTCTTGGAACTAACGCTGTAGACCAGGCTGGTCTCGAGATCACAGAGATCCGCCTGCCTCTGCCTCCCGAGTGCTGGGATTAAAGGCATGAGCCATCACCGCCCGGCTTTTTAATTTTTTTTCACTATGAAAATTTTAACAGAGTAATCAGAATAATGAAGAAAGCAGGATATGTAAAGAAGATCTAAGGGCAAAAGTGACAGCATGCGCAGTGCTGCACTCCTTGGTCTTGCAAAGAAATATAGAGCTTAATTCTTACAGCTTTGTATGCCTTATAAAGCAAGATAAGTTAATTTTTTTGCTCATTTGCTTATTTTTTTGTAGTCTGGCCTTATTCCATTTTATATTCAATTAAAAATGAAAAATAATATTGTATATGTAAGGTACAGTGCATATTTTCATATATTGTGACAATTAAAAAAATATCCCCACATTTTTTCTTTGTGTATATGTATGTATGTATGTGTATATGTCAGCATATTTGGTGAATGTGTATATACATATTTATTCAAGTACACATTTTTGCATGTACAGACTAGATATCAACCTGCAGTATCTATCTTCACCATATGTTTTCAAATAGTGTTTGTAACTCAACCTGGCGCTCACTGATTCAGCTAAGCTTCCCATCTAATGAGCTCCAGGAATCCTCCTACCTCTGCTTCTTCAAGAATGGTATGACAGACACAATACAGTGGGGAATCAACATCAGGTGCTCATGTTTTAAGATCAACACTTTACTGACTGTGAGACATAGCTTAAGACTATTTATTGGGGGACTATTATCTAATGGGAACTCACCAAGTCCAGCTAGACTGGGACTGAATGAACATGTGATCAAACCAATCTCTCTGAATGTCACTGACAATGAGGACTGACTGAGAAGCCAAGGACAATGGCACTAGGTTTTGATCCTACTGCATGGACTGGCTTTGTGGGAGCCTAGCCTGTTTGGATGCTCACCTTCCTAGACCTGGATGGAGGGGGGAGGACCTTGGACTTCCCAAAGGGCAGGGAACCCTGACTGCTCTTTGAACTGGTGAGGGAGGGGAGGGGGATGGGAGAAGGGGGAGGGAAATGGGTGGAGGGGAGGAGGTGGAAATCTAAAAAAAATTAAAAAGAGACTATCATCTCTTTATGGTGATAACACTTTTAAAAAAACTTTTTTTTTTGCATTTTTGGGAGAAAAAAAGTGAAGAATTACTAATCACTCCTAGGCTTTTGAACTCTTATTATTATAGTCTCCGTTACCATATTTAGCCTGAAGCATAAAATTTTCAGGTTTCCTTACTCTCTGTAGACTTGAGGGCATTCTAAGATCAAAAAGTCCAGCAACTGGACATCTCCAGCAAAGATGGATTGCAGTCAAGTCAAAGTTGAAGTATGAAGGCAAAAAAACAACTGGTTTAAAAAATTCTTTTAAAAAAATTGAGTCATGTACTAACACTTTTTACTTCCCCATAGTATTTCTAAAATCATTTCAACTTCTGATCATTTCTCATGTATTAAAATATTAATATGTATGAGCTTGGAAAATGATTTGGGGAATAGAGGCTCTTTATATGAAGACTGATAATCTGACTTCAAACCCAAAGCAAGACACACATTATGGAAACAGAGCATCTACTCCTGTCCGTTGTCCCCTGACTTACACCTAGATGCTGTGTCCATCATTCACACACAAGCACACACAGATCTTTATTGCAATAAAACTGTAAATATTAATGTATGAAAGCTCTATATAAACATTATAAATATTTATCTGAAATGTTTTGCTTCTTTTTGCAACCATTTTTTTCATATTGTACTAGGCATGTACTCCTTTTAAAACTTTATTATTGTATGAGCATGATGTGTAGGTATGAATGTAGGAGCACTCATGCCATGATACACAAATGAATTTCAGAAGACACTTTCGCACAGTTGATTCTTTCCACCTACACATGGATTCCGGGAATTAATTCATTTTGTTAGGCTTGCCCCAAAAGCTAAACCACTTGGTTGCAAGATTTTTCTCCTTTTTAAATAATCTTGGGATTTTTAAAACATGTTTTTCTAGGTTAGATTAAAAACATTCATGTTTAAGTTAGATTTAAAACGCATGCTTAATTAAAAGTTACACGGCATTGAACGACATTTGGTAGTAAGTTTTAGCGAGTTTAACCTTTATCGTTATCGGTTTTGAAAATTTGTGAGATCTTTCAGTGCATCCAGCTTTCTGTCTCAATAATATTTCTTGTTATGCCTCTGTTTTCAATTATGTTTTAAAATAAATGGACACTCTTGTAGTAATTTCTGGCTTTCAGTTTCTGAAATCTCCCGATGTGATGTCATTTCTTTGTTTTCCCTATTTGTCCTACTGGTTTAAAATTTTTATGTGGTAGTGATCTTTTTTTGCTTAATCAGCATAGAAATTATGTCGAAGATAGGCATACATTAAAAACCAATATGAAAAATCAGAAACATCTGGAAAGTTTTCTTTCTAGACTCAAGCCTATTTAGACTTGGTACCACACCATATGAAATAATGATCCTACTACAACAAATTTGTATATTTGATATTTTTTTGAGGTAGATGTTATAAGACACAAGTCAGTTTGGATTAAAGGATAACTTTTTCTCATCTTACTTTAGTGTAACAAAGCTAGGTGCATGTTATTTCAAATTGCACTTAATGTCACATTCTGAGTTACTATGAGTACAAAGAGTTCAATTTACACATTTTTGTGTTCCAAAACATTGTTGAGATCATTTGATTAATTTCCATAGATGACAGATGAGTAGCAGTTTATTATTTATTCATTGCATAGCTTCACTATTAATTTATATTGCCATAAATTTGTTACAAAATCAAACCAGACATTGTTTTCCGTAAATGTATGAAAATATTATGTAATAACGTAAGTTGTAAGGTATATATCAATTTAGGTGATAATGAAAAAGTTTATGAAATTATCACTGATAAGTTTGTAAATACCAGTAAATTTGCTACTTTTGATTTTCCTCCCAGGAAGATCGTTCAGACCCTTCCTTTATATAATCCTACGCAAGAAACATTAGAATTGAAAATGAAGAATAGTAATCCTGAAAATTTTGTCACGGACATTAACAGAAAAACGCCAGTAAGTACATTCAGAAATCCATGAAACTGATCACTACAACAGCATTTTCTACTTATAATTTTAAGATTCTAGTGCTATATTATCATTAGGATCATGAATAATAATTTAAATTTTTGAAGTTTAAAAAGGGATACTCATTCAAGTAAACTTGGAAATGATAATTTAAGGCAGGCACTAGTGTGTGGGTAAATCTCTAGTCACAGCTGCTTTAAGCCACTCAAGACCTGAGGCAAGAGTCTCAAGGAACTGAGCTGAGAAATGAGAATGTAATCTAGGGAAAAAGGAAACTATTTCAGAAAAGAAAATACATAATTACAGTGTTTGATTTTTATCAAAGAACCTTTCCTAGAGCTCTGCTGGCAGATATATTGAAATAAAGGCTTTTATTATGTAGTTTAATGACTGTTGAACAAATATATATTTTGATGTCTTTATATCTTAATATCTGTCTCTTTGCAACTTCTGGTTGCCAACTAAGAAGTGATTCAGCAGGCTTGGGAGGGCAATATGAGAACATAAAACAAATTGAATTTCATGAACCTGTGAAAACAGAATTCAAAGTGTGGGGAGGGAAGTGAGGTTGGATCAAGAGAAAGGAGTGGTGAGTATATCGAAATATACTGTTTGAAATTCTCAATGAATTACTGAAATTTTTCTTAAAAGCTAATGGAGGATGAATATAGTCAAAGTACTTGTTAGGATTAACAATATTCTATCAGAATTTAGTGTGTATTTGTGTGTATATATATATATATATATATATATACATATATATGCATATTAGCTTTAATTTAATTAGTTCTTAATTTGACAGACAATGAATCAAAATTAAACTCACTGCTTGCTATATTAAAAATATATATGAACATATTAATATTACGAAGTATATTGGAATGTACATATTTGAATGTATCTCTTAAGAGCAAATAATTTTAAAGCATATAGATTTCATTATGTAGTTTTCTTGTACTTTAAATTCCTCATTAAAAGTAAAGATTTCACATCATATATGTCTTTACTCTTATAGAAGATGCTAATCTTTGGTCCAGAGAAAAGCAAAGGCAACATATTATATGGCACCTGGTATCATTACAAACACAGACTATTTTATCCTTCATCCATGACTTTTAGACTTCATTGCTTATTAATTTATCAAGTGTTATTTGAATTAAATATGCAGTTATGGCTAATATTATAAATAGCCCAAAAGTTATATATGAGGCAATACAATTATAAAGTATATGGACACAGTTAATCAATTAATAGCACATAGATCCAATAACACATGGACAATTATAAAATTATTTTTCAATTATGAATGATATAAATATGTATATATTTACATATACAAGTGTTCATATGTTTATATATTCATTTTTATTCTTCTCTTTAATTACATAGTATTCATATAACTTTTTACAAATAATTACTATCATTCATTATTATTCATATTATTCAATAATATTCAATATTATTTATATTATTCATTAATGTTTTAATAAATAAACATAAATCTAAGTTAAGGGCAAATGATTATTTATTTATTTTTATTTTTCCATTCCAAAATTTCCACTTCTTTCCCTTTTCCCATTCCCCTCCTGCTTCCCCACTCACCTTCCCCTCTCCCCCCGCCTCCCTGCTTGAGAGAGGGCAGGGAACCCTGCCCTTTGGGAAGTCCAAGGCCCTCCCCCCTACATCCAGACCTAGGAAGCTTTGCATCCAAAAGGCTAGGGTCTCAAAAAGCCAGTACATGCAGTAAAAACAAGTCCCAGTGCCTTTATCAATGGCTTCTCAGTCAGCCACAAAGAGTCCGGTTTGATCACATGCTCCTTCAGTCCTGGTGAGCTCCCATTAGAACAGGCACACTGCCTCAGTGGGTGTACCAACCCCTCGTGGTCCTGACTTCCTTGCTCGTCTTCTCCTTCTGCCCTTCAACTGGACCTTGGCAGCTCAGTCCTTGCTCTGATGTGGGTCTCTGTCTCTATCTCCATCTGTTGCCAGACAAAGATTCTATGGTGATATTCGAGATAATCATCAGTGTAATAGTGGGGCAAGGCCAGTTCAGGCACCCTCTGCTCTACTGCCCAAAGACCTATCTGGGGACATCCCGGACGTGGACACCTGGGATCCCCTCTAGAGCCAACCCTAAAATGGCTCCCTTAATGTAGATATCTTCTACCCTTCTCCTATATGAGCCCTTCCTCCATCTCCATTCTCCCAGTCCCCCAAACTCTCCCCAGTCTTTCCCTTCTTTCTTCCCTCTTCCCCTCACCTCTTCCCCCAACCCCACCCTCACCCCTTCCCCCACCCCTATGCTCCCAACTTTTGCCTGGCATTCGTGTTTGCTTCCAATTTCCAAAAAAGGTCTATATATGATTTTCTTTGTGTTTACCTTGTTAGCTGGCTTCTCTAGGCTTGTGAACTATAGGCTTAATGTCCTTTGTTTATGGCTAGAGTCCACTAATTAGTGAGTACATACCATATTTATCTCTTTCGGTCTGGGTTATCTCACTCAGGATACTGTTTTTTATTTTCATCCATTTGCATGCAAAATTCAAGATGTCATTTTTTTTTACCACTGAGTAGAACTCTAAAGTGTATATGTGCCACACCTTCTTTATCAGTTCTTCTATTGAGGGGCACCTAGGTTGTTTCCAGGTTCGGACTATTAGAAATAGTGCTGCTATGAACATTGTTGAACAAATGCTTTTGTAGTATGATTTGGCATCTCTGGGGTATATTCCCAAGAGTGGTATTGCTGGATCCTGAGGTAGGCTGATTCCCAATTTCCTGAGAAACTGCCACACTGATTTCCAAAGTGGTTGCTGTTTATTACATTTTCTAATATAAAAGAGAATTTAAAACAATATAATTAGCAGTCCTATACCTTTAACTTTAACCTTTGCTTCAAAAATTAACAATCTGCACATAAGCTTTGTATTTTTCTTGTCTCCCCATTCTATTTTTTCATATCATTTCAATGTAAATGCTTGATAAGATTATATTTTAGTAGACTATAAACTTCCACAATCATCTTGAATCCATGTGAATTTAAAAGTTTACCTAACTGTGCTGATTACTCTTTTGGCACCATGACAAGTGCTAGAGTCATCAACTGGGTTGATGACTTTTGTTACTCTTTCTCCATATCATTTGCATCTTTTATTTAAACATAATGTATATTAAATTTGTTTTTGTGTTTCATGACTATTGGACACGAAATGTTTTATGTTACAAGGATTGACTGTTTCTATTGGATTTTAATTTTTCTTTATTGTGTTGGAAGATAATTTGTGAAAATATTTACTTTAAAATTATTTTTTCTAGCATTATGACTCTATCAGCTATTCTGTATCCGTTGGTATTAAATATTGTAATATTCCCAACATAGCACTTTGATCATATAATACTCAAGTGTATTTTGATGTAATCATTGTCTCCTTTTACTATTGCTAAAGAGAAATCTGAAACTCATACTACAGACCACCAACTAGTACCATGAATATGTATATAACAAGATGAAGTGAAAAAAAAATGGTATAAAAAGAACTTGACTTAACACTGATGTTTAAAACAAATGATATTCATTTCTTTTGACATTGACAAATTTATGAGTTAGGTTCTTATAGTAATTTGGCCTGTTCCATAGAATATTAAAAAGCTATAGATTCCTAAGTAAAGTATGTATGTACATAACTGGGAAGCTTAAATAAGCACTTATGATTAATTTTATTTATTTATTTATTTATTATGTATACAATATTCTGTCTGCGTGTGTGCCTGCAGGCCAGAAGAGAGCACCAGACCTCATTACAGATGGTTGTGAGCCACCATGTGGTTGCTGGGAATTGAACTCAGGACCTTTGGAAGAGCAGGCAAAGCTCTTAACCTCTGAGCCATCTCTCCAGCCCCTATGATTAATTTTTTAATGTTGTTGCACAGTGAGTAAATCTTGCATGGTCATTGTCTGAAGAAAACCTATGGCCTGAGAACTAACATGACAAATAGTGTTCATCACATCCCCTGTAATCAATATTTGAATAGTGGTTATACAAAAGCGGATAATGTGTGCAACTCTTCACTTTTATCATACAAGGATCAGCTTTTCATACACCTACCTCACAAAAATTTCACCTCAAAAAATATATTAATTCTTGTTTTTCTTGTGTTGTTTTTTTTTCTAATTCTCGCAGTTGGTCCTGCTACCTCACTCTACCACAGAGATATCTGTTTACTTTCATCCATCTGGACTGGGGCGAGATGGTCATGAAACTTGTATTAACTTCTATTGCACTCAGGTATGATCAGTATGTTCTCAGATGAAGTGGAATCTACATAGATAAGTGCTGTCTATGCAGTTAATAACTTTTGCAAGTAAAACATTTTCATTGCAAAACATTAAGTAAATGTTTTAAAATATGGTAAGTATAGACTACTGATCTGTAAACAGCTAATAAGATATGTTGTTGTCTTTAAGCCTAGAAACTGAGTAATATGTTCTTTCTTAACTATAAGATAAAGTAAAACAAGAACATGCTCATCTTAAACATTTCCTAAATCAGCTGAACAATGGTCTTTATTTTAATCCCTCTGAGTACCCACTCTCTACCTGCTGAAAATTTCCATTCTTAAATGGTTACATCTGAACCAATAATTAATCTCTTCAACTACTAAGTCCAGACCTTCTCACCTTTCCAATGTTTCTCTTTAACTTTGTGCCTTCTTTTTTTTGCCCTTTTTAATCCCCAAATGATTGACATTTTTTTATCAAATTCATCAAGTTGACATCATTTGCAAGTAAAATCAGTTAGTTCATAAAACTTTAATAATGAACTTTTGTGTGAACAGTAGATATTATGTGTACCCAAGGATATAAAAAATTCACTTTAAAATAAGCTTTATTTTTTTTGAAGCCTAAATATTTGAAATAACTCTTCACCTTTATGGAAAATGTTATAAAGATTTATATTTGTTTCTGAATTTTTGATTGATTATATTTACATGACCTGACATGCACAACAGAGTAGCTAAATAATCTAAAATTACCTAACGTCAGTACTAGTCAGACAAATCTTAACTATTTCCAAAGTGTAGCCTATACTGAGAGAAATGGCTGTGGTTAAATAGCTCTCATTTGCTTCTGGTTTACATTCATAAGAACACCTTGTGTCTTAAAAATCTCACTTGCACTAAAATTGGCAGAATCCCAAGATTCTAATACCAGCCTTAAATATCTTATTTTTTTTTTCTGATTCAATGAGTCACGTGTTTTATTTGTTTGTTTGTTTGTTTATTAAAGATTTCTGCCTCCTCCCTGCCACAGCCTCCAATTTCCCTCCCCCTGCCCCGATCAAGTCCCCCTCCCTCATCAGCCCAAAGAGCAATCAGGGTTCCCTGCCCTGTGGGAAGCCCAAGGACCGCCCACCTCCATCCAGGTCTAGTAAGGTGAACATCCAAACTGCCTAGGCTCCCCCAAAGCCAGTACGTGCAGTAGATCAAAACCCATTGCCATTGTTCTTGAGTTCTCAGTAGTCCTCATTGTCTGCTATGTTCAGCGAGTCCGGTTTTATCCCAGGCTTTTTCAGACCCAGGCCAGCTGGCCTTGGTGAGTTCCCAATAGAACATCCCCATTGTCTCACCTGTAAGAAAATTTACATAGTCACATCACAGAAGAAGGGCAACAATTGTAAACAGAAATTATGGTAATTAAACTTTTCTTTGCTGTTTGTTATAAAATCTGTTTCTCGGTTCTCAAATGTTTTATATTTGTTTTCTAGAAGTGTTCCTCATTTGTTTTATTATTTATTTTATAACTCGTTTCCTCTAAAGATTAGATAGCAAAAACTTTTTTTAAAATTACATAATTGCTGAAATCCCAGGGTGAATCTGTCCTTGAAGATCACTTATTTATGAACTTCACTCCGTGAATCTAGGGGATATTTTAAACTATCCTAGGACAACTATTAGATATGTGTTCATTAAAGACAAGATATGGTTTATTATACACATTACCTGAGGAAATATGAAATATTACCTTCTTTGGAGGGATTAGCTAAATCCCAATGATTTAGAACAGTCAGGTCTTCTTTTTCAATCAATCATGTAAAATCAAATTCAGACATAAAAAGACAAGGAACTTAAGTGACACCTGAAGATTATAAAAAAACAATCATTTTTGGATACAGATAAAATTGGAGATTGCAAGTACAGGGCATGCTTAGGCTACATAGTAAGACTGTGTCTCATAAAACAGGTTGAAGATGTAGATCGGGGAAGTGTGCTTTCTAAGCATGGATTAGGTCCTATCATCCCTTGTACCTCCAACAAAAAGATGTGATACTAGAAGAAGCATTAAGAAAGTATATGGAAAAATATATGTTTTAAAGATACAGTATACAGATATAACTTACATTTAAGCATGTCCATTAAGAGACAATTGTTTTATATATTTCCTGTTACCACTTACACTATCTTGAATTAACTATAAACCAATTTTTCTTCTTTTTGTTGGAATTTTAATCTTGGAAACATTAATATAATTTGTGAGATGAATACGTAGGACATTTACTTATTGTTTTCCTTAATGACCACTTTTTATTTGTAATATCAACAATGAACACAAAGATTTTTTTTTTCTTTTATTGAAAATTGTTTTTTATTTTCTCAAATACTATATATCCTGATTATGGTTTCTCCTCCTTCTAGTCTTCCAAGTATCTCCTTACGTTCCATCTGGATCTATCCCCTTTCTGTCTTTCATTACAAAATAAACAGATTTCTAAGAGAGAATAAAAAATTAAAATAAAATAAGATGAAACTAGTACATAAGAATTGACAAAATATACAATCAGAAAGGAGAGCTCCCCCCAAAAAGAAACAAGAAATAGATGTATACTACAGATAGATAGATAGATAGATAGATAGATAGATAGATAGATAGATAGATAGATAGATGAGAAAAATAGATAAATTTAAAAAAATAAAAGCACATTATAAGACATGAAACCTCCAAAAATATCATTAAGTCCATCTGTTGGCCATCTACTGTTAAGCATGAAGCTTTCCCAAGAAGACCCCCTTGGATAAAACTAAATTTTCATTTGCAAGTGTCAATATATTGAAGATGTCTTCTAGTTTAGGGATGGGTGCTTGGGTCAACTTCACTTTTCATCTGTGAAGATCTGTATAGGCCCTGTACATGCTGCCTCGTTTTTTCTGAGTTCATATGTGCACCTCTCCTGTTGATTTAGAGGGCCTGTTTTTTGTGTCCTCTATCCTCTCTGGCTCTTATGAAATTTTTGTCTTATCTTCTTCATAGTTCCCTGACCTCTCAGGGGAGGGATTTGATGGAGACATCCCATTTAAGTCTGTGTCTTTCAAGATCTTTTTTTTTATTCCTTGCATATTGTCTGACTATATGTCTCTATATTATTCCCACAATAGCTAAACAAGGCACTAATCTATGAGTATATCAGAATGTCATTAGGAGTCATTTTATTTCTACTTTTTTGGATGCTTATTTCTTGCTTGTTTGTTTGTTTGTTTAGAAGGGTAGTATATCTTACAGACAGGGCACTATTGTAGGTCAAAAGGTTTGTGGTTAAGTTACTGTTTTCATTTTTCTTATGGTATTTCACAGAGTACCTTACTTCAGGCAAAACACTGCTACATAGGGATGAAGGCTCTAGGCAACAGCTCAGCTTTTCTATATTCAGTGAGTTATGTAGGATTTGTCATCAGTTTGTGGAGGAACAATATATAGTCTTGGCAGCATCCTGATATTGGAAACTTTATTTGTTGATAAGAAATGGCCATTGGGGCTCTGTCTCTACAATTTTTGACAATTTCATTTAGATGGCATTTATATATGTATATAATTTAGGAATATTCTACTTCATCGGTCTCATACAACTCCAATGCACATTAATTCTAGCTATCTCTCCCCTCATTCCCTCCGTCTTCACTTTATTTCCTCATTCTATTATCCCCATTGATGTGGATTGTCCTTCTGTATATGTGTTGGTTTTATTAAATAAAACTGTCTAGTCAGTGGCTTAGCTGAGTATAGGCAGCGTCAAGGAGACACCATGTAGCTGCCAAACAGAAGGACATGGCTGAACCTTAGGAACCTTACTGGTAGGCCTAGTGGTGATACATCTATAGAAATGGGTTAATTTAAGATGTAAGCACTAGCTAGGAATGCGCTAAAGTCATTGGTCAAGCAGTATTAGAATTAATATAGTTTCTCTGTGATTGATTATTTGGGCCTAGGTGGCCGGGAAATGGATGTGCAGTCTCCACCTACAAAATGACACTCAGCATGGGGCAACTACATCCACGTAAAAATCCAGAGCGCTTGAAAAGTATTTCTAGATACAAAACAACAGAGTTAAGAACAGCTTCTTAGTAGCAGCGTTTTCTCCGGTGGACTCTGTTTGCTGGCAGCGAGCAGAGGCATAGCTCCTTTAAGAGAAGGCTTACTGATTATGTATTAGCAAAATTTGAGTCTAAGGATAAGTTACTCTGGAAAAGAGGTTCTTCTTGTTTCTGCAGAAGATGAGAACGTGTGCCTTTCTTCTAGGCTAATGTAGTTTAATGGAACAAGACCCCCTGAAAGGTCTTTATAGACCCTAACAATACTTCACCCAACAAACAGCTGAAAGCAGTTTGGAGAAAAATGTGCCCAAATTCCAAAAATTATTCTTTATAAATGTTTATTTTCATTTAAAAGAGGTTATATATAAATAGTTAATGGTCATAGTCAGTCTCTTTGTTTAAAAAATAAGGAAGATATAATATAAAAATGCATACTTTGCATTGGTATGGAACTTGGTCTATTGATACAAATTTAATGTAAATTTTGTTATATGTATTTCTGTTCTTCTCTAAGGCATTATGTTGAAACAGCTCATTTAAAATGCAATATATAATTTAAAATTACAAATTAATAGGTATCATTTATAATAGTCAAACTTATAGTCATGTTTGTTAGGTTTTCTAGATATATAGAGATATGTTTCAGTTAGATGAACTTCAACACTTCAAAGATCTACAGAATATGGCATTTAAAATGCTTTAAGAACTTAGACTTTTCTCAACAGTGAGACATATCTGCTTCTGGCAGCACCAATTACTTCAGAGAGGTTGATGGGAATTAAAGAGACTCATTATGGAATCTACCTTCAATGTAACAAGGCTAGTCATTTGGGCAAGAAACTACTCTTGCCTGGACTGCTTGATGGTATACTGTATGACCTGGACATGCAGGACCCACAGAAAAGTGACTGCTGAACATTCCAACAGATGGGATGGTTTTTCAGGGTTCCAGCTTCACAGAAGAAACTGCCAGACATTCTGCAAGATACAGAAGAAAGTGACTGACAAACTGCCAAGATAGGTGAAATAGCCTTTCAAATTTCCCGCTTTACTGAAAAGTATGCCAGATATTATGGGCCTGTAGGCTGAAGATGGATGCCCCAACATTGCAGAAGAACTTTGGTGACTGTACAGGCAGCAAGATGTCTCTGTCAATTCTAGAACTTTGGAAGTTGCTTATAATTCACTTCCTGTTTACTTAGGTAATATTGTACCCTTCTGAGGTCTTTGAAGAGTTGAAGACAAATAGTTATAGTTTTCCTTAGTTATGATAATGGATAAATTAAACATAAAACTTTAGGTTCACAAAGATAAGATAGATGATTAAATTTTGTAATTGTAATTCTTGCTTGATACCTGTTTTCTTATATGTAATTTCACTATGTTAAAGTTAAAACCTTCCTTTTTAATTAGACAGAAAAGGGGAGATAATGTGGGATTCCCCTCTGTATGCTGTGAATATGTTTTATTACCATTAGATAATGAATAAAGTTGTTTCATCCAATAGCTTAACAGAGCAAAGCTGTAGTCAGAGACTGCTTGTTCATTTTCTCGCCACTCAGACCCGAAATAATCACACAGAAAATGTATTAATTGCAACACTGCTGGGCCAATCACTTAGGCATATTGCTAGCTAGCTCTTCTATCTTAAATTAATGCATTTCCACTATTCTATAATTAACCACAAGACTTATGTTTGCTGGCAATGTTCCTGCTTGTGGCTGGCGTCTTACTCCTCCAATGGCTACATTGAGTCTCTGTGATTCCACCAACTCTCTCTGAGTATCTTTTCCAGAATGGCTATATTTTATTAAGCCATTGGCTGAAAGAAGCTTCTTTATTTTTTATTTTTTTAAAAATATTTTATGGTTTATTTAACCTTATTTTTTTTATGTACATTGGTACAAAGGTGTTAGATCCCCTGCAACTGGATCTTCAAACAGTTGTGAGCTGCCATGTGGGTGCTGGGAATTGAACCCGGGTCCTCTGGAAGAGCAGTCAGCACTCTCAACCAATGAGCCATCTCTCCAGCCCCACCAGCTTCTTTATTAACCAATGGCAATAAAATGCATTCATAGCATACAGCGGGAAATTCTACATCACAAAGCAGGCAGAAAATCAAACAGAAATATATAGAGTAGGCGGAGTCAAGAAGACACCATGTAGCTGCCAAAGAAGTAACTTGCCATCACAGGTAAGCCACAGTCTAGATTAATAGAGATGGGACAATTTAAGATGTTAGAAGTATGCTTGAGCCATTCGCCAAAGAGTATGATAATTAATATAGTTTTTGTGTGATAATTTCATGTCTAGACAGCTGGGAAATGAACAAGCAGTCTGCCTCTACACCCTGTTTATTCATAGCTATCTATGCATTCTATTTACCTTTCCTAAAGCAACATATCTATGCCCTCCATCCTTCCACCCCTGATTCCTTTCTCTATACCTCAACTCTGTGTATCTACAGATTGTTGCCTGATTATCATTGACTTAACAGCTAATATCCAAGTGTAAGTGATATATAATTTTTCACTCATACATACACACGCACATATATATATATATACATATATATCACATAAACATACACATATATATATATATATGTATATGTGTGTGCTTGTGTGAGTGTGTGTGTGTGTGATATTTATCTTTTTAAGGTCTTGATGACTTCACTCAGGAAGATTTTCTATAGTTCCATCCTTACCTCCAAATTTGACAATTTCGTTTTTTGACAGCTGTTTAATATTCCATTTTGTAAATGTTTCATATTTTCTTTATTCATTCATATTTTTGAGGGATATTCCAGGTAATTTCTAATTTCTGACTATAATGGATAAAGCTACAGTGAACATGATTGAGCAAGTGTCGCTGATTTGTCCTCTGTGTATATACCCAGTAGTGTTATAGCTGAATTTTGTTCCATATCCACTCCAACATGAGCTGCCACTTGTATAACTGATCTTAGCCATTCTGACAGATGTAAGAAACCTCAAAATAGTTTTGATTTGCATTGCCCTGATGGCTACAGATGTTGAGTATCTCCAAGTATTTCTTGGCCATCTGAGTTTATTCTTTTGAGAATTCTGTTTAGATCTGTTCCCGATTTTTGATTGTTTTCCTGATATCTACTTTTTAAAAGTTCTTTATAAATTTAAATATTACCTTATATTACATGTGTCACTTGTAAAATAATTTTCCAATACTGTAGGCTTCTACATAGTCCACTTGATGATGCCCTTTGCCTTGCAAAAGCTTTAAAGATTCATGAGGTCCAATTTGTTCATTGTTGATATTAGTGCCTATAGTAATGATGTTCTGTTCAAAAAGTTTTTTTTTCTGTGTTGAGTTCAAGGCTATTCCTCACCTTTCCTTCTGTCTGAACCTGTTATCTCTTTTTTATTCATTTCTTTTATTTAATTTTTTTTTCCTCCCCTTTTTCTGCGCTCCACGTCCCCCATCCACTCCTTAGAAGGGCAAGGTCTCTTCTAGGAGTCCCACAAGCAGATCAAACCATACATTTGCCACCCACATTCAGAGGGCCTAGTTCAGTGCCATAGCTGTCAGTCCAGAGTCCTTGAGCTCCCACTAGCTCAGGACAGCTCTCTTTGGTTTTCCCCATCATGATTTTGACCTGCCCCCTGAATCTGCTTTCATCAGTAATTGGATGTACATTCTATGATGACTGTTAGAGTAGTCACTAATCTAATTACAAGGGAAGGCCTGTTTAGGCACCCTCTCCACTACTGCTAGGAGTTTTAGCTAAGGCCATCCTTGTGGATTCCTGGGAAATTCCCTAGCACCTGATTTCTCCCTAACCCCTAAGGACTCCCTCTAGCAAGATGTCTCTTTCATTGATCTCCCTCTCTGTCCCTCCCTCAAGTCAACCATCTCAATCTCTCATGTATCCGTACTTACCACGTCTCTTCTGCCGTCCCACTCCCTGTTTAACTAGGTGATCTTAAGACAAACAAAAAAACTTGAAAGACATCAATAAATCCTTAAAAGAAAGTCAAGAAAGCCAAGAAAAATAATCAAACAACTGGCATCTGGTTTTATGTTGAGGCCTTTGATCCATCTAGAGTTCAGTTTTATTCAGGGTGATAATTATGAATCTATTTGTATTCTTCTATCTACATGCAGCACTCCAGTTTTAAAAGCACCATTAGTTGAAGGATGCTGTCTTTTTGGAGTATATTTCTAGCATGTTTATTAGAAATCACCTGTCTATATGTGTGTGGATTTATCTGTAGGTCTTCTGTTTGAGTCCATTGGTCAACTTGTCTGTGTTTGTGCCAATACCATGCTATTTTTATTACTATATACAACTTGATTTCCAGATGGTTGTTTTAGCTATCCTCGGTATTTTGCATTTCCATATGAAGCTGACAGTTTTCCTTTCAAGATCTATGAAGAAATTTCATGGACTTTTTATGGGGATTGCATTGAATCTGTAGATTGCTTTTGGCAAGATGGTAATTTATCCTATGTTAATAGCACCATTTCATGAGCATGGCCAGTCTTTCAATCTTCTGACATCTTCTCCAATTTCTCTCTTCACTGTCTTAAAGTTTTATCATAAAAGACTATCCTTGATGTTATGATGTGTTTATTCTATGAAAATAATTGTTAGCCGGGTGGTGGTGGCACACGTTTTTAATCCAAGCACTTGGGAGGCAGAGGCAGGCAGATCTCTGTGAGTTCGAGGCCAGCCTAGTCTACAAACGGAGTTTCAGGACAGGCTCCAAAGCTACAGAGAAACCCTGTCTCAAAAAACATATATATGTTAATCCTCTTCTCCATCTGTTTTTTAGTATGTATTTTTTATCAAATAATTCAAAACCATTATTGTTGAGATATATCAATGACCAGTGTTTGTTGATTCCTGTTATTTTATCGTTACTGTTTTGTTTTTTGTGGGGTTTTTTTTGTTTTTTTTATTGAGAAAATGAGAAAAAAGAAAACAAGTTTCCAACTCCTCCCAGCCTCCCATTTCCCTCCCACTCCTCCCACCCTTCTCCCCCTCCTCCCACCCTTCTCCCCCTCCTCCCACCCTTTTCCCCCTCCCCCAACTCCTTTCCCCCTCCCTCTCCAGTCCAAAGAGCAGTCAGGGTTCCCTGCCCTGTGGTAAGTCCTAGGTCCTCCCCCCTCCGTCTATATCTAGGAAGGTGAACATCCAAACTGGCTAGGCTCCCACAAAGCCAGCACATTAAGTAGGATCAAAACCCCTTGCAATTGTCCTTGGCGTCTCATCAGCTCTCATGGTTCGCCATGTTCAGAGAGTCCAGTTTTATCCCATGCTTTTTCAGTCACAGTCCAGCTGGCCTTGGTGAGCTCCCAATAGATCAGCTCCACTGTCTCATGGGTGGGTGCACCCCTCGTGGTCCCAACTTATTTGCTCTTGTTCTCCCTCCTTCTGCTCCTCATTGGGACCTTGGGAGCTAAGTCCAGTGCTTCAGTGTGGGTCTCTGTCTCTATCTCCATCCATCACCAGATGAAGGTTCTATGATGATATGCAAGATATTCGTCAGTATTGCTATAGGATAGGGTCATTTCAGGTTCCCTATCCTCAGCTGCCCAATAAATTAACTGGGGACCTCGGCTTGGGCACCTGGGAGCCATTCTAGGTTCAAATCTCTTGCCAACCCTAAGGTGGCTCCCTTAACTAAGAATTGTGCTTCCGTGCTCCCGTATCCAACCTTCCTTTATCCCAATCCTCCTTTTTCCCCAAGTTCCCCCCTTCCTCCCCTTCTCCCTTTTCTCTCCCCGTCTCCCCTTACCCCCATCCCACCCCACCCCCGACATCTCAATTTTCTCCCCGGCAACTTTGTCTACTTCCCATAGCCAAGAGGATAACTATATGTTTTTCCTTTGGTTCACCTTCTTACTTAGCTTCTTTAGGATCACCAATTGTAGGCTCCGTGTCCCTTATTTATGGCTAGAAACCAATTATGAGTGAGTACATCCCATATTCATCTTTTTGGGTCTGGGTTACCTCACTCAGGATAGTGTTTTCTATTTCCATCCATTTGCATGCAAAATTCGAGAAGTCATTGTTTTTTACCGCAGCATAGTACTCTAATGTGTAGATATTCCACACTTTCTTCATCCATTCTTCCATTGAAGGGCATCTAGGTTGTTTCCAGGTTCTGGCTATTACAAATAATACTGCTATGAACATAATTGAACAAATGCTCTTGTCATATGATAGGGCATCTCTTGGGTATATTCCCAGGAGTGGTATTGCTGGGTCCAGGGGTAGGTTGATCCCAAATTTCCTGAGAAACCGCCACACTGATTTCCAAAGTGTTTGCACAAGATTGCATTCCCACCAGCAATGGATGAGTGTGCCCCTTCCTCCACAGCCTCTCCAGCAAAGGCTATCATTGGAGTTTTTTATTTTAGCCATTCTGACAGGTGTAAGATGATATCTCAAAGTTGTTTTAATTTGCATTTCCCTGATCGCTAAGGAGGTTGAGCATGACCTTAAGTGTCTTTTGGCCATTTCAACTTCCTCTGCTGAGAATTCTCTGTTCAGATCAGTGCCCCATTTTTTAATTGGATTAATTAGCATTTTAAAGTCTAGTTTCCTGAGTTCTCTATATATTTTGGAGATCAGACCTTTGTCTGTTGTGGGGTTGGTGAAGATCTTCTCCCAGTCAGTGGGTTGCCTTTTTGTCTTGGTGACAGTGTCCTTTGCTTTACAGAAGCTTCTCAGTTTTAGTAGGTCCCATTTATTCAATGTTGCCCTTAATGTCTGAGCTGTTGGGGTTACACATAGGAAGCGATCTCCTGTGCCCATCTGATGTAGGGTACTTCCCACTTTCTCTTCTATCAGGTTCAATGTGTTCTGACTGATAGTGAGGTCTTTAATCCATTTGGACTTGAGTTTTGTGCATGTTGATAGATATGGGTCCATTTTCATTCTTCTACACGTTGACGTCCAGTTATGCCAACACCATTTGTTGAAGATGCTTTCTTTCTTCCATTGTATACTTTTGCCTCCTTTATCACAAATGAGGTGTTCATAGGTTTGTGGGTTAAAATTCGGGTCTTCTATACGATTATTGGTCGACTTCTCTGTTTTTATGCCAGTACCACACTGTTTTCATCACTGTAGCTCTGTAATAGAGTTTGAAGTCAGGGATGGTAATGCCTCCAGACAATCCTTTATTGTATAGGATCGTTTTGGCTATCCTGGGTTTTTTGTTTTTCCATATAAAGTTGATTATTGTCCTCTCAAGATCTGTGAAGTATTTTGATGGGACCTTGATGGGGATTGCATTGAATCTATAAATTGCCTTTGGTAGAATTGCCATTTTTACTATGTTGATCCTCCCAATCCAAGAGCAAGGGAGGTCCTTCCATTTTCTGGTATACTCCTCAGTTTCTTTCTTCTATGCCTTAAAGTTCTTGTCGAATAGATCTTTCACTTCTTTGGTTAGAGTTACCCCAAGATATTTTATGCTGTTTGTGGCTATCGTGAATGGAGAAGCTTCCCTGATTTCCCTCTCTGCCTCCATATCCTTTGTGTATAAGAGGGCGACTGATTTTTTGGAGTTGATCTTGTATCCTGCTACATTACTAAAGCTGTTTATCAGCTGTAAAAGTTCTTTGGTGGAGTTTTGGGGGTCGCTTATGTACACTATCATATCATCTGCAAATAACGAAAGTTTCACTTCTTCCTTTCCAATTCGAATCCCCTTGATCCCCTTATGTTGTCTTATTGCTATTGCTAGAACTTCAAGCACTATATTGAAGAGGTATGGCGAGAGTGGACAGCCTTGTCTTGTTCCTGAGTTTAATGGGATGGCTTTGACTTTCTCTCCATTTAATTTGATGTTAGCTGTTGGCTTGCTGTATATAGCTTTTATTATATTTAGGTATGACCCTTGTATCCCTAATCTCTCCAAGACTTTTATCATAAAGGGATGTTGAATTTTGTCAAATGCTTTTTCAGCATCGAATGAGATGATCATATGGTTTTTTTCTTTCAGTTTATTTATATGCTGGATTACATTGATAGATTTTCGTATGTTGAACCAGCCCTGCATCCCTGGGATGAAGCCTACTTGATCATAATGGATAATTTTTCTAATGTGTTCTTGGATTCGGTTTGCCAGTATTTTGTTGAGGATTTTTGCGTCGATGTTCATGAGTGAGATTGGTCTCTAATTCTCTTTCTTGGTTGAGTCTTTGTGCGGTTTTGGTATCAGAGTAACTGTAGCTTCATAAAAGGAATTTGGTAATGACCCTTCTGTTTCTATATTGTGAAATACATTAAGGAGTATAGGTATTAGGTCTTCTTGGAAGTTCTGGTAGAATTCCGCATTGAAACCATCTGGTCCTGGACTTTTTTTGGTAGGGAGGTTTTTGATAACCTCTTCTAATTCTTCGCGACTAACAGGTCTATTTAGATTGTTCACCTGGTCCTGAGTTAACTTTGGTAAATGATATTTATCTAAAAAAGTATCCATTTCCTTTTCATTTTCCAGTTTTCTGGCATATAGGCTTTTGTATTAAGATCTAATGATTCTCTGAATTTCCTCTGTGTCTGTGGTTATGTCCCCCTTTTCATTTCTGATCTTATTAATTTGCAAATTCTCTCTCTGCCGTTTGATTAATATAGATAGGGGTTTGTCAATCTTGTTGATTTTCTCCAGGAACCAGCTTTTTGTTTCATTGATTCTTTGGATTGTTCTCTGTGTTTCTATTTTGTTGATTTCAGCCCTCAGTTTGATTATTTCCAGTCTTCTACTCCTCCTAGGTGAGTCTGCTTCTTTTTTTTCTAGAGCTTTCAGGTGGGCTGTTAAGTCTCCAATTTGAGCTTTCTCTGTTTTCTTTAAGTGGGCACTTAGTGCTATGAACTTTCCTCTTAGGACTTCTTTCATAGTGTCCCATAAGTTTGAGTATGTTGTTTTTTTTTTATTGAATTCCATGAAGACTTTAATTTCTTTCTTTATTTCTTCCTTAATCCAGGTATGGTTCAGTAGTTGGCTGTTCAGTTTCCATGACTTTGTAGGCTTTCTGGGGGTAGCATTGTTGTTGAATTCTAACTTTAATCCATAGTGATCTGATAAGACACAGGTGGTTCCTAATATTTTTTTGTAACTGTGGATGTTTGCTTTGTTACCGACTATGTGGTTGATTTTCGAGAAGGTTCCATGAGCTGCAGAGAAGAAGGTATATTCTTTCCTATTTGGGTGGAATGTTCTATAGATGTCTGTTAAGTCCATTTGCTTCATTACCTCAATTAATTCCCTTATTTCTCTATTAGGTTTCTGTCTGATTGACCTGTCCATTGGTGAGAGAGGAGTGTTGAAGTCTCCTACTGTTAGAGTGTGCAGTTTGATGGCTGCCTTGAATTTTAGCAATGTTTCTTTTATGTACGTGGGTGCTTTTATATTAGGGCCAAAAATGTTCAGGATTGAGACTTCATCCTGATATACTGTTCCTGTTATGAATATAAAATGCCCCTCTTCATCTCTTCTGATTGATTTAAGTTTGAAGTCAACTTTGTTAGAAATTAGTATGGCCACACCTGCTTGTTTCTTAGGTCCATTTGCTTGATAGGCCTTTTCCCAGCCCTTTACTCTGAGTAGGTGCCTGTCTTTGTGGTTGAGGTGTGTTTCTTGTAAACAGCAGAATGTTGGATCCTGTTTTCTTATCCAATCTCTTAGCCTGTGCCTTTTTATAGGTGAGTTGAGTCCATTGACATTAAGTGATATTAATGACCAGTGGTTGTTAACTCAGGTCATTTTTTTTTTAGTCGTAGAGTTTGTTTGTTTCCCTTCTTTGATTTGTGTTGGTGAAGGGTCTCTAGATGTCTGAGTTATTGTGGTCATTGTTGGACTCCTTGGTTAGTGATTTTCCTTCAATTACTTTCTGTAAGGCTGGATTTGTGGCTGCGTATTGTTTAAATTTGTTTTTATCCTGGAAAATTTTATTTTCTCCATTTATAGTGAACGAAAGCTTGACTGGGTATAGTAATCTGGGCTTGCATCCATGGTATCTCAGTTTCTGCAGTACAGACCTTCTGGCTTTCATGGTTTCCATGGAGAAGTCAGGTGTAAGTCTCATAGGTTTACCTTTGTAAGTAATTTGGTCTTTTTCCTTTGCCGCTCTTAATATTTTTTCCTTATTCTGTATGCTTTGTGTTTTGATAATTATATGGCGAGGGGATTTTTTTTTTGATCCAGCCTATTCGGTGTTCTGTATGCTTCCTGAACCTTCATAGGTATATCTTTCTTTAGGTTGGGAAAGTTTTCTTCTATAATTTTATTAAATATATTTTCTGGACCATTGAGCTGCACTTCTTCTCCTTCTTCTACTCCTATTTTTCTTAGGTTTGGTCTTTTTATTGTGTCCCATATTTCCTGAATGTTTTGTGATGAGAGTTTGTTGGACTTGCTGTTTTCTTTGATCAGTGTGTTTATTTTCTCTATGGTATCTCCAGAATCTGAGATTCTTTCTTCTATCTCTTGTATTCTGCTGGTTATGCTTGTTTCTGTAGTCTCTATTCGTTTACCTAGATTTTCCATGTCCAGCCGGCCCTCTGTTTGTGTTTTCTTCTTTGCCTCCATTTCAGTTTTCAAGTCTTGAACTGTTTCCATTATCTGTTTGATTGTTTTTCCTTGGTTTTCTAGGGTATCATTCACTGATTTATTCAATTCTTCAAACTTTCTGTTATATTTCTCATCCATTTCTATAAGGGCGTTTTTTACATGCTGTTTAAGGGCATCAATCACTTTCATGAAGTCAATCTTTTCTCCTTCTTGATTAAGGTGTTCATGTCCTTCCGTTGTGAGGTCACTAGTTTCTGGTGGCTTCATGTTGCTTTTCAGCTTGTTGGGCGAATTCTTGCCTTGGCGTCTGCCCATCTCTACTTCCAAATGCTCCCTTAAGGATCTTCTTTTACCGGATCAGGTCTCCTTGCCTATCCAAAGCGGCCTCCCCAATGTTGGCTCTCCTGGCGCCAAGAGATCAGGCCTCCGTGCTGGTTGGGCAGCTGGCAAACAAAGCGCCTACCCTGCTTGGTGCAGGCAGGCCACAGAAACAAAGGAACTGCAGCCCGCCTGGGCACCCTGAGGACTCTGGTTACTGTTTTTTATGTGTTTTTGATTCCTCTCTTTTGATTTGCTCATCTGTGATTATTTACTCCTTTGTGATTTCCTGTGTGTGGTTAGCAAAATTGGAATGATGTTATCTTTCTAGTACCTTCTGTAGTGTTGGATCTGTAGATGTATATTGCTTACATTTTTTAAATCATTCAGTGTCTCATTTTCTCCATCAATTCAATATTCCGATTGAAGTTTTTGTGGGTACAGTACCTGTGGTTTCTTAGAGTCTGTAGCACATCTGTCTAAGTCCTTCTAAGTTTTAGAGTCTCCACTGAAAACTTAAGTTTTATTCTAATATGTATGCCCTAATATATTACTTGTTAGTTTTTCCTTTCAGCTTGTAATATCTTTCTTTATTCTGGACATCTAGTGTTATGATTATTATGTGCTGAGGGGGAATTTATTTTCTGTTGTTCTGTATGCTTCTTGTAATTTCATAAACATCTCCATTTTCGGATAGGGAAATTTTCTTCTATGATTTTGTTGAAAATATTCTATCGGCCTTTGATCTGAGTTTCTTCTTTCTCTGTTCCTATTATTCATAATTTTTTTCTTTTCATAGTGTCCCAGATTTCCTGGGTGCTTTTTGTCTGGAATTTTTTAACGTATTCTTTGATTGAGGTATACATTTCTTCTGTCATACCTTCAATGTGTTAGATTCTTTCTTCCATCTCTTGCATTCCACTGGTGAAGCTTGCCTATGAGGTTCTTGCTCCTAAATTTTTGATTTCCAGATTTTCCTGTTTGAGTTGTCTTTACTGATTCTATTTCCACTTTCAGGTCTTAAAATGTTTTATTTATTTCCTTCTACAGTTTTCTGTGTTTTTATAGATTTCATCAAGGAATTTATTCATTTCTTCTTTCATTTCCATAAAGGCTATTTTAAGTGCTTTGTTGTGTGTCTCAGCTATACTGCAGTTCTCATGTCTTACTGTAATAGGGTTGCTGGACTCTAGTTAAGACATATTGTCCTGTCATTAGTTTTATTTGTAGGCTGGCATGTAGGCATCTCAGTTTGGTAAGATTGTAATTCTAGGTGCTGGTTTCTGTCTTGTCTTTTTTGGGTAGGTGTATTGTTCCTTGGTTTCTGTTTCCCTCTCTAATTCATAGGATGTTATGGTATCTGTGTATTTATTGCCTGGTGAAGAATTCTTTTGGGATCCTGCTAATTGTGGCCAATTGTGGTTAATTGTGGTTCCCGCTAAAATGTGTTTCAAGCAATATATTTTGTGCTGACACTTAGGAATGGAGAAGGACTTGAGGGTTTCTAATGATATCTATGAGAGGGATGAAAGCAGGGGGATCCGCTAGGATCTACTTAGTCCCCTAGGAATTGCAGTAGTGAGTGAGGAGAAGCTACAAGTATTCCTTGCAGAACTTAGAATGAGACGCTGAGATTAGATATGGAAGAAAGGGGAGAGATGGAGATATGCAGTTGGACTATCTGCTTTGCTGGCCTTAGTGGCCTGTGGGTTCTCAAGGAATGCCTGCTAGAGTTGGCGGGTGGGATAAAGTGATTATTTACAAATCATTTCAATTATTCTGTCTCCATTGGCTATAATTAACATGGTAAGAGAGTTATAACAGCTCCCAGGGTACACAGTTTCACAAAATGCATCACAGAGAAAAAACACAGGTGAAACACTAAAAGGCTGGCAGATTCATTTCTAGTCATGGTGATACTCTAATTCATGGTGAAGGGGTTTTCATTTCTAGATAGAGCATGCCTATAGAAGTTCCTCAAGCAGGAGGAAGGTCAATTGGTGGCCTATGGGTGGTCTCTTACCAGGTAGAGGAGCCTAAGTTCTTGGATGTGCAGGCAGAGGTGGAGTTTCCTATCCTGCTGGGGACTTGTTGGGCCCCAGCAATGCTAGCAGTGACAGGAAGCACAGCAGCTGCTACTTTGCTTCTTCTGTGTGGAGTAATGACCTGCTGGAATGTACCACCTACTCCTTTGACAGGGCCCGCTAATCCACCAGTAGCTTAGGAAATAGGATTAGCAGCTGGTATTCATGCCATCTGCCCTCCCAACACCAGGACCACCTGCAGCATCACATCAGCTAGTGGCAAATGAGCAAGAGATGACCCTCCATGGTCATAGATACCAAGTTCTCCCCATATCACAAGACCAGACCAAAGACTTTTTTTTTCACTCTCTAGCTTTTTTGCCTTTTTTGGATTGATCTTACTGATTGCTATAGTCACAGAAGATCCAATTCATGTGCTTGTCAAAAACCTTAAAGTTACTCGTGAAGCCTCTTCCATCTTGCAACACACATCTCATTCAATAGTCAGTATGCTGCAGCATCTTGCTACTCTTTTCCACACCCTTGATTGCTGTTTCACAATAGCTAGCTGTTGTCAAAAGTAAATTTTCAAGATCTTTAATACTTAGGGAGGATTATAAATAAAGGTATGTTGCAGGTTATCTTAGAATGCTTGACAGATACTTTGCAAACAGTGAATAGGTCCTGTTTTCCTTGACTTCCACAACTTTGAATTTCTAATACTGCTTTAACCACTTTTTGATGTATTTGCTAATAATGCATGTCTCCATTCTGCCTGTAAATCACCACAGTAACTTGCTACTACTGAGAACATCATTGGTACAGATCATAATCTTGGTTACTCAGTAAGGCTGTCCTGCTTTTGTCTTGGACTTCACCTCTGGCTTATGCTGTTTAGTAGTTCTTCTCAGGTGTTAGCAATTGTAGCATGAGTTCAAATTGGTCTTAATAATTAAAACCCAAAGTCAGATATAAGGGTTAATGCTGACAAATCAGAGAAGCAGAGCAGCCAGTCACTAGTTTTTACCTCTACTGTATCCTCAGACCGAATGGGCGAATTTGTCTCTAGGAATCAGTAGACCAAATGGGCGATCCTGTCTCTAGAAATCCTCAGACTAAATATCCCGAGTGCCTGTCTCCTGCTGCTTTATATTCTTCTCTCTGCTCAGGCACCTGTCTCCCTGTCTCTACCTCCCTGCTGCTATGATTAAAGGTGTATGACGCCCAAGTACTGGGATTAAAGGTGTGAGTCATTGCTGCCTGGCTCTGTTTCACTGGTTAAACCTCTTGTAGTCCAGGATAGCCTTGAACTCACACAGATCTGTCTGTGTATCTGCCTCCAAGGAGCTGGGATTAATGGTGTGTGCCATCATTGCCTGCCCTCTATGGCTAACTAGTGGTTAGATCCAGTCTGTGATCTTCAGGCAAACTTTATTTGTTAGATAACTAACAAAATATCACCACAAGAAATCTCTTGCTTGCTCCATTGAGTTGCAAATCACTGGTTAACCAAGCATCAGTCATCTCCAACTCCCTCCCCTCTCTGTGCCACAAACAGATTTTTAAATTAGTGGTTCCTTTGTGGGTTTATAAAAATCCACTTCAAACAGTGTATACAGTACTCTTTCACGTAATATCAAATCATTTCCCTTACCTTCCAAATGTTGTATGTTGTGTCTGTATCTCTGTGTATGTGTACTTGTAATAGAATAAGATTAAGACTTTATTGAAATGTCCAGTCAAAATAACAGCCACTAAAGAAAATAAAATAAAAACAAGTAGTGGTGGTCAAGGTGCCAACAAAGGGGATCCCTTGTGCGCTACTGGTGAAACCAAAAACTAGTTCAACCACTATGTAAATCAGTATGATGGATCCTAACAGCACTAAAAATAGTTTTTCTGTATAATCCAGTTATATTGCACACCTGGCTATTTACCTGAAGGACTCCAAGTCAGCATATCACAAAGATACTTACACATAAATGTTTATTGCTGCATCAGTTCACAATTCACTATAGCTATGGAATCAATCTAGGTGTCACAAAACAGGAATTGTTTTCGGTAAGGTTTCCCTTATCCTGATGAAACACCATGACCCAAGCAACTTGGGGAGAAACGGGTTTATTTGACTTAGGCTTCACATCATTGTTCATATTGGAAGAAGTCAAGACAGGAACAAAAACCAGGCAGGGAACTGGAAACAGGAGCTCTTTCAGAGGCCAGGCAGGAGTGCTGGCTACTGATTTGCTTCTCGTGAACTGCTCTCCGTGCTTTCTTATAGAACCCTGGACCACCACCTGCCCAGAAATGGTACCACTCATAATGGACTGGGTCCTCCCAGAATAATCACTAGTTAAGAAAATGCTCAGTAGGTTGGCCTATAAACCTCATCTTACAGAGCCATTTTCTCATTTGATCTTCCCTCCTCTCAAATGAATCCAGCTTGTATCAAGTTGGCATAATACTAGCCAGCACAAGAATGGATATTTTTTTCAGCCACAAAAATGAAGTACATTATTTTCAGGACACAACTAGAAATAATACTATTGAGTGGAATCAGTTTGCCTCAGAATAGCAAATATTGTAGGTTTTCACTTATTTGTAGTTTCTAGATTTCATATAAATATAAATAATATATATGTAGATATAATATCAAAGTCAAATCAAAACTCTTGAGAAATAAAGAGGAACAGTGATAGGTAAGGGGAGTAAGGAATGTGATGGTAGCTGACTACACAGGGGAAATGCTCAAAGTACTTTATATTCTTGTTAGAAAATGTCATAATGTGACTCTGTACAAAATTCATTGGAGAAAACAAACGTTTTATAAATCCTGAAAATCAAGTATATGTTCAAATATGTTAATCTTACTCCTTTTTCTTTTAAACAGTTTAAAGAATGGAAATTCCACCTCTTTGGAGTAGGGCTTTTCCCCAAGCCTATAGATGCACAAAGAATAACCACAATCCTTGGTCTTCAGGCATCTGTCATGATACATTTCAAAAATCCTACCCGTGAAGCTGTTTCCATTGATCTCATATTAACAAGTAGGTTCTTTTTCTTACATATTGTGGATATCTATCTTTTTATTTCATTGCAGTATAAAAACATTTTCTAAAATAGAAAGCATAAAAAATAAGAGGTAAAATGTGATTGCTGAAACACACCTCTTAAATGGTGGATCTAGAATCTATGTATCAAGTAGTCTTTTGATCTTATTTTTAAATCCACATATGAGTTAGTTAATACATAAGATTCTTAATATATATTTTAAGTATCTTAATTCTTATTATGCAAAAGTTTATAAAAATTCTAATGATACTGTTTAGGGGTTTTGGGATCTCCCAGACCAATAACTCATAAAGAAGTATCCCACACTTGGCACTGGGACTTTGTTTAAACCACTACAAGATCGTAGGTATTCCTCTAACATATTCTTTTCATCTCTCCCACCCCTCCACCCATCTCACTGCTTAAATTTTTCCACCGCAGTTATTCACCCTCTCTTGTTTTCATATTCCCTATTTTCTATTATATCTCCTCCCTTAAGGACTTTTCTTCCCTGCATGCCACAACAACCAATGGCCTCTTTCTAGTTAGTTTCTTGGCTTCTGCAGTTATTCCAGGTTAAACACACCAAGCTAGAAGTTGCAGTGTAGAAGCTGCTAATCATGGAAAGCATTTTTCATTTATCCAGATGCATTGAGAATTTTCGAAAGAAAATCTATGCTTCGTGCATTCATAAAATTTGATTTTACAACATTTTATTGGCTAATTCTAGAAGTATTTTAGGATATTATGTATATAATGAGAGATTACATTAGAGTTGAGAAGCATAGTCCCCAAAAATTGAAACCAGTTCCAGTGGAAAAGTCTATGAACAAAGGTAGCAGGCAGTCAAGTGGTATATTCCTCAAAGGAAACTAAAATATAAACCCCCTAAAGTAATCATTAAATTCAATTTTAAACCTGAGAAAATTAAGGGAAAGAAAGAGCCACCAATTTGTTTATGATCACTGAGCCAGTAAGTAAAGGAGTAGGAATGAAACCTAAGTATGCAAAGGCAAAGCCCTCAGCAACTATGGGCATAACTTCTCAGCAGGCAAACTTGATTGAGGAAATGCTGAAGTAGCTGAACGGACTTAGAATCTTTCTTTTCTCTGAGAACCCTGAAGTCTATTCATGAATTAAACTTAAGGAAGCTCGAATCTCTGTACTAGAAACATACTACATCTTCCACCAGCCGCACTTAAGAATTGTATTAAGTCAGCTTCACTCTTTGGGTATTTCACATACTCATAGCTTCAGGTGACGAAGAAATTTTCATCATGGTGTGTTGGAGATGTTAGTAAAAGCATTGCTTGTAACATTGCATGGCACTGTTTATACAATTTTGGGAAACTTTTTCAGGTATTTATGTCAGGAAGAAGCCTTTTTGACCTATTAGTGAATTGTACCTTATGAAGCCTGTTTTCACGTCATAGATTTTCTATAAATTGGCTACTCCTAAAACATTTTAGACTTACCCAGAATGGATGACTTGTCATTGCTTTATTTCATTCCTGAAGATTGGTTATGTTCTTGGGGAAAAAAGAAAACTTTATTATTCTTTTTAAATTTCTTAACAGTTTATATTATAGTTTAATCATTTCTACCCTTTCATTACTCTGTCTCACCACCACCCATTCTTACAAAGCACCTTTTTTCCTACACCTCAACAATAATTCAAGTTCATCTTTTATTGTTTATGTAACAGTGTGATTCCCTTAAGAGTATTGTGACAGATGAAGGCATAAAGGAACATGGGAGCACCTAAAAAAATATTAATTTTATAGTGCTTTTTATTGTGGTAATAATGTAATTCTCTATCGAGAGCTTTCAGTTTAGAATTATGTAAGGCAAGCTGTAGAAAATGAATGATTCAAAGGCCCATGCATATATTACTCTATGCTTATTTTAGAAAGTAGCTACAGAGGAAAACAGAGGAAATGGCCTAAATACCCTTAGGATTAGAAAAAAGTCCTAATGTAGATCATCAATGATTATTTTGAAACATAAAAATTCATAGAAAAAATTTAAATGTCCTAGGAATCTAGGATTTGTTTATAACAACGTATAAAACTCAGTATGCCCCACACTAGAGCCCTTTGAATCTTTACTCAGTTTTGCAGACAGCTGTTAGAGGTTTTCAGTTGTAAAACCTCTCTCTTAGGATTATTCAAAACTGGGGCTGGAGATATGGCTCAGCTGTAAGAGGATGTTCTTCCAGATCACCCGGATTCAATTCCCAGAACCTGTCTCTAATTCAGATTCCAGGGCTTTTGATACTTTCATATAGGCATGCATGCAGACAAAATACCAATGAACATAAAGTATAAATCAACTTAGAAAAAAATTATTCAAAGCTATACAATGAATAAATTGAACAGAATGTTGAACTAGTCATATCAAGATGTCTTCTTCAGGATCACCTAAATGTCACTTATTGGTGGTTCATTTGAATCCCAGTGATAAGGCTCTAAACTAGAGCGACATTTGCCACTTTCTTCCTTTGGATGCCAATTTTTCCTCCATCCTATCACGATCTCCAAGCAATGTTCTCAATGGTACTTTCTCATTGTGTCAGCTCTTCTGACACCTCTATATTCTACTTTGCCATTATACAGGGACTTTACCTAATCCATACATGCTAGGGAGTCCTTTGTTGACCTTGTTGGGCTTATAAGTAAATATGAGTGTGTGTGTGTGTGTGTGTGTGTGTGTGTGTGTGTGTGTGTGTGTTTGTGTGTGTTCAATGGTTGGCATCCATAGATTCAGTTCTAACAATCATCTTTCATCAGTGATTATCCCTCATCCTCAAACTCATTCTCCCCAATTTCTGCCCTGCTGGTAATTAGTTAAGAAATGGAGAGAAGCCATGGTGAGATATAAGAGTATGAGCTGGAAAATTAGAAATGATTACGGGGCCTATGATACACATACTACTAATTTTATATGCAATTACTATATGCTTCTTTACCTTGAGATTACAATTAATGTCACATAAATGTTATATGTGTATATGTACATATGTATGTACATACCTACACATACATTTGTACATATACACCCAGTATACATTAAGAGCTATAACCCATTTTTTGATGAATACATGATCTATATCTGTTAAGAACTTAAAGCTTCAATAATTTGTGAATCAATTTTTAAATATTTTGATGGTATGTAGAAAACTAATTGTAATGTTGAGTATGTTCTTCAAATATGTCACTTAAATTTCATGTCAAAACATACTTTGAAACACACTCATCTAAGTTTTAAAAGGACTCAGTTTAATTTCCATTTCCATAGAACTTTATCTTCTTGAGTAAATATCTCTTTGTTTCTTAATTAGATAAAGAAGAACCCAAGAATCTTGTAATTGACAATTGCTGGAATAGCTTCCTACATGAGAATTCTGCCTTCCGATTTAGCTCCATGAGGCGTACACATGGTACAGGATTTCTTTTTTATATTCTGTCGCTCTGTGCACTACTGCATTTAAAAGATATTCTGTATGTAGATTTAACTTGTTTTTGAAAGCTTCAGTGTTCTAATATTATGCCAGTTAAAATAGGGTGTATTAGTAGGGAAAACTTAAGAAGATTAAAAAGTTTTAAAAGTACACATACTTACAAAATGATTACAACATTCCATAATGACTTATTGCAAACTCAATTCAAGGTGTAAAGACAGATTTTCCACATATTAATCACACCGATAGCTACAAAATATAAAGAAATTTTAAAAAATAATACATCATAAAAATCTAAAGTTTGGGCTGGTAATATAGATCTAGTAGTATGTACATGCCTACCCCATGTGAAGTCTGAGGTTTAATCCCCTGTGCCATAAACGAGTAAAAACCACTATATCTCAAGAATTATGAATTTGCCTAAAATAGTAGTTATTAAATGGTAATAATCAAGTTTATGGTAATATGATAAATCTTATCTTTAAAAGATCAATTAATTGAAGTCAAAAATGACTACTAAAATCTCCCCACTGTGGGCTGATTATCTCCTTGTATTTATTTTAATCATCTGAATCAGCATCATTTTTAAAGCAAAGATGTCGTTTATTAAGAAAATGAAAGCAGCTCCAATCAGAGGCATTAAACTAAGAGATGAGTGGAATAAAAAGATTAAAAATAGAATGGGTCAGTCAATAAAGTGTTTCCTGTGCAAACAGAAGAAATCGAGTTAAATATCCAGAACCTGTGTAAAAGCCTGGTGTGGCAGCACACAGCTGTGATCCTTACAGTGGGGAGTTATAAGCGTGCACAATCCAGGAACTTGCTGCCTGGCCAGCTTAATGAAATCCATGAACTTCTACTTCAATTAGAGAAGTTGTCTCACTAAATAAAATGGAGAGTGATTGAGGAAAGAAATACCTAATGTGGAAATATGGTGTTCACTTACACATCCATACATATGCATACTGTCACATAATTGTTGACACACACACATGCACATATGGTAGACACACACAAAGACTTGAGGGGGAATACACTTGTAAGTAAAGAAAGCATGCTATTCCATAGAGTTCAGGCTTTTCAAGAGAGAACTGCGATATAGCTAGATCAGAAACTCAAATATAATGAATTATCTAATTTGAAACTATTATTATTATTATTATTATTATATTATTATTATTATCTCATTGAATTCAGAAAAGTGAGATTTGGAAAAAAATTAAACAGCATTTTATTGCCTCTGAGTTAGAGTCTTCTTTTTCTTTTCTTTTTTGGGGGTGTAGGGGGTTTGAGACATGGTTTCCTTGTGTAGACTTTGCCTTGCCTGTCCTGGAACTCACTCTATAAACTCTGTGTGTGTGTGTGTGTGTGTGTGTGTGTGTGTGTGTGTGTGTGTATGTATATAATATGTATGTGTGTATATATATATGTATATATATATATATACACGCACACATTAAATTTTAATGTGCTTAAAATTGAGCACTTATCTACATTAAGATAACCAGGAAGAAATCGGGACAAAAATACTGAAGATTAATGCAGTATACTACACTAGCATTTGGAGAATTGGTATATGGGTGAGGGTTTCATGAAATAAAAAAACAATAAAAGACATTTAGAGATAGTAACAGTGGTAGCTGATGTATAGTTGAATTATTTGAGGGGAAATTTAATATAATTTTGTACTATCCTTTTCAGTTTAATTTTAAGAGTCTTGTAGGTTAAAATATGTCTAACAGTGTTTCTAAGGATATGACCCTTTAATACAGTTCCTCATGTTTTGATGACCCCACCCATAAAATTATTTCATTACTACTTTGTAGCTGTAATTTTGCTTCCATTATGAATTATAAATATCAGATAGGCAGGAATTCACAACCCCCAGGTTAAGAAACATTGTTCTTAAGCCATGTGTTAAAATCTGTCTGGTTCCTTCTTGAAAACAAAATTCCTGTTTTATACTTTATAAACATTAGTTTCTTACAATGCTTGCTTTTGATTTAAAAAAAATACAAGTGATTTGAAGTTTTTGATGCATGGAAATGTTATCTTCAGTCTTAGAAGCAAATTAAAACATTCTCACTTGAAACATTTAAAGTAAAAATTGCAGGACATACAGAATATGGTGTATAAGAAGAGTTTAAAACAAAAATCAACATGAATCTGTCAGATGTAATTAGAGCTCTATCTTGAATGTCAAAATTTCAATTACATCTGAACTAAATTCTTAAGATTTTTTTGTTTGGGTTTTGGCTGACAGCTTATGTATTTTTAGGTCTAAAAGTAAGATCCAATGGATATAAGTTGTCATGTCTCCATAGCTCTGAAGGAAATATGGACACAAAAGAAGTTCTGTCAGTTCTGTGGATAGTCAAAATGCATTCTTTTTATTGATTTATTTATTTATTATATATATATACAATGTTCTGTCTGTGTGTATTGCAGGCCAGAAGAGGGCACCAGACCTCATTACAGATGGTTGTGAGCCACCATGTGGTTGCTGGGAATTGAATTCAGGACTTTTGGAAGAGCAGGCAATGCTCTTAACTGCTGAGCCATCTCTCCAGCCCCATCAAAATGCATTCTTACAAAGGAGCGATATTTATGTTTTGGGCTTATTTTTGTTATTTCACAGAAGGAAAATGAGAAATACACTTCACTAAAGCCTATCTTTAAGGATTTCCTTTCTTCCACCAGGCATAGCCATTCACAAGGTTCATGGCTGGACATAACAAGGAAAGGAAGCTGTTGCATGTTTTCTCTTATATGTGGGTAGTAGACTTAAAACTTTGGGTTTCTATGTTTGACTCAGAGTACTCATAGAAATTGGGAAGCCAGAAAGGGGCTGACTATAGGAAATAGATTTCAAGGGAATGTGAATAGAACTTGTGTGATGATGAGGAAATGGGGATAATGGAACAGTAGAGTTAAATGTGGTGGGTGATGGGAAGATGATGTAGAGTAGGAAATATCTTTTAAACTGCCATATGGAAACCCTATACTGTATAAGCTTCCTAAAGTATTTACACAGAGAGAGAGACAGAGAGAGATTAAACAAAGTTACTATTATTAGGGAGCAGGGTGCAATTTCTTTTCCTGACGGCATAGGTTATCAAATAAAAACCCCAGTGTCCGTAATGAATACATCTTTTTGAGTTATAAGCCAGTCGAGTTCCATAAAACACCCCCAAAACATTACAAGCTGTTTCCATTAATCTTGTTACTCTTTAGAACTTGATGGTTAGACCCTATTGCTGAAGATATATACTTAATTTAAGAACATGGAGAAATAGCTGATACCAACCTGGAAACTTCATTTCTACTGGGTAATCTTCGTAGTGTCAAAAAGTTCTATAAATATTAGAGTAATTAGTCTTATCAGGAAACTGACTTTATTTACTGAGTCATATTTGAAATGAGTAGTGTTTAGAAAGTATCTCTATATAAATATCAGTATCATTGAATATGTTCTTCATTGCATATATTAGAATAAATTAGAAATAAAGTATTCAGCTATAAGGAAACACGTAATTAAAAGAAAGACTGATATTTCTATAAATATATACACACATCATGGGATTTGCACTTATGACATTCTCAATATACACTGATTTAGATTATTCCTTTGTTAATTAGAAAAAGTTTTATAAACATAAAATAGTAATAGAAAAATTTCTTACTGTGCTAAGAATGTTTGAGAGCTTGTTACAGGGAAAGGAGACACTTGTTTGTCCCGGCCACCTAGCTAGATTACACCCAAAATAATCACACAGAAACTGTATTTATTAAATACACTGCTTGGCCCATTAACTCTAATTTCTTATTGGTTAATTCTTATATCTTAATTTAACCCATGTCTATTAATCTGTACATCTCCACGTGGCAGTGGCTTACTGACAAAGATTCTAACTGGCATCTGTCTCAGGCAGAGGATCCATGGCTTCTCCCTGACTCTGCTTTCTTTTTCCCAGCATTAATCCAGTCCCTTGCCTACCTAAGTTCTGCCCTATCAACAGGTCAAGGCAGTTTCTTTACTCATTAATGTTAATCACAGTACACAGAGGAGACTCCCACATCAAGAGCCCAATAAAAAAAATATTGATAAAAGGAAACAATACAGTGATCAAACACCTGACACATTCTAACAGAACTCTGTACACAAGTTTTAATGATATGCACATTGTACAAATTTGATAATTTTGGAGAACATATTCACTCTCATTAAATCTGGTCTATACAACAATGATCTATTAAAATAGAAAGCTCATATAAGTTTTTTTTTTAAGAAAAGGAAGAAGATAAGATACCTTTTAGTAAACTGTCCAAGTTTTCAGAGAAATTTTGGATAAAATACTTTTAACCAAATTGTCTCAATTATCTCATTTCTAAAATGATCAGTAATCATGCTTAATATTTGATGATTTATGCCAAGTAAATAAGAGATTGCATAGTTAATACTTAGTTCAGATATGGGACAAAAGAAATATTAACTATTAACCATAGTACTTGGCCTTAAAATATTTCCTGTATGGATGAAACTATTAATTAATGTAATCTAAGAATTTTGAATTGAACTGTTTTAAAGGTATTCAATTTCTTTTTATTCTTAATGGTTTTAACAGTTTAGTATAATTAATTAATATAATATAATTTAGTATAATTAATTAATTTAGTATAATTAATTAGTATAACAGTTAGTATAATTATCCAGATCAAAAGTGCTTTGGTTCTTATCAGTTTTATAACAAGAATACTATTTAGAGTGCAGGAAATACGTCCTTAGATGTAATAAAATGAAACTGCCCTGTTAAAAGTGCCCTGAAGGCTGCGTCACCATTGCACCAATCTCTTCATTTTGTTCAACAGTTGGAAGTATTTTTTTTCAAATTTTGTCTCATAATACTGTGTTTCTTTTGCCATAATTTCTACTTAAACAGAGAGTTTTGCTTGAGTTGGGATTCAGCTAGCTCCATGTACAGCATGGTTTTTAAATAGTCCTTGGTAAAGCTAAAACTTTTCTAGTTAATCTGGAAACACAATATTTTAGAGGTTTTCTGACTTCTGACTCTCATAACTTGGGTGTTTTTTTTAAAAAAAAAAAAGTTTGGATTTCATCGTGAATGAAAAAAAAAATTGGTGTCAGCAACATGAAGGCACCAAGCAAATATCTGGACATGAAGAGTCCAAGACTAGAATATAGAAATAAAGGGTCCAGTCCAGGAAAATAGAAATGTAAAATTGTAAGCCCAAAGACATTTGAAAAAACAGCTGGCAGTCAATGTTAACCTTTAACAAACAAACAAACACTTTTTGCCTTAAGAGCAGACATCCTGGTACCTACTGTGTACAGAGGTAAACTCTTAACATTTGTCTTCTGCCTCCCAGCTTTCTAGCTAGGCAGGTACTGGGGACATAGGTTGGCTTCTAACTATTGCCTCTATGGGACCTTCTGCATGTATTCTCTTAATTTTTAACTGTGCCCCTATGTGACTCTACCGTCTGCCTAGCATTCTTTCAGGGACAGTAAAAACTGTGTGTGTCAGCCACAGACTTTCACAAACATCCTGAGTTAACATCCTAATGTCCTATAACCAAAATTTGTATAACTTAAACTGTAATGTGACTTTCTTTAAGCCTGACCTCAAGGTTGTAAAAGCTCTTTGACTCACACCTGGTGTTTGATTTTGCTATAAGAGAAGGCCCAAACGAGCCTTCCTTTCCACAATTTCAGAAGCCTAATCTCTGGCTGTGGTTACAGCTATAGCTGCTAGATAAGCTTTGTATCCCCCACGGTGATTTTTTTTTTCGTTTCATTTTTTCTTGAAGAAAGCTTGCTTCTGGTTTAATAGACTTTGGTGGTCTGTCGTCCATTATTGCATGACCCTGGACCCAACATATGTTCTGCTCTTAAACGCACAACAAACAGTGCTACTATAAAATGCCACACTTTCTAGTTCATACATGGGAAGATTTAGCAAAACTTATGAGTTTCCTTATTCTACAATCACTCTAAATAACCTTAGTCATCAATTTTAACAATTCTCAAGTTCAAAGCTTTTTGTGAAGAAGCTTCTTATCTCAGAATAAAATGTGTCTTGGAATAAGGTTCATGAAATTTAGCAGAAAGATTTAGAAGCATTTATGATTTAACAGAATGTGGGGGGGGTTGTTTGTTTAGAAGGAACTTTGAAATACTAATGGCCAGTACCAATATTAGGATATTCCTTTCTGCTATTAAGATTATGGTGTAAAATAAGAAAGAACATGTGACATTTGTCTTTCTGGTCCTGAAATACCTGATTCAGTGTATTTTCCAGTTCCATCAACTCAACTGCAAATTTCATGATTTCATTTATCATCTTAGGTAAATAGAATATCACTATGTATATGTACATTTTTGTTATCCATTATTAGTTGAAGGACATTTTGGTTGTTTCCATTTCTGGCTGTTGTGAATAGAGCAGTAATGAATAGAGCTAAACAAACATGTTACAACATTTGACATTATATTTTGCGTTTTACAGGAATTGTGGTGCCTTCTAAAGGAAGTTTAGATATCCCAGTGTTATTTATACCTACCGCTATGACGTTATACAAAACAATGGTGATTGTTAAGGTGAAGAGAGCAAACAAAAAGAATTGGCTTATTGACAATTTTGATGAACTCAGTTTAGAAGCTAAGAGGTAACAGTTAGGATATAGAAAGTTAATAATTTGTGTTTTTACTAAACTTAATGTGCTAGGTTTCCTTAATGTGTGCTACATATTCAACATAATATTCAGTATTTTATATGATCTGAACAACTGTAACTCTTATGTCCAGAAAAATAAAATATGTGTGTTAAAGTTTACAGTAGTGGACAAAATGTATACAAAGGGAAAATAGTGACTGACTGCTAAAACAAAAAAATAATAACTTGAAGACAACCTGCATCAGGAGCTTGTCTGAGAGAAATAAAGAACTTGCAAGAAAGGCACTCGCCAAGTGATGATACACTGCTCTAACCAGGGTGTAGCATTTCTTTATCATTGCCACAATGAACTTAACTTTTTTGCCTAGCTTAAAGTTAAGCATACTTCAGTAATAGTACAAAATTTAAATGCTTTCCCTGCCTTTATAGTTGGTTTGTCTAGAATCCCTAAATAAAATAGAAATCTTAGTTTATCATATATTCACATGTTTCTCCACATGACTTTACTATGACTCAGTTTTTATCCATTCTTTTAGGCATTTCACCATTTCTAGAGTCACAATTCATTATAACATGCACATATAAATAATCCCAGTGAAAAACTACAGAGAAAATAATCTTGTTTAAAAAAGTTATTGAGAATTATAGTGTAGTTGTGGTGAAAAGCACAGAGCCATTTTGAAGGTGGTCTCCTAGGAAGCAGTTACACAAGTCACATGCACAACTGTTCAGTAGTTAATATTTTATTTTGCCAAAAATTCAATCTTCACAAATAATCAGCCAACTTTTCTAAATTCTTTTCTCTACTAGTAGATGAGATGTATGCTCTCGTTTTAACTGCTATCACCTTAAAATAGAAGTTTTCATTCCTTTGTGAGATATGCGATTAATAGCAGTTTTGTTTTTTGGCTGCATAATTTAGGATGTTACCCATATGAACTGTTTTACCTCTTGAAATGTAGCTAACCAAAACTTCTGCATTTTAACTTACATGCCATGATGATTAAGTTTGGAATAAGATTTCATTGCTCATGTTTATAACATTAAGAGCTTAAGAAAATCTTTTCTGTTCTGTAAATTTGTCTGCCAAAATATAATAGCAAAAGATTTATTAAAATAACTTCACATTAATAAAGAATACAGCATTTTTCTTTTGCATGTTTTTGAAATTATAATATACTTTCGTTTCCCTTTTCTCACGCAAAACCCCTTTGTACCCCACCTTGCTCTCTTTCATATTTAGGACCTCTTTTTTCATTAATTGCTGCTACATAGATATGTATATGTAATAATAATTATATAAAAATCATAATAAGCATTCTTTACTAATAGTACAAAATTTAAATGTATGTATATATAATTATTACTTCCTAAGTCTACATTAGTAGTATTTCTATTTTGTGTTAACTCTCCTTATTTTACTTTGTAAATAGTTGTATTGGAGTAGATCATGGGGAAATTCAAGCAATACACTGGATGTACCCTATCATTGGACTCCCACAGGCACCACCCCCTAAAAGTTCTGCAGGTAAGTGTATTTTACACAGGAGAGAAAAAACACAGAATTCCAAGAGGCTTCAACCGTCCCTTAACCCATATGTGCAGATGCAGGCCCTAGTGTTGAGAATGCTATGACATTACTTTCTCACCAGTAGCTCTGATAAACTATGTGTCTTGAGTACCTACCATAAGTAATTCTGGTGGAGTTTTCAAAGACTTGAAATTCCACTCTTTGATTATCCTCACCAATTATTGAAAATGAAAGAATTAGGCATCTGGGTTGAGAACATAGCTCAGTGGTAGGATGCTTCACTTCTTCAGCATGTCAAAGAGTCTGGTTTCCATCTCCAGTGACAAAACAAAACAAATGAAATAACAAAGAAGTGAAAAATGAATAATCTCTACTGAACTTAGATTACATCTTCACACTTTGAAAGAGAAAGAAATGATAAACTTTGATTCTACCAGAGTTTGTACTTCCCTACATATGCTAGCACTTGTTATAAAAAAAGACCAAGATTACTTTCTTCTTTCTTTCTTTGTTTATTTTTGTTTGTTTATTTTATATAACACATACAGTTCCCTCTCCCTCCTCTCCTCCTTTTCCCTCTCCCACCTCCCTTCTACCCACCCTCCATCTACTCTGCCTCCATCTCCATTCTGATGGGGTAAGGTCTTCTTTGGAGTCAACAAAGCATGGCTATCAAGTTAAGGCAAGACCAAACTCCTTCCTCCCCATAGCATCAAGACTGGGCAAGGCATCCCACCATAGAAAGTAGATTCCAAAGATCTAGGTCATACATCAAGGACAGGTCTTGGTCCCACTGCTAGGAGCCACACAATAGACCAAGCTACATAATTGTCACCCAGATGCAGAGGGTCTAGGTCTGCCCCATGCCAGCTGCCTAGCTGTCTGTCTAGACTCCATGAGCTCAGGCCATCTGTCTCTGTTAGTTGCTCATCATGATCTTGACCACACCTTACTCATATAATCCCTCCTCCCTCTCTTCAACTGGACTTTTAGCCCAGTACTTGACTGTGGATCTCTGCTTCCGCTTCCATCAGTTACTGGATAAAGGCTCTATGATAACATTCAGAGTAGTCACCAATATGATTACAAGGGAAGGCCATTTCAGGCAACCTATCTACTATTGTAGGAGTCTCAGCTGGAGTTATCCTTGAGGATTCCCAGGAGTTTCCCTGGAATTAGGTTTCTACCTAACCCAATAATGCCCCCCTCTATCAAGATATCTCTTTTATTGTTCTGCCCCCAATTCAACCACTGTGCCCCCAACTCAATCATCCTGATTCCTCATGTTCCCATCCCACCATCCCCTCCCATCTCCCCCCCCCAGTTTACCCAGGACATCTAATCTATTTCTTCTTCCCAGGGAGACATATGTGTCCTTCTTAGGGTCCTGTCTTTCTTGTTCCTTCTTTTAACTAGAAAAAAAAAAGTCAGTACATCCAGAAGTACCTGTTGGAGGAGGGCCATTTTTTTGTCCTTTCTGCCTGGCTATCTTAGACCCAAAATAATCACACAGAAACTGTATTAATTAAAACACTGCTTGGCCCATTAGCTCTAGCTTCTTATTGGCTAACTCTTACTCTTAATTCAACCCATTTCTATTAATCTGTGTATCGCCACATGGCTGTGGTTTACTGACTAAAGTTTCAGGATGTCTGACTCTGGCTGCTCCATGGCTTCTCTCTGACTCCGCCCTTCTTCTTGCCAGCATACAGCCTAGCTTTCTCCACCTAGGCTCAAAGCAGTTCTTTATTCATTAACCAATAGAAGCAACACATAGACAGAGGACCTTCCATACCAAGTACCTTTGGCATTTACAGGTGAATGTAATTTGCAGTTTTGTTTTTAAGTTTACCAACACTTACATAAGTCATTCCAAATATACTAAATTATTTTCAAAATGTTTCAGATATATGATAAAATGTCTTATACTAATTATGTGTTTTCCATAGTGCTACATGTACTATATTAAAAACTAGATATTAAACTGTAGGTATTCTGATAATGTTATTTGGGTCTTCCTATTATAGACAATCTTGTTTTTTCATTATTAACATTTTAATAAAAATTTAAAAACAATAACCTTTGCATTTTTTAAAAGCCTTTCTAATGTATTTCCTCCAGAGAAAATCAAATACACGTCACATAGTTTTTCTATTACTGTGGATCTTTTGGTAATTACTTGCCTTTTTAAATTATGAATTTTTTAACTAGTATATGTCAGATTAAGACAAAATAGCAATAATGTAAGTGTTCTGAAGTAAATTAGGTATTTGGTATTAAACCGTTGTACCACAAGTCTAAAGTTCTACTGGCTGTTAAGTTTTGTAGGAATCCTTTTGAAAAGTAAGTGAGTAAAATTTTATGCACATATATTACTGTGTTTTAGAAAGTCTGCTTTACATTTTTGTCTTCAGAGCATTCCAGAGGTAACTCACTGCTTTCTGTTCAGCTACAGGAGGGCCAAAGCTTGTTATTCCTTTTTAATGTAATATTCAGATTATTTGAAAACCCAGGAGAATTTTGTTGTTCCATAAGCTACCAATTCATTTTGTGACTTATCTTTTTACTGTCCACTGGGGCAGAAAATTAGAAAACATTTCCACTACTTGTTATAACACAATAAGAAATTAATCCAGATCATTAATAACTTAAAGACTCACCAGTGAAGACTAGTAACATTACACCAATTATAAATTGAACCCATAATCTTCAAACTTAATACCTTAAGGTTGAACTTAATTATAACTAAGAAAATTTGTACATTTTACCAAACTATGTCATTCCTTTAGTTTAGCTCTAATTTTGTACAGTTATTTTTATTTTTATACTATGTTTTTATAAATATATAATTATAAAATATAAAATTAACTTTGTAATGCTAATGGAATATAATAAATGTTGTGAAAATATGTCAGAAAATATCAGTTAATTTTTATGTGATAAGACCATATTACTGTTGAATCTAAAAAAAATGTACTATAATGTTCTTTAAACATTTTAAAATATAGGTTTCAATGTTTCTCTTATATTCAGTGTATAATTTGTGTGGAGTAGAAGTTTACCAGTACATTTTGGGAAAGTATTTGTGTATATTTGAGCTTCCATATACATTGCTCCATAGTATTATAGAGCTACTATCAAATATCAGTTGTTCTTTATATAGTTAGTTATTATATATACAAACATTTTATTATAATATCAGTGAGAATTTGTACATTTGAATGTCATAAATATTGGCAGGTAATACATACTAAACATACTACAGAGGGATCATGGATGCTATGAATTAACATTAATACATCACATTTAAGTTTAATATTAAGTCATTGTAGTCTTATGTATAATCACTAACATGATAGATTTTACAAATTTGAAATTTAAAAATCTTTGTATGAATTTTAAAGTACATGTAAAAAGCCAAATAAATGTACTTTAAATGTTATTACAAACTAAAGTTTATTGTACTTATATTTTAATTACTTGAAGGCATACATTTTACTGTTGTTATAAAAGTAGATCTGAGAGTATTACAGTAAATATGCAGATTTTTAAAAAGTAGTTCATGACCAGAGTTGCCAGCCAGTTGAAGTAATGATATGAGCATCTAAGTTCCAGAAAAAAATTTCTACATCCTAATATAGTCTCTAATCATCTAATATATATATATATATATATATATATATATATATATATGTGTGTGTGTGTGTGTGTGTGTGTGTGTGTGTGTGTGTGTGTGTGCGTGCATGTGTGTATATGTATATACATATATATATTACATATTTGCCTTTTGGATTCTGTGCTAGAATGAATGTAATTGGCCTCTATAAGCTCATAGGAATTGGTGCTGTTAAGAGCTGTGGACTTCTTGGAGGAAGTGTGTCACTGTGGGCTTTGAAGTCTCCTCTGCTAGAGCTATGCTCAGTGTAGACACAGTTCACTTCTTGTTGCCTATGGATCAAGATGTACAACTCTCAGCTCCTTCTCCAGTACCATGTCTGTCTGCACACTGCCTTGCTTCCTGCCATGATGTTAGTGTACTAAACCTCTGGAAATGTAAGCTTCAATTAAATGTTTCCCTTCATAAGAGTTGCTGTGGTCATGGTGTCTCTTCACAACAATAGAAACCCTAAGACAGATACTATTTTACGTATTATTTAATGTTGATGTTTAGTTAAAACAATATATAAATACATAGATCTATTATATGAGTGTGTGTGCCATATGCAGTGCCAAATTAAATTATGTTTAATGAAGTTATACTTTCACAAGTTTATTTTATCACAATAATAATAATGTTACCTAAATATTGAATTAACTAAAAACATAAAATAAAAAATAAATTTCTCCTACAGTTGTCATAAAATGTCAGGCCAACAAGCGGGTAGAAGAAAAAGTGGAAGTGACAATGATTGGTAACTTTTTTGGACACCAACCACCACATGACAAGATAGACTTTGTAGTTCTTCCAAAAAGAAATTCGACTAACAGTATTTATGAAGACGTGGATGGTAAGAGAATTATAATCATGGTTATAATAATTAACTATAGTAAATAAAAATTCATTTACTTTGAAATGTAGGCTGCTGATTGCTTAGTAATTAAGATCCATTTACTTTTCATTTGCAATGAAATATTCAACTACTCAAGAATTCTGTTAAATTCGTTGTCTTTGCATAGCAGTAAGTAGTAATAGTAGTTATGGTTACAAGATTGATTTGTATGACATGAATGGTAAATCTCTCAACTTCAGTTATTATAATTTCCACTTGAACTCAACTTCTATATCTGTCTTTTTCTCATTGTGTGTGTGTGTGTGTGTGTGTGTGTGTGTGTGTGTGTGTGTAACTTTGAGGATTTATCCCAGGATTTCATACAGGATATGCAAGTACTCTGCCACTGAACCAAACATTGAGTCTCTTCTAGGTTCACAAATTGTTACTGAAGACATATAACATTTTTAAACAAATTTGAATGAGTGCTTCTTACTTTAAAAAAATACAAAAATTAACATGAATCAAATGTAATACTTAAATCATTTTCGAAATAGTGAATTTTGTTGCACATGTTAAATTTGTATTTTATATTTTCTGTACAAATTAAAATAATTGGATGTATGTTTTGAATAGAGAATTATAAATTTCAAAATCCGAATTCTGGAGCCAAAATAATACATACCTGACCTAATATAACAAGTTATCACAGCAAAATACATAATCAACAGGGAGAAAATTAATTAATAGTTAAATCTGCATATATTCATCAGATATTACACATGTAAAGTATTTTTTCATAATTAGTATTAGATATCAATTTTTGTTAAGTTTGCCTTATTCTGTAAGCTGAAATTGTAAGGAATTAAAGATGTTGATAATTGTATTCTATATTGTAATATTTATTCATGTATTTTATTTTAATAAAATTGCTCATAGTATTGTGTTTCTGATATTATAGTACACATTATGAAAATAAAGCAGGATAAAATTTACATCTTTTTTCTATAAACCTGTTTAGAAATAATGTTGACACATAAATTGATGTTCAGTTTATGTATAACAAGATAAATTGATACATACTTTCATTTTCATTTTTCTAGTAACTCCTAAAAAGCGTGAATTTGAATATGAGATAGAATTTGAGACTGAAGAATTGAAGAGTAGCCTGGAATCCTCTGTAACTTTATATTTGTATGCGAAACATTTTAATGCAAAACAGCAAATAATTTCATTGATTTTCAATGTGATATTTGCACCAAAAAAACCATGCCGGTAAACACAATTCCTTCTCTTTTAAATATGGTATTGTAATGCATTTATTTCAAAATGTTATTTTTACTGACTGCCTGTCAATCTTTGGATTACATTATTTCTTTAATACTATGCATAAACATTTGGAGCAATATCATTTCCAGCTAATAGGCTGTGAAAATGATTCTAATGAAAAAAATATATAGTTCATTGAACTAGTGCCAGAATGTACCTATAATTTACTAAGTATACTAATTGTTTATGTTGGTTACAGAAAACCTGCAGTCAGTTTTGCAATAATTACTGTATTTTTGAGCTAAATACAGAGTACATAAGAAGACTCACAAAATAATTAACTCAAAAGGCACAATGACACTGAAAATTAATAACTACAAAATTGTTCACAAAATAGAAATAGTAGTCATATAGGGTTTTAAAAATGAAATACAAACTCTCTTTTGCTAAGCCAAAGAGGTACGTTCATTTTTACTTTAGATATTATATTAATATAATCTCTTGTCTTACTGTTGTATTTTTATTTTTATGTGTATGTCTGTGTGTGTGTATGTGTTCAAGGACTCATATCATATTGAAAGTTGAGTGCATAACAGATGGAATCTGGAAATTTCCTATAACGTTGATTGCTACTGAACCTGAAGTGGAGGATGTAATTGACATCCAAGGAATCGGTTTATTCAAGACAGCTGTCACAGAATTTAGACTGACAAGTCAGACAAGGTATTATATATCAAATATATATATATTATATATATATAATATATATATTGTTTTATGAATATAATTAATGCTGAAATATAAAACAACATTTAAGATAGACAGTAGATGAAGAACTAGTCTTTTTAAATTATTTTTGTTTGATTCTTGTGAAATTAGAAAAAAAATCTTTTATACATGTAATTATTCATGCTTTTTGTTAACTTGTGGGTGAAATATTTATGTATAAAATATAAACCAACAAAATAAAAGAAGCCAAAGTTCGACAAGTATTTATGAGCCAGGTTGATGATAGCGCTTACTCTTTTCACTTCTCTTGCTTTCGTTTTTGAGGTGTCTTTTATGGAACCCAGGGCTTTGCACATACTTCACAAGCACTGTGTCACTAAGCTATTGCCAAGTCCAGATCTAGCAAACTGATAAAAGAGAAGTTCCGACTTTACTAGATATAATTGTAGATTTATCTTTCATTTAATTTTTGCTTCTCCTATATATCTTCAGCCATTCTATTTCTACTGAAATTACACACATTTCAAAAAAATTTTAAAGAACTACTTGTGAGGATGGTAGTCTTTTAGGCTTAGCCTTAATTTTGCCCTATTTTCTTGCTTGTATTTCCTCCTAAAGTTATTATTCCATTTCTATCTTCTTTATTTTTGTTCCAATATTATTCCTTACCAGTTTTTTTTAAAAAATAGCCCCATTAACTAAACATTTTTGTGGGGGAGGGGTTTCCAGCATTTTTCTGTAGCATTGGAGCCTGTCCTGAACTAGCTCTTATGGACCAGGCTGGCCTCAAACTCACAGAGATCTGCTGCCTCTGCCTACTGAGTGCTGGGATTAAAGGCGTGTGCCACCACTGCCCGATTTAATGAAACATTCTTAGTTTGGCTTAATGTGAGATTATCTTTATTTTTCCTTCAATAACAAAAGAATTTATTTGCTGAATATAGAATTCATGGTTCAGAGCTCTTTTTTTTGAGCACTTTATTGTAACTACAGTGGCTTTTGAGAAGGAAATTGATATTTGATTTGTTTCCCAAATAGTAATGTTTCATTTTTCTCTAGACTCTTTAACATATGTTTATTCCACTTCAGCTTTAAGAAAGCTGATTGTGATGTGTTGTGCCATGAAATGTCCAGTATATATGCTGCCATGCTAGACCAAATTACATGAGGAAAGGCACTCAGAGTCTTTCATTAAGTGTCAGGCATATAAAGTATGTTTGCTAAGTATACTCTGTAAGGAAAAAATCCCTAAGTACTTTGGTTTCAATAATAAGTTAAAAGTGAATCAACTCTATCTATGGTGACTGGTAAATATGAATTTACCTTGAAGAACCCTGGGAGGCAAAGAAGAAACTGGATGTACCTATGAAATTCCAAATATTAACTTATATAATCATTTGCCATATTTCCAAGGACTTCATAAAACCCTTTAAACTACTATGTTCTTATAACTACAGAATTCAGAAACACCTTACATTTTTGTTTCACTGAGACAATGCTAACATATTTATTTTTACACTCTTTACTTATTTAGGAATGGGGATCTTACATTGTAGTCCTGGCTGGCCTAGTATCTGCTATTTGGTGACTATGCAGTCCTTGAACTTCAGTCATCTGCCTGTCTAGACTGTTGATTGTTGAAATTACAGATATGCAGTATTATACTGGACCCTTTTTTTATTATTTTATTTTTTATTGAAAAAAAACTTTCTGCCTCCTCCCAGCCTCCCATTTCCCTCCCCCTCCTCCCGCCACTCTACCCCTACCCCCACTCCTCTTCCCCTCCCTCTCCAGTCCAAAAAGCAATCAGGATTCCCTGCCCTGTGGAAAGTCCAAGGTCATTCCCCCTCCATCCAGGTCTAGGAAGATGAACATCCAAACTGGCTAGGCTCCCACAAAGCCAGAACATGAAGTAGGAACAAAACCCCATGCCATTGTCCTTGGCTTCTCATCACCCTCATTGTCCACCATGTTCAGAGTCCAGTTTTATCCCATGTTTTTTCAGTCACAGTCCAGCTGGCCTTGGTGAGCTCCCAATAGATCAGCCCCACTATCTCAGTGGGTGGGTGCACCTCTCATGGTCCTGACTTCCAAGCTCATGCTATCCCTCCTTCTGCTCCTCATTGGGACTTTGGGAGCTTAGTCCAGTGCTCCAGTGTGGGTCTCTGTCTCTATCTCCATCCATCGCTAGATGAAGGTTCTATGGTGATATGCAAGATATTCATCAGTATGGCTATAGGATAGGGTCATTTCAGGTTCCCTGTCCTCAGCTGCCCAAGGAACTAACTGGTGACATTGCCCTGGGCACCTGGGAGCCACTCTAGGTTCAAGTCTCTTACCAACCCTAAGGTGGTTCCCTTAATTAAGTTATGTGATTCTCTGCTCCTCTATCCAACCTTGTTTTATCCCCAATCATCCTGTTTCCCCAAGTTCCCCCATCCTCCCCTTCTTACTTTTCTCTCCCCTTCTCCCCTTACCCCCATCCCTCCCCACCCCCAAGATCCCAATTTTTTGCCCAGCAATCTTGTCTATTTCCCATAGCAGGGATAATAACTATATGTTTTTCTTTGGGTTCACCTTCTTATATAGCTTCTTTAGGATCACAAATTATAGACTCAGTGACCTTTATTTATGGCTAGAAAGCAATTATGAGTGAGTACATCCCATGATCCTCTTTTTGGGTCTGGGTTACCTCACTCAGGATAGTGTTTTCTATTTCCATCCATTTGCATGCAAAATTCGAGAAGTCATTGTTTTTTATGGCAGAATAGTACTCCAATGTGTATATATTCCACACTTTCTTCATCCATTCTTCCATTGAAGGACATCTAGGTTGTTTCCAGGTTCTGGCTATTACAAATAATGCTGCTATGAACATAGTTGAACAAATGCTTTTGTCATATGATAGGGTATCTCTTGGGTATATTCCCAAGAGTGGTATTGCTGAGTCCAGGGGTAGGTTGATCAAAAATTTCCTGAGAAACCGCCACACTAATTTCCAAAGTGGTTGCACAAGTTTGAATTCCCACCAGCAATGGATAAGGGTACCCCTTTCTCCGCAACCTCTCCAGCAAAGGCTATCATTGGTGTTTTTGATTTTAGCCATTCTGACAGGTGTAAGATGGTACTTCAAAGTTGTTTTGATTTGCAATTCCCTGATCACTAAAGAGGTTGAACATGACCTTCAGTGTCTTTTGACCATTTGAACTTCTTCTGTTAAGAATTCTCTGTTCAGTTCAGTGCCCCATTTTTTAATTGGGTTAATTAGCATTTTAAAGTCTAGTTTCTTGAGTTCTCTATATATTTTGGAAATCAGACCTTTGTCTGTTGCGGGGTTGGTGAAGATCTTCTCCTCGTCAGTGGGTTGCCTTTTTGTCTTGGTGACAGTGTCCTTTCCTTTACAGAAGCTTCACAGTTTCAGTTGGTCCCATTTATTCAATGTTGCCCTTAATGTCTGTGCTACTGGGGTTATATGCAGGAAGTGTTATCCTGTGCCCATGTATTGTAGAGTACTTCCCACTTTCTCTTCTATCAGGTTCAGTGTGTTCTCACTGATATTAAGGTCTTTGACCCATTTGGACTTGAGTTTTGTGCATGGTGATAGACATGGATCTATTTTCATTCTTCTACAGGTTGACAACCAGTTCTGTCAGCATCATTTGTTGAAGATGCTCTCTTTCTACTATTGTATAATTTATCAAAAATCATGTGTTACTAGGTTTGTGAGTTAAAATCCAGGTCTTCTATTCGATTCCATTGATTCACTTCTCTGTTTTTATGCCAATGCCAAGCTGTTTTCAATACTGTAGCTCTATAATGGAGTTTGAAGTCAGGGATGGTAATGCCTCCAGACGATCCTTTATTGTATAAGATTGTTTTGGCTATCCTGGGTTTTTTGTTCCTCCATATAAAGTTGATTATTGTCCTCTCAAGGTCTGTGAAGAATTTTGATGGGATTGTGATGGGGATTGCATTTAATCTATAGATTGCTTTTGGTAGAATTGCCATTTTTACTATGTTGATCCTCCCAATCCAAGAGCAAGGGAGATCCTTCCATTTTCTGGTATCCTCTTCAGTTTCTTTCTTCAAAGACTTAAAGTTCTGGTCAAATACATCTTTCACTTCCTTGGTCAGAGTTACCCCAAGATATTTTATGCTATTTGTGGCTATCGTGAAAGGTGATGCTTCTCAGATTTCCCTGTCTGATTCTTTTGGAGTTGATCTTGTATCCTGCCACATTACTAAAGGTGTTTATCAGCTGTAGGACTTCTTTGGTAGAGTTTTGTGGGGTCGCATATGTATACTATCATATCATCTATAAATAACCAAAGTTTATCCTCTTCCTCTCCAATTTGAATCCTCTTGATCCCCTTATGTTGTCTTATTGCTATTGCTAGAACTTCAAGCACTATATTGAAGAGGTATGGAGAGAGTGGGCAGCCTTGTCTTGTTCCTGATTTTAGTGGGATGGCTTTGAGTTTCTCTCTGTTTAATTTGATGTTAGCTATTGGCTTACTATAAATAGCTTTTATTATATTTAGGTATGACCCTTGTGTCCCTAATCTCTCTGACCTTTATCATAAAGGGATGTTGAATTTTGTCAAATGCTTTTTCAGCATCTAATGAAATGATCATATGGCTTTTTTCTTTCAGTTTATCTATATGATGAATTACATTGATAGATTTTCGTATGTTGAACCAGCCCTGCATCTCTGGGATGAAGCCTACTTGATCATAATGGATAATTTTTCTAATGTGTTCTTGGATTCGTTTGCCATTGATGTTCATGAGTGAGATTGGCCTGTAATTCTCTTTCTTGGTTTGGTCTTTGAGTGGTTTTTGGTATCAGGGTAACTGTAGCTTTATAAAAGGAATTTGACAATTACTCTTCTGTTTCTATATTGTGAAATACGTTAAGGGGTATAGGTATTAGGTCTTCTTGGAAGTTCTGGGAGAATTCTGCATTGAAACTATCTGGTCCTGGGCTTCTTTTGGATGGGAAGTTTTTGATAACAGTTTCTAATTCTTCGCGAGTAACAGGTCTATTTAGATTGTTCACCTGGTCTTGATTTAATTTTGGTATATGGTACTTATCTAAAAAATGTCCATTTCTTTTACATTTTCCAATTTTGTGGCATACAGACTTTTGTAGTAAGATCTAATGATTCTCTGAATTTCCTCTGTGTCTATGGTTATGTCCCCCTTTTCATTTCTGATCTTATTAATTTGCGTGTTCTCTCTCTGTCCTTTGATTAATTTGGATAGGTGTTTGTCGATCTTGTTGATTTTCTCCAAGAACCAACTTTTTGTATCATTGATTCTTTGGATTGTTTTCTGTGTTTCTATTTTGTTGATTTCAGCCCTTAGTTTGATTATTTCCCGTCTTCGAATCCTCCTGGGTGAGTGTGCTTCTTTTTTTTTCTAGCACTTTCAGGTGTGCTGTTAAGTCTTGTGCTTTCTCCATTTTCTTTATGTGGGCACTTAGTGCTTTGAACTTTCCTCTTAGCACTGATTTCATAATGTCCCACAGGTTTGAGTATGTTGTCTTTTTATTTTCATTAAATTCAAGGATGACTTTAACTTCTTTCTTTTTTTCTTTCTTGACCCAGGTGTGGTTCAGTAGTTGACTGTTCAGTTTCCATGAGTTTGTTGGTTCTCTGGGGGTAGCCTTGTTGTTCAATTCTAACTTTAATCCATGTTGATCCGGTAAGACACAGGTCGTCACTATAATTTTTTATATATGTGGAGGTTTGCTTTTTTACTGAGTATGTTGTCAGTTTTAGAGAAAGTTCCATGAGCTGCAGAGAAGAAGGTATATTCTTTCCTATTTGGATGGAATGTTCTATAGATGTCTGTTAAGTCCATTTGCTTCATTACCTCCATTAATTCTCTTATTTCTCTTTTAGGTTTCTGTTTGATTGACCTGTCCATTGGTGAGAGAGGAGTGTTGAAGTCTCCTACTATTAGTGTGTGTGGTTTGATGTCTGCCTTGAGTTCTAGTAATGTTTTTTTACATAATTGGTGCTTTTATATTAGGGGCATACATACTCAGGATTGATACTCCTGATGAATTGTTCCTGTTATGAGTATAAAATGACCATCTCTATCTCTTCTGATTGATTTTAGTTTGAACTCAGATTTGTTAGAAATTAGTGTAGCCACACCCACTTGTTTCTTAGGTCCGTTTGCTTGAAAAGCCTTTTCCCAACACTTTACTTTGAGTAGATGTCTGTCTTTGTGGTTGAGGTGTGTTTTTTGTAAACAGCAGAGTGTTGGATCCTGTTTTCGTATCTAATCTCTTAGCCTGTGCCTTTTTATAAGGGAACGAGTCCACTGATATTAAGTGATATTAATGACCGGTTGTTGTTGACTCCCATTGTTATTTTTTTTTTTTGGTAGTAGAGTTTGTGTGTTTTCCTTCTTTGAGTTGTGCTGGTGAAGGGTCGCCAAATGTCTGAGTTATTATAGGCAGTGTTGGCAATGTTGGATTCCTTGGGTTGTGATTTTTCTTTTATTACTTTCTGTAAGGCTGGATTTGTGGCTACTTATTGTTTAAATTTGTTCTTATCTTGGAATATTTTTTTTTCTCCATCGATAGTGAACCATAGCTTGGCTGGGTATAGTAGTCTGGGCTTGCATCCATCGTCTCTTAGTTTCTGCAGTACCTCTATCCAGGATCTTCTGGTTTTCATGGTTTCCATAGAGAAGTCAGGTGTAAGTCTGATAGGTTTATCTTTACAAGTTACTTGACCTTTTTCCTTTGCAGCTCTTAATATTCTGTTTTTAATCTGTATGTTTTGTGTTTTGATTATTATATGGTGAGGGGATTTTTTTTGATCCAGTCTATTTGGTTTTTTGTATTCTTCTTGAATATTCATAGGAATATCTTTCTTTATGTTGGGAATGTTTTCTTCAATAATCTTGTTAAATATATTTTTTGTGCCTTTCAGCTGTAATTCTTCTCCTTCTTCTATCCCTATTATTCTTAGGTTTGGTCTTTTTATTGTGTCCCGTATTTCCTGAATGTTTTGTGATGAGAATTTGTTGGATTTGCTGTTTTCTTTGATCAGTGCATTTATTTTCTCTATGCTGTCTTCAGAGTCTGAGATTCTTTCTTCTATCTCTTGTATTCTATTAGTTATGCTTTTTTCTGTAGTCTCTGTTCGTTGACCTAGATTTTCCCTATCCAGCTGGCCCTCGGTTTCTGTTTTCTTCCTTGCCTCCAATCAGTTTTCAATTCTTGAACTGTTTCTGTAACCTGTTTGATTGTTTTTTTCTTGGTTTCCCAGGGTATCGTTTACGTATTTATTCATTTCTTCAAACTTTTTGTTATACTTCTCATCCATTTCTATAAGGGCGTTTTTTTACATGCTGTTTAAGAGACTCTGTCGCTTTCATAATGTCAATCTTTCCCCTTCTTCTGGATTAGGGTGTTCAAAACCTTTTGTTGTAAGATCACTGGGTTCTGGTGTTTTCATGTTGTTTTTCAGATTGGTGGAGGAATTCTTGCCTTGGCACCTGCCCATCTTTTCCTTCAAATGCTATCCAATGGATCTTATGGAATAGGATCAGGTTCCCTTGCTGGCTAAGGACCTTGCTGGCAAAAGGCCTACCTTGCTGCAGGCAGGCTATTGAAGCAAAGCAACTCCCGCCCCGTTGCCCTCAGCACCCCATTCCAGCGCCAAAACAGGTTGAGCTGGCAGATCTTGTGGCTCCGTGGAAGGGAGGAAGAAGGGAGGAGGTTCCTGGGTGCAAACTGGAATGGGTTAGGGAGAGATAGGCCCAGCAATGGGGAGCAGCCCCTGCCGAATTACAGGGGAGTAAAGGGGGCCGTGGAATGACCGTGCTGTGTTTCCGGGCTCCTGCCTCTGGTCAAGAACACACTCACCACTCTGATGGATCCCCTGGAATAGGATCAGGTTCCCTTGCTGGCCAGGAACCTTGCTGACAAAAGGCCTGCCTTGCTGCAGGCAGGCTATTGAAGCAAAGCAACTCCCGCCCACCCCGTTGTCCTCAGCACCTCTGAGTTGATTTTTAATTAATGCTACTGACATTATTTTAAATATTTTTTCCAAAATCAGAATATACTTGTATCTTTCATTATTATATAATTTTGTATTATGTTTAAGAAAACTCTTAGGAAAAGAAAAATATGAAATAGATTTACTTCAGTGTTTTTTAGTAAGCATTATCCTGGGAATGAATATGTTTACCAGAAATTCTAATACATCAAATTGTATTTGACAAATTCATTCAAATCCCATGAGAGTATTTTCTAAACTGGAGACATTGTTCTGTTTGAGGTCATCATGAAAAAAGTACACAGAGAATGCATAGTGAGTCTAGGTTACACAATGAGACCTGTAGTGAAAAGAGCGGTGGGTACATAGTGAGACCCATACAAAAATGGTTATGAGTAAAGAAAATCCAATTAAATTGTTTTATAAGCAGTTCTATCAAAGACTTCTTACTGATAGAAATAAATTGCATTCAAATACTCCGAATCGGGGGCAAAACTTATATTTAGAATATCTTAAAAGATCACTACAATTTAATAATTTCCCCCTTTGAAAATTTTATAGATCTCCTCTCTCCATAAGTGCCATATATGTCATTATTTGTCTGAGAAGCTATTTCAATTTTCTGAGTACATTTTTTTTTACCTTGGAGAATGGCTTATCTTCTGAGATATAGTTCTCTAATATGTTTATTACTATTATTATGAAGCAAAATAGTTTATTTTCAATAAATACTAACACTTCATTAAATATAGGACAACATGAGCCCACTTAAGTGATTATTCTTGATCACTACATTCTCCTCAGTCCCTAGTTTTCCCTAATACAACACTAACAGCAATAATATATATATATATAATATATATATATATATATATATATATATCATGCCTACCAGATTTTTTGAAAATATTAAATTGTTTAATTTTAATGACACTACAAAATTTGTATCACTGCATCTCATCTACCTAAAATCACATGTACCTACACACACACACACACACACACACACACACACAGAAAGAGAGAGAGAGAGAGAGACAGAGAGACAGAAACAGAGACAGAGAAATAAGTATTCAATATTTTTAATTGAATTTTAAATTACCACATTTGGCAGTGCTTGGTAATTAGGGTTTCCCTTTAAATAAGATGCTTCAGTTCCTGCCTACAACTTTATGATCAGATCCCACCAGAGAATCACCTTTTCATGTCCTTATTTCTGTTTGATGTTCTACAAACCTCCAATTTGAGATTTCTAAATTGTAGCAGCATAACAAATATGGTACATTTTTCAGATATATTTTAAATACCAAATCTCTGAGAAACCCACTAAACACATCTGTTCCTTTTGGGACATATCCAGCATTAGCTTTGTTGGGTGTGTCCAAAATAAGTATCACTAAGGAATGCCATATACAGAAACAAGGTTTTGTTTTGTGCTACTAGGAATTTGAATCTAGACCCTCACATATACTAGTGAATTATATCCTACTGGATCATATCCCTACATCCTTTTTGTAAAATATTTTCAGAGAGTTTTGCTATGTTATGTAGCCAGGCTTTGAGCTTGTGATCCTTTTGCAACAGCCTCCCTAGTATTTAAGATTATTGGACACATACAAAACCAAGCCAAAAAGAAATCAGAAAACCTCTTAGGTATTGAAAGAGAAAACCTGTATATTCATCTTGTTTCATCAATTCTGCCTTCTCTGCAAATGCTTAAACAAAGGGATAAGTCAGTAAAGTACTTACCAACCTCCCAGAATTCACACAATGGGATGGTTGGGACTAGATAGCAATAACCTTATTGTGGACATATTTAGGACTTTGCAAGTTTGAAAGTGTCACATAGTTAAGGCATTTCCAGCATAAAGGAAGAAAATAAGATTTGAAATGGCATCCAATGGCAGTAATATTCTTTGAGGAGAACTTAAAAATGCATGCGTGTGGCTTGGGTATTGTAGTCAGTGACTCCTCTCTATTGTCATTCACTGTATGTCCTTTTCCTGCTTCCCTAAATCCAGTGTTTAAGCTCATGTCAGCACAGTATCTTTTTCCTAGTTTTTATTGTTATAATCATGAAATACATCATAGGCTGGGAGGGGTGGCACATGCCTTTAATCCCAGCACTCAGAAGGCAGAGGATGGTGAATCTCTAAATCCAAGGTGAGCCTGATCTTCAGAGTGAGATCCAGGGCAGCCACGGATATACAAAGGAGCCACATATCAAAGCTCAAAACAAAACAAAAACATACGTACATACATATGTAAAGGAACCACATCTCAAAACAAAATATTCATACATACATAACAGATAGACCAAAGTGACTTGAAATCTTACCAGCCCTACCCGTATATGTAATTCAAGCTCAAACCTCTATGAAATTACAACTACTGTATTAGTTCTTCTCAAAAATACTTGAGACTACATATGTCATACATGTCATTATGAATATCATGTAAAATGGTTTGTCTACCTAAATCATATTATTAGTCAAGTGTGAACGTCATACTGACAAATATTTAGTGTCAACTAATACACAGTGGGCATCAATACGGCAAGGATTTGCCCAGGACCTGAAATAAAGATTACTGGCCATATGTATATTTATAACACACACAGAGTGAGTGAGAGAGAGAGAGACAGACAGAGACAGAGAGAGAGAAGCAGAGAGAAAGAGAACGAAAGAGGGAGGAGTCAGAAAGAAAGTCTGAGCTTCATTTTTCCATTTCCTATCTTAGTGTCTGAAAGTGCATCCTCCTCTCATAATGAAAGATTGGGGGGAAAGGAAAAAAGAAATATTGGATTGCCTCAATTAATTATTGACTTTTCTCTTAGCAGGGATGTTCATAACCATCAAGTGCTATTTTGTGTATAAAGAACACTCAGCCATTACTTGACACCCACTTCTACATTATCAGAGCAGACCATTCAATTTCTTTCCAGATAGGTTCTTCACTTTATTACTGAAAGTAATAAGGTTCTAGTTCCTAGACTGCAGTCTGTTCCAAACCCTTCTGGAAGCCTATCTAAATCTTTCTGCTTTGTTGAAGACTTCTCCTAACATTCTTTAAATAGTATATTTAAATCCAATGTGACAGGTTTAATAAGTGATAAGCTTTAGCTTATTTATTACTATGTGTACCTGAATACACACAGCAGTATTTTTCTTTTGGAATAGCTTCCAGATTTCATATAAATTTTGCTTTAGAAATATAGCAGTCTGTATTAAAGAAAAACCATTTTTCTAACTCATTGCTGGCGAAAAATATTTTCTTCTAGTTCCTGGTCTTTATTCCTATGGTCTATTCTTTTGTAGTCTTTCTACAAGCAAATTCTGTTAGAATTGTATGTTTTTAAAGTATTGCTCTTAATAGCACAAATATTCATTTCAAGTTAATTTCTGTTGTAGTGAGGAGAGCTACTTGTTGGTTCCCGGCTGCTCAGCCCCGAAATAATCACACAGAAACCATTTTATTTACATCACTGCTTGGCCCATTAGCTCTAACTTCTCGTTAGCTAACTCTTACATCATAATTTAACCCATCTCCATTAATCTGTGCATCTCCACGAAATTGTGGCTTACCAGCAAAGTCTACCAGCACATCTGTCTCCAGTTGCAGCTTCATGGCTTCTCCTGACTCCACCCTACTTTCTTTCAGCATTCAGTTTAGTTTTCCCTGCCTACCTATATTCCCTGCGCATGCCCAAGACAGTTTCTTTATTAACCAATGGTATTCACAGCATACAGAGGGAAATCCCACATTATTCTGTACATATTTCATAAAGGCATTAGAGTAAGGGCTAGGTTAAGTGAACCATATTGTACTACACTAATCACCAATTATCATCCCAATGAGAATCTTACCAATAAATATGATTGCAATAGGTACTAGTTTTATGTCACTAATAGATACTTAAGATATATAGAGAGATGTATCTCTTTGTACATGTGATTTTAGATATATATGAGTCTAAATATATGAGTTTAGTTATATATTAGATATATTTGAATCTAGATATATAAAAGTTTAACTATGTGAGTCTCCCTATATAATAGATAACTCTATATATGTAAGTTAACAACTCTCAACTTATACTATTTAGTTATTTTTGCACATTTTTGTAGGCATGTAAAAGGTCAGAAATCAAAATAATGGAGTAATTTCCAGGGTCCAGGAGCTTTCTACATTGTGATTTATGATACTCTTCTTAGCAAAATGCTAGGAAAATTGAATTACTTAAGGTCAAAAGCCTTAAGACCACACATTATATTTCAGTGACCAGATAATAAAAAAAAAAAGAACATGACAGGTTCCTCATTCCAATTTCAGCCATACTAATTCACATATTTTTACATTATATAGATATCCAAGTATCTCTGCCGTATGTTCATTTAGAGCCCTTAAGAGATATCAAGGATGAAATTAGTTGCATCATATGACAGTTCTGTTTTCAAATTTTTGAGGAACTCCCATGCTGAATTCCGTAACAACTGGACTAACTTACTACTTGCCACCAGAAGTATATAAATTTACCCTTTTCCATACTATCTCTCCAGCATTTGGTCCTATTTTTCTTTATGGGATCCATATTGAATGAGGTTAGATGGAATTAACATGTAGTTTTAATTTTTATTTTCCTGATGTCTAAAGATATTGAAAAGTTTTGGACATTGATACTTGATCATTTGAGAACACTTTGTTGCACCATTGATACATTTTACAGCATGTTGTCTAAGTTTTTGGTACTTTTTAATTTTTTTTATATGTTCTAGATATTGATCACCTGTTAGGTAAATACATAGCAGTTGCTTTCTACCATTCTGTGGGCTGTCTCTTCACTTGATTGGTTATGTTTGCTGTGAGGATGCTTTTTCATCTCATGCAATACACTGTATGAAGCCAATAAAATCATGGTATTACTGAATAAGTAGTTTCTTTTTAGAAAGGTGTGATCTGTAACTCTGTCTTCTAGTATTTTACCAATATTTTCATTTAAATAGTTCAATTTCATTTCTTAAATTAAGATCTTTGATTTTGAACTAATTGATTTTTGTACAGTGCTTTTTGGAATGGATATGTGGTATCCATTATTCCCAGCACCATTTGTTTTGGTGTTGATGTTGTTTTGTCTTTTTTAACATGTTTGTCCAGATTGCATTTATTTAAAATGAACTTGGAACAGAAAATTAGTTACTCTAAGTATTTTCCTATTATTTTTTTTCTTTTTTTTTCTTTTTTTTATTGATAAAAGGAGGATAAAGAAAAAAACAAATTTCCACCTCCTCCCACCAGCCTCCCATTTCCCTCCCCCTCCTCCCACTCCTCTCCCCCTCCTCCCACTCTTCTCCCCCTCCTCCCACCCCTCTCCCCCTCCCCCCACTCCTCTCCCTCTCCCTCTCCAGTCCAAAGAGCAGTCAGGGTTCCCTGCCCTGTGGTAAGTCCTAGGTCCTCCCCCCTCCATCCACATCCAGGAAGGTGAACATCCAGACTGGCCAGGCTCCCACCAAGCCAGCACACTGCGCAGGATCAAAACCGCGTGCCAATGTCCTTGGCGTCTCATCAGCCCCCATCGTTCGCCATGTTCCGAGAGTCCAGCTTTATCCCATGCTCCTTCTGGTAACAGTCCAGCTGGCCTTGGTGAGCTCCCAGTAGATCAGCTCCACTGTCTCAGTGGGTGGGTGCACCCCTCGTGGTCCCGACATCTTCGCTCATGTTCTCCCTCCTTCTGCTCCTCATTGGGACCTTGGGAGCCCAGTCCAGTGCTCCAGTGTGGGTCTCTGTCTCTATCTCCATCCATCGCCAGATGCGAGCTCTAGGATGATATGCAATATATTCGTCAGTATCGCTCTAAGGCAGGGCCATTTCAGGTTCCCTATCCTCAGCTGCCCAGGGAACCAACTGGGGACCTCAGCTTGGGCACCTGGGAGCCCCTCCAGAGTCAAGTCTCCTGCCCACCCCAAAGTGGGTCCCTTAACTAAGAATTGTGGCCCCGCGCTCCTCTATCCAACCTTCCCCCATCCCGATCCTCCTGTTTCCCCAAGTCCCCCCTCCCTCCCCTCTACCATTTCTCTCCCCATCTCCCCTAACCCTCATCCCACCCCACCCCCAAGATCCCACTTTTCTCCCCGGCAATTTTGTCTACTTCCCTTATCCAAGAGGATAACTATATGTTTTTCCTTGGGTTCACCTTCTTACTTAGCTTCTTTAGATTCGCCTATTGTAGACTCCGTGAGCCCTATTTATGGCTAGAAACCAATTATGAGTGAGTACATCCCATGTTCATCTTTTTGGGTCTGGGATACCTCACTCAGGATAGTGTTATCTATTTCCATCCATTTGCATGCAAAATTCGAGAAGTCATTCTTTTTTACCGCAGCGTAGTACTCTAGTGTGTATATATTCCATACTTTCTTCATCCATTCTTCCATTGAAGGGCATCTAGGTTGTTTCCAGGTTCTGGCTATTACAAATAATACTGCTATGAACATAGTTGAACAAATGCTTTTGACATGTGATAGAACATCTCTTGGGTAAATTTCCAAGAGTGGTATTGCTGGGTCCAGGGGTAGGTTGATCCCGAATTTCCTGAGAAACCGAAACACTGACTTCCATAGTGGTTGGACAAGATTGCATTCCCACCAGCAATGGATGAGGGTACCCCTTCCTCCACAGCCTCTCCAGCAAAGGCTATCCTTGGTGTTTTTGACGTTAGCCAATCTTACAGGTGTAAGATGATATCTCAAAGTTGTTTTGATTTGCATTTCCCTGATCGCTAAGGAGGTTGAGCATGACCTTAAGTGTCTTTTGGCCATTTGAACTTCTTCTGTTGAGAATTCTCTGTTCAGTTCAGCGCCCCATTTTTTAATTGGATTAATTAGCATTTTAAAGTCTAGTTTTTTGAGTTCTCTATATATTTTGGAGATCAGACCTTTGTCTGTTGCGGGGTTGGTGAAGATCTTCTCCCAGTCAGTAGGTTGCCTTTGTGTCTTAGTGACGGTGTCCTTTGCTTTACAGAAGCTTCTCAGTTTTAGTAGGTCCCATTTATTCAATGTTGCCCTTAATGTCTGTGCTTCTGGCGTTATACTTAAGAAGCGATCGCCTGTGCCCATCTGTTGTAGGGTATTGCCCACTTTCTCTTCTATCAGATTCAGTGTTTTCGGGCTGATATTGAGGTCTTTAATCCATTTGGACTTGAGTTTTGTGCACGGTGATAGATATGGGTCTATTTTCATTCTTCTACAGGTTGACATCCAGTTGTGCCAGCACCATTTGTTGAAGATGCTTTCTTTCTTCCAATGTATACTTTTAGCTCCTTTATCGAAAATGAGGTGTTCATAGGTTTGTGGGATAAAGTCCGGGTCTTCTATACGATTCCATTGGTCGACTTCTCTGTTTTTATGCCAGTACCACCCTGTTTTCTTACTGTAGCTCGGTAATAGAGTTTGAAGTCAGGGATGGTAATGCCTCCAGAAGATCCTTTATTGTATAGGATTGTTTTGGCTATCCTGGGTTTTTTGTTTTTCCATATAAAGTTGATTATTGTCCTCTCCAGATCTGTGAAGAATTTTGATGGGATCTTGATGGGGATTGCATTGAATCTATAAATTGCCTTTGGTAGAATTGCCATTTTTACTATGTTGATCCTCCCAATCCAAGAGCAAGGGATGTCCATCCATTTTTTGGTATCCTCTTCAATTTCTTTCTTCAATGCCTTAAAGTTCTTGTCAAATAGATCTTTTACTTCCTTGGTTAGATTTACCCCAAGATATTTTATGCTGTTTGTGGCTATCGTGAATGGAGAAGCTTCTCTGATTTCCCTCTCTGCTTCCATATCCTTTGAGTATAGGAGGGCGACTGATTTTTTGGAGTTGATCTTGTATCCTGCCACATTACTAAAGGTGTTTATCAGCTGTAAAAGTTCTTTGGTGGAATTTTGGGGGTCGCTTATGTACACTATCATATCATCTGCGAATAACGAAAGTTTAACTTCTTCCTTTCCAATTCGAATCCCCTTGATCCCCTTATGTTGTCTTATTGCTATTGCTAGAACTTCCAGCACTATATTGAAGAGGTATGGTGAAAGTGGACAGCCTTGTCGTGTTCCTGAGTTAAGCGGGATGGTTTTTGAGTTTCTCTCCATTTAATTTGATATTAGCTGTTGGTTTGCTGTATATAGCTTTTATTATATTTAGGTATGACCCTTGTATCCCTAATCTCTCCAAGACTTTTAACATAAATGGATGTTGAATTTTGTCAAATGCTTTTTCAGCATCTAATGAAATGATCATATGGTTTTTTTTCTTTCAGTTTATTTATATGCTGGATTACATTGATAGATTTTCGTATGTTGAACCATCCCTGCATCTCAGGAATGAAGCCTACTTGATCATAATGTATAATTTTTCGGATGTGTTCTTGGATTCGGTTTGCCAGTATTTTGTTGAGGAATTTTGCGTCGATATTCATGAGTGAGATCGGCCTGTAATTCTCTTTCCTGGTTGAGTCTTTGTGTGGTTTTGGTATCAGTGTAACTGTAGCTTCATAAAAGGAATTTGGTAATGACCCTTCTGTTTCTATATTGTGGAATACATTGAGGAGTATAGGTATTAGGTCTTCTTGGAAGTTCTGGTAGAATTCTGCATTGAAACCATCTGGCCCTGGGCTTTTTTTGGTAGGGAGGTTTTTGATAACAACTTCTAGTTCTTCGCGACTGACAGGTTTGTTTAGATTGTTCACCTGGTCCTGATTTAATTTTAGTAAATCGTATTTATCTAAAAAAGCGTCCATTTCTTTTACATTTTCCAGTTTAGTGGCATACAAGCTTTTGTAGTAAGATCTAATGACTCTCTGAATTTCCTCTGTGTTTGTGGTTATGTCCCCCTTTTCATTTCTGATCTTATTAATTTGCAAATTTTCTCTCTGCCGTTTGACTAGTTTGGATAGGGGTTTGTCAATCTTGTTGATTTTCTCCAGGAACCAGCTTCTTGATTCATTGATTCTTTGGATTGTTTTCTGTGTTTCTATTTTGTTGATTTCAGCCCTCAGTTTGATTATTTCCAGTCTTCTACTCCTCCTAGGTGAGTCTGCTTCTTTTTTTTCTAGAGCTTTCAGGTGGGCTGTTAAGTCTCCAATATGTGCTTTCTCTGTTTTCTTTAAGTGGGCACTTAGTGCTATGAACTTTCCTCTTAGGACTGGTTTCATAGTGTCCCATAAGTTCGAGTATGTTGTTTCCTTATTTTCATTGAATTCCAGGAAGACTTTAATTTCTTTCTTTATTTCTTCCTTAATCCAGGTATGGTTCAGTAGTTGACTGTTCAGTTTCCATGAGTTTGTAGGCTTTCTGGGGGTAGCATTGTTGTTGAATTCTAACTTTAATCCATGGTGGTCTGATAAGACACAGGTGGTTAGTAATATTTTTTTGTAGCTGTGTAAGTTAGCTTTGTTACCTAGTATGTGGTCAATTTTCGAGAAGGTTCCATGAGCTGCAGAGAAAAAGGTATATTCTTTCCTCTTTGGGTGGAATATTCTATAGATGTTGTTAAGTCCATTTGCTTCATTACCTCCATCAATTCTCTAATTTCTCTGTTAGGTTTCTGTCTGATTGACCTGTCCATTGGTGAGAGAGGAGTGTTGAAGTCTCCTACTATTAGTGTGTGCGGTTTGATGGCTGCCTTGAATTTTAGCAATGTGTCTTTTACATACATGGGTGCTTTTATATTAGGGGCATAGATATTCAGGATTGAGACTTCTTCCTGATTAATTTTTCCTGTTATGAGTATAAAATGTCCCTTTCCATCTCTTCTGATTGATTTAAGTTTGAAGTCAACTTTGTTAGAAATTAGTATGGCCACACTTGCTTGTTTCTTAGGTCCATTTGCTTGATAAGCCTTTTCCCAGCCCTTTACTCTGAGTAGGTGCCTGTCTTTGTGGCTGAGGTGTGTTTCTTGTAGACAGCAGAATGTTGGATCCTGTTTTCTTATCCAGTCTCTTAGCCTGTGCCTTTTTATAGGTGAGTTGAGCCCATTGACATTAAGTGTTATTAATGACCAGTGGTTGTTAACTCCGGTCACTTTTTTAGTAGTAGGGTTTGTGTGTTTCCCTTCTTTGAGTTGCGCTGGTGAATGGTCTCTAGATGTCTGAGTTATTGAGGTCTTTGTTGGACTCCTTGGTTAGTGATTTTCCTTCTATTATTTTCTGTAAGGCTGGATTTGTGGCTACGTATTGCTTAAATTTGTTTTTATCCTGGAAAATTTTGTTTTCTCCATTTATGGTGAACGAAAGCTTGGCTGGATATAGTAGTCTGGGCTTGCATCCATGGTCTCTTAGTTTTTGCAGTACATCTATCCAGGACCTTCTGGCTTTCATGGTTTCCATAGAGAAGTCAGGTGTAAGTCTGATAGGTTTACCTTTATAAGTAAGTTGGCCTTTTTCCTTTGCGGCTCTTAATATTCTTTCTTTATTCTGTATATTTTGTGTTTTGATTATTATATGGCGAGGGGATGTTTTTTTTTGATCCAGCCTATTTGGGGTTCCGTATGCCTCTTGAACCTTCATAGGTACATCTTTCTTCAGGTTGGGAAAGTTTTCTTCTATAATTTTGTTAAGTATATTTTCTGGACCGTTGAGCTGCACTTCTTCTTCTTCTACTCCAATTATTCTTAGGTTTGGTCTTTTTATTGTGTCCCATATTTCCTGAATGTTTTGTGATGAGAGTTTGTTGGACTTGCTGTTTTCTTTGATCAGTGCGTTTATTTTCTCTATGTTATCCTCAGACTCTGAGATTCTTTCTTCTATCTCTTGTATTCTGCTGATTATGCTTGTGTCTGTAGTCTCTATTCGTTTACCTAGATTTTCCATGTCCAGCCGGCCCTCTGTTTGTGTTTTCTTCTTTGCCTCCATTTCATTTTTCAAATCATGAACTGTTTCCATTATCTGCTTGATTGTTTTTCCTTGCTTTCCTAGGGTATCATTCACTGATTTACTCAATTCCTCGAACTTTCTGTTATACTTCTCCTCCATTTCTATAAGGGCGTTTTTTATATGTTGTTTAAGGGTGTCAATCCCTGTCATGAAGTCAGCTTTTTCTCCTTCTTCTTGATTAAGGTGTTCATGTCCTCCTGTTGTGAGGTCGCTGGCTTCTGGTGGTTTCGTGTTGTTTTTCAGATTGTTGGGTGAATTCTTGCATTGGCGTCTCCCCATCTCTTCCTCCCAATATTCTCCTATGGATCTTCTTTTACAGGATCAGGTCTTCTTGCCAACTGATGTGCCTTCCCAGTGATGTCACTCCCCCATGATGTTTCTCCTGGAGTCCAGTTCGGATCTCCTTGCTGCTTGGTTAGCTCGCAAACAAAGGGCCCACCCTGCTTGCTGCAGGCAGGTTATGGAGACAAAGGGGCTACCACCTTCCCCTTTGCACTCACCTTTGGGTTCAGTCCCAGCGCCCAGGCAGGCTGAGCACGGAGGCGCTCTGCCCCAAGAAGGGAGGGATGGAGGGAGACAGGAGGTAGGGGGATCTGGATGTAAGCTGGATGGGATAGGAATAGCGAGGAGGTACTGGGCAGTGTAGCCCTGTAGGTTGATCAGGAAGTGTAGGCGGGCTGTTCCCCGGTGCCACAGCACTCACTCACCACAATGATGTCTCACTAGGTGCCCTGATAGAAACTCCTTGCTGCTTGGTTCGCTGGCAGACAAAGGGCCCACCCTGCTTGCTGCAGGCTGGCTCTGGGGACAAAGAAGCCCCCGGGCTCCCCTTTGCCCTACGCTTTGGGTTAGGACCCAGCGCCCAAGCAGGCCGAGCAGGGAGGCGCTCTGCCACCAAGGAAGGGAGGGGGGAGAGAAACAGGGGGTGGGGGGATCTGGATGTAAGCTGGATGGGATGGGAATAGCGAGGAGGTACCGGGCAGTGTAGCCCTGTAGGTTGATCAGGAAGTGTAGGCGGGCTGTTCCCCGGTGCCACAGCACTCACTCACCACAATGATGTCTCACTAGGTGCCCTGATAGAAACTCCTTGCTGCTTGGTTCGCTGGCAGACAAAGGGCCCACCCTGCTTGCTGCAGGCTGGCTCTGGGGACAAAGAAGCCCCCGAGCTCCCCTTTGCCCTACGCTTTGGGCTAGGACCCAGCGCCCAAGCAGGCCGAGCAGGGAGGCGCTCTGCCACCGAGGAAGGGAGGGGGGAGAGAAACAGGGGGTGGGGAGATCTGGATGTAAGCTGGATGGGATAGGAATAGCGAGGAGGTACCGGGCAGTGTAGCCCTGTCTTTTCCTATTATTTTAACATCATGTTATAACTTTACTATGCACCATTACTTAGTACAAAACTGTAGTAAAATACATTTCAATTTATCAATTAAATTGTTTCCAAATATGCAATAGATAACTTAGTACTGATGTTTTTCAACAATCAACCCTGTACAGTGCCAGAAAAATTTTATTTCCCCTTAATGAAACCCACTTACTCATTATTACCCGTCTCCTCTCTCACAGCTCTCTAGTAACTATTAGTCGGTTCTATCTATCTGTATTAATTTCCCTATTTTATATTGTAGTAATATGAGCTGCAGGGCTGCGTCCCCTGCACCCCGGCCGCCTGCTAGCTTATGCCCCAAAATAATTACACGGACACTGTATTCTTTTAAACACTGCTTGGCCCATTAGCTCTAGCCCTTACTGGCTAATTCTGATATCCCGATCAACCCATCTCTAATAAACTGTGTAGCATCGGTCTTACCAGGAAAGATAAATCATGTCTGACCTGGCGGCTTGCTTCATCATCGAGTGCGTCTCAGAGAGCAGAGTTATTGAGTCTGCCCGGAAGAGGGGAGCATGGCGTCTCTGAGCTGACTTCCTCTTCCTCCCAGCATTCTGTTCTGTTTACTCCACCCACCTATGTTCTAACCTATCAGGGCAAGCAGTTTCTTTATTTAATTAACCAATGACCTTCTTCCATCATTATATAAGCAGAGTGGCCTTTCTTATATGGTTTATTTCACACAGTTCTGTTCAAGGTTCACTGATATTTTCTATGTGTCAGTACTTTTTTCCTTGTTTTACATTTTGAAAAAGATTCTCAAGTGTGCCAAAAACCAGCCATGAACTTTAGATAAACTTCCTGCTTTACTATGTCAGTGGTAGAAATTTAAGATATTAGCCAGCACACTACACTTCATTACTTTGAGTGACTGAATAATATTCTATTCTATGGAACTAGTACATTCATTTTATCCATTCAATAAATGCTGGGTTTTTTTCACCTCTTTACTACCTAGCATCTCAAATTGTCTATATCCAGTAGTTTAAGGCATATATTATACACATGGAATTGCTGATTTAAAATGGAATGATTTTTTATTTTCTTTTCTGTGTTCAAATCCTGCGTAATGCTATTTAAGAAAATCATAATGTTCTATGACTGGAAATAGACTGCGTGATTCATCATCTGAAAGAAGTTTTGGCCCTAGATATTTTGAACTTTGTTAACTTTCTAGAAAATAGGAAGTATATGTGTGTGAATGGATAGATAGATAGATAGATAGATAGATAGATAGATAGATAGATAGATAGATAGATAGATAGATAGATAGATGGAAGGATTCTCAAACTACATATGAATATCAAATGGGAAATCCTTTTTTAACAAAATCATATTGCTAAATCACATGACCACTGATTCTAATTCTAGAAACTATAGGAACATATATTGATGAAGTAAGTCTTACTGCCACATCTCACAATTTCCACATTCTTTCAATGTTGAAATAAAATTAGAGTTTCATTTTTTTAAAAAAAAAATATTTTCTATCTATCCAAAGTATGCTTGTGAAGACTCAAAAATCAGGTGGCTAGAAATGAGTATTTTTAATTGTGTCTTCAAGTTTATTCCATTGATATACTGGCACCTGCTTTTGTGCCAGTAGCATGTTGTTTTTATTACACTAAGTCTGAATTACAATTTGATAACTTCTATTTTGTTACCTCCAGCATTGTTCTTTTTGCTACAGCAAAGCTTTGGCTATCCAATGGTTTCTGAAAACCTAAACAAGTTTTAGGATTATGTTTTTCTGTTTCTGTGAAGCGTATCATTGAAATTTTGATATGTTCATATTAAATCTGTAAACTTCTTTTGGTACTATATCCATTTTTAATATATTAATTCTACTAATCAAAAAGTATGGGGGATATTTCCATCTTTTCATGTCTTCATAGTTTCTTCAGTGCTTTAAAATTTTGACTGCAGGCTTCTTACACTGGATAACTTCATTCATAGGATATTTATAGATATTTTAAGCTGTTATAAATGAGACTGTTTCCCTAAATATTTTTCAGCATTTTTGTTATTAGTATATAGAAAAGCTACTTATTTTCATATTGGTCTTGTATTCTCTAACTCTGCTGAATGTATTTATAATTCTAATATTTTATGCTGCCTCATTTTGGTTTTCTTATGTACAAGAACCACCTCCAAACAAGGATAAATTGATTTCTTTCCTATTTGTATTCTTTTATGTTCTTGTCTTATTCAATATAATACTTCAAGGAATATAATCAATAAGAATGGAGAAGGTGGGCATACTCAACTCATGGTATTACTACAAATACTATTTAGCTTTCTCCATTTTGTATAATGTTGACTGTAGGCTTGTCATCTTTTATATGCTAGTGTATAGTCTTACTATTATTGTTTTCTTAAAGACCTTTTGTCAGAAAGACATGTTAGACTCTGTCAAATCTCTTTCTGTATCTGTGAAATTTTCCTTTTATTTCTGCCCAGGAGTTTATTAATTTGATGTGTTACCTTCATAGATTTGCATGTCTTGATCCATAATTTCATCCTAAAATAAATTACAGTGGGTCTCAGTGAATGATCTTTTTGATGTGTACTTGAGTTTGCTTTGTAAATCTTATATTAAGATGTTTTTCATTATATTCTTTTGTGTTCTTATCAAGTTTCACAAAAAGATGATAACATTTGCTCCTATCATTTTAAGGAATATTTGTTTTACTCAGTTTTGGTTCTTCAATTCTGTGATGCAGTTCTGCAGTGGCTCCTACTACACCTGGCTTATTTTTCTTTGAAAGTGAACTTTGTTACTGCTTCAATCTCATTGCTTAGTTATATATATTTAACTTGCTTATATTCTTTTGATTTTCTTTGAATAGGATATATCTATCAAGACAACCATATTTTTTTTTAGATTTCCAACCTAGCTTTCACATATGCTCTAATTTCTTTGACATGGTTTTCAGTGTCTCCCTTTTTACATTTAATTTTATTAATTTGAGTCTGCTTTCTCTCATTTTGTTTATTTGGTTAAGAATTTGTCAATCTTGTTTATTGTTAACGAACCAATTCTTTGATCCATTGGTTCTTTGCATTCTTTTTATTTCCATTTTAATTCCTGTGCTGATATCCATTAGTTCTTAACCACCTACTAATTTTCAGTTTCACTTATTTTACTAAGAGCTTCAGGTGCAGTATTTTGTAGAGCTCATTGATTACTTTTATTACATATATTTATTTATTGGATGAGGGCATGTGTGTCATGATATGTATGTGAAAGTCCAAGGACAACTTGCAAGAGTTTATTCTCTCCTAAACTGCAGTTATATGCTCTTTATGAAATTGGTAGTGCCAATCTTTCTGGATTCTCTTCCATGGGATTCCCTGTACTCTGAGTCAAGATTTGTTGGAGACTTTAAACTTAGATTCTCTCTCCCTGGATAATGTCTAGATGTGGGTCTCTGCATCTGTTCTCATATATTAATGGAGGAAGCCTCTCTGATGATAACTGGTTAAGGAACTGCCCTATGAGTAAAGCCAATTATTTTTAAGAATCAAATCTTTTAATGATTTTACCCTAGGTCTCTGGGCATTTTGGTCTCTGCTTCTTGGTTACCCAGGTAGTGGCAGGTATAGATTCCTTCTCATGGAGTAAACCTTAAAACATATCGGACATTGATTGTCTACTCCCACAAATACTTTGCCACTATTGCCCTAGCATGTTTTGCAGGAGAATGGATTGTAGGTAAAAAGGTTTTAGTGGCTGTGTAGGTGTCCAAGTTTCTCTTTCTGTAGTCTTCAGAGATACCCTCCTGCACCAAAGACACTAGAATATAGAGGTGAAGGCTTCACGTAGGTTCCAGCTCAACTTCTCCATGAGTTTTATGGGTGTTATCATACAATGTAGTCCTGATGTCATTTTGCAGAGAGCAATCCTTTGTCTTAGCAATAGCTTGGGTTGTTTGGGGATTTCAGTGGGACCCCCTTGGCCAACAACTCAATTAAATGCAGCCCAGTCTTTATATTTGAAGCCTTGCCTGTCTATAAGAGATAGCCAGTTTAGACTCCTGTCTCCCCCATTGCTATAAGTCCTTATGGTAGAATAAAGTGTCCTTTGGATATATGCCCAAAAGTGGTATAGCTGGATCTTGAAGTAGAGGTATTTCCAATCTTTTGAGAAAATGCCATATTGATTTTCATAGTGTCTATACAAGTTTATGTTCCCACTATCAATGGAGGAGTGTTCCCCTTGCTCCATAGCCTCACCAGGATGAGCTGTCACTTGTGTTTTTGACCTTAGCCATTCTGACAGGTGTAAGACAAAATCTCAGCATCACTTTGATCTGTAAAAATGGTTTGTTGCAAATATTAGGAAATTGCATTTTTTCCTCAGACGACTCATCCCTGTCTGTAGTGGTTTAAATAGCTGTGGCCTAATGGAGTAGGAGACAGGAACTCACAAGATATCTTTTGTCATCCACACATGCTCTTTGGCACACATGTACACACATACACATATGTATTCACATATATACATATGTGCATACACACAAAAATTTAAAAACATAATAAGAATGTATGTATTAAATGGTGGTAGCATACACTAGTGAAACAATGTGACTGAAATAATCTCCCTGTTATTTAAACGTCTGGTTATAGTTTCAATTTCTTTGTCAGTTGTAGAGATTGTTTTCCTAGAGTACTTGCCATTTGCTCCTAAGCTTTCTTTTAATCTAGGCTTATAATTGTTCTAACTAGATGATCATTTTTATTTCTAAAGTGTCTCTTATCTTCTAACCTTCAGGTTTGTTTGTTTTAAACATCTTTCTTTTTCATGTAACATGTCTATATTTCTATTGATTTGGTTGAATTTTGTTAAGCCAACTCATAATTTTACTGTTTTTTATGTTTCTTTCATTTGCATTTACTGTAACTTATGTCTTTTTTTTGATGACTCTTGGTGAAGTTTGTTTTTCTTATATTTTGTGGAGGTGTAATATAAGATATAGTTACTTGGGAAAGAGTTTTAAAAATGCTTGATGCTCTTGATACTAGCTTTTCTTTCAATGGCAGGTAGCACTCATCTGAGAAGGCATCTAATAGTTTAATTTTCTTCACAGAATAGTTTTAAATTACTATTAAAATCATTTTTACAAACATATTTCACCAGTCCATTAATAGAATTTGTGAATTCCCTTCTTAGTTTTCAAATTTTCTTAACTATAATTACATGCAATCAATTATTGTGTTTATTTTAATTTCTGAGACATCCATTAGAGTGTTTATCTAATTCCTTTCTTATTTTAGTTTTTCACTTTTTTTAAAGTCTTTGGGATGGATGTATAATAGCTCAGTTGACAGAGAGATAGTACACAGGAAGCCTAAAGACATTTTTTCTAATCCCAACACTGCATGAACTGAGCATAGTGATACATTCTTTTAACCTCAGCACTCTGGAAGAACAGGAAGCATGTTCAGAGTTTGAAAGTCATCCTCTGTTCCATAGGGAGTTTGGGGCCAGCCTATAATACAAGAGACCCTGCCACCAAAAAAAAAAAAGGGAGGGTGACTTGATCGGGGGAGGGGGAGGGAAATGGGAGGCGATTGCGGGGAGGAGGCAGAAATCCTTAATAAATAATAAATTTAAAAAAAGAAATGAAATATAGAAGCCTTGATATGTGGAGTTTTAGTCTTAGCATGTCTTTGAAGGTTTGTTTTAATAGAAGACTCTTGAGACGCGGTTCAGATTAAAATGGAGATTGGTAAACAAAAAAAAAAAAGAAGAAGATTGTAGCCAAACACGGCAATATACTCCTGTAATCCCAGCTTTTTAACTGCTTTCTTTGTTCCTCACAAAGAAAATTCTTCCATTTATTGTGACATTTATTATGTCTAAATTGATGTCTCTCAGAAGAAGGGAGATTTATGGATTCCTTTGAATATCTGTCTGTTGTCTTCCTGTTGTAATCCTTCTAGATACTGTGTTGTTCAGCTTATTTATTGTATCATCCATCATTTCCTAGCACTGATTATAAAATATATTAAAACCGCAATGAAAATGATGATTAATATTGGCTAATCCTTTCAAACAATTTTCCTTATGTTACTCATTGGTAATATTGGCTAATCCTTTCAAACTACTTTCCTTGTGTTACTCATTGACTCTTTTTATTATTTTAAGAAATAACAAAACTAGGGTACAAAAAGATTAGTTTCCTTAAACGTAACATAGAGCTATGATTGTTGAATTGTGAGCGGCGGGCTACGTTCCTGGCACCCGGCCGCCTGCGCGGCTAGCTTTATACCCAAAATAATTACACAGAAACTGTATTCTTTTAAACACTGCCTGGCCCATTAGGTCCAGCCTCTTATTGGCTAGATCTTACATATTGATCTAACCCATTTCTAATATTCTGTGTAGCACCATGAGCTGGCTTACCAGCAAAGATTTTAACCTGCATCTGTCTGGAGTGGGAGAATCATGGCAACTCACTGACTCGGCTTCTTTCTCCCAGCATTCTGTTCTGTTTACTCTGCCTACCTAATTTTCTGTCCTGTTAAAGGGCCAAGGCAGTTTCTTTATTTAACCAATGAAATCAACACAAAAGACTCCCACAACAGATAGAAAGATGACCCTCCTCCATCATATGATTCCAATCCAGGCCACCCATATCTACATTACATGTTCCTCCATGATAATTAAATACATGTTTCTTGAACATATCAGTGAATAACAACCTAAGTTTTCCCATGTCTTTTTCTATGCTGCACTCTTGTACCTGTTTTCCAAAGCCACATTTGATCTTTTACATTCATCTCTATTAATTTATTTTAAATTTTGAACTTAAAACTTTTTGTAGTTTATCACCACCAAGTTTTATTAAACTAAGAATTTCCTTAATTTACTCAACATTCTTTTTCTCAATTGTAGTCTATCCTGGCATGAAATGGCAACTTGAAACATGTCACTGCACTTTATACTTTAATAATCTATCTTCATACCTTTAAATCTTTAGTTAGACTCTAGAAATTTCTAGCAAATAGAAAGCTACTGTTAAATAATAAGTAATATAATGGAACGGCAATAGTGACAAAAGACTTTATAATAGCTTTAGTGGGCAATTGCTTTACATATGAGTGTATTTACAAATGACTATGTTTGCATCTGACAAACTGAATTCAGCCTATTTTTATAGAGCCAATATTTATATTAGTGTTCTATGAACATAGAATATAAATGAAAAAATTTAGGATTTTATTTTGCCACCATGAGAAAAGAATGATAGTGTACTTGTTAATTTTTGTCAGCTTGACACCAACTATAGATAAACATCAGCTGAGAAATCCCCTCAACCAGATTGGTCTGGGAGCTTGTCTGTCAGACATTGCCTTGACTTGATTAATGTAAGAGGGCTAAGCCCAGTATGTGTGGCCCCAACACCAGGAAGATGGTTCTGGGTTCTGTATGAAAGCTAAGTATCGAGGGAAACATCCCAGTAAGCAGTGTTTCTCTGGCTCCTGTCTCTGCTCCTGATTGAGATCTTGCCCTGATGTGTTTCAACGATAGACAATGATTGCAAAGTGTATGCCAAATAAACTTTTTTTTCCTAACTTATTTTGATCAAGGTGTTTTATCACAGCAAAAGAAAGAAAACTAGTACAAACATAATTTGGTAATTTTCAAATGTCACCTCACAAATTTTTTGTAACCATTAAGTATTAATTTTGAGCGATGGTTCTGTTGGAGCAGAATTTATGATTTAGCTGTCAATTTCTCACAGAGTCAATGAGGTAATGACCAATTTAATGTATTATGTTCATTTTTTCTAGGTATTACGAGTCATTTAAGGCCTATTTTCTACCAGGTGGTGATCGAGATTTTTTTGTAAATCCTCAGTCTGGAGAACTCCCTCCATTTTACACAAAAGGAATTCTCATCGTTGTAGGATTTAAACCGAAAATGTACAGTAAGAAATATCAAGCAACACTTGTAATACAGGTAAGTTTAAAAAAACACAACTTTTAATTTTCAAAGCCACACATTAGGTATGGAATTAAGCAAAATAATTTAACACTAGGAGAAATTAAGTAATTACTTACAGTTCATATTATTAAAATCTGGGAGACTAAATGTAAGATGATTTGTATAGTAATGTAGCATCTTTTTTACAAAGTACTTACTCAAGGGCTTTAAAGTCATTTTTTAATTAAAAATGTTTTGTAAATTATGTCATTTCTGTAGAAGATAAAGTATTTTATTTAGCTCAGAGTTGAAGTAAATACAACTTTGAAAACTTATCCTATAAGGGAAGTCTTTATAGAATTTCATACATAATTTATAGGGAAAAATTTTGGGCTAAAGGCAATGTTCAAATTCTTTGAAAAACATAACTATTACTACAGTTTACTTTCTGTAGCATAGACATAAAGTACATGTTATCATTTTATAACGCTGCTGCCAAAGAGATCCCTAAAGGTTTGAATCAAATGGCAATTAATCACTGCCATTAACAGAAGAAAATGTTACTATTTTAATGAATACTGATGAAAATATAGTTATTGTTTTGAGACAGTTATTTTTCCATTGTTCTTAGATTTTATAGAATCTAAGATATCAGAAATAAAGCCTATTTTGCCTTGCTGCATATTCCTTATTGCCCCACTATTATTTCATTGCATATATCAAATCACTGATCTGAAAAATCATAGTTAATACACTGACCTCAAGTCCCAGTTTATGTCAACAACTTTTATACTTACTCTCATGTTGCAGTTCAAAAAGTCAAGTCATTATCTAAATTAAAATTATTATTTATACCATTGCCATTTTCAAATATTTAGGTTAAGCCGGACGGTGGTGTCGCATGCCTTTAATCCCAGCACTTAGGAGGCAGAGGCAGGCGGATTTCCATGAGTTCGAGGCCAGCCTGGTCTACAAGAGCTAGTTTCAGTACAGCTAGGACTGTAACACAGAGAAACCCTGTCTCGAAAAAACAAAAAACAAAAAAATAGGTTAAGTATTAAATCAGTAGTTACAACAATATTGTCTTTATTCTACTTCATTCAGAAATAGGAATAATTTAAAAGAATAGTTTTAGTTAATCTTGCCTAGACAAACCTCAGCAATCATGTTCTCATGCTTGTAATTTTTCATTCAACTAAGTCATCTTTAGAATGATTAAAACCTATTGTTTTCCAATCAGGAAACAGGACAAAAAGCATTAGCTTTGATAGGAGGAAGTTAAGTTGCTCCATTTGTTTTATCAAAAGTAATGATCCTACATTTTTGTGTTTCTTGGTTGTTTTTCTTTTTTGAAAGAAAGAGAGAGAAAGAATATAAAGTTGGGTGGGTAGGGAGGTGGGAGGGATCTGGGAAGAGTTTGGGGAAGGGAAAAATTATCAAAATATACTGTATGAACTTTTTTTTCCAATAAAAAAAAGTAATGATCCTGAGAAGTAGAAAATCTAATCAGTTTTCTCAAGTGACTATGAAAAAAAAAAAAAAAACTTGGTGAATACTGGAGCTGGCAGATGGCTCAACTGGTAAAATATGTGTTATGCAAATATGACGAACTGAGTTTCTAGCCCCAGATTGCTCAGGATTTATGACTGTGGCATATACGTGCAGCCCCACTATAAAAATGAGCACTGGAGCTCCGTGGCCAGTCAGCCTAATCTAATCACTGGGTTCTAGATTCAATGAGCAATCCTGGCTCAATAAATAAGGTAGAGTAGGTGCAAGCAGTATTGATATTTGATGCCAATCTCTGGCTTCCACATACATGTACACACAAGCACAGGTATCTGCACACATGTGCACAGATTTACACATATACTACACAAACTCAAAATGCCTTGATAACTGCCGTAACTATATAACTTGAAATATACGATGTATTATGGTTTTCTGTTATAACTATAGACACAAACAAATATAAATATATATTTTATATTACTTCTAAAGAAATATTTTTATTAGCAGGAAACAATAAGAAATGACATTGCAAATATGTATTTTCTTTTGTGTTTCATTGGAAGAAAATCCTTGAATGAGAATTTAAATTTAAGTAGCCTATATGTTACATGATAAGAGGAAATAAATACAGGAAAGGAAGTACTTGAAATACAGAAGGAAAGGAGATCAATAAAATCATTCACCACAGTGAGAAACTGAAAATTAATCCCATGAGGGATCTTGAGGAAATAATGTAGAATTTACACCTTGAAAAATTCATAACCATGATGGGCAGGAATATTGAGGTTTTACATACCACTTTACACCATTCCAATTATTGCCTGAGGATTGGACTCAGAGATGGTTAAGGATTCAATGCCAGCTGAAACACCTGGAGTTTCTGCGGAGGAAAAATTAAAGAGTTGCAAACACTAGCTATTGGAAATAGCATCAGACTTTCATTCAAATGAAAACACCAGAGAAGTGTAGGTGGCCATAGAACATATATGTTAGTGGATGACTACGAATTTTTTTATGTTAGAAATTGCCCTTAGCAGCATCTGTTGTTCATCCAGGAGGATCATTGTCTTCAGTTTCTTTTCAAAGCAGTGACATTAAAATATGAGAATTTCATTTTTTTAAAATGTTTTTCTTTTTGTTTGGTTTTTAGTAAATAGTCCAGAGAACTACTATGTTTGATTGGTTCCTTTTTTAAGCATTGATGCTTATGTCATAGGCATTAATGATATAGAGCTCTTAATTTATTCCTGGCTGGTGACATGTTTCAAGTGGGAAATGTGATTACTGCCAATACTGATTGAAGACCTGAGTTCAATCCCTTCCCTGCAACCCACATGATATTTAGGAGAAATCTTATTTTCACAAATTGTCCTCAGATTCCCACATGCACACAGCAGTGCATGAGCACACATGAGCAAGCATGTATGCAGTTCACACACACACATACTAAGTAAATCAATAATAGATGTAATACTTTATTCTTTTGGTATTTTTAACCCTGTCTTATTATATTTTAAGATAAAGTTTTGATAGAAGTTATAGATCATACTATACATATAAAATAGTTTTTAAAATATATAATTTTACATATTTATATTTTGTTTGAAGAAATTTAATCAGTTAAAACTATGACAGGGCAGGGAACCCTAATTGCTCTTCGGGCTGACGAGGGAGGGACTTGATTGGGGGAGGGGGAGGGAAATGGGAGGCGGTGGCGGGGAGGAGGCAGAAATCTTTAATAAATAAATAAATAAACAAAACTATAAATCTTAGTATTTATTTTGTGAAAATAACCTTGTTATTTTTATTTAGCTTATTTGGAGAAATGTCCTGAATAGCTTCCTTAAATCATACATAAACATACTGACTTAATCATTGTGAAGTTATTACAATCTTCATTAAAGTATATAAAATCTACTTGTGACTTTAACAATAATGTATTTTTATGTTATTAGTTCATCTTGAATAAACATGGTTGGTAATGCTACAAGTGTCAGGTAGCTGCTAATTGTTCTCACTAGGTGCTAGGTGTGGGGATAGATCCTTTCATGTAGCTCACCTGCATGCTGGCATGAAGCTCAATGAGTAGTACCCAGTTCTAGGCAAGGGCTAGAATTTCCATTTAGCATACTCCTTTATATTCACAGAGTCATTTATTTGTACTGTAATAAAAAAAAGTTTAGAATGGCATATGCATACCCTTCAAAATCTAGCTTTCTTCAAAAGATTTCACACATACCCTATGAAGTGCTATAATATTGAGCTCAAATTGTATTTTGCTCCTAGGTTTCATTGACACTAGATGTATAAATACTACAGATATCAGATAAAGGGCCATATGAGATTAAAATAAGGTCATGTTTGATGTGAAATGTATGCACCTACTCAGTATCCATTTGTAGATGCTGCAATATACATCTAAACTGGTTTATTGCAATATTCACTTGGCTTGGAGACTTTAAAATAATTTCCATAGTATGCATGGTCCAACCCCAGTGTAAAGCTAAAGCCTATATAAGAACAAATGGCTTCAGCAAATACTGCAGAAGCAGTGGACTTAACTGAAGTATAGTAATATCTGAATATAAACTTTGAAAATTCTAGTATATGTTAGAAACTATGTCTATTTACAGAAAAAATGGGTTTTAAAATATAATTCCTCTATAAATTATATTACCTGGATTTAGATTATAAATGTCTTCAATGATCTTATACCTCTCAGTATGTTTTTAATGTTTGATACTTTTGTAATCCAAAAATCACCTTTCTGTAATTTGCCAATTATTTCTGTGACCAAAGTAAAGTATTCATTTAGAAGTATACCTTGGAAGACCTTGTTTACTTACATAGCATATTTTTAGCTAAGAGATTTTCTTGCCAGTGACTGTTCCTTTATTCATAAAGCCAATGGCTTTACTTAATTTATGTCCACATTAAGTATTTTTCATTATAAATGCAACTTTACATTTTTGCCTTTTCCATACCACATACAACAAATAGAAACTACTACTAATAATAAATGTTTCCCTAACTTTTCTAGGTCTCTGTATATTTCTTATAATGTCTCACCATTTCTTAATTTTCAGACAGATGAAATATACTGGCTGTATGAAATAAATGGGTTACCTCCATTACCAAAATCAATGGCACATGTAAAAGCCAAAATTGATGCTAATAACAAGACATATGATAGCATGCCACCAATTCGACACAATTTTATTCGTGAAAATGCTAAACTTCGAAGCACAGCAGTATCTTCTACTATTAAAGGTGCTCCTTTAGTTAAAAAGCAAAAATAAAAAAATTATTAAACATTCCTTAGTCTCAAGTATAATTGAATGTTTTGGTTTTTTATCTCTTTTTGAGGGATAATCATAGTGCCCTTTTTTGGGCTTTGTTGCTTTTTTTAATTGCTGGATTTTTATATTCTTTTTTTTATTATTAAAAATTTCCACCTCTTCCCTGCCTCCCTTTTCCCTCCCCCTCCCCCCATTCCCCACCCCCACTTCCCTCCCTCTCCCTCTCCAGTCCTAAGAGCAGTCAGGATTCCCTGCCCTGTGGGAAGTCCAAGGTCCTCCCCCCTCCATCCAGGTCTAGGAAGGTGAGCATCCAAACAGGCTAGGCTCCCAAAAAGCCAGTACATGCAGTAGGATGAAAACCCAGTGCCATTGTCCTTGGCATCTCAGCAGCCCTTATGGTCCCCCACATTCAGAGAGTCCGGTTTTATCCCATGCTTTTTCAGTCTCAGTCCAGCTGGCTTTGGTGAGCTCCCAATAGATCAGCCCCACCGTCTCAGTGGGTGGGTGCACCCTCACGGTCCTGACTTCCTTGCTCATGTTCTCCCTCCTCTGCTCCTCATTTAGACGTTGGGAGCTCATTCCGGTGCTCCAATGTGGGTCTCTGTCTCAATCTCCATCCATCGCCAGATGAAGGTTCTCTGGTGATATGCAAGATATTCATTAGGATGGCTATAGGATCGGGCCATTTCAGGCTCTCTCTCTCCTCAGCTGCCCAAGGACCTAGCTGGGGACATCTCTTTGGACCCCTGGGAACCCCTCTAGAGTCAAGGCTCTTGCCAACCCTAAAATGGCTCCCTTAAATAAGATATATGCTTTCCTGCTCCCATATCCACCATTCCTTTATCCCAACCATCCCATTCCCCCAAGCTCTCCCCATCCTCCCCTTCTCACTTTCTCTCCCATCTCTCCTTTCCCCCATCCTACTCCACCCCCCAGTTCCCAATTTTTGCCCAGCAATCTTGTCTACTTCCAATCCAGGAGGATGCCTATATGTTTTTCTTTGGGTTCACCTTATTTAGCTTTTCTAGGATCCTGAATTATAGGCTCAATATCCTTTATTTGTGGCTAGAAACCAATTTTGAGTGAGCACATCCTATGTTCATCTTTTTGGGTCTGGGTTACCTCACTCAGGATAGTGTTTTCTATTTCTATCCATTTGTATGCAAAAATTCAAGATGTCATTGTTTCTTATCGCTGAGTAGTACTCTAATGTGTATATATTCCACACTTTCTTCATCCATTCTTCCATTAAAGGGCATCTAGGTTGTTTCCAGGTTCTGGCTATTACAAATAATGCTGCTATGAACATAGTTGAACAAATACTTTTGTAGTATGATAGGGCATCTCTTGGGTATATTCCCAAGAGTGGTATTGCTGGGTCCAGGGGTAGGTTGATCCCGAATTTCCTGAGAAACAGACACACTACTTTCCAAAGTGGTTGCACAAGTTTGCATTCCCACCAGCAATGGATGAGTGTACTCCTTACTCCAGAACCTCTTCAGCAAAAGCTATCATTGGTGTTTTTGATTTTAGCCATTCTGACAGGTGTAAGATGGTATCTCAAAGTTGTTTTGATTTGCATTTCCCTGATCACTAAGGAGGTTGAGCATGACCTTAAGTGTTTTTTGGCCATTTGAGCTTCTTCTGTTGAGAATTCTCTGTTCAGTTCAGTGCCCCATTTTTTAATTGGGTTAATTAGCATTTTAAAGTCTAGTTTCTTGAGTTCTCTATATATTTTGGAGATCAGACCTTTGTCTGTTGCGGGGTTGGGGAAGATCTTCTCCCAGTCAGTGGGTTGCCTTTTTGTCTTAGTGACAGTGTCCTTTGCTTTACAGAAGCTTCTCAGTTTCAAGAGGTCCCATTTATTCAATATTGCCCTTAATGTCTGTGCTGCTGGGGTTATACATAGGAAGCGATCTCCTGTGCCCATTTGTTGTAGAGTACTTCCCACTTTCTCTTCTATCAGGTTCAGTGTGTTCGGAAACATTTGGACTTGAGTTTTGTGCATGGTGATAGATATGGATCTATTTTCATTTTTCTACAGGTTGACATCCAGTTATGCTAGCACCATTTGTTGAAGATGCTTTCTCTCTTCCATTGTAAACTTTTAGCTCCTTTATCGAAAATCAGGTGTTCATAGGTTTGTGGGTTAAAGTCCGGGTCTTCTATTTGATTCCATTGGTCGACTTCTTTTTTTTTTATGCCAATACCAAGCTGTTTTCAATACTGTAGCTCTGTAATAGAGTTTGAAGTCAGGGATGGTAATGCCTCCAGACGATCCTTTATTGTATAAGATTGTTTTGGCTATCCTGAGTTTTTTGTTTTTCCATATAAAGTTGATTATTGTCCTCTCAAGGTCTGTGAAGAATTTTGATGGGATTTTGATGGGGATTGCATTTAATCTATAGATTGCTTTTTGTAGAATTGCCATTTTTACTATGTTGATCCTCCCAATCCAGGAGCAAGGGAGATCCTTCCATTTTCTGGTATCCTCTTTAGTTTCTCTCTTCAAAGACTTATAGTTCTTGTCAAATAGATCTTTTACTTCCTTGGTCAGTTACCCCAAGATATTTTATGCTATTTGTGGCTATCATTTAAGGTGATGCTTCTCTGATATCCCTGTTTTCATCCTTATCCTTAGTGTATAGGAAGGCAACTGATTTTTTGGAGTTGATCTTGTATCCTGCTACATTACTAGAGGAGTTTATCAGCTCTAGGACTTCTTTGGTAGAGTTTTTTGGCGTCTCTTATGTATACTATCATATCATCTGCAAATAACGAAAATTTAACTTCTTCCTCTCCAGTTCGAATCCCTTTGATCCCCTTATTATTGCTATTGCTAAAACTTCAAGCACTATATTGAAGTAGTATGGAGAGAGAGGGCAGCCTTGTCGTGTTCCTGATTTTAGTGGGATGGCTTTGAGTTTCTCTCTGTTTAATTTGAATTTAGCTGTCGGCTTATTGTAAATAGCTTTTTTTATATTTAGGTATGACCCTTGTGTCCCTAATCTCTCCAAGACCTTTATCATAAAGGGGTGTTGAATTTTGTCAAATGCTTTTTCAGCATCTAATGAAATGATCATATGGGTTTTTTTCTTTCAGTTTATTTATATGATGGATTACATTGATAGATTTTCGTATGTTGAACCAGCCCTGCATCTCTGGGATGAAGCCTACTTGATTATAATGGATAATTTTTCTAATGTGTTCTTGGATTTGGTTTGCCAGTATTTTATTGGGAATTTTTGCATTGATGTTCATGAGTGAGATTGGCCTGTAATTTTCTTTCTTGGTTGGGTCTTTGTATGGTTTTGATAGGGTAACTGTAGCTTCATAAAAGGAATTTGGCAATTACTCTTCTGTTTCTATATTGTGTAAAACATTAAGGAGTAAAGGTATTAGGTCTTCTTGAAAGTTCTGGTAGTATTTCGCATTGAAACCCAGGTCCCTGTGGCAGTAACATTGTCAATAACACACAATGGATTAAATTTTTTCACTTTCCCATTTCTTTATAGTGTCTTCACAAATATATTATGAATACTCAATCATTTTTAAGATCCTATTTAACATACCAACCAGATTGATGTCTGAACCTTATCATTCAAAAACAATATAAGAAACTCTCCCTCCTACAAAAACAATACCATGGAACCACATGATCTAAAATTTTTTGACTTGTCTCCAAAGTCTAATTGTAGTACTCTTCAAAGGTCCAAAAGATTATCTCTGACTTAAAAGTCTCTTAATTGTGAGGTCCTGTTAAAAAATGTACTACATTTTGTGGAGTGACGGTGGCACATGCCTTTAATCCCAGCAGTAGGGAGGCAGTGGCAAGTGGATCTCTGTGAGTTTGAGGCTAGCCTGGTCTACAGAGCAATTTCCAGGACAGCCAGGACTATTTCACAGAGAAACCCATCTCAGGGAAAAAAATATCTTCCACATAAAGTGCACAAGGTAAACATTGATATACTAAAATGCAGTAAAGGAAGTATAACATATGAAGTTCAAAACAAAGCAATGCTTAAAATTATCACAGCAAAAACACTAAATTACTAAATATTGCAACTCTGTCTCTCAAATTTGGACACATGACAGAATTTCATAGGATCTATCAGTCTTGAAGTCCCACCCCTCCAGTTCTATCATGTGCAGCACGTGTTGATTCTCTCTTGGTATTATTCCTCTGTTCTTATAACTATACCTTGCCTGTTGTTCCAATGCAGAGTATGAGGTCTCTGGGGGAGAAGTTAATTTCTTTTACAATTATAGCTACTTTCTCTGTACTCTCCTCATCTGCAAATTTACGCTTTCTCAAGCTCCTTTCTTCAGAAAACTGTACTTTTTTGTTTCTTTTTTGCTCTATTTGTTCTCAGTTTAGTCCTGGATGATGTCAGTAAACAATAACTATACTGCAGACTGAGTGCTTTTCTCTTTTAAAACTTCCTCTTCTAAATAAATTTCTATTTATACTTTAATTTAACCTCACTCAACTTTTCAGGATACATGGACTGAAGCTGGAGTGTTTACTTGAATATAACATGCGTGCATGGCCTTTTGCCCCGTTGTTTTAAATAGATTTCTTGTTGCCCACTAAAACCTCATAAGCTATGCCTCTACGCTGAAGCTCTCTTGGGCATTCTTGTCTTCCAAATTCACACTGGAATGGCCCAGTTAAACTCTTGTTATAGCAATCGAGGACTTTTCTAGAAGATAGCTGTAAATTCTTCTATATTCTTTCCACAAACTAGTTCCAGTGGCCAAGATCTACGTGGCCAGGTTTATCATAGCAATAACTCCACTTCTAGGAAGCAACACTCTGCATCCATTACTTTTCTAGTTGATTTGTGTCAAAACACCCATAAGACGGGAAGGAAGTAAATATTTATTTTGACTCAGAGTTTCAAGAAACATCCATTATTGTTAGAAAGTTGTGGCAGTGTGGTGACTCTAGCTATGATGTCTGCAGGAGCAGGAATTGATTGATCATTCAGAATCAACTTTCATGAAGAAAAAATAATGAATGCTAATGCCCTTCACACTTTTTCCTTTGTATTGCATCTAAGACCCTAGCCCATGCTGCTGATCACATTCAAGTTTACTCCTTCATCCTCAGTTGTACCTCTCTGGAAATTTCATCACACATCAAGAATGTGTCCCCTTGGTAATTCTTAAATCCAAAGAAGTTGAAAAGGAAGATTAACCATCACATTCTATAACAAAAATTCTAAGAAATTATGCTTGAACTAATATCAGTAGTTCATGTGAAAACCTTATTTCTTATGCCTCTATTTTCCATTTTGTATCTCTTTTGTGTCAAAGTGGTGTTGTCTCCTAAATCAGTAATAATGTATTTATCAGTATTGCTGTTTATTGACTTTATTTTCTGTTTTGATATTCTTAATTTTCATAGTTTAAGTTAGCTAGTTTTCATTTAATTTGCATATATAACTTATTTAATATTATCTTTCTCATTTCTGTATGTTCATTTCCTTGTATCATGTTAATGCAGTTCTTGTCTCACTCCTACCTTTTGTGGTCAGGGGTATTTCAAGCAATTGGAAATTAATCATGGGCAAATTCCAGTACTCACTAGAACTCCCTCCCAATACTATCCTATATGTTTCTGTTTTATTATTTTTAAGGGTGCCTTTGTAAATTTTACTAATATTTTCTAATTCCCTATGCCTCTACCCTGGCAAGAAGTATTTTTGTCAAGGCTGGTCCATGATATTGATTCAGATTCTGTGAGGTCCTATGAGTCAGGGTAGTGGTTTCTGTGGGTTTTCCTGCAGTGTTCCTGACCCCACCCCCACACCATTTTTGCTACAATCCCTCTGGCTCTCTTCATCAGGATGCCTGGAGCACGGCCTAATAAACTATTACTGGACTGTTAAAAAAACAATGATATCAGAAAATTTGAAGGGAAATGTATTGAAAAAATCATCATGACTGAGGTAACCCAGACCCAGAAAGACAAACATGCTATGTACTCACTCACACATGGATATTAATTGTAAAGAATAACCATGCTACAATCCACAGACCCAGAGAGACTAGGTAACAAGGAGGGCTCAAGGGGTATGCATGGATTGCCCTAGGAAGGAGAAATAGAGAGAACTCTTGGTTGGACTGGGGGCAGGTGAACATGGGAACTTGAAGAATCAGATTGCAGGTAGGTAGAGGGGGAGCTTTACAGAGTTGTATAGAAACCTGATGCAAAGGAAACTTCCATGAGTGTGACAGCTAAGACTCCTGGCAACAATGGATGCATAGCCTGAACATGACATCCTTTGTGGCTGGATTGGTGACTACTCCAATTATCATCAGAGAGCCTTCATCCAGTGACTAATGAAAGCAGATTTAGAGACCCAAAGCCAAACATTGGGCTAAGCTGGGGGACTCCTGCTAAGGAGAGGGAGGAGGGATTGTAGAGTCAGGAGGATAAAGTACATAGGAGGAAAACCCACAGAAATGGCTAGCCTGACTCATGGGAAATCATAGTCTCACAGCGACTGATGGAGGCACATTCAGATTGATTTCTTCTTATACTGATCAATTTTGTGGTGAGAGCTCTTGAAATGAAAATTGTGTTTCTTGTCATTAGATTTCTATTCATATTGAAAAACTATGAATATAAGAATTACTTCAGTGGTACATATTATTTGCCTTTTATCGGAGTGATGCTCTGAACTTAATATTACATTCCAAACTCTTTGGATATAGGGATGTTAGAGAGCTGGGGTCTCACTTTTAATTTAGCATCCCAGAGTCCTTGGATATAAAGGTGTTGGCTCAAGTCTGGCTACAATGAAGGGGGGTGGGAGTTGGTGTGCTCACATTTAGCAAGAGGTGTGACTGGAGCAGCATCCAGTTTGCTGTCATCCTGGAGTTCTTAGGCATCTGCTTTTTTGAGGAAGATGATAAGGTGGGTGGCTAGGAGAAAAAAATATTGTTATTATGAGCCGTATGAAATGGGGCTAGCCATGGGATGGGACACAATAGCAGATAAAACCAGGTTGGCAGGTGTCCTTGATCCAGAAGAGTTGGTACCAATGGTGAAGTCCCAGGAGCTGGTGCAGGTCTTTGGCATTGTCTGGAGAGCACTTTCTGGATTGGTCTTGGTCCAGGCAGCAAGAGTGACCTACCTGTAAAATACGCTTGAAACTGGCTGGGGTTAGTGTAGCAGAACTTTTTCCCAGAACCTGTAAGAGAACTGGAACAGATTTACATCTTGGTGTTATAGCAAAAGGCTATTGCTTTAGGTTAAAAGGTGTGAATATTTTAGCTGACCCTCTGAAGATACACCTGAAACCTGTGAATCCTGGACTATGAAGCCTGTTAAAGAAACATACCTGTCTGTATTTTAGCAAGAAACTTTATTAAATGTCATGGGTGAAGTAATAAGTTAACAGTACCTTGCATTGTCAAATGTCATTAGACAGATCTGGGAGGGATAAATGAGCAAAAATGAGACAGTTTTTTAGCTACACAGGCAATCCCAAGTCCTCTCCTTGGTCCTTGGAGAACACCAGTCTTAGAAGCAGTGCTTGCCATTAGCTGCTGAGTACAAGAGGCCCAAAGATTTTTCCTGGTGGGTGGGATATTTAGTCTACCTGTTTGGAAAGGATGAGACAGTTGATTCCCTGGGTAAAGAAGTATTCAGGAAGATGAAGAGGTGAAAGGCTGCTTTTTGCTGTATGGATTGTTATGCCAAACGCAAAAGCAGGGCTTGTGGGCAGAAGGTCTTCTGTCTTCTTGGAGGAGCTTAAGGGTGCTGCAAAACCTGGCAAATTTGTGGTAGAAGTTCTTTTGTTAAAATGCCATACCCTCAGATCTGTAAAGGCATTTGAGATCTAGGTACCATTACCTGTTATTTAACTGGGTATATAAACTAAATTTAGATGTATATTTTATCCAATTAGTTGCAGTTTACCAGTGCTAGTGAATGTAAGAAGATTAAGAGGAATATTTTAATAAGTCAGAGAATCTTAAAATGAACACATATGCACACAGAAACATTTATAAAGTTACACAGACCTGAGACAAACAGCAAACAGCTAGAGGGGGAAGGGGCCAGGAGTAAAACCAGCCTAGGTGGCAGAAGCCAGCAAAACATAGCAAACAGCTGATGGGTAAGCATCTTCCGAAGGCACAGCGATGGCCTCTATTGTCCTCGGCTGATGGAAAGGGAGTAGGGCTTATTTCCCTGGATCTGGAACAGAACAGGAGCCAGCCATGCCTTCGGTCATGCTGTTGGAGCCCCACAGGCTGCAGAAAAACAGAAGCTGTGTGGGACAAACCCCAGGCTGGGTAGGGGAAACGAAAGTGGGGGCAGGATGAACTTGGGGCTACAAATCAGCAGAGCAGGAGAGGGAGAAGGAGGAGCGGGAGTGCACATCCAGAAACCAGGCATTATGGAGCCTTAGCTCCAATTTAAAAAGGTTTTTTTGTAAAAGGATGGTCAAGGGCATTTGAGTACTAAGCTTGGAATTGTACGGACCCATTTTAAAAGTCTATGCCCAATGGGACTCAAGTCTGTTGCCATGCGTCCACCAAACAGGCCCTTGAGTCAAAACAAGAGTGCATGAGAAATGAGTGGGATGTGTCTCCCCACACCCATATCCCATCTCAGCCAAAGCCTGGCTTTCACTGCATGGATCAGGCTCCCTGTGCAGGACTGTGGCTTCAAGAAAAGCCCCAAAAGTGAATGGCTCACTCTGGGGATCCTACCGGCAAAAAGCAAAAGAAGGGGAACTCATCGAGTCTGAAACCAATCTAGTCTGACAGAGAGCTTGGGAGATGGGCATTTTCCAGCATGGCGGTGCTGCACCCATGGGAGAAAAAAACAAAAACAAAAAAAACAGCCCCATCTTGGTGGGACCTCTAAGATGTTAGGAATATTTTCTTACCAAGCCACTCTGCTGGCACAAAGAACTCCAATCAAACCAGAATAGACTGAATCAAAAGTGTCTTAAGAAATGTTGCACTCTCAGATGGCCAGAAGCATGACGGGGGAGAGTTGGAGGTGGGGACAGAGGGAGAGCACATGCAAAACCCGAAACCACGTGTTCCTTTTCTGGCCGCCTAAATACCCTGTGTGACACTGTCAGCATTTGACAGGCTGGGAGTTGGAGTCCAGACCAAGGCATCTCCCAGGCCAGGGACAGGGGTGACACTCCCAACTTAATATTACAGCTATATATACATACAAGAGGTTCTAAGGCAGCATGCGACACAAATATATATGCATCCATGTTTATTGCTACACTATTTACAAAGCCTAAGAAATGCAAACACCCCAGATGTTCAATACTAGATTAATGGTTAAAGGGAATGTCATGGTATATATACACAGAGGAATTTTTCAGCTATAAACATAAATGAAGTCATGACACTAACATGAAAATGGACCAAACTGGAGTCTGTATGTTAAGCAAAATAAGTAAGACTCAAAAGGATAAATACCATGTTTTCTCTCAAATGCAGATTCTATATTATTTAAACGTGTGTGTGTGTGTATGTGTGTGTATCCCAACAATAGAAAGGGGACGCAGGGATGTTAAGTTGGGGGAGGCAGGGTTGATGTAAATATGAAAGGGATAGAATACCGGTGACATGACAGTAGAAAAGAAACATTTGAAGTTATAAATGAGCTCAGCAAGATGGTAGGATGGCAAAGGGATATTAAGGGGCAGAATGAATAAGAACAAATAATAACACAGATACAGACACGCGGGCACACACGTACACACACACACAAACACAGGGAACTTCATAAAAGATGGGTTTTAGTAGGAGGTGTGGGGATGAAACAAAAATAGGTTATTATGTTGATTAAAATTCCTTGTGTGCATGAAACTATCAAATGAACAAAGTAAATAAATGAGAAATGCTATAATTAAAGTCATTAATTTGTATGCTAACTTAAATTTTCAGATAGAAAAAAATAAGGAAAAAATATATCACTAATACCTGTAACCCTTGTGCATTATGGTGAGCCCATTAACAACTAAGGGTTTAGTTCTTATTAACAGTGGGAAAACTAACATCTAGCATCTAAACTTACATAAAAATTGAAACTGTTTTGGTGACCTTATTTTAAAATGGTCATATTTAGCTCTGTAATCAAGAAATTTTCAAAAGTGGTTTTCTTCTTTTCTAGTCCCTGTACAGCATTCTGTCACTCACACAATGTTATAATTAAAAGCAGAAAATATAATAACCAGCATAACATCCAACATTATTATCCTCTGTTTGAACCCACACTTTTAAAATTGCCATCTTTAATTAATTGCTCTTAATAAGACTCTTGGGAACCTCAGCGGCTAGTGCATTCATGGAAAATCCCCACAGTGCTCCTATTACCAATTTATCAAGTGATTCTGAGAACTGTCCTTGAGTATATATACTCTGGACTGGAGAACTCTTACCGGGAACAGCATTCTTTTCTATTCTATATCTGAATCATATAGAAATACCTTAAAGATGAAAAAATGGCTCAGTAGTTAAGATTACTTGCTGCTGTTGCAAAGGGGCAGAATTTGGTTTTTAATGCTCATGTTGGAAAGTTTACAACTGCTGTAACTCAATTTCCTGGACATCTGAAGCCCTCTTCTAGTCTCTGCATGTACTTACTCAAATGTGTACATGCACACACATTAAGACAAACACACATATTTATAATAAAACCCCTCTTCCCACCTATGGATCAGTCAGTTTAGTGGCTTCTCTGTATTCTTGCTTACAACAGTATGGTGACTCTTCACAGCAATAACAGTGACTAACACAGCCTCAAAATGTGTCACATTCTGGCCTCAAGCTTGTAATTTTCCTGCCCTAGTCTTCTGAGTGCTAGGATTATAGGTGTGTGTCTTGAACACTAGCTCATAGCTGACATGGAATGTAAGATTGTTAGTTCATGAGTTATTCAAGAAAGCTTCACCCTTGGCTTTAAAAAAGAATGATTGTGTTCACAAAATTCCTGTGGAAAAAAAATTTCTCCAAGCTTATAATTTTAGGAGTTAGGGACATTTGAAGGTGTAAGTAACAAACAATCCCACACCAGTTTGGAATTATGATTAATAGAATGGTTATTTATTTAAGAGGGAAATACTTACAGATCACCGTCCCAGACAACAGCCTTCTGCACAATCAGGAAGGGAGCCTAGTCGCTGGAAGTGGAGCCAGAATCCAGAGAGCAAGCAGAGGGCAGTTGTTGCTTTTTTAAAGAGAGAGAGAGACCACACCCCAATGGGCTGGTATCTCAGCAGCTATTGGCTGAAGGAGCAGAAGGAGCTCCCGCAACACCTCCCTCTTTTGTTTAAGTAAGAGAGTTCTAAACCTACTACAAAATTATATACAATAAGTACAAATATCCTATTCTAACTAGCTTAGGTCTTATATAATAAATAGCTTGGCCAAGTCATGAGAGGAAAGTAACTACATTTATATAGTCTTCAACCCCATTGAAGATCTGAGAAGGGAAATAATGTTCCCTGAGTAATAAGGAAGTGCAATTAAACAACTTTCAAAACATGCAACAAATTACAGAGACAACTAGCTACCTGGGCAATCACCCAAAGTCACGTTTGCAGCATTGAAGCGACCAACTTTGGCTAAGGCCTAACATAACTGACATACCATTTTCAAAGGCAAGAAACTTGTCAAAACTCTCTTACCCTGTCTTGGCAGGATAGGACAGTCCTGTTTTTTCCATTTATGGATATTCTGTATCTCTGTCAGTGGTCGAGGTATGGGCATTTCTTTGCCCAAAGGCCAGTTCTGCCAATAAGAAAGGCTCCAGGTGGAGTGTCTTTGGTGCTCAACATTCTTTCGGGAATAGAGCAGTGTTGCCAGGAGCGATTATGTCTCACTACTAAAGGCCATTTTCTACAGCTCTTTGAAGAGGTTGAAGATTATCTATCTATACTGAATATAATTTCTAAGTATCTAAAGAACCTGATTAGTCTAATTATAAATGAAAAACATAGATGACTATTGATCTATATAATTCTCAATATCTATCTAACTTAAAGACTAAGACAATAAACAACTGTGCAATAAATGAGGACAATATGACCTCCAAGTATAAACAATGTACAAGTATACATTGCAATATGGTAGCTATATCTCAATACATAAACAATATATAAGTATCTTAATCAGAGGTAGAAATGTACACTGCAATATGGTAAATATACATATATCAATATAATATATATATTACAATACATAAAAATGTTTTAAACAGAGGTAGAAGCATGCATGCATACAATAGTCAATATGATTTAACTTTGTACAAGAATCAATACCAATATAATTATCTTAAAAACAATAACTCACAAGTACCAATCTATTATCCCATCATCCAATTATCCCTCTATTTTTTAAAAGGATCCCTGAGCTTATAAAATTCCTCCCCCAACCCCCCAACCCTCAACCATATACTAATTATAATCAACCCCTAAATGATGTCCCTAAACCCAAGGACAAACTTTACTGGGAGAGGGGACGTCATCCTCTAGAATTACTTTCAGCTGTCATGGGGGCAATGTTCTTTCTGGGGCATCCTGTGAAAGTAAAATGATGGTTAAATTTCAAGATCAATGTCTTTTAAAATTGCAAATAGTCTCTGAGTATTTTGTGCAGGTCTGGCCAGAATGTTGTACAAGATGTGCACCATTTTATCTAACCAAGTTGGAACAGTTTGTGCAGCTGGTACCCAAAACGGGTCTTGTAGTAGTGCTATCAGTATCATGACGTCATATCAACCAGGTAGAGTTGTTGTTGTGGGGCCCCATCTTCTTCCTGGAAACTTCAAATGTCACTTCGGGAAAAACTCATTGTTAATTGTGAAAAACTTAAACAGTAATCATATAGACATATATAGACATACTTATATTCAATGAAAGGCATGATAGATATATTCAATGAAAAATATGATAGATATGAAGAAAAGCAAAGATCTTTTCTAAACTCATATTTCTTTCTGTCCCATATCATGGCTCTTGACATGAGACAGAAACTCCAGAATCTCTGGGTTTTTCTCTTAACAACAGGCTTGGAATTAGAGAGGGACTAAATCAGAGTCCAACTCCAAAACCAGCTCTATAAATTTAGAAATATGATTTAGTGTATTTCACTTACGGAACCTATTCAGTTTTCTTGATAGTCCCTATTGGGCAGTTATATTTCCATCTGTCAATATTTGAAAATCAAGGGTCCCTTGAATTTTTTAAAGATGAGTGTTTTTCTGCAGAGATAAGAACAGAACCCTGCCCCCATTCTATATGTTTTTCTTACCACCTGTGTGAATATCATCATTGTGGATGAGCTGTCATTTTTCCTTTACAAGAGGTTTCTCTTCAAATCGAACCTTTATTAATTTTGATGGTATCCACAATTTTTCTTCTCCTGTGGAAATAAGAGCAAAACCCCTTCCTCAACCTAGCACATCTGGCTTCCATTGAGAGGTCAGCACATCTTTGAAATAAACAGGTTGATTTAGTTCAGCATACTTTTCCATTATCCAGTGTCTTTCTGCTGCTGTTGTTCCTTTCTCATTAGCGTTAAGAAAATCAAGGTTAATAAAGCAGTCTATTTCTGGGGGTATTTTCTGGGCCTGTGGAGTTTAAATCCATGTGAGGAGGCAAACAATAGGGTGTGTGGGGACTTGAAGCCAATCTGAGGCATGTAAAGAAAAAATATAAAGAATTGCAGCAAGAAAGGCCACTGCGTGATAATTTATATTAAACTGCGGGCTCCACGCACAAGGCACAGGCTGCAGCTGAGGGAGGACTTGTGCCATGCCGAGCTGGCAGCAGTCAGCCGAGCAGCGGAAAGGGGCAGTCCTAAAACCAAACGTTTGGGTGCCAAATGAAGGCATAAGTCAAAAACAATTCCACACCAGTTTGGAATTATGATTAATAGAATGGTTATTTATTTAAGAGGGAAAAACTTACAGATCACCGTCCCAGACAACAGCCCTCTGCACAATCAGGAAGGGAGCCTAGTCCCTGGAAGCAGAGCCAGAAGCCAGAGAGCGAATGGAGGGCAGTTGTTGCTTTTTTAAAGAGAGAGAGACCACACCCCAATGGACTGATATCTCAGCAGCTATTGGCTGAAGGAGCAGAAGGAGCTCCTGCAACAAACATTAGAAGGAAATTCATGGAGACAGAGCCCTTATATGTGAGATTAGGGTCCTAATAAAAGAAAACCTTGAGTGGGCTGTTACCTCTTTTGTTGTGTATGGACACCGAGGTGGTAAGATGGGAATTCAGAAAGTAAGCTCACAGAAGAAAGCTCATCTTCAAGAACATTTATCTTGGAGTTCTAAATATTGCGAACAATTATGAATGAATTTCTGCTATTTATAAATCTTCTGGTATATGATACTCTATTAGTCAGATTGTACTAACTCACTCTAACTCATAGGGGCTCTGAGATACTTATTTGGTCTCTCATCAAATAAATTTAAGGCTGCAGATGTACAGGCATGCACAGTCTCTGTGCTTTCTTTTTGTTTGTTGTTAAATCAAAAAGTTAAAAGAATCTTATCAGGGTTGGATAGACATCTGTGCTGGCTAGTTTTATGTCAAATTGACATAAGTTATAGTCATCCGAGAGGAAGAAACCTTGACTGAGAAAGTGCCTCCATAAAACCAGGCTGTAGGCAAGCCTGTTGGGCATTTCTTAATTACTGATTGATAAGGGATGGCCCAACCCATTATGAATTTTACCATTCCTGGGTTGTTGGTCCTAGGTTTTATAAGAAGGCAAGCTGAACAAACCAGGAGTAGCAAGCCACTAACCAGCACCGCTCAATGGTCTCTGCATTAGCTTCTCCTTCCAGGTTCCTGGCCTGTTTGAGTTCCTGTCCTGATGTCTTCCAATGATGAACAAGGATGTGGAAACATAAGTCAAATAAACATTTTCTTCACAACTTGCTTTTGGTCATGGTGTTTCATCATAGTATTAGTAACCCTGACTATGAAAACAGCTACACCATTATGAGTGCCTACTGCTTTGTCAGAGGACCAAAATTTATATCCCTGCATACAAATTGGGGAGCTCATAAACACCTATAACTCCAGGTCCAATTATCCAATGCTTTCTTCTTGCTTCTATTGACACCCATACACAATAAGTCTTAAAACAGAATTTTAATCTCTATTCATATTGTTTCTCTTATCTCTCTCCTTTTTTCCATCTCTCCCCTTCTTGCTCTTCTGTCTTTCATTTAGACCATCATCTAAGTAAATTTTCACAATTTTGTTTATTAAGCAAAGCACTGATACTGAAATAGGACTGTTCCTAAAGAAGAAAATGACAAAATGTTAGACATACAAAGAATGCAAGAGGCTGTTGTTGAGGAAATCAATTTGTATTCATATCAGAAAATTGTCATTACAATTATTTTAATTTGTACAAAGCTGTACTTTGCAATTTTATGTGAAGTTGGAAGCAGATTGTCTTCATAGTTCTTAGTGTAGTAACTGCCATTATGCTTTTTTGAAAGACAGATAAATATTCATCAGAACTGTAATAAATGAACTCAAGCTGCTTTAGCTCATTTCAGCCATGAGACCAAAATTGCTTAATTTATAGTCATGATGTGTATATTCAAAATGGCAGACAGTAATGAGTCTCTGGTAGATGCAGAAATTAATACAATGTGCAAAGTTTACTTTAGGGCTCTTGAAAAGAATGAGCTAGAGTAGTTTGGTGATTTGGGCTGTTTTTACTTAAATTTCTCCTAAAGGCATTCTCTCAAACAACAACTATGCTTACCTTTGCTAATCTCTTTCTCCCTCATTCAATGTTACTCCCATCAATGTTCAGCCACACCTTTGAAGTTTTACTTTTTAAGAAAAACTAATCACTGAATAAAAACTTGTGTCCATTAAATATGACTCTTGTGAAAGCTAGTTTTAATGTGGCAAGTAAATTTGTTGACAGAATACCCAGAAAGCTCTTTAAACACAGTTTCTTGGAGTGTATTTATGAACCTTTCTGGACGCAATTAGCATCTGAATTGGCAAAGCGAGCACAAAAATAAATGCCCTCTCCAATGAGGATGGGCACCTTTGATACACTTAGAGCTTGAAGAGATCAAAATGACAGATGAAGGTTGGATCTGAGCATGCTATATTCAAATATTTACTGCTGAGCTGAAATATTAGCATTCTTTTCCCCTCAGTGATCTTACACTGGCCTCTGAACTACAGCTACCCAATTTCTATGCTTCATACTGTGCCATTGGCTTTCCAGAATCTCTGTGTTGCAGAGGAGTGACTGTCCAGGCAGCGAGATGTCTCTGTCTTTTCTAGAGTTTTGAAAGTTCCTTACTTATCATTTACTTAGGTAATATTACATCATTCTGGAGTCATTGATGGAGTGGAAGAATAGATAGATAGTTATAGTTTTCCATTGTTATGATAAAAGATAAAATAGATGTAAATATTGTAACTGTAATTCTTACTTGATAACTGTTTTGTTATGTGTAATTTTGCTATGTTAAAGCCTTCCTTTTTTTGTTTAAACAGAAAAAGGGGAAATGATGGAGGAAGGTCATTGGTTAATAAACAAACTGCCTTGGCCCATTTGATAGGTTAGAACATAGGTGGGTGGAGTAAACAGAACAGAATGCTGGGAGGAAGAGGAAGTGAGCTCAGACTCCATAGCTCTCCTCTCTGGGACAGACACGATGAAGCTCCGACCCAGGATGGACGTAGGCTAGAATCTTCCCGGTAAGCGCACCTTGGGATGCTACACACATTATTAGAAATGGGCTAGTCCAGGTGCGAGAGTTAGCCGAGAATAGGCTAGATATAATGGGCCAAACAGTGTTTAAAAGAATACAATTTGTGTGTTGTTATTTCGGGGCATAAGCTAGCCAGGCGTTCGGGAGCCAGGCTGTGGAAAGAGGCCCACAGCTCCATCAACAGAAACTTCTTATGAGTAAATAGCCAATATATTAATATAAGCCCCTCCTAGTCATAGTCATGAACCACTCTACTATTTCTGTTCCTCTGGAAAAGTTTGGTTAACCAAGTTACAGATACCTACAATTAGGAAGAGGCTCTCTTTACCTGAAGTTAGGGGATGAAAGGGAAAATTATGAGCTGATATTAAATGAACATACTTTGAAATTTACCAATTTTAGATGAAACTGATAACTTTTATATAATAAACCGTGAAGTCTATAAAAGATTAGCCAAACTCTCCTTCCCAGGTATTATTTATGTTCATCATTGGAGGTTATTAAGAAATTGACATAATTATGCATATTGATTATGAGATATTTTAGTGAAAATATATTTTATTCAATTTTTTGTTGATGACAGCTTAAAACCTAGAAAATAGAATATATCTTGGTGTCTGAAATAATTTCTTCTAAGATTAGGAAATTGTAGGCATTTGTGTCAAACTCTCATTTTAGATATTTTCTCTCAAAAGTTACACAGATGGAGGATATAAATACATTCCAGAATGGTGAGATAACATGTTCTTCAGAGCTCTTTAATGTCAGAAATTGTAAATGTTACCATATCACTTACTGGTGAGAAAAATATTATAGACATATAAAATATATTGCTTGCTACAGAAAAATATAAGGAGAGATGGACTAAAAGTAATAGTTGAAACAGAATTTTGATAACTACTTTGATTCTGTTTGTGGCATGACAAATCACTCTAAATATAAGTGGTATAAAAATAATATTACTTTAATATTTTTGCTGTCACCTGAGCTTAATTGCTTTATCAGTATCATTTTAGACACCTTATGCTATTATATTCACTTGGTGGCTGGAGACATCCAAGCGTCTGGCTGCTTTTGTATACCTGGGATGTTGGACTTTACTGCTGTGTCCAAGTTGCCAATTCTCTTTCTTTTGAAATTCAGGAGAATAAAGGATACATTTCTTTTAATTTATTTCCAAAGTAAAAATGAGGAAAGAGTCTCCTCTAATCCTAATTTATTTAGCATGAAATCGGTTTTCTCTGAGACTGAGCTCCTTCTCAGAATATAATTTTATAACTTTGGTCAATTTTCTCTCTCAACCTGTTATAGAATAACATGTTATCTCTCAATCACTCATTTTATATTATTCTATTTCACTTTCATGTCATTATAACAAGTACCAAAGCTTCTTTTTTTGTGCATTTGTTATATGAGGGTCCACATTATTTAAAACAAGTCATTGCTATTTTTTCACTGCCTTGACTGAACACAAGTCCAGGTCTTATATCAGTTATATCCAAGATCATTGAGAGCAACAGACAATGAAGACTTCAATCACAGACTGTTTAGACAAAAATTCCCATGGGTTTCTCACATTTCTGAATAGTGTATGGACAACAATTCTAAGTGTCTCTATTCTAGATTATATTTTCAAATACGTGCATTTTGACCATCTTTGGGAGATAGATTAATTTTCATTTATGTAACAAAGGGCAAATTTGGATATCATGGAAATTACCAAATGAAATTCTCCTTAAGATCACATAGAAAATTATTCTTTCTCGACTCAAACAGCATTTTTTTTGCTTGCTGAAATACAGAAACTTTTTTTTTTCAAAATGAGGTTCAATTGACTCAATATTGGTATTGCCAAAATAATGAAAACAAACAAAAACACTCCACAAACCTATGGCAATTTAAAGTGCTATAAATTCTTAACTAGGCATGGTGTAACAAACCTTTAATCCTAGCACTCAGGAAGCAAAGGCAACCAGATCTCGATAAATTTGAAGCTATCCTGGTCTACACAGAAAGTTCCAAGACAGTCAGGGACAAAGACCCCATATAAAGAAAAAAAAGTATTTTTAATTTAGGCCTTTTGACTTCAGACACCATAACCTGCCACATTAGCTGTATGTATCATAGTCCCTTTCCACTTCCCAAACTTCATATATACTCCTCACTCTCCCTTAAGTCTATGGCCTCTTCTTTTCACTAATTGTTATTGTATGCATTTGCATATACTTGTATATATTCTTATGTATTCTTAATATATAACATGCTCAATGCATATAGTGTTACTTGTGTATATTTGCAGGGCTGACATTTTGACATTGGACAACCAATTCATGTGCTCTTCCTTGGGGAACCACCTTTCCCCCGCCCAGGTTTCTTTAGCTGACTAAAATTCTTTGTGTAGTGTTGGGCTTCCTGGGCTTTTCCCCATCCAGTTTGAAATGCTCATTGGTGTTCTCCTTGTTCAGCTCACATTTGGACAGTTGTGTTAGTGAGACACCATAGTTGTAGCTTCTGATAGTACTAAGAGACACAGTCTCACAGTCAATTCCTTTTTTTTCTATTTCTTTTATTTTTCATGTTTTTATTAGTGATTTATTTTCTTTTTTTCTATTCAACATATTTCTTTTTTATTTTTTGTTTATTTTTTTTTAGTTGTTGAAAAAAAATTTCCGCCTCCTCCCCGTTTCCCATTTCTCTCCCTCTCCTCCCACACATCGTCCCCCCCCTCTCCCCCCCAATGCATTCCCCCTCCCTCTCGAGAATGAAGAGCAGTCCAAATTCCCTGCCCTACAGGAAGTCCAAGGTCCCCCCACTTCTATCCAGGTCCAGGAAGGTGAGCATCCAAACAGGCTAGGCTCCCACAAAGCCAGTTCATGTATTAGGGTGGAAACCTAATGCCATTGTCCTTGGCTTCTCATCAGCCTTCATTGTCTGCAATGTTCAGAAAGTCCGGTTTCATCCCATGCTTATTCAGTCCCAGTCCCGCTGGCCTTGGTGAACTCCCAACAGATCAGTTCCACTGTCTCCGTGGGTGGGTGCACCCCTCGTGGTCCTGACTTCTTTGCTCATGTTCTCCCTACTTCTGTCCTCATTTGGATCTTTTTTTTTAATTAATTAATTTATTTATTTTTCCTTTTTTTTATTATCTTCTCTTTTTTTTATTGATAAAAGGAGAATAAAAAAAAAAAAAAACAAATATCCACCTCCTCCCAGCCTCCCATTTCCCTCCACCTCCTCCCACTCTTCTCCACCTCCTCCCACCCTTCTCCCCCTCCCCCCACTCCTCTCCCCTTCCCTCTCCAGTCCAAAAAGCAGTCAGGGTTCCCTGCCCTGTGGTAAGTCCTAGGTCCTCCCCTCTCCGTCCATATCTAAGAAGGTGAACATCCAAACTGGCTAGGCACCCACCAAGCCAGCACATTAAGTAGGATCAAAACCCTGTGCCATTGTCTTTGGCGTCTCATCAGCCCTCATTGTTCGCCATGTTCAGAGAGTCCAGTTTTATCCCATGATTTTTCGGTAACAGTCCAGCTGGCCTTGCTGAGCTCCCAGTAGATCAGCTCCACAGTCTCAGTGGGTGGGTGCACCCCTCCTGGCCCCGACTTCTTTGCTCATGTTCTCCCTCCTTCTGCTCCTCATTGGGACCTTGGGAGCTCAGTCCAGTGCTCCAGTGTGGGTCTCTGTCTCTATCTCCATCCATCACCAGATGAAGGTTCTCTGGTGATATGCAAGATATTCGTCAGTATTGCTCTAGGATAGGGTCATTTCAGGTTCCCTATCCTCAGCTGCCCAAGGAACTAACTGGGGACCTCAGCTTGGGAACCTAGGAGCCCCTCTAGGGTCAAGTCTCTTGCCCACCCTAAAGTGGCTTCCTTAACTAAGAATTGTGGTTCCGTGCTCCCCTATCCAACCTTCCTTTATCCCAATCCTCCTGTTTCCCCAAATCCCCCCCCTCCTTCCCTTCTACCTTTTCTCTCCCCATCTCCCCTTACCCCCATCCCACCCCACCCCCAAGATCGCAATTTTCTCCCCGGCAATTTTGTCTACTTCCCTTAGCCAAGAGGATAACTATATGTTTTTCCTTGGGTTCACCTTCTTACTTAGCTTCTTTAGGTTCACCTATTGTGGACTCCGTGACGCCTATTTATGGCTAGAAACCAATTATGAGTGAGTACATCCCATGTTCATCTTTTTGGGTCTGGGATACCTCACTCAGGATAGTGTTTTCTATTTCCATCCATTTGCATGCAAAATTCGAGAAGTCATTCTTTTTTACCGCAGCGTAGTACTCTAGTGTATATATATTCCATACTTTCTTCATCCATTCTTCCATTGAAGGGCATCTAGGTTGTTTCCAGGTTCTGGCTATTACAAATAATACTGCTATGAACATAGTTGAACAAATGCTTTTGTCATATGATAGAGCATCTCTTGGGTATATTCCCAAGAGTGGTATTGCTGGGTCCAGGGGTAGGTTGATCCCGAATTTCCTGAGAAACGGAAACACTGTCTTCCACAGTGGATGCACAAGATTGCATTCCCACCAGCAATGGATGAGGGTACCCCTTCCTCCACAGCCTCCCCAGCAAAGACTATCCTTGGTGTTTTTGACTTTAGGCATTCTGACAGGTGTAAGATGGTATCTCAAAGTTGTTTTGATTTGCATTTCCCTGATTGCTAAGGAGGTTGAGCACGACCTTAAGTGTCTTTTGGCCATTTGAACTTCTTCTGTTGAGAATTCTCTGTTCAGTTCAGTGCCCCATTTTTTAATTGGGTTAGTTAGCCTTTTAAAGTCTAGTTTCTTGAGTTCTCTATATATTTTGGAGATCAGACCTTTGTCTGTTGCGGGGTTGGTGAAGATCTTCTCCCAGTCAGTAGGTTCCCTTTGTGTCTTAGTGACAGTGTCCTTTCCTTTACAGAAGCTTCTCAGTTTAAGTAGGTCCCATTTATTCAATGTTGCCCTTAATGTCTCTGCTTCTGGGGTTATGCCTAAGAAGTGATCACCTGTGCCCATCTGTTGTAGGGTATTTCCCACTTTCTCTTCTATCAGGTTCAGTATTTTCAGGCTGATATTGAGGTCTTTAATCCATTTGGACTTGAGTTTTGTGCATGGTGATAGATATGGGTCTATTTTCATTCTTCTACAGGTTGACATCTAGTTGTGCCAGCACCATTTGTTGAAGATGCTTTCTTTCTTCCATTGTATACTTTTAGCTCCTTTATCGAAAATCAGGTGTTCATAGGTTTGTGGGATAAATCCGGGTCTTCTATATGATTCCATTGGTCGACTTCTCTGTTTTTATGCCAGTACCACCCTGTTTTCATTACTGTAGCTCTGTAATAGTGTTTGAAGTCAGGGATGGTAATGCCTCCAGAAGATCCTTTATTGGATAGGATTGTTTTGGCTATCCTGGGTTTTTTGTTTTTCCATATGAAATTGATTATTGTCCTCTCCAGATCTGTGAAGAATTTTGATGGGATCTTGATGGGGATTGCATTGAATCTATAAATAGCCTTTGGTAGAATTGCCATTTTTTACTATGTTGATCCTCTCAATCCAAGAGCAAGGGATGTCCATCCATTTTTTGGTATCCTCTTCAATTTGTTTCTTCAATGCCTTAAAGTTCTTGTCAAATAGATCTTTCACTTCCTTGGTTAGATTTACCCCAAGATATTTTATGCTGTTTGTGGCTATCGTGAATGGAGAAGCTTCTCTGATTTCCCTCTCTGCTTCCATATCCTTTGTGTATAAGAGGGCGACTGATTTTTTGGAGTTGATCTTGTATCCTGCCACATTACTAAAGCTGTTTATCAGCTGTAAAAGTTCTTTGGTGGAGTTTTGGGGGTCGCTTATGTACATTATCATATCATCTGCAAATAACGAAAGTTTAACTTCTTCCTTTCCAAATCGAATCCCCTTGATCCTATTATGTTGTCTTATTGCTATTGCTCGAACTTCAAGCACTATATTGAAGAGGTATGGAGAGAGTGGACAGCCTTGTCGTGTTCCTGAGTTAAGCGGGGTGGCTTTGAGTTTCTCTCCATTTAATTTGATGTTAGCTGTCGGCTTGCTGTATATAGCTTTTATTATATTTAGGTATGACCCTTGTATCCCTAATCTCTCCAAGACTTTTAACATAAATGGATGTTGAATTTTGTCAAATGCTTTTTCAGCATCTAAGGAAATGATCATATGGTTTTTTTCTTTCAGTTTATTTATATGCTGGATTACATTGATAGATTTTCGTATGTTGAACCAGCCCTGCATCTTAGGAATGAAGCCTACTTGATCATAATGGATAATTTTTCAGATGTGTTCTTGGATTCGGTTTGCCAGTATTTTGTTGAGGATTTTTGCGTCGATATTCATGAGTGAGATCGGCCTGTAATTCTCTTTCCTGGTTGAGTCTTTGTGTGGTTTTGGTATCAGAGTAACTGTAGCTTCATAAAAGGAATTTGGTAATGACCCTTCTGTTTCTATATTGTGGAATACATTGAGGAGTATAGGTATTAGGTCTTCTTGGAAGTTCTGGTAGAATTCCGCATTGAAACCATCTGGCCCTGGGCTTTTTTTGGTAGGGAGGTTTTTGATAACAGCTTCTAATTCTTCGCGACTGACAGGTCTGTTTAGATTGTTCACCTGGTCCAGGTTTAATTTTGGTAAATGGTATTTATCTAAAAAAGTGTCCATTTCTTTTACATTTTCCAGTTTTGTGGCATACAGGCTTTTATAGTAAGATCTAATGACTCTCTGAATTTCCTCTGTGTTTGTGATTATGTCCCCGTTTTCATTTCTGATCTTATTAATTTGCAGACTTTCTCTCTGCCGTTTGACTAGTTTGGATAGGGGTTTATCAATCTTGTTGATTTTCTCCAGGAACCAGCTTTTTGATTCATTGATTCTTTGGATTGTTTTCTGTGTTTCTATTTTGTTGATTTCAGCCCTCAGTTTGATTATTTCCAGTCTTCTACTCCTCCTAGGTGAGTCTGCTTCTTTTTTTTCTAGAGCTTTCAGGTGGGCTGTTAAGTCTCCAATATGTGCTTTCTCTGTTTCCTTTAAGTGGGCACTTAGTGCTATGAACTTTCCTCTTAGGACTTCTTTCATAGTGTCCCATAAGTTCGAGTATGTTGTTTCTTTATTTTCATTAAATTCAAGGAAGACTTTAATTTCTTTCTTTATTTCTTCCTTAATCCAGTTATGGTTCAGTAGTTGACTGTTTAGTTTCCATGAGTTTGTAGGCTTTCTGGGGGTAGCCTTGTTGTTGAATTCTAACTTTAATCCATGGTGATCTGATAAGACACAGGTGGTTAGTAATATTTTTTTTGTAACTGTGTAAGTTAGCTTTGTTACCGAGTATGTGGTCAATTTTCGAGAAGGTTCCATGAGCTGCAGAGAAGAAGGTATATTCTTTCCTCTTTGGGTGGAATAATCTATAGATGTCTGTTAAGTCCATTTGCCTTATTACTTCCCTTAATTCTCTAATTTCTCTGCTAGGTTTCTGTCTGATTGACCTGTCCATTGGTGAGAGAGGAGTGATGAAGTCTCCTACTATTAGTGTGTGCGGTTTGATGGCTGCCTTGAAGTTTAGCAATGTTTCTTTTACGTACGTGGGTGCTTTTATATTAGTGGCATAGATATTCAGGATTGAGACTTCTTCCTGATGAATTGTTCCTGTTATGAGTATAAAATGTCCCTCTCCATTTCTTCTGATTGATTTAAGTTTGAAGACAACTTTGTTAGAAATTAGTATGTCCACACCTGCTTGTTTCTTAGGTCCATTTGCTTGATAAGCCTTTTCCCAGCCCTTTACTCTGAGTAGGTGCCTGTCTTTGTGGTTGAGGTGTGTTTCTTGCAAACAGCAGAATGTTGGATCCTGTTTTCGTATCCAATCTCTTAGCCTGTGCCTTTTTATAGGTGAGTTGAGACCATTGACATTAAGTGATATTAATGACCAGTGGTTGTTAACTCCGGTCACTTTTTTAGTAGTAGGGTTTGTGTGTTTCCCTTCTTTGAGTTGCGCTGGTGAAGGGTCTCTAGATGTCTGAGTTATTGTGGTCATTGTTGGACTCCTTGGTTAGTGATTTTCCTTCTATTATTTTCTGTAAGGCTGGATTTTTGGCTATGTATTGTTTAAATTTGTTTTTATCCTGGAAAATTTTGTTTTCTAAAAATATGGAATGCTTCACGAATTTGCGTGTCATCCTTGCGCAGGGGCCATGCTAATCTTCTCTGTATCGTTCCAATTTTAGTATATGTGCTGGCGAAACGAGCACTAATTTATTTATTTATTTATTAAAGATTTCTGTTTCTTCCCCGCCACCGCCTCCCATTTCCCTCCCCCTCCCCCAATCAAGTCCCCCTCCCTCATCAGCCCAAAGAGCAATCAGGGTTCCCTGCCCTGTGGGAAGTCCAAGGAACCTCCACCTCCATCCAGGTCTAGTAAGGTGAGCATCCAAACTTCCTAGGCTCCCACAAAGCTAGTATGTTCAGTAGGATCACAAACCCATTGCCATTGTTCTTGAGTTCTCAGTAGTCCTCATTGTCCGCTATGTTCAGCCAGTCCGATTTTATCCCAGGCTTTTTCAGACCCAGGCCAGCTGGCCTTGGTCAGTTCCCGATAGAACATCCCCATTGTCTCATTGTGTGGGTGCACCCCTCGCGGTCCTGAGTTCCTTGCTCGTGCTCTCTCTCCTTCTGCTCCTGATTTGGACCTTGAGATTTCTGTTCGGTGCTCCAATGTGGGTCTCTGTCTCTGTCTCCTTTCATCGCCTGATGAAGGTTAATATTCAGGAGGATGCCTATATGTTTTTCTTTGGGTTCTCCTTATTTAGCTTATCTAGGATCACTAATTATAGGCTCAATGTCCTTTGTTTATGGCTAGAAACCAAATATGGGTGAGTACATCCCATGCTCCTCTTTGTGGTTCTGGCTTACCTTACTCAGGATAGTGTTTTCTATTTCCATCCATTTGCATGCTAAATTCAAGTAGTCCTTGTTTTTTTACTGCTGAGTAGTACTCTAATATGTATATATTCCATACTTTCTTCATCCATTCTTCCATTGAAGGGCATCTAGGTTGTTTCCAGGTTCTGGCTCTTACAAACAATGCTGATATAAACATAGTAGAGCATATACTTTTGTTGTATGATAAGGCCTCTCTTGGGTATATTCCCAAGAGTGGTATTGCTGGGTCCAGGGGTAAGTTGATCCCAAATTTCCTGAGAAACCACCACACTGTTTTCCAAAGTGGTTGCACAAGTTTACATTCCCACCAGCAATGCATGAGTGTACCCCTTTCTCCACAACCTCTCCAACATCGGCTATCATTGGTGTTTTTGATTTTAGCCATTCTGACAGGTGTAAGATGGTATCTTAAAGTTGTCTTGATTTGCATTTCCCTGATAGCTAAGGAAGTTGAACATGACCTTAAGTGTCCTTTGGCCATTTGAACTTCTTCTGTTGAGAATTCTCTGTTCAGCTCAGTGCCCCATTTTATAATTGGGTTGATTAGCCTTTTACGGTCTAGTTCCTTTATATATTTTGGAGATCAGACCTTTGTCAGTTGCGGGGTTGGTGAAGATCTTCTCCCAGTCAGTGGGTTGCCTGTGTGTTTTACTGACAGTGTCCTTTGCTTTACAGAAGCTTCTCAGTCTCAGGAGGTCCCATTTATTCAATGAGGTCCTTAATGTCTGTGCTGCTGGGGTTATACGTAGGAAGTGGTCTCCTGTGCCCATGTGTTGTAGAGTACTTCCCACTTTCTCTTCTGTCAGGTTCAGTGTGTTCTGACTGATATTGAGGTCTTTAATCCATTTGGACTTGAGTTTTGTGCATGGTGATAGATATGGATCTATTTTCATTCTTCTACAGGTTGACATCCAGTTTTGCCAGCACAATTTGTTGAAGACGCTTTCTCTCTTCCATTGTAAACTTTTAGCTCCTTTATCGAAAATCAGGTGTTCATAAGTTTGTGGGTTAATGTCAGGGTCTTCTATTCAATTCCATTGGTCAACTTCTCTGTTTACATGCCAATACCAAGCTGTTTTCAATACTGTTGCTCTGTAGTGGAGTTTAGAGTCAGGGATGGTAATGCCTCCAGACGATCCTTTATTGTATAAGATTGTTTTGGCCATCCTGGGTTTTTTGTTTTTCCATATAAAGTTGATTATTGTCTTCTCCAGATCTGTGAAGAATTTTGATGGGATTTTGATGGGGATTGCATTGAATCTATAGACTGCTTTTGGTAGAATTGCCATTTTTACTATGTTGATCCTCCCAATCCAAGAGCAAGGGAGATCCTTCCATTTTCTGGTGTTCTCTTCAATTTCTTTCTTCAAATACTTAAAGTTCTTGTCAAATAGCCTGCGCCATCCGGTTCAGTCCGCCTGTGCCGTCTGGGTCTGTCTGCCTTTGCTGCCTCATTTGGATCTTAAAAGCTCAGTCCGGTGCTCCAATGTGGGTCTCTGTCTCTGTCTCGATCCATCGCCAGATGAAGGTTTTAAGGTGATATGCAAGATATTCATCAGTATGGCTATAGGATAGGGTCATTTCAGGTTCCCTCTCCTCAGTTGCCCAAGGTACTAGCTGGGAACATCTTCCTGGACACCTGCGAGTCCCTCTAAAGTCAAGTCTCTTGCCAACCCTAAGATGGCTCCCTTAATTAGGATACATATTTCTCTGCTCCCCTATCCACCCTTCCTTTATCCCAACCATCCCATTCCAGCAAGCTCCCCCCATCGTCCCCTTCTCACGTTTCTCACCCCATTTCCCCTTAGCCCCATGCCACCTCACCCCCAAGTTCCCAGTTTTTGGAGTTACAGTCAATTCCTTAATCCTATGGCTGTTACAATCTTTGCACCTTCTCTTCTGAAAAGCTCCCTGAGCCTTAGGTGTTGAAGAGTTTTGTAGATGTATCTTTGGAACTGGCCTCCTAAACTCTACATTATGATTGGTTGTTGTTTTCTGTAGCAGGCTCTGTTTGTTTCAAAGAGAAGTTTGGACTTCCATCCTTACCTTACTTTCTACTCTGCTACTGAATTTCTGTGGGAGAAAAATCATTTTGTAGTATAGTATAAAATCTATCATGCCTAGTAGATATTTTTATTATGCCATATTGAAATTAATGTAAATATTTTTACTTTAGTCATTGATATCTAATGATAATCACTAATTTGATATTGATGCTTAAATTTTCTATCAGTAATTTCATCAAATCTATAATAAATATATAGCTATTAAATCAAAATGCACTAAAGAACTTTTATTCATCTGAGGAATTTTCTATGTCCATTTATTCTCACATTTGATAAATTAATTTATTATATGATATTTGATATTAAAAAGTGTTTGAGTACTAGTTTAATCAATCTGTGTTTTTAAATTTGTATTTATAATAAATTTATGTTTATAATTAAAATAGGTCTATATAACAAATATTGAAAATTTCATATCTTACTCTATGTCCATGTTGGACATCTGAATAGTACTGAGAAAGTTCAATGGGTGAAAATGGAATGAAGAAGTTTTAACATCATTGATCACATAGTCAATAAGTTTATATGAGTGCTGGTAAAAAAGAAAGTGTCAGCTGAGCTTGGTATATTAAATTGGACTGAGAATTGATATAAAAGAATTGTATATATGTTTGCCAAGTATAAGGAATAGTAGTCCCATTCATGCTTTCTACTCTAGAGTCATTTTATCTTTCCACTAAATGCATGGGTGCAGGGACTAGATAAGGAGTAATGATGATGGATGAATTACATCCTTGCTTTTGTCAGTATATTCTACCCCTCACCACTGACGTTTAAAAATAATTTAAAGCTATATCTTCAATATAATTGAAGATATCAGTATTTGAAGAATGTCATACATTTCTCTGGGGCTATTTTGAAAATCCTTAAGCACAAATAAAACCTCCTCTCTGAAAAAAAGGTAGGAACTAGGTGAGTGAAACAGCTATACTACTTTGTTAAACACTAATAAGAACCAGGCACCGTAGTGCATAGCTTTAATCCCAACAATTTGGAGGCAGAAGCAGGCATGTCTCTGTGAGTTAAAGGCAGATGGGTTTATATAGTGAGTTCTAGGACAGCCAGAGCTGCATAGTGAGATCCTACTTGAAAAAGAACAAAACAAGTGACAAACATACAATCAAATAAATACTAAAGAGTAAATAAATCAAGAAGAACAAAATGGTCAAATAAACAGGATGCTTGCAAACATTAAAATATTCAAAGGAAGAATACTGCTAAATATGGATATAGGCACACTTGGCAACAGCATTTTAAATAGTATCATTACTAAGAGCAAAGTGTGGCTGACATATCAAAGCACACACACACACACACACACACACACACACACACAAATAGCCACTGGAACAGTCCACCAGGAACAGACCTCCTAATGGTGGCATGCAAAAGTTCACCTGTTACTTATATGATCTGGGTTGCCACTTTATTATTTTTAATAATTTATTTTTATTTTATACACATTGGTATTTTCATGCATGTCTGTGAGAGGGTGTCAGATCTTGGAATTATAGACAGCTGTTAGCTGCAATGTGGGTGCTGGGAATTGAACCCAGGTCCTCTGGAAGAGTAGTCAGTGCTCTTAACCACTGAGCCATCTTTCCAGCCCCTGGGATTGCCACTTTAAATTACATGATAAGTTTAAATTATATGACTCTCTCTTCTCTCCTCTCTTTGCCCAGTTACTTACTTATTATTTCAGTTTGTTAAGTCAAACTTTAAAATCTCTTTTTTTGCATCTGTTGTGGTTTGAATTTTGTCTCTTCCCATATAAATATCAAAGATATAAAACCACTAGCACCTGAAAATGTGACCTCAGCTAGAAATAGGTTCTCTGGAGGTGTAGTAATATGAAGGAGTAAGGAATAAGTCATTCTACATTAGGAAAGGTCTTAAATCCTTAGCCATCAAATTGGCATCCTATTAGAAGAGAGAAAGACATGAAGGGGGAAAGATCATGTGATTCATGATGGAGATGGAAATTAGGTTTCAAAAGCATTTTTACTGAAAGAAGTCAGTACAAACAAACAGACGCACACACATAGTGCGTGTAGTAATAAGGAGCACGGCGGGGCTGCGTCCCCAACACCCCAACCGCCTGTTCGGCTAGCTTTTGCCCCGAAATAACAACACACAAACTGTATTCATTTAAACACTGCTTGGCTCATTTCTACCTAGCCTCTTCTAGGCTAACTCTCGCACCTGGACTAGCCCATTTCTTATCATCTGTATAGCACCAGTCTTACCAGGAAGATTCTAGCCTAATTCCATCCTGGGTCGGAGCTTCATAGCGTGCATCTGCCTGGGAGCTGGGAGCATGGCGTTGAAGCGTCTGCTCCGGAGAGGAGAGCTGTCGAGTCTGAGCTCACTTCCTCTTCCTCCCAGTGTTTTGTTCTGTTTACTCCTCACACCTATCTTCTAACCAATGAAATGGGCCAAGGCAGTTCCTTTATTAGCCAATGACCTTCCTCCATCAATTGCAGATGTTAGCTGATGAAATTTGGGAGCATTAGACTGCATGGAATTTGAGTCACCTTTCTTCACTACCAAAAAATATTTTTAAAATTAGAGTATTAATTAAAGCATACATCCAAATTCCTTGTATGTTACCATATGTATGTATTAAAATATTCAAAGGAAGAATACTGCTAAATATGGATATAGGCACACTTGGCAACAGCATTTTAAATAGTATCATTACTAAGAGCAAAGTGTGGCTGACATATCAAAGCACACACACACACACACACACACACATACACACACACACACACACACACACACACAAATAGCCACTGGAACAGTCCACCAGGAACAGACCTCCTAATGGTGGCATGCAAAAGTTCACCTGGTACTTATATGATCTGGGTTGCCACTTTATTATTTACATGCAAATAATGCTATGGATCTATGTTTTATGAAATAAAGTGAAGAAATAAAAACACCATTTTGTAAAGTCATATCAATATTTCAAACAGAAAAGGTGAAGGCATTGAAAGAATAGAGATGCATTCATTTTTTTAAGAGTTGCTGTAACCAAGTAGTTTGTTGTGACTTTAATAGCAGAAACTCATTTTCATCTAATTCTGGTAGCTAGAATATGAGATAAAGTTATAGCAGAACATGATTCCCCAAAAGGTATTAGGTGATGATCTGTTCCAGTTGATTCTCTTTACTTTTATAAAACTCTCTCATTCTGGTAGCATATTCTCATGGTAGTTTCATTGTATATATACATCTGTACTTCTGCACTTTTAAAACTAAGCATACCAGCAATTATTACCTTCCCTGGTATAAATTTGCATTAAGCAGCTATATCCACAAAGCCATATTTCTAAGTAACAATACAATTCAAGATACTAGAATGAGGATTTCAACACATGATTCTTTCCGCTCTGGAAAATTCAATCCACCTATGCTATTTTAATTTTATAGTTCAAATGTAAGTCAGAATAATACTCAACTTTTATAAATTATATCAAATATTTAAGGAAAGACAGTATACAATTTGTTATGTTGTTTAGTAAAATAAAATGTATGTATGTATTCACAAATGTATATATAATGTATAAATTTTAAATATCAGAAATACATAATAGACAATATTATACTTAGTTTATTTTTATAATTTTGTTCAACAATAAATTGATATCACAGGGATGAATTGATCTTTCGATAATATCAAAGGGATGGATTTATTTTTCTGAGACTTAACTTCTCACTCATGCACCTTCACATGGAATAACAACAACTTTAACTGATAGCTAAGAGATCTATTATGTTAATATAATCTGTATCAAGAGGGCTATTGCACCATAATCAGTAGATGTTAGGAGTATAAAAGAATCATGAAGTTTTAGACATAGCACATCAACTAATCGCAGTTTACATGCGTGTTTCACTAGCCTAAAGATTCAGGCCCTATAAAAGAGTCATCAAATTCCCTTAAAATAAATTTATATGAGCTATCTCTTATTAGAACATTACTTATACACAAAGCAAACAGTATCAAAGTTTGACTGGAATGCATCATTTGGGACAGAAACATTTTAAAAAATAAAGTTTTCAGAGAAAGACAATAGCAATCATTTGATAATGAGTATACCTTAGAGATTCCACCTCCATAGTTTAGGGTATGATAAGAGAATAAAAACAAGAAAACTCTGGGAAAGAATTAGATTCAATAGAATATGAACCTCTTCTTCTACTGTATAAAGAACTCTAAGCAGAATTTTGGTAGAAGATATACTAATTTTTTTTTTCTCAGTTACCTCAACAAAATTGAGAAGACTCAAAATCAATGATTCCTGAGAAAAGTCAAAAAGCATTGACATTATTTCCCCACACAATGGCATTCTATTCCATCTCCCTGTACCTGCATTCCTAATCACCATAGATAACGCATATTTGGTAAGTCTTTATTATTTTGTTTCAAGTTATGACAAACTTATATGTACACTTTCTCTTGCAATTTTTTTCATATTACAAATGCATGTGTCTGAAGGGGTTCTCATGGAGCTAGAGAGTGGACAATGAAAAGGGAGTAAGCCGTCTTAAGTGTGGAAGTGGTTAATGAAATAAATGTAACATTTAAATAGAAGGGAAAACCATTTAGTGGGGAAAAGGGGGTAAACAAGAGGCAGGAAAAGAGGACAGGGAAGGACAGTGAGGAATAAAAATGAAGAAGAATAAAGTATATTTGTTTCCATGAATGAAAATATAGTGAAGATGGTTACTTTGTTTTAATAAAAACATACACAATCACAATTTTACATATGCAGAATATGTTTTATTTTCTCTCTGTGTGTATTTAAAAACCCTTATTACTACTTCATAGATAAGAACACACACTATACTTCATCATAATGAGTTCTGAATGCTAGACAGGGAACTACAAATTATGCGTGAATCATTGCCACTTTATTACAATAGTGTTACTGCTATTGTGCTCTAAAATATCTATATGCCTTTCTATTTTAAGGAGCACTTTGGATTTTGGGTCCTTCAAATCACATTCTGAAAATGAAAAAAGAAGGCATATACATTCTCTCTTTCTACCTTTCTCCACATGTGGTTGTGAGCCCACCCCTTCATGAATGTAAAATATGTATGTTTGTGTGAACTTCATTTCCAACCAATTATTTTTGTAGCCTCTTCTCAATTTCTATTAATTAAGAACCAGTATGCTGAATAGAAAAACAAATACTCATGCTGTGTGGTAGATAAATCTCATATCAATATAACAATCTTCATCTCACTTTCCTCTTCTACTACTTACCTGCTACTTCCTTGAAGAGTTGTAAGGTATTTCATGCTTTCAAATGCTAGCTTTAATTTTAGTTGCTATCTTTACAACAAAGCATTAGCTTGGTTCTGGATATATTAAAGAAGGATTAGAAATTAGAATGCTGCCCCAGATGAGTTATTGAGAGTTTTAAAATAGAAGATTGTGTGGAACAATAGACTTAAGACTTAAGTAGCAGATAAGGGAGCTGCACTAGAGGCCAAGATAATGAAGGCTAATAATATGGAGGAATAAGCATGATAGAAACACATATGTACATGTGAAAAACCCTGTTATACATTATAATTAATATATGTGAATAAAATAAAGCAAAAGAGGCTGGAAAGATGACTCAGTAGGCAAAGGCACTTGTTGTTAAGCCTGATGACCCAAGTTAGAGCCCTAGAACACATGTAAAAGGGCATATACAGAGGCTTATGTCTGCAATTCCAGTATTCACAAGGAGAGACATGAATGAGAATAAGCCAGAAACTCACAAATGCAGCTCAACAGCAGAAAAAAAAGAGACCCTGCCTCAAAATCAAGGTAGAAAAACCAAGAACCAACTCTCAAAATATCCTCTGACCTTCACAGGTGCACTATGGCACTTTGGTTGCTCCCACAAAATTAATAAATTTAAACAAACAACTTTTTGTAAAATGATTAAAATAGATATTTATTGTAGTTGGCTGTTTCTTTTTTAACTCTTTGTTCTTTGGGGGCCTGCCACCCAGCTCCCAAATAAATACACATGGAGATCTATTATAAGCTCAGCCTTACCTTGGCTTGTTTCTAGCCAGTTTTTCTTCACTTAAAATGTCCTGTTCATCTTTTGCCTCTGGGATTTTATCTTTTTCTTTTCTATATACTTTTCTTTACTTCTTACTCCATGTCTGGCTGTGTAGCTGAGTGGCTTACCCCTGAAGTCCTCCTCTCCTTTTCCTTTTTTTTATTCAAACATTTTGTTTTATTTTTGCTTTATAAATAATACCATTCAAAATTTCTACCTGCTCCCCTCCTCCCATTTTCCTCCCACTCCCCTACTTACCCTCCCCGCACCCCTCCATTCCTAAGAGAGGGCAGGGTACTCTGCCCTGTGGGAAGTCCAAGGCCCTCCCAACTCCATCCAGGCCTAGGAAGGTGTGCATCCAAACAGACTGGGATCCCAAAAAGCCAGTACATGCAGTAGAATCAAATCCTAGTGCCGTTATCATTGACTTCTCAGTCAGCCCCCATAAAAGCACAGGTTGATAAAAAGATCAGAACATCCAGCTGAATATTATATATGTTGATATAATAAATATACCTAATGATGATCTTATTTTCAGGTTCTTTGTTTCTGTCTAACAGCTCTCAGTTTACACACAGTAAAATTATGTTAATCTTTCCAATGATACAATAAAATAAACTTTATGAAAATAAAAAATGACAGGGCCGGAGTGATATACTGTGCTATAGGCATGAAGTCTCTTGTACATCTGTGGAGTTGTAAACCTATGATTGCTGCTATGGGGATAAAGTTCATCATGCCCTAAAATCAAGGATTTTATAAGTTCATCTCGGTCACAAAATGTGCAAACTAAGCTATAAACATCAAAGTTGAAGGATCCACTGTAAGCCATGGTCTTCTTTAGCCACAATGAGCCAAAATAGAGTATCTTATAATTTTACAGTAAAACACAAATTGAATTTTGTCATATAAATAAAAAGAGAATAAAGAATTTTGCTTCAACTAGCTTTATTCCTCATGAAATCATTGGCCTTTGACTTTCATGCCATTTTGCCCTAACAACATTGAAAGACAATCAAAACATTAAGGGATGGCTTGACTCAATGCCTACCATGCATGACCTACATATTCTGGTGGTATTGTTAACTCAAGTTTTGTTGGTTCAGTGCTTTTCACTATTCCTGCTTTATTTCTATTCTATTACATTCACTTTCTGAGCAAATAAATATCTAGTTTAGACAGGAAATGGGATCATTACTTTGCCAGTTGATGACATATTCAAGGTCAGTTTCTCTCTGAGTGAAGGAAAGTCAGCTCCTATAGATCTCTATTTGCTGCTTCAGAGGACCCATATGTTATGAAAGAATCACAGTTAAGCAGACAGGCAAAGTATACAAGTCCAAAACCTCAATTCTCTGGAGATAAGATTGGATTCCACTTTATAATGATTAATTTTCCCCTTCACATAGTAGATGAAAATATGTATTCTAGTTTTAGTCTAGCTATGAAAAAAAAAAGACGTGCTCACATGCTAGGGGTACAAATAAGTTAGCAACAATCTTAGTAATTAACTAAATATTCAATGAGCTTCTTTAATTAACATTTCAAGCTAATCAAACTTTCTCCCACATAGACACATGACAAGGATCATCCTATTCCTTGTATATGGACAGGAGGAAACTTAACCTGAATACTGTATTCTGGAGGAAATCACCATGGCAGGAGCTGAAAGACAATTTGAAATTCAGCAGTTATGCAGCCATCACTGGAGGCTGGTAATGTTTTTCCATAAAAATCTAAAATAACTGTTCCTGAATATTAATTGTCTTCCCTATGTAATCCACCATAAGTCACACGCAGAGGGCATTAGTTAGACCATATGGAGATGAGTGAGGCTGACAGTTTGCGACTTTTAAATCAAGGCCCTAAGAAGCACCATATATTTCTACCCCCACCCTTTTCAGGAAAACAGAGATTTTGTTGTTATATCAGTATGCTGGGTAGACATAGATCCTTCATTCAGAGTTCCAAAATAAGAAATGTGAGATAATGTGAATTTAACTCACATTTGTATAATCACACAATATATTATAATTGATCCAATTGTGTCATTATGCTTCAAATGTGCATGCATGGTGCTCACACTATTTATATATACATACACACACATAATAGATGGTGGTGGTGGTAAAAATGAACATCTTCAGTTGTTACTATATTCTCCATATTCTATCAGCACTGCATACAAAGTAAGGCATCATAGGCAGGTCACTTCAAGAAATCAGTTTCCCAGACCAAACAGATAATGTTGCCAAAAGAATAGAAATAATCGGTGTCAGTGAACTAGTCTTTTTCAAGAAAAGGGTAAGAGTGACTACAGTTGTATAGTGGTATATTATTTGTATTTTAATAAATAAATCTTGCTTGAAGACTAGAGGCAAAGCTAAAGCCACTAGAGGTCAGGAAATGGTGACACACAACTTTAATCCCAGGATTTGGGAGACAGAGTCAGATGGATCTCTGTGAGTTCAAGGACACCCTGGGCTACACAAGATCAATGCAGAAACAAATCCAGGTAGTGGTATCTCACCTTGAATCCCAGTACTAGGGAGCCATGTGCCCTTAATCCCATCACTAGAGGAAATATAAAATGAGAAGAGAGAGAGGTTTGGGCAGCCTAGTTTATGATCACCCAGTCTTGGTAGTGGAAAGACTTCTCTAGCATATTGATTGCTTTGAGCCCCAATTTCTGTCTCTGGGTTTTTGTTCTTAATGCTACAATAGTTGTTGCTACAAAAGGCATACTCAGAGAGGCGAAAAAAAAAAGCTTATGCATCTGCCTGGATGAAAATGTCATAATGAAATGACATAATTAATGATGTCAAATGAAACCCATTCTTTTATACTTTAATAGAATAATAAAGATATTTTTACTATAGATCATTTATATTAAAAAAGTTGCTACCATCACCTAGATGCATGGTGCTTTATTTATGAGTTCACTACAATATACTTCTTTTCATAAATAAATAAATACATCTTAGAAATAGCAAAAGGAAAACAAAAATTGGAAAGTATATTCAAAGAGATTGTGCCAGTTGTCCTCTATCACAAAACTAACTAGTACTGAACTTGGATCTAAATAAAAGACAGTTCAATTTTATCTCTTCTAAGAAATAATGCTGGACAATCCACAACCCCAGAAAAGCTAGGTAAAAAGGAGGACCCTAAGAGGGAAACATATGGAGGAGCTCAGGAAAGGGAAATAGTTAAGATCTCCTGGGTAAACAGAAAAGAGAAGTAGAAGGGAGGGGGTGGGGTATGGGTACATTAGGGCTCCAAAGGCCAGGTTGGGGGAGAGATGGAAAGAGGGAGTAATGAAAGAGACATCTTGATAGGAGGAGCCATTATGGAGTTAGGAAGAAACCGGGTGCTAGGGAAACTTCAGGGAATCGACAAGGGTAACCACGACTAAGATTATTAGAAATAGTGAAGAGGGTGCCTGAACTGGCCTTCCCCTAGGTTCATGATGGAATCAGATGCAGGGATCTACAGCCAAGCACTGGTCTGAGCTCCTGGAGCTTAGCTGAAGAGAGGGATGAGGGATCATATCACCAAGTGGGGTCATGATCATGATTGGGAAAACCACAGAGACAGATGACCCAAGCTCATTGACTCTGGACTGACAGCTGGGGATCCTACCTGCAACTGAACTAAGCTCTCTGAATGTGGGTGACAGTTATGTGGCTTGATTTGCTAGGGGGCAGGAAGTGGGACGAGGACTTATCCTGGGTGCATGAAATGTATTTTTGGAGCCTATTTCCTATGGTGGGATACCTTGCTCAGCCTTGATATGGGGGAAGGAGCTTGGTTCTGCCTCAACTTGGTATACCAGACATTTTTGACTACCCATGGAGGCCATGCCACCTCTGAGGAGTGGATGAGGAAGGGATGGGGACATGGGGAGTAGGAGAAGAGGAGGGAGGGGGAACTGCGGCTAATATGTAAAATTTTTAAAATTAAAGAGAAAAAAAAGAGGAAAGAGTGCTTGATCTTCTGGTCTGACCTGAAATACCACTCCAGTGCTGTAATAGTACTTGGGGCATTGAGTTTAAATTATGGTATATGATCTGATAGTCCTAAGAAAGTAATTTCTTTTTGAGTAGTAGATGTGCATTTTTTCATATCACCAAGCCAGTGAGTGGTTCATAGGAGGCAAACTTGAGTTTTAAAGTTGAAATAAGCTCGTTATAACCTTAATGGTATCTCAGATGAGAATCCTACTGCAATGGCCTTGGTCATTTTATTAATCCAATACTCTCAACATTTCCTACCTTGATATTTATCCTTTGGAAAGTAAATTATAATAAGATTGATTTCTTTTACTTCTATGTAAAAGTTTCTTTTCTCTCATAGATGAGACATTTTTAACTAGTTATAGTTTTAGAGTACAGTATTTTAAAATGATATGAAAATGGAATTTTAGTGTTTATGTGTCAGTGTTTTACAGGTGAAAGTGCATTGCCAATTTGTGCTTAATGAAAGTGTACGTGCACACATGTATCTTCAGGCATATGTGAATGTCTGTCTGGATGCTTGTTTCTGAGCTAAACTACTAGAAAGTGACAATAAAAATACTCATCATTTCTCCTTTACATAGTTTTAACTGACTTTAGATAAAAACTCAAGAATCAATGCTCCAGATTTAGAATAAGTATGTTCCGGGAAATATTTTAGGAAAAGGGATAAATTTAATGAGCTACACTTCCTTGCTGGGAAGTAAGTTCTGAAAGGGTGAGTCATCCGATTCCTAATGTCCACAGGAGGCCTTTGGAGAGTAGCTTTTTTTTTTAACCATACCAGCTCATACTCCAATATGGTAGCTTATATTCCTCTGCTCAAATGCTCATTTTCCTTAACTCAACAAGAGGATATCTTAGTTCTAAGAATGATTTGGAAAAATTAAAGACAATTAGTGAAAACTAAGATTTCTTCTGGAGATTTCTTATAACACAATGAATGTCATTTTCCCTGTCTTCTAGGTGTGAATATATGCTATATTTCATACTTTGACTGCATTTGTATAACTGTAAACAGAAAGGTGAAAAGTGATACTTGTTTAGAATAAACTTAGGAGGGTTAGTCAACTAAAACCTAGTTATGGACCAATATCAAAACCAAAAAGAAACTAATATTGCCCATACATGATATGTCTTTGGTGTTCGATCTATTTATCTCTCTCTCTGTCTGTCTGTCTGTGCATCCGTCCGTCCATCCATCCATCCATCCATCTCCTATCTATCTGTATGTCTATATATATATATATACTACATAGAGATAAATCTGTCTACTATCTTATAAGCTTTATACACTTTATAAGCTATATATACTTTAAAAGTGAATAGGTATGTTTATTAGATTTTATAAGATTATTTTATAAGATTATCACAAATTATTCATTAATGTTCTCTTAACCTCAAAAAATGTATTATACTTGGTCATAATGATAGCAGATTATGGCACTCTCATTATTACGAGGTCATTATTCTCTGTTCATGTTCATTTACTTGATATTTCAGGTGACGAAATTTCAATACAGAAAGGGTTACTTTTCCAAATATGCAAGGAATGTGTTTGGCTCTAGCTCCCACAGGTGAAATTACAGCAGTATGTATAAAATTCATTCTCCCTTATGATATATCACAAACTAAAGAATGTGTAGTATTTTTGATGTACAGACATTTATATATAAATGTTAATTCTTGTTATGTTATAGTAGATACATGATAATATGAGTGACAATATATTTTCTCTCTTATCTGTTCCTAATATGGTTCCTAAGAAATATCCCTCAGCATGTGTATTAACACACAAATCTGTCTTTAGGATTTTGAAATGATTTCCTATTAGAGTTTTTGTTTTATGTTTTCTAGATTCAGATGTGATTTTTTTATGCCTGTAGTTCTGACATTGAAAAATCTAAGGCAGGAGAAGTAGCACAAATATGAGGTCAGATTGGGCTACATAGTAAGATTAAGTCCACCTAGGGCTATAGCATGAGACCCTGTCAACAACAAACAAATAGTAAGCTAGCAAAGAACTGTGCTATCTCTTGTACCACAGTCTTGTAGAAACATAACATGGTGTATTAATACATTTAGTTATTTGTAATTTTTGCAATTTTTCTTTTCCTAAACCCTTCAGTTATCAATAATTTTCACTATAAACAAGATTTATTGGGGTCTTTTACATGTTTCAGACAGAAGAAAAACATATAGTTCTGATGTCATTTAGAGATACATGGTATAATATATGAAATAATATTTAAATAAATAATGTACTAATGAATTATACAGTAAGTTATGGTTTAGTAAATGTTTGGTCAGTAAATAAATGAGTTTCATAGGGATGGAATGATCTAACATTAGTTTGGTAAGAGATACCTGATACATGCATTATTTGAACTGAAATAAAATTTTAGAGATTGTATTTGTCTAATATCTCACTTTATGTGTAAGAAATTGGAGTAAAGGATGCTCAATAGGATTCTTCCCATTAGTTCAGACTTGGCTATAAAAATGCAGTGGTATTGGTGAGGCATGCTGGATAGACAACTCAGTGGTTACTGGCTGCTCCAACAGAGGATCTAGGTTTAATTCCCAGCATCCACAAAGATCTAGTTCCAAAGATCCAAAACCTTCTCTAGCCTCCAAGGGCACCAAGGTTCACATGAACATGATTCATATATATATATATATATATATATATATATATATATATATATATATATATATATACACAGGTAAGACACCCACACAAAATAAAAAAGAATGGATGAAGGAATGTAAATAATAATTACCAGCCTCTGTAAGCTTACTTAATTCCTTGAGAACTATTTTTATTTTATTACTTTAAAAAATACCAATTCAAATTCCTACTTCCTTTCTTCCTTCCACTCCCTTCACACACCCTTCCCCCCACACCACTCCAATCTTGAGAGAGGGCAAGGTACCCTGCCCTGTGGAAAGTATAAGGCCCTCCCCACTACATCTAGGTTGTGCAAGATATACATCCAAAGAGAATAGGATGCCAAAAAGCCAGTACATGCAGTAGAGATAAATCTTAGTGCCATTGTCATTGGCCCCACAGTGTGCCCTGTCAACCACATTCAGAGAGACTAGTTTCATGCTGTCCTCATTTACTCCCAGTCCAGTTGGAGTTGGTGAGCTCCCGTTAGCTCAGGCAAATTGTCTCAGTGAGTGAACCCCTCATGGTCTTGACTTCTTTGCTTATACTCTCCCTCCTTCCACTCTTCAACTGGAACTTGGGAGTCCAGTGCTCCGATATGGGTCTCTGCCTCTATTTCTGTTGTTGGATGAAGGTTCTATGGTGATATTTAAGATAATCATCAGTCTGACTACAGGACAAGGCCAGTTTAGGCCTATTGCTTAGGGTTTTAGCAGGGATCATCCTTGTGGACTCCTGGGAATTTTTCTAGAGCCAGGTTTCTTGCTAACCTGAAAATGTCTCCCTCAATCAAGATATCTCTTTCCTTGCTCTCATATCTGTCCTTCCTCCATCTCAACTATCCCATTCCCTCAAGCTCTCCCCAACCCTCCTCTTTTCCCCTCCTCTTCTCCTTCTCCCATTCCTTCTACCCCCTGCCCTGATGCTACCAAATTTTGTCAGGCGATCTTTTCTGATTCCAATTTCCAGGTGGATCTACATGTTTTCCTTTGGGTTCTCTAGGATTAGCTTCTCTAGGATCATGAAGAATAGGCTCAATATTCTTTGTTTATGGTAATGAGAACTTTTATATGAACACCATCTTCTTGTATGAGATTATAGGCAACAGAGTCAGCAGTATTATCCTCCTATTCCATATCTGACTGATATATAAAAATAGGAGAAAGGACTATCATATTTGAGAACTTCTGGAGTATTCAGGGTGCCAACAATGAAGGCATCTTGCTTCTCTCTATGATATCCCTTCTTAAATTCAAATGATGACAATGATGGTAACTCTCACATGTTGGTTGACCATGAAAGAGGACATATTGATACTTCTTATGCTACTTCTTTATCTGGAAGATCTGGTGACATAGTTTGATGAAAGTTCGAGGGAATGACGAACAAAAATATGATGCTGATTTCTGATCTAGAGATACCAGAAAGTAGTTGAATATTTACCATAGTAATGTTTGAGGCTGGCAGCAGCCCAAGAAACCATAGAATGCAGTTGCTTTAGGAAAAGATTCTTAAGATTACTTTGACACAGTACAATTTTCTATAGACATTAGAGAAAGATCAGATTTGGTTACCATGGCTCCAAGAGGCATTTTAGGGATTTTTAAGACACTTAGTGATGAGACAATGGATAATGTCTAAGTTTACTTTCTATTTGTATGAAAAACACAATGACCAAAAGCATCTTATGGAGGAAATGATTTTTTTCTTATGGACT